>NC_138051.1:5509520-6109520 GCF_964194185.1 Rhinolophus hipposideros | reverse complement strand
GTTTCCAAACTCCTGAGCCCCTATCTTCACATCCGTAAAATGGAGCTGTTAAAAACTCCACCCTCTTGTATTATATAATTGTGAGGATTACAATAAATGATGCTAAATAAGAACGCGGCATAGTTCCTGGCACATGATTGCTGCATTCGCACTATTGTTATAATCTCAGAGAGTTTTGAGTGACTTGCCCAAGGTCACATACCGAATAACAGTAACGCTGGATCTGAACCCAGTCTGACTAATTTCAGAGGTCCTCTTACCTGAACCCCTCAAGACGTGGTCCCTGGACCAGCAGTATCAAAAGTGGGCATTCTCCAGCCCCACCAAGGCCTCCTGAGTCAGAACGCTCCTGAGATTCTGAGACGAGCTCAAGTCTGAGAAGTCTGAGAAGATACAGAAGGACACTCCCCCGGCCTCCCTACTGCCCCTGCCCGCTCCTCACTCAGATAAACCTCACAACTTTCCAAAGCCTCATGCAGGGAAGTACCAGGCAGAGCTAATCTAAGAGCTGAGGCTGAGGCACAAAGGAGTAATTAGAATCAGGGAGGAAGTTAGCACCAACAGCAGGAGAGTTATTTTGGATGAATTTTTTAGAAAACAACAACAGAAGGTGAGTCATATCTTTAAAAATTCATAAAATCCCCCTCCCACCCTCCTTTCTCTCTGTACCCCCTTCAGTTCCCAGTCGCGAGGAGGACCCCAGTCTGGGAGCTTCACCCCACTGCATTTCTCCAGCCCATGCAACCTGGAGTCAGGAGAAGGGGAAGGGCAGGGGGTTTTAACAGCTGCCACAGTGAGATCTAGAAAAGGAAAAAGAAAGACTGACGGCTTTTCCAGGTGAGACTGGGAGAAAAAGCCCCTGAGCCCCTGAGCCCCTCATGTGCTTGTCTAATGGATAGAACAAGAAGGCCAGGCCAAGCCTGGGGGAGAGGGCGGTGAGCGAGGTCCCAGGACACAAAATGTAGGGCGACACTTGCCAACCTTGAGGGTGAATGCTTCCTCAAAGTCTGCACTCTAGGTGCCTCGTTCATGTCCTCCTGCTCCCAGCCCTGCATGAAGCTCAACCCGTACCTTGACGTTAAACTTTTGGTTTCTCCTAAATAATCACCTGAGTCAGGACCATCATTTCATTCTTTGATTGGAAAGGGACGTCTGCAGAATAGACAAGTGAGAGCCCAGAAATGTCTGCTGACACCTGCTTGCTGATGGTCCCATCATGGGGAGTGAGGCTCTTTCCCCGGCGGAGGCGGGATCCCCACGGATGGTAGGTACACCAGTGCCAGGGGACCCCTGCCTAGGCCCTCCCAGCTGCCAGGAGGTGGTGCCGCCTGTGCCAGCTGTCAGGACAGCCTCTGTGCTCAGAAGTTGCACAGGATCTGAATGCAGGCAGCAGGTGGGAGCCCCACTGGGGGAGGCAATGAAACGCACAGCCGTAAACGAGTTTATTATTGTGGTTAACTCGGGAAATAAACGTCTCGAGCACTCATAAAACATTGTGTTTTCTGTCTTTATGTCTCAGAGCCTAGGTTTTTTTCCAGCACTGTGGCACCAGTGGAACCAGTGTGGGCCTGCGGGACACTGGCAGGGCCTGGTGGCTAGGGCCCTGGGGCAGCCCCCACCATCAGCCCCAGCCCTCGCTCTCCTGCAGGAGGTGTCAGGAGAGGGGCACAGAGCAGAGGGACTTGGCCAGGGAGGAAAATGCACACAGACCTGGAGATGTGTAAAGCATTATCATTTCCTTTCTGTTCCCTCAGGGTGTGTGGTACACGTGCCTGCCTGAGTGTGTGTTGTGCGTGTGAGTGTGCATGTGCATGCATTCGTGTCTGCATACATGTGTGTTGAATGCCTGCCTTTGCATTATGAGCACTCAACAGGAAATCATGATGACAAGCAAGTTGCTGCTCTCTCTCAACCATGGCAGAGATTACATATAGGCCCCCGTGGGGCTGACATTTTAGGATTTGAAGATGCTGAAGACAGGGTCTCTGACTAGGTGTGCCCTTGGCAAATGCAGGTGAGGATAAATCCTTCAGGAATCTGGGGCTCTTTATTGGCCATGGGTCATATTTGGTTCAGTCTAACATTAGTTACTATATTAAATAACCTTGAAATCATCAGAGGCTTAACACAGAATAAGTTTATTTCTTTCCACAAGAAGGTGTTTCTGGTGAATCCATAACTCTCCTCCACATGGTGATTCTGGGATTCAGGCTCCACCCATCTTGTGGCTCTGCCCCTCTAGCGCCTCTGAGTCCTCTGTATCCACTGGCAGCCAAGACAGGCTCACACCCCATTGGTGAGAACCGGTCACATAGCCCCATGGCATTGCAAGGGAGCCTGGGAGACGTAGTCTTTGACTGAGCAGCGGCCACATTTATGAGCTGGGAGTACGAATTTCTGATCATCTCTGCCAAAGGCCACAGAGCTTAGCCTACTAGAGGGATGAACAAAAAAGCCAAAGTTGCAGGCCCCCATCTTACAGGGTTGAGTCTAACTTCCCCCAAGAGCATCACTGTCAATAGGGGGACCGGGAGAAGGAGAAAGATGGGTGACTCCACAGAGGTTCTCAGCTGTCTCAGTTTCTCCATCTGGAAAGTGGGGTGACTGAAAGTACCTACCTCCCCAGGTTGAGCCAGGTTTAAATGAGTCTCCAGGATGATACCTGTACTGTGAATGGTAATTAATGACAGCGGGGAGGAGGCATCACTTTAGAGTTAGTGAAGCCAGAAAAGAGACAATTAGTGTGGGTGTAGGAAGAGACAGTCTGCTTTGTCCTCTGTTCTAACAGACGTCCCCAAATCCAAGTCATGGATTTTTATCTGAGCCTGGCCATGGCCTTATAAGTTAGTGTATGTGTGTGCTTAGTTTAAAATTACTCCAACTAACACCAAACACCTTCCCTCAGACAATGAATGTATACACACAATCACACAGAGAGAAGAGAGAAACAAAGACTTCTTTTTCCAGAGGAAAAAAAAAAGCAGGTTTAGCTGTAGATGCTGTGTGCTATATTTAGTGTAGGTTTGGCACAATCATATACTGCCTTACATTATTTGAGGGTTTAAGTAAATATATTAATTCTGAAAACAGTTACCATTAGGAGTTTAGAGAGAATAGAAATAAGAGATGTGCTTAGCTCTCAAAGAGCTGGTGCTGGTGGGGGTGTGAGAAGGCACAGCCTGGTATGGGTCATTTAAATAAGAAACCCTTTCCAGGTAATAACACAGGCCATCGCCACTGCTGAAGACAGCTCCAGGGGAGGGCAGGGGGCACTGCACTCATTCCCCTACCAGGTAATAAAGCCCTTTCTTCCTCAGTGACACCTCTGCTTGGTGATGGGCACAGTGGGAAATGAGCCTGGCTGCCCATCAGACAGGCTGGCTTTCTAATCCTCCCTGGGCCACTTGAATACTGTGTGGCCTCAATGGTTGTGAAAATTAGAGTTAAGGGTATGTGGAAGGGTCAGCCCTGCACCAGGTGCGTGAAGACCAAGATTAATGCAAAGGGGATAGAATGCCCTGTTAGCTCTCAGGGGTGGTCCTCATGTCCTACAGACTCTACTGGACACACAGTAAGCACTTAATTCATGGTTCTATCAAGTCAGTGAAGCTGCTGGCCAGTTCCTTCTTCCCCTCCCCTCCTGCCTCACCTTCTCTTCCCACTCTCTCTTCCTCTATACAGGCAGCTGAAACACTCACCATGTGAAGAACGTTCTTTGTCTTACTGAATTCTCCTGCACTAATCTGAGGAACCAACCCAACAGGAGCCTGGACAGTCTGTTTGCGTCCCCTAGTCGGCCTGAGAGGGTAGAAAGAACACAGACCTGGGGGCTGAACTGACCTGGGTTCCAATGCCAATTCTGCCAGTTACTCGCTGTAACTTTGGGCAAGTTGAGTGAGCCCATAAGCCTCACATTCCCCGTGTCTACAATGGAGGACACACCTACCAGGGGAACCGATGCAAGTGTTAAACGAGACAACAGGTGAAAGCATTATCATTATTATCTTGCATTTTGTAGATATTCAAGAGCTAATAGGTTCCTTTTCTCCCATGTTATTATTTCAAGGAAATATGTAGCCATGCAGCCCCACTTCTGAACTCCAGTCTTGAATTTCCACCATTAGAACTTCATCTCTTAAGCCTTTGACCCTTGTAAAGATACAATGCCCATTGGGAGAATACCTGGGGGACTGTCCATGGTTGAAAGAGTGTAGACTGGAAGACGCAAAAAGCAAATATATATGTATATATATACATCTACTGTGAGACTAGAAGGCAAGTAGATTCTTATTCTGGTTCTCATTTCAACCAGTTTGTAGAGGCTACTGGAGTGTTGGGTTGAGGAGGATTGTGAGCTCATTTGAATCTGTGAAGAAGAACATGGAAGTCCTTGGGTCCTCCAGGGGATGGGGGAGGCTGACAGCAGCCTGGGTGCTTGTGTCCTGAGTGCTCAGTCCTCCTGGCTTGTTTCGCCCACTGCCACCATCCAGACTATCCCTCCAGGAGGTCCTCCTGAGGCATATGCTGCCCTTTGCTTTCCTTTCTCGGGACCATCCAGCTTCACTGGCTACCTGGCACTGATATTCTGTATGCCCAGCTGCTTGTAGCCAGAGCCACCTCTTGCCGCCAGAGGGGACAGTTTGGAGCCTGCAGCAGCATGCCTCAGCATCTTGCTCCCTGAGCCTCATTACGATATTGTCGATATTCCGCACGAAAGGGCATCTCTCCCAACACCTTCACTTTTTTATTAATGTGTGTGAAGGCAAGTCAAGCCTGATTATCATGAAGACAGTTGCTGAAACTGCTCCTGGAGAAGGCTCATTCAGACTGTGTAGGCGGTTTAATTTCAGAGACCCATTAATTGGCAAAATTGCTTAAGCAGCTGCTCTTGGTGTCATCTCAGGACTACTTTGTGAGACGCAGACAGGGGAGAGGGAAGGAAGGAAGTGGGCTTCCCAGAGGCCAGGCTGCTCAGCCCGGGACAGAGGTCGGCAGCCCAACAGTGCCCAGGATCCCCACTCTTTTCAGGCAGACAGGTACAAGTGCTGCAGGGGGATCACGCCCTTGCTTTGGGTTTGCTGCTGCTCCCTTCTGCCCCGTCCTAACCAGCGTCACTCAGCCTCCAGACCCACATGCACACACCACAATTTCTCTGCTGTTTCTTCCCTCTCCAACCACTTTCAGCCAACAACAAATCCCCATTCATTTTCAACCTCCAGCTCAGAGTGTCGACTTCTCTAGGCAGCCTTCGCAGGTTTGCCCCCAGAAGGTCAATCTCCTTCTTCTTTTTGCTAGCTTTGTTCTAGCAACACTCCACTGCTTCCAAGATAAGATTGCATTGTAGGCAGGGTTTATAATGTGTTTCTTTCTCTCTACCCCCTGCCGTAAGGAATGGGCTGATCAAATGTTTGTTACATGGAATATGCGATGCTTGGGTGGTGGGTCATAAAGTCGTTCATTCATTCAACAAACATGGGCCAGGTATTGTGCTAAGTAAGGAATGTGGGGCTCATTCCAGGCAGAGAGGAGGTCTGACATGCCCTCAAGGAATGCATAGCTGGGGAAATCTGAGGAAGGAAACCTCTAGCTCAGGAGATTGGAGAGGACTGGAACTGGGATTTAGGAAAGGGATATAGGAATCTGGTGATTGTTCTGACACAAGAGCCTTCCAGAAAGCATAAATATGTAAATGTTCTGGTTAGTTCCCAGTAGATAGATGAATCCTGGACTGAACATACTTTTAAAAAAAATACTGAAGCACTATATGCATGCGGTAGAGAGCACAAGTGGATGCCTCATTACATTCTTATATTAGTATCCACCTCATAATTGCCACCCAGATCAAGAACTAGAACATTTCCAGCTCTGCAGAAAGCACCCTAATGCCTCCTTCCAGTCACTGATGCCCAGGTGTAACACCGATTTTGACTTACCATAGATTAGTTTTGCCTGGAATTATAGACAGAAATCTTTCGGCTCTGGCTTCTTTCACTTAAAGTTATGTCTGCGAGGCTCATCATGTCATATTCAACCGTTGGAACAAATAGGCATTTAATACATGCCTCCTGTGAACCCAAGTCTGGCAAAGACTTCTTGTTACTTATCACATGTCCACTTTCCCCTTCTTTCTTACCAGTAGAAAGAAGTCCAATTTATATAGGGTGGTACTGTGGACAGCTAAAAGACTACATTTCCCAGGATTTCCTAGAGCCAAGGGTAGCCAACGAGATGTCAATGGAAGCCACTCAGCAGGGCTTCTGGGAAGCTTTTTCAGGTGACTGAGTCAGCCAGGAGTCCCTACTTCCCTCCTTCCTGCACCTGGTATGTGGATGTGGTTGGAGCTCCTGTAACCATCCTGGGCCATGAAGAGAATTGAGAATAGGGTCATGTGACAAGGATGGTGCGGCAGAAAGCTAACAGCCTGGATTCCTAATGGCATCCTGGAACTCCATGTGAGCCCTAGACTGGCTTGTTGCAGCCATTGATACTTGAGTTTTCGGTTACAGGCAGAAGAAACTAATCCTAACAATTAGACCAAATTGGTATGCAAAACCTCCTCATGGCGTATGAAATAAAATCCAGATTCTTTGCCATGGCCAATAAATATAGCCCTGTGTGATCTGGCTCCTGGCTTCCTTTCTGATTTCTTCGTCCATTCTCTCCCTTGCTTTCCATGCACAGGAACCTTCTTCCATCTCCTCAAATACCCAGAGCTCCTTTTTTTTTTTTTTTTTTTTTTGCCTCAGGGCCTTTGCACTTACTGTCCCTCTGGTAGTAGGGACAGTAGTAGGAACCTACTGTCCCTACTACTATAAAGAGTAGGGACCACTCTTTATACAATGCCTGCCAGGTTTCTCCTCATCTTTCAATCTCACTTTAAGCACTACCTTTTCAAAGAGGTCTTTCCCAAACACCTGATGTAAACTAGATGACCCTGGTATTTTTCATTTGGGCACTTATCACACTTTGTAATTAGTCTTTTGTTTGCTTATTTCTTCAAAGCTTGTTCACTTCCACTAACCCTCATTCCATGATGGCAATAAATGAGATTGTGTTTTGTTCACATTTATGTCCCTGCACCCCACCATAGTATCTGACATATGGTAAATACTCCATAAATATTTTTGAATGAATGGATGAATTTGAGGGAAACACAAAAGAGACTACAGCTCTCAGGTCTACCATAAAGGAGACTATAGATCTCCGAGGTACAACAAAATAAAAGCAACTATATGTCTATAACATACCAAAATGAACAAAATAGAGAACTCTGACACCAAGGCCAGACTGGCGAGCAGATGTGGGACTCACATAAACAAGCAGACTGCTGAGAATCCAAAGAGCACTTGAGTGTAATCAGGGATGACTTTGTAGGATGGGGACAATTATAAGAAACTGAAAGAAAATGAAAAGCAATCAGTATATGGAGGAAAATCTATTAATTAAGATTGAGCTTGATTGTGAGTAACGAAAATGTCAAAGTAACAATGGCTTAAAGAAGACACAAGTGTGTTTTACACACACATAAAAGACTTCAAGTCACCAGGGACCAAAGTGTTTTCTATCTTGCTTCTCTGCCATCTTTACTACACTGCTGATTGTATAATATGGCTGTAAATTATCCAGAATCCATACAGCAGGAAGAAAGAAGAGAACGAGAAAGGGATAAAAGATTTAAGCCAAGTTCCTTTACTATCTCATTGGCCAGAACCTAGTTATATAGTCTATCCTAGTTTCAGGGAAGTCTGGGAAATGCAGTCAGTATTCTGAGCCCAGATAAATATCAGGGCTCTACATTAAAGAAGACAGGCAGAGTAGATATTGGGGAAAGCCATTGAAGTGTTTACCCCAGGGCAGGGAAATTATTCCATTTGTGGAGGTATGGCAGATTGCAAAGGGGGGCTCAGTACACTGGAACTCCTCTCATCAAGAGTCTATTTCACCATGCTTTACATCTGGGCTGGCTTGTTACTTGCTTTGACCAATAACATGCCATAAAATCGACAATGAGCCACTTCCAAGCCTAGGCCTCAAGGAGCCTTGCAGCTTCCGCTCTTGTTACTCCTCAAACACTGCTGCCTCTGAACAAGCCTGGGCTAGCCTGGGCAAACACTGCTGGAGGATGGGAACCCATGTAATGAAAATCCGGACATTCCAGCTGACATGTGAGCAAGGCCATCCAGGGCCAGCCAATCCCCAGCCAACCTGCAATGGACGGCCTATGTGTGAGCAAGCGTAGAGCAGCAGAACTAACCAGCGGACATGTGAGCTGATCAACTGTTGTTTTAAGTCATTCAGTTTTATTGTGGTTTCTTACCCAACAATAGACACCTGATAAAGCTGGCAAGGCTGCAGGTGAGGGCATACTGCACGTGTTTGGGGCTGAGTGGAGAGAATTCTTGGAGGCTGATGTCAAGCCTGGTTCTCTCAAATAACCCCACTCATGTTTATAATACCCCAGTTCCAAAAGAAGAGCCCTTCTGGGACCCAAAGCTCTTCCCAGATGCTTCTGGTTAGAAGAGTACTGCGAGAGGGAGTCAGAAGTCGGAGACTCCAAAATTTCACTATCCATCCCAACTGTGTGCCCTGAAGCAAGTTACATCCCCATCCTGACCACCTTAAGCCCCGAGGCCCCTTCAATGATTAAAGTAAGGCCGAGTCAGCCAGTGAGGAAGCAGAGAAGGCCACGCTGGGACTCAGGGAAACAGGACCCTTGGAAAAGCTACAGTGATTATAACAGAAGCATTGGCTCAAACTAGGAAGAGGAAAGGGGGCTCAGGGCCGCCCCCAAGTGGCCATGGCCTTCCTCTGAGGGTGCGTCAACCACTCCTTGTCCTTCCGGGCAGAATCACAGAGGCTCCTAAGCAAAGTGACTTTGATCTGTCTAAGCCCATCAGTGACAGAGCTCTATTGCGGCCCCCACTCCAGATTCCAGCCCACTGCCCTTGCTACCACACCAGTTGCCCTGCCACCCCATGAGTCAGTGTGCAGATTGGTGTGGGACCTTGTGGCCCCAGCCCCAGGGTGCCACAGACATCTGCTCATGCTCTCCATCCAGTTGGGGTTGGGCTCTGGATCTCTACATGTCATCCACATCACAGGAGCAGTCAGTGGATACCTCGGACCTCACTGAGCCTCGACAGTGCTGGGTGCTCCCACAGAAGGGAGTCACACAGCTCCCTTCTCAAGGAGGACGGTGGTCAGTCCCATCTACCCCTGCCCCACTCTGGGCAATGAGACATGGGCTCAAGAAAGCCGTGGCACTGCCTTCCCACCCCTGGAAGGAGAGTGGACACCTCTGCTATTCCCCTGCCCAGCAGCCTGCTGGTGCATTTAGTCCCTGGGGGCCGCATGGGCTTTAGACATCTCCCCCTCCCCCCCCTGCCATGAGTGAGGCTCATCTGCCTTCCTGGCTTCTGCCCAAATCTCTGGCTCCTGCTGGACTGGCTGCCTGTTTAAAAACCTGTCTCGGGCCGGCCCGGTGGCGCAGGCGGGTAGAGTTCCGTGCTCCTAACTCCGAAGGCTGCCGGTTCGATTCCCACATGAGCCAGTGGGCTCAAAAAAAAAAAAAAAAAAAAAAAAAAACATTTTTAAAAAAAAAAGCAATTAAAAAAAAAAAAAAACTGTCTCAGCTGAACCCTGTGACTGGTAGTGCTCCCAGGAGTAAAGGAATGATTGTTCAGGGCTCAAATCCCAGCTCTGTTAGCGTGTTATCTGTGTGGTCCTGGGCACTTTAGTTAACCGCTCTGGGCCTCACATGTAACATGGATAGGACACTACCTGCCTCAAAAAGTAGTTGGAAGGATTCAGAATTAACTTTTAAATCAAATAATATATCTGCTCGTTTCTGGTCTTTCTGGAAAATAGGAGGTACATGTGTCCAACAGCGGGTGCTGGCTCTCAGTGCAACAAGATGGGAGCATCTTGACTCCCTTCCCAGGACTCTCCCTGCAAACTACATTTCCCAGGTTCCCTTGCTAGCTGGCTTCCCATTAGGTTCAGCCAATAGGAAGCGCTGCTGGGAGATTAGAAGGCAAAGAGGGAGAAGGCATTTATCTTCTCCTAGCAGTGCCTCCAGCAGAGGCAGGCCCATGTGCCAAGGGCAGCTGCCCCCCCCCCCCCGCCACCATTGGAGGCTCCAGCAGTGGCAGAGCCAATTCCAGTAGCATCTGCAGGAGAGCAGACCTCCAGGTTCCCACTGGGTGTCAGCACCCCAGCAGGGCCGCTGGGCTATATGAGGACTGTGGGCCACAGTTCCCAGGACAGAGGAAGCTTCCTGGTCCAGGGCCAAGAACCTTCATTTCCTTTTGCCCTCTGACCCTTTCAGCCCCCTTGTAAGCAATTCCTTACATTCAATCTGCTTGAAACATCTAGAGCAGTTCTGGTCTCCTACCTCTGACCGCCAGGCTTCTCACTCTCACCCTTCACTGAATCCTAGTGCAGGCCTTCAGGGGTGCCAAGAACCACCTAGGCACCCCCCCACACACACACACACACACACACGCACACACTCTGCCCACCCCTCCCTCAGGTTTGGGCCTCAGTTGTCCTATCAGATCAATGACATGAAACCTTGGCCTTCCCTCTGAGAAGGGGCCCAACCCTCCTGTTCTAATTACTTCCCCCAAGCCCTGACTTGGCCCCAACTGTCCTCAGCTCACTCATTCCCCACCCCCGCCAGGGGCTCCCAGCCACCCCAGTGGCTGAAAAGGTGTACAGCTTCCCACCCACCCCTTCAACACAGCAGAGAAGGGAATGGCTTCTGCTGCTAGCACAGCTCAGGGGTGACTCTGGGGCTGGAACAGCCGTGCAGGGATCCCCCAGTCTAGCCTCTTCTCTTCAGAGTGGCAAAATATTCTTATGCCCATTGTACAGACAAAAACAGTGAGTTTTAAAGAGACAAAGTGACTTGCTCAAGGCTTTCTTCTGGGAGAGGCTTCCATTTATCTGACTTCAGCACTCACCACTTCCTGTTAATTCTTCCAACTCCTCTTCCCTGTTTCAGGTGTTCAGGCTGAGTCCCACATCCTGGACTTTCCAGTCCTGAGACCCCAACACACAGTGTCTCAGATTCCATCTCTGCGGATTGCTATTTTCTGCCAAGGAAGTGAGACACTCCACGTGTACTGAAGTGTCCGTGGACCAGTGTGTCTCTTCCTTAGAAACCCACTCGTTCTGAGTGAAGGCCTTCAGCGGGCCACTGGGCTCAGCTGTGCAGACTGTGTGCTCACCATCCTGGTGGGTGCCACTCGTGACATGTGAAGAGTACCTGCCCCACCCACCGCCTGGAGTCTGCAGTCCACACTGCACTGGGCCTGTCTTTCCAGAGACAAGGTTTAATGCATAGGAACACATAGGTAGAAAGAGCTCATGACTCAGGATCAGGACACCTGGATCTGATATGGAGTCTCCCACAAGCCACTGACATTCTCTCTGTGGAGTTGTGTTTCCTCTCCAGAAAAATCGGGGCATATGTTTGTGCAACGCTGAACACCTACCTACAAATGTGCTTTCTCTTTCAATCACAGAGCAAGCCAGGCAGGCCTCCCCACTGCAGAAACGGGAAATGGAGGCCAGAGAGCTCAGGACTTGCCAGGCACCCACAGATCAAGAGGACCCCAGCCTGGCCTTGGACCCCGGTTCTCAGGCTCTGCACCTAGTCCTACCACAATGACTTGGGGACTGGCCGCTTTCTCGGCTGTAACATCACAGGAAGCTTTGTGCCCGGGTGCCCATACAGTGGCATTCTTGTGAAGCATGGCACGTGTTGTCCTAGGACTGCCCAGGTCCATCACATCCTTCCTCCCGGGGGATCCCTTCTCCAGATGGAGCTCAGAGCTGGCTCCTCAAGGTGCCAGGTGGAATCCCAACATTTCCCCGCTTGCCCGGGCCTGGCAAGCAGAGCCTGAGAACAGATGCCGAGCACCTTGCTCTTGGCAAGAATGACGGATCTGCAGGTCCCCTTCTAGCAGCCACACTTACTCCCCCAGTACACGCTGTGTCAGCCCATCCTAAGCTAGTGAAAATAAAGTGTCCCTCCGCTGACTGCCACACAGTCTATTTATACCACTTAAGACACGGGATAAATGGCTTCTCGGTTTCATAATGAAAGGAATATTTCATTTTGCAGAGCTGAGGAACTGTTTATTGAGCATAAAGACAACATTTATAGTGTGTTTTGATAATAAGCTGATCTGATGTTGGCTCATTTAGGCAGTGGCTTGCTTCTGACTCAGTCATCTCCTCTGAGGTTGGTGTGGGTGGGGAGCGGGGGTGCCCGGAGCCTGTGTTATGGAGTCTCGGGGCCCTGAAATGCCCTTTCATCAATTGTATTATCTTCCTTAGTCCTCACAACACTGCCATCACTATTCCTAACTCACAGATGGGGAAACTGAGGCACAGAGAAGCTCAGCGGCTTTCTGAGGTCACAGAATCAGGAAGTGAGAGAGCTGGAATTAAATGCAAGCAGACTGGCTCCAGAGCCCATTCTCTTAACTATGGTGCTGGAGATTTTTTTTTTCAGCCTAAGAAAGGCCTAGACAGTAGAAGGAATGTACCACAAGGCAGTGGGCAAGAGAAGAGACTGATGGTTTATGGAGCTATGAGCCCAGCACAGGGTCTCTGCCTCAGAGTTGTCACAACCCTGGTTGCAGTTTCCTGAGCATGAAACCGGTGGAGACTTTGCTCCCTGAGCTCCCCTCTTTCAGGTGCCTCAGTGTCACTGCTTTTTCCCAAAATGTCTGCCATTCGCATGTTCTGTCTCCACAGCTCCATTCTGTAATGGCTGAGCAACAGCGGGAAATCTGGCTGTCCTTGCTGCCTCCATCCCCTGCTGATGTGTGTACCCTGCTGGGATCTTGGCTCTGCCCAACGCCAACAGCTCCTCCATCGAGTCTCTCATTTATCCACTGGTAAGGACCGAAAGTTTGTTCCCCCACCCCCAAATTCATATGTTGAAGTCCTAACCCCCAAGGTGATGATATTTGGAAGTGAGACCTTTGGGAGGCGATTAGGGTCAGATGAGGTCATGAGAGTGGGGCCCCCATGATGGGATTAGTGCCCTTGTAAGAAAAAAAAGAGACACCAGAGCTCTCTCTCTGCCGTGCAAGGTCAGAGCGAGAAGGCAACTGCCTACAAGCCAGGAAGGGAGACTTCTCCAAGAACTGAATGTGCTGGCACCTTGATCTTGGACTCCCCAGCCTCCAGAACTGTGAGAAATCGATGTGTGTCGCTTAAGCCACCCATCTAGGCATCTTGTAATGGCAGCCTGAGCTGACCGAGCCACCCACAGAGGACCCTGTAGGGAGTTCGTGGTAATAATTGCAGCCACTGGGTGTTGCTTTGTGCTGAGCACAGTGCCAAATGCTTCGGAGGTTGTTGCTAATCTTTACAGTAGCCATGGCAGTTAGGTATCACTTTCTCTGCTTTAAAAATAAGGAAACAGACCCAGGAAAGTCACTCAGACTTGTCCAAGACCACACAGTTGGTAATAAGCAGAGCAGAAAGGCAAGCCCAGGCGTGGCTGCTACTTTGTCGTGTCTCCTCTCAGACGTCAGGAGTGAAGCCAGATTAGACAGACCATGCTGGCTTCCCTGCCCTGGCCCTCACTCCAACAGAAGCACCTAACTTCCTTCTGAGTGCCTCAGTCTGTCTCTGAAGTAGGCTGAACCACGGCTCCTAAAGATATTCTCATCCCAAACCCCAGAATTTGTCGTGTTACCTTATATGGCAAAGGAGGTTTTGTAAACATCATTACATGAAGGATTTTGAGATGGGGAGATTATCCTGGATTGCCCAGGCAGGCCTTAAAGGTAGTCACAAGTGTCCTTCTGAGGGAGATGACTACAGAAGATAGGAAGGCATGTAATGACAATAGCTGGGAGTTCATGGAGAGATGAACCATGAGGCAAAGTGTGCCAGCAGCCTTGGAAGCTGGAAGAGACAAGGGACAGATTCTCCCCTGGGCCCCTCAGAAGGACCCAGCCATACTGGCACCTGGATTAACCTATAAGATTCACTTCTAAATTCTGACCTGCAGAACTAAGAGAACACATTTGCGTTGCTCTAAGCCACTGAATTTGCGGTGATTTGTTAGAAATCACAATCCTATACAACCCTATACAACCCAATCTCCCAGTTTAGTCCTGATTTCGGAACTACCATCCTGTGGACTCCATACGTACACCAGAATTTGTCAGTATCCCAATACAGGATCAGAAAACTCCATCACTCTGTGTGTAGGGTTGCCACTGAGGAGAATCTTGAAGTTCAGAGAGGGAAACTGACTTGAAAATCATAAGAAAACAGTGGTGACAGTGGGACTTGAACCCAGGGCCTCCAGCCTCCAGATGAATCCTTTGTCGTCTCCCTCACCTTCTGGGCAAGTTATGCCTCTAAAGAATGACAAAGCAAAGGGTAACTGTGGGATCTCAGAGCCATTTCCTGTTGGAATGAGTATGTGTGTATGGTTACGTTTTCTTGTTTGTTGGCTGGTTATTGTATTTTGTCCCCACATCAGACTACAGGCCTGTGGCACCACAAGGCCTGAGATTACATGATCATTGCACTTGCTAGTTAAGGGCTTTTTTTGGTGAGAGAGATGATACTAAGTGTTCACCCAAACCATTTCGTCCTTGCATCTGGTTGGGCCATAAACGTAGCTCTGGGGAATGGAGTGTGGGGGAGGCCGGCAGGCATTCCTCAGAGATACGGTGGGTGTGTTTCCAGGCCCCCTGCATTAAAGCAAGCTGTAGTCTTTTTGCTGGTGGATGGTCTGGCCTTCAATTTGTAAATAATGCAGCATTTGTGAAGTGTGATAAAGTGAAGCACAGTAAAACAAAGTGTGCCTGTATTGGGGTTATTTTTGGGTAAATGAGGGAAATGGCGAACACTGGCTTATACATAGTAGGCCCTTAAGATAGTTGTTAAATTAATTAAAGTCTGAGATTTATGAGTGATCTATCTTTAATTTTCTTCTTTCATATTTTGTTTCTCTCCCTTTCTTGCCCTATTCCTTCCTAGTTTTTTTCTAATCTCTAATACCATAGGGATTCATGGGAGAAACTCTCAAAATGTTTAAATATTTAAGAAACTCCTCAGCCCTTCCTTCAAGTCTACCTCTTTTCCCAGCTCTTCTCTAAAAAATACGAGTAACGTTAATAACTAAGACCAAAATAGGAACATTTTTGCTGTGCCAGGTCCAATGATCAACATTTTGCACGCACTGTTTGGCATTAATTTGGTGTTAATACTTTCCTTAAGGTTCTTAAATCGCCCTTCATTGAATTTCACTTGGTTGTCTTCTGTGAATCTCTTAAGGCAGGGATTAGGTCCTTAACTTTCTGTGAACCCCAGCCCTTGTCACCTAAGTGTGTAATTAGCATTTAGCAAGTACTCACGCACATGATTCAGTAGATGAAGGGATTCACGGGTGGATGGATGGATGGATGGATGGATGGATGCATGGATGGATGGATGGATGGATGGACAGCTGAACAAAATTATTTACATCTTTTTACTCCTAAGTCATTGGGAAACAGACCAAATCAGAGATTCCCTATAAACACAGAGTGTTCGAGGACACTAAGGTTAGGGTAGATTTTGCAAGGCACAGCCGATTTATTCCATATGGCAAATACATAAAAATGATAAGTTCCCCCAAAGTCCAGAAATCCAGATGGGTGTCTGGCCCTGGCCAAATGCACGTGATATATTCTTATTAATTAAGGCAGACTAGTGTCCTCAAATTAACCAAGGAATACATTTGCCCACCCACAGCGATGAGGGAAGCAATTACTTATTAATAAAGCAATAGCTAAATCTAATTATATCCCCATCAGAAGTGGCTGGTAATAAAACCGGGCTGGTCTTCCAGAGCTCGGTGACCCTGATGACCTCAAATCAAAGTTGAAGCCATCCGTCAGCTTCCAGTACATTCCCAGCACACCTACCAATTACGAGCTCCCTGGTGCCGCTGTCTGCCAGGGGTCAGAGGTCACCACATGCACCAGATAGCTGGGAGCTGGAATGGGGCTTTAGAAATCTCATTATCCTGTTAACCATACATTTATCTGACAAGATAAAAGAGACTAGGTGACCAAGCTATCATTAAAGATTAATAGAAAGTATAAAAAATTCAGCTGCAACCAGCATTGCTGTTTAGAGCTTGTGATCGGCATGACAGGGTTATTAATCAGGGAGCCAAAAAGATTTAGGTCTTCGCTTGTGATAGTTTCTATTTTTATTTTTAGTTTTGTTTTTTTTCTTCCCTCTGTCTCAAGTCATTACCTCGGCTCCTACCACCCCAAAGCGTAGGTCAGAGGAGATTCCTGCTAATTGGCTCTTCTGGTTTCCAATCATAACCCATCAGGCCAATTATAAGATTGCCAAGACTCAGAGGGGTCGTTGGCGGCAGCACAGGGCCGCTGGTGGGCGGGCCAGCGATCCTCGCTGCTTACTGGGCTGCCGCCCTTCCTCCCATGCCAGGCCTGTTAATCACCCGGGGAAATCAATACTTTTTAATTTAATTCAGTCCTCTAAGCCCCAAGATGATGTCTCCTCATTTGATTCCATTTCTCAGCCCACACCTACCCAGGAGTCAGAGCGCAGGCTGTGTTTAAGGTTTAGGGGTTCTTCTTGTTCATTTTGGTTCTATCTCTTATCGCCCACATACACGCACCGCCCTGCTTCTTCTCGTGTCCCCCTTCACCTTTTTTTTATCATAAATCAGAGTCCTTTTCCTATGCAGCCCTAGAAGATGTGCGCTTAGATGACAACGTGGCCGCTCCCCTTCGATCCCAGGCCAAGGAGATAAGCAGGAAGATGATGGAATGATGGAAGGAAGGGGTGCCCAGAGCAAAAGTGCAGCCTCAGTCGGCCCTGTAGAGGGGAGTTGTGGCCCAATGGTCCTGAGAAAGCTGCTCAGGAAGTCAGCTCAGCCTCAGCAGTGAGCTCACCATGCCCGGCAGGCCCCCAGGGACTCAGGCCTGCAGCCCCTGTACCGCTACCTAGATGACCTCTCTGAGCCTGCTTCCCAGGCTGGGAAATGGGGACAACCCCTCCTCTCAGGGTTGCTTGAAGATCAAAGGGAATCCTGGAGTACAGTTTCTTCTATTGTAATCACTTCCTGGCTGGCTCTAGCTTCCTCTGGGTTCCATTAAAGCTAATCTGATAAATCAATTAAGGATAAAATGTCATTAACTGGCCTCTGGCCAGTTGCCAGAGTTCAAGGGCAACATTTTACTCCTCGGCACCTTTACTCTCCCCCTCGGCTCCCCCCAACCTCCCCCACCCCCCGCGACACACAGAGAAAGGGAGTTCTCGGTAAGTTGTCTGATGGCCTCTCCTTATAGTTCGCAGACACTGTTCACGCCTCCATCAGCACAGCCCAGCACAGGCCCACAGTAAGTGCTCCACAAAGGAATCAACGTCTGGCCAGACGAAAAATCCAAACCCCCTGCTAGGAAGCAAGTCAAGGTCAAAAATGGGCATGTAGGCTGAAGGTCCAGCCCAAGAAGCCAAGGAAAGTAAAACAGAAAAATCAGAAAGAGAAGGGACAGGTTGGGAAGAGCAAAGTGGGTCAGAGAGCGTGGCTTAGGACCGAGGTTATGCACAGACTTGACCTTGTCAAAAAGACGTGGCTCCTCCAGCTCTGTGGCCTGGGGCTGGACATAACGGTTTCTAGGATGAAGCATCTCAAGAGAGTATGGAAATTGTGCTGCCAGTGCATGCTGGGAATACTGTGCAAAATGGTTGCTTTGTTTCCCTAGAAATCCAGGTAGGCAAAGGAAGGAAGGAAGGGTGGAAGTGAGGAGGTCTTTGAACAGAAGCGTGACAGGAGAAAAGTGACATTTCAGGAGACAGGCTTCCAGTGATGTTACATAGGAAAGGTCAGAGGAGGAAGAATGGAACTGGGAAATGAGTAAGAAGACCAAAGCAACTGTCCGGGGAAGATGCAACAAAGGTCACGACCTGAATGGCGATGCTGGGGATGTGAAAGGAAGCCGAGAAGTGTATTCACTCTTGTCTGAACAGAGTTCCAGCTCCCCTCTCAGCCTGCTTCTCATTTTCTCTGTACCTCGTGTCCCAGCCAAGGCCTGTCCAGCAGGGCCCACCCAACCCCATGCCCTAGGGTCAGGCCCAACGGCACCAGGTAAATAGAAAGGAAACACATGGCGTCTACGTTCCTTTCCCTCTCCTGACTGCCTCTGACTGCCAAACTCTATCTGTCCCATCTGCAAAAATGTGGCATTTTATATTCAAAACAATACGTGTCTAATTATTCACTAGATTATTTACTAAATACATACCTAATAATTAATTACAGTTTCAAGTATTTGTCCCCAGTAAAGCAATTTTTCTTTTTCTTTAAACAACAGTGCCCATTGCTTGAAGATCCTAGATTTGGGAAACAAATCCAGAGTGAGACAAAGAACCCATAACAGGAATCAGGTGAATAGGCTGGCCTTGCAAACGGACACAGGGACAGTTTCCTCAGACACACATCCTCATTAAAAAAATCGTCTGAAAGATTCTGTGGCTAAGAAGTGTGTGTGTGTGTGTGTGTGTGTGTGTGTGTGAGAGAGAGAGAGAGAGAGAGAGAGAGAGAGAGAGACAGAGAGAGACAGAGAGAGAGAGAGAGACAGAGAGAGAGAGAGAGAGAGAGAGAGATCGAGAGAGCCTGTAGAGGGGAGAAAGGAGAAAGGAGAAAAACTAGTATTTGGGCATTACCCTTATTTCACCCTCCATTTAATGCATCCGTTTTACAGCTAAGGAAACTGATATTCAGAGAAGTTAAACTGGTTCAAAGTTACTCTTCCAGTGTCAGAGCTGGATTTCCACAGCTCAAAGTGGGCTCAGTCTTTGCTAAAAAGACTGAAGAAATAGAAGTACAATGTATTTCCGCTCCCAGTGGCATGCTTACTATTTTCTCATTCTTGATATGTCACTATCATTTTCTAAGTGCCTTCTGTCTTGGGCATTGTGGTAGGAACTTGACATACGTAATCTGATGTAATGCTCTCCACATTTCTGCAAGCATTATTATTCCTATTTCAGAGATGAGGAAATTGAGACACTAGAGGTTATGTCATTCTCCCATAAGGAGCTATAATTTAAATGCAGGTTTGTTTGACCCAAAGCCCAAGCTCTTGAACACTGCACACTGACTTGCTTCATTAGGACCCCGTTTTGAGCCTTGAGAATTCAGAATCTAGATACATAGGGAAACCACACACATGTGAAAACCAGAGTTGTCACATGATGGTCTATATGTAAAAGACAGCAGCTACCCTACATCTCTACAACTCATGTTCTCTCTGTCTCCCCAGTCTGTCACCCTCAGGGTACCCACTGCCCTGGGCTACCGTCCCTCACGATTGCAAGACGGCTGCCACCACGCCTAACATCACATATAGTTCTGACAACAACCAATGTAAGGGAGACGAGCTAATTCCTGTGTATGTGTGTCTCTCACTCTCTTTTTTTACTTTCCTTTTTATTTTGTGTTATTTCAACTATATCGGTCTAGCTTTTTGTCTGTGCATACGTATGGAAACATGTTGGGGAGATAGTCACCTAATGTTAAGAAGACATCTTTTTTGTACTTTGTTGATTTGCTTTTGTAATGAACATACACATTGTGTTAGAAAATATAATCAAGTCAGGATTCAAAAGAAACAGCAAAATAAATCTTATGAGGTCTTTCACCTGCGTAATATGCATTAATATTTACCCTACATTGTCCCCTGACAGGATAAAGAGCCAACTCCCCAGCAGAGACCCTAAGGCCCACTGTGATGTGGTCTCCATAGTCCTGCCCAGGACACCAGCCCTCAAATACGGGCGTGTATGTGTTTCCTCAGCTCGGGCATCTGCCTCTGGCGGGAGGACTTCCCTCCACGGCTCCTCCAGGGAAAGCCTTGGGCTCCCTTCAGGCCCAAACCAAGTATTACTTGCCCTTTGAAGCCTCTCCAGGAAGCTCAGTCCGAGGGTATTTCTCCCCTGTCCAGGAGCCATAGAATTCTATTGATTCTTCTACTTCAGTGCCTGTTACAAACTGCCTTGCCATGTGAGTATTCAGGTCAGTGGTGTGCTGGAGCCGGCTTCCACTTGCTCTCAAAACAGGATTCTGTGCATCTGTTGCAAAGATGTGCCCTTGTTCCCTTGAAATCTGCCATGGTGAGAATATTTATACCATGGGAATTGGCAGGTACTATAATCGGCAATTAGCCCCCCCGGGAAAGCTGGTTGGTAGCCATTTACCAGCACACAGAGTATAGGTGGTATCCTTCTCTTCTACCTCCAAACAGCTCACTGAGGTTCTGTCTTACTCCCCCAAGCACCTCACATAGTGCTTTTCTCAAGGCAGGAGCTCACTTGTAGATAACCAGCTTTTGAAAATGCCGTGTAAGCAGAAGGGCAATCCAGGAATCCACTCGTCATCCCCCAGCTCTGGGCGTCAGCCAGCCCTTGACCCTGGACTGTGGGGCGAGAGCTGCAGTCATTCAGGTTTGTCTTCCTGGAGAAATCCGGCCCCACCTGTGTGAGAGGCAACACCAAGCCTTAACAGGAATGGTAGAGAGGTAAAATAGCCCCAGGCCTTCCCAAATCCCCAAGTCTTACACAAATGGAGAAGCTTAAGTGACTCAATAAATGAGCCAAGAAGTTCATGTCTTGGAAAATGCAAGGTGAATCATTAAACTGGCCCAGGTAGCACTGACCATCAGTTTACTGGTGGGGTCAGAGCACTGTCTGTGCTTTTCAAGGGAGATTGCAAGTGACAGAGAGAGCAAGATGCAGGCCTGGGCAATGCTCCCATAGGTTCCCTGAGTCCCCAGATTCGCATCTGTGCACAGCAGTCCGGGCCAGAGAGATAGTCCGAGCAGGTGGGGTTCTTCAGAGAACTGACAGACTCAGCCATGAGTGAGACCAAGCCACTCACTCCACAAGACTACGGCCATCCAAGTTCACACCCACATGTGCCTTTGAAGCCCCTGTGAGAGGAAATCTGGAACACCGTCCCTCCAGCCATCAGGCAGGGGCTGGGTCTCTGGCATCCATATCTCAACCATGATGCCCAGTCTGCAGGCCATTCTGAATCATGTTTGTTGAGCTCTGGTCCTTTGCACTGTGACACCTTAGTCAAGGCTCTTCTCTCTGGGCCTCAGTTTCCCCATACAGACAGTGAGGTGCCTCGGCTTTATGAGCTCAGTGATAGCCCTCCATCCCAACAGCTTCGTCACCTTATGTTTCTAGGTATGTTTGGGCCGTGGCCCCAGCCTGGAGCTCAGGAAAGACTGAGCGCTGCAGGGTTTAACATCCCTGACCAGAGACCCTGGCCCAGGCTTGGAGGGCCCCCTCCCTGGCTCAGCAAACCCTGGCTCCTGTGCAAACCAGTTTGTCTTCCTCTGTGACCCATCCCTGGGTGGGACTGCTGCCTGAGCCCACCCCGCTTGCTGGGAGCGCTCCCAGGGCCTCCCTGTGGGAGCCGGCTGAATGGCGATCAGAGATGAGCAGGAAGCTCAGCACGTGTCCTGCACCTCCGTCAGTCGGTGGCTTCTTTGAGTGGAAGAATGTCCGAGGCACGTCAACACTTTACCGGTTGCTATTCCAGGTGGGCAAGGCAAGGAGAGAGACGGCTTGGGGGCTTATGGGCCCTGAAGAACCAGCCTGTGGGGGACGGGATCCAAAACACGGGAGGGGCTCAAGCTGCCCTGGACCCCGCCTGCAGCCTTTGGGAATCTGAGGAGGAAGGGGGGCAATAAAATATTTTTCCTGCATTTTCTGCCTATTGGACACTCTATCATTTCTCTCGTTTCTTCCTTACTCCACGAAGCAGGTACTATTGCCCCATTTTTCTGATGCAGTTCTGTGAGATGCCTTGCCTTGTCCAAGGTCACGCTGACCTTCAGGGCAGACACCTTTAGGAATGACAGCTAAAAGGTACTGAGCACCACACTTTGAACAAAACTAGGAAGTAGGTACCACCCGTATGCCTGCTTACCATCCTGATTTTCACATGTCAATAGTGGGGTCCACCCCTTCTACCCAACTAGGGGTGTACTGTGGACCCCAAGCCTCTTTTGGGGAGGGGTTCAGTTGGGCCATCTGAGCAGTTTAATCCAGGAAGTCTTGAGATGGCCTGGGTGGGGTTCCCATTCACGTGAGGTCCAGGGTAAGTGGGGGGCGGGCAAGAGGATGTGACCACCTTCCAAGGGAAAGCCAATCTGGGACCTAGATTTGGGGCCAGCCTTCCCTGAGGCCACAGCCTCACGGGGGACTCAGACCAAGGGACGGGCTGGAGGTCTCTGACTCTCCCACCCTCCGCACTTTCTCCACACCCCTCCTGCTAGTCTCTCTCCAGGCACCCCCCACCACCACCACCACCACTTTAACTCTCCACAGAAATAGGCTTCCAGCCTCATTCTTTCCCCCAATAGAGTTCAAAGGTCCGTAAAGTATTGCTTTAAGGGCTCATTTGTCCATAACCCCAACATCAGCAAAGTAAAAACAGGCTTTGCCTTCTTCGGAAATCAGCACCCACTCACCTCTGCATGTGGCCCTTCCCTCAGGGGCTTTGCTAGAAGGGAAGGGCAGAGGGTCCACAAATGAACCAACCCAGTTCTGTTTTCCTGTCCCTTATAGGAGGAATCGGGACCTCAAAGAGGTTGGCTAACTCACCCAAAGGCACCTGTGATAATGGCAGGAGCTGGAATCTGAGCCAGGGAAGCTGGCAAAGCCTGCGTTTCCACCAGAACTTGCACCCCTGCCACCATTGTCTAGACTGGATTCCACTTGTGGGGGCACCTCTGTGAGTCATCTCTTCTCCCAGAGCCTGGCAACCCCCATCCTTCACAGCGAGCATCTGTCCCGCCACAGGCGTGACCCTATGACCTTTCTCAGCCCAGGAGCAGCCCCGGTCACATCTCCTATCTTTCTTTATCCCCCATCCGTCTGCCCTGCGCTCCTGCCTGCCTCTCCCTCCATTTCCATTGACGAAACATATTATTGAGAGCCTATGACAAGGCTCTGCAGAGACAGAGGTGAGTAAGCGGGTCAAGGTGAGAGCTCGTCACAGTTTACATTCTTCTTGGGGGAGGCAAATAAATAAGATAATCTCTGCTGGCGGTAAGTGCTCGGAAGGCAGAAGCGAGGTTAGCTTGCCCAGCCTATCCCTCATCTGGCCTAACTGGTTCCCTCACTTGACCTTGTGGAGCAACAATGGGAGGGGCACAGACAGGAAAAGAAGACAGGCCCTTCGGGGAGCGACAGTATCTTAGACTTTCACGCTCACCATGGAAGGCAGAGATTATCCTGTTACAGATGACGAAACGGAGGCTCTGAGATGTTGCTCAAAGACGCGGGCTCCAGAACTGTGTTAAAACCCAGTTCTCCTGCCTTCCAGCCCCGTGCTATTTCCAAATCACACTGCTTCTCAGTGTGAGGAGGCTGCACTGATCCCCCCACTGCCCCAGCCCACAATCCCCTAACCGGGGACAGCCTCCCAACACCCTCCCCACCTCCACCCCTGCGTCATCTACAGTGACAGCTGGGAGCGCGAATGGAGGAGTCCCAAGACGCCCCATCAGCGCAGTGCTCAGGAGCTGTTTTCTATTCATGACGTGGCCGTAGAATTGAACGAATCCGAATGCCTCACTTGACTCATGCAAATGCTCTCTCTATATTCCCGTGTATGCATTAAGCACGTACTGTGTGCCATTTACCATGTGAGTTGCTAGGCACAGACTGGAGAGGGAGACAGGTAAAATGCCTGAACTCATGAAGTTTACTAGTTACTAGTGGAGGATGTGGCTGTAATCGAACAATCACAGGCGTAAACATGGCATCACAGACTGTGATAAGGTCTGTGAAAGACAAGAAAGGGGTGACATGATTCATTCTGGAGGGTCCCTGAGGAAGGAACCTGGCATTAAACAGGCAAAATGTGGCGGGGAGGCGTAGGGGAGGAGGCGACACAAGAGATGGAACAGGAGACCCAAGAAAGACACAAGGAAGGTACATGATGAGTTCCAGGGACTGGAGAAATGCTAGTACGGCATGAAAGCAGAAATAGCGAGGAAGAATGGGAGACCTGCGTGCCAGGGTTGTGGCTGGGACACACCAAGTGGTGAGTCGTGGGACATGATCATACTTTGGCCTCGATTCTGGGGCAAAGAGGAGCCTTTGGAGCTTTTAAATATGTCTGCATAGAGATGAGGGGGTACTTGAGGTTTTAAAAATTGCCCTGGCAGGCAGGTAGGAGTCGGCTTGGTGGGGGCAGAGGTGTTAGCAGGGAGATCTGTGGAAGCTGTTGCCGTCATCCACATGAGAGAGGAAGCTATTTTAGAGGGGGGTGGGAACGGGAAGAGGCAGGAGAAGTGGGTGCCGTCTAGAGATGCGGAGTCAGCAAGGTTGGGCCATGCATCACAGGTGGGGATGAAGGCGAGGGAAGTCAGGAGGGTCCAGGTTCCGTGAGAGAGCATGGCTGCGGAAGACCTGATCTTGGAGTCTGAGGCTTGGATTGATAAGACGTGTCCAAGACCTCACCACCAAGCTTGACCCTGGACTCCGGCTCTGTGTCTCAACATGCAGCTCAAGCTGAGCGGAGCACGGTCCTAGAGGCACCACTTTCTCTGGCCCCCTACACTGTGAGATCCTGGAAACAAACACCAATCATTCTGGTGTGAATCCACCTCCACCCCATCGCAGCTCGCACACTCCCTGGCGCACAGGGCTTAGGATGGTTGTCCAAGGATCCCTAGAACATTTCTCAGTTCTAATCTGGCTCTAGGAAGTCACACCTCCTGGGAACTCGCATTCCATCGCTCCTTAAAATACTTGTACGGAAGATCAAATATCAGTTATGCAAAAGCTCATTGGATAGTATCAAGCAGTAAGTGAGTGGAAAATACATTTATTACAAAGCGTGGGTGGAGCTGAGCAAGGGAGATGAGATGGAAGGGGGCTCAACCCAAGCAAAGGCCGAGGAGGGGAAAGGGCAGGGTCGTCTGAAGGAGGTGGTGGGTAGGTCTGCTAAGTGCTTTCGTGTGTTACCTTGCTGCTGAATCTTCACAGCAGTCCTATTACAGTAAATATCATTTTCTTATTTTTCAAATAAGGAAAAGGAGGTGAACCGAAGTGGGCCACGTCGTCCCCGCTGAGGAACTAGCTCTTCTCACCCACAGGCGGGCAAGCCCTGAAGTCGGGAGAGATGGCTTACAGAGGTAAGAGTGAAAAGCAGCTTTCTGATGACGACGGTCTTCCCATGAGCTAGTGGAGAAAGAAACCCTTAGTGGCTAGAATCGGCGAAGGACTTCAAGTTTAGTAACCCAGGGCAATTCTAAGAAAGAAATTGGCCTTTCTTGAGATGGGCCAAAGCAAATAAAGGTGCTCTCCTCAATTTTTAGAAAGCAGTTGTCTCCCAGAGGCAGGGGGCAGGCCAGAGGGGTGAAGGGAGTCGCCACCTGGCCAGGCCGTGCCCCCTGATTCTCCCCAGCCACTCTGAAGGGCGAAAAACACAGGAGACACTGTTTGCTGATCAGCAACTTGGGCAAAACTTAATTGCTTCTCTGAACCTGAAAAATATCAAACTGCATAAATAAATGTGCTTTAAATTATTAATAGAGGCATTTACATCTAGAGTCGGAATGTGAACATTAGTGTAATTTCTTATGCTAAACTGGCTGGTGTGGCACGTGATCTGAGGATTCAGAGACACAAAGGGCAGGGAAGAAAAGGAAGAAGAGAGGTGCGCTATCTTGGGCATTTTACATTTTAAGAACCGGAAAATAATAAGAGAAGGAATTCGTGGGAAAAAAGGGTGGGAGGAAGTTCTCCTGCAGACCCAGATTAAGGCCACTTTATCACTAAGAACCAAGAACAGGACGTCCACCTTAATTAACCTCGGGGCAGCCTCTTGAGGTATACTGAAAGAGTGAGGGAGACTGGGCTTCCGTGAAAGGTGAATTACCCGACTTTCTCGAGGGTACACATCATTAAACGCAAGGTTGGGAAGGACCCATCAGATGGGCTTGGAGGTCAGGCCAGCGGGCATCAGTTAAAGCCTGTGTGGCCAGGCGGAGGGGACTCAGGAGGCCCCTACCACCTGACACTGTCAGGGCTTTACCCTTTTGGCTTCCAGAAGCAGGGTGGTACCAAACAGCACTGTGTCTGAAACTCACCTTAGCCACTCCTTAGCTAAGTATCCTTGGCCCACCTTTTCCTCTCTGAGCCTTGGTGTCCTCATCTGTAAAATGGGTTAATAGTATCGATCTCACAGCATCTCTGTAGGGATGTAGCGTGGTGTTCAGAAATTGCTGAGACTGAGTCCAGACACGAGTAAGGTAGATGACGCTCCCACCCATGTTCTCCAGTATCCGTGATATACCCCGACATGCAGAGGGAGAAAAGATGTTGGGTGGGAGGTGTGGGTTGAGGGGAGAGCAGAGGAAGAGAGAGGATATGAGTCTTCTTCTTGCCTGGCTCCTGGGACTGGGTTGAGCTCTGAGAAGAAGCTTCAGCGTCAGAAGTTTAAAGGTTTTATAGGACTGCGGACAGAAGCATGGAGGTGGACAGAAGTGTATCCTCCCCTCCTCTACCTGGAATTCTGCGTTCCAGTGGCCGAGGGGGATGGCTGCCTCACACAGCAGGGGTCATGCTGGGTAGGAGCCGTGGGCACAGGCATAGAATGAGAGCAAGAGAGGAAGGGTGGGGTGGGCACCACAAGTGACTGCTGCTGCCCTGAAATACCCAGGGAACACTCATTTCTAGCACTGGAGTGGGGGAGGGGCGATGAAACAAAGGTCAAGATTTTCTAGTCAAAGGCTGGGGGTCTGGGACCCCTGGATTGCATCTCTGAAATGTCTGTCATTAGGCTAGGCATACAGTAGATGTCAATACATGTCAGCTCCCTTCCCACTCCCCTTCTTTCCTAACTCTTGTGCATTTATCGGGTGTTGATTGTTTCCGTGGTCTGTTGTTTCCGTGGTCTGTTGTTTCCGTGGTCTGTTCTCCTAGGAAGTTGGAGGTTAGGGTTCTGTCCTTTAAATCCCAAAGTGAACATGGACTAACACTGTCATGCAGGGGAGCAGGCGGAGTCTCCGCTCCTGCTCCCCACATAAGAATGCAGGACATGGTGAGGCCAAAAAGGAACACCCACGGAGCCATAAGTAGGGGAGTCATATCACTATATTCTCACCGGCGGTATCCGCCTCTCTGCAATCCGCTCTTGCTAGCCCCCATTCTTTTCTGCTAGCGTAGCCACAGCCGTTATATTAGTGGCCAATGGCTTACGGGTTACAGCTGACGGCCAACTAGCCACAGCTGCTGGCCATCCAATCACAGTTGATGGCCATTTACTACCCGAGCCAGCACCTTTCTATGTGAGGCCGAGAGCCTGGAAACTGCTTTTTGGGGCTTTGTCCCCACAAACACATATTCAAACACCAGCTAACACTTAACTCTTCATATTACTATTTTTAAAAGACTTTTATTAAAATATAACTAACATAGAGTATTATATTAGTTTCAGGTGCACACCATAGTTATTCAGCATTTATACACCTAAAGAAATGGTCACCATGATAGGTCCAGCAACCGTCTGACACCGTACCACCCTGTCACAACGTTACTGACCACATTCCCTATGCTGTACGTTACATCCTCATGACTTACTTGTTTTATACCTGGAAATTTGAACCTCTTATTCCCTGTCACCTTCCCCCCCCATTTAATTTTTTCAGTTACAATGTTATTATTTTATATTAGTGGCAGGGGTAGGGCATAGTGGTTAGACATTGATGTAATTTAAGAAATGCTCCCCGTGACAAGTCTAGTACCCACCTGGCACTAATATTACTTTTCATAGTTTAGTAAATGTTTTCAGTTCGGATTCACTTGAATCTCAATGCCCACCTTGCAAAGAAATAGCCCCGATTTACTGTAAAGGAAACGGAGGCCTGAGGAAAGTAACTTGTCTAGCGTCACACAGCTTGTAAATCATAAAACAGGGATTTCGCACCAGATCCTCCGAGGGCTGGAGAGAGGCCCCCGTGGGGCTGTACCCCTGCCCTACCTCCCGACAGTGGCCTTCGCTGGCATTCTCGTTCTCGTTAAGCCCTCAGTGAGCGCCATGTACTGTGATAAGAGCTCTGCAAGCATCACCTTTCCCTCTTCACAAAAGCCCCGTCACTGCTGCTATTCCCGCGTGTAGAGAGAACACTGCACTTCGGAGAAGTGCATGCCTCCAGCTGCAGCCCCACTGCCTCCCACCTGGGGAAACTCAGCTTCCACGTCAATCCAACCGACCAGGGAACACCGACCTTGCAGAGCTGCTATGAGGATCGAAGGCAGCCACAAAGCACATGACAGAGTGGGCTCGCAAAGGACACGCGCTCCCTTTCCTAGGTCACACAGCTTCTCAGACCCAAGCAGGGACCAGAGCGCTGAAATGAAAAGACAGACCAGAGAAGGGTGACTGAGCAAGGAGACGGTCGGAGGAGGCCCACTGCTCCCCAAAGGGGCAGGTGTAGCTTTGACGTCTTGTGCCCACCCTGGGACCTGGGCATGTGCCTCAGCCCTGCCCTGCATCTCTCTGCCTACCAGGGGGTCAGAAACACAGCTGGACGTTTTTCCCACAATTTCCAACCTGTGCTGCAATTACATAATGCTCACATCTCATTCTCTCCCCCTGGTGTTGTTTGTTCCACCAGTTCTACCAATGTCGGAGAGGACTCAACTTAGTTGAAAGAATAGTGGCTCTCGAGAGCCGTGGGCCTGCATTTGAACCTGGGTGACCTTGGGCAGGTTACTGCACCTCTGGGCACCCCAGTTCCTGCGTGGAAAATGAAGGTGGCCCCTACCCAAGGTTATGGCCTGGTACAGGTCAGGGCGGTGCCGTCATTCCCAGAGCAACTGTTTCTCCTGCTACTGCCCTGGGTGCTGCCTCAAAGAAAGGTCCCATTTGCCACAGGAAAATATCTAAAAGAAAAAGGGGACGCCCGCGCCAACTATTTTTTTTAATAGTTTTTGTTTTTCAGATATTAGTTTTTGCCTCTGAGAACACTTCCATATTGTAACATGATGAAAAAAAAGCTTCTTAAGTAACATTTTAACTAATGCTTACTAAAGATAGTGGACTGGTTTAGGCTGAATTTATGATACAATGAAGGTAGACATTTTATCCCCCATCTTTAGATTTTATAGCAATCCGGGGCCCTTCTTGTAATCATAGTATGAAGTAAACATTTATGTCCGTTTTATAGGACTTGAAGAACAGTTTTATATTTTACATTATGATAGGGGGTTATGGCTGTTACTTCTTTTATGACACCCAGTTGGTCGCTGCTTTGATTTAGCTGTCATTGGGTCATTTGCTGGCTTGTTGTCACCAATTACTGCATGGCAGGGTGGAGTTGCGAAGAACAAATTGTTAAGAGAAGCAGGGTGTTCCTGAATCCCACATGTCTTACGTTGCGCTTGGGAGGAAAAACCCCATTTTCTCAGAAGTTGCTTTCCCCCTAAGTGAGTCGAGAGTTTCACCTGTACAGAAAGGGCTCAGCTACCTACCCAGCTTTGGTCCTGTCCTGTCTCCCTTTCTGGGCCCCTCCTTCTCCCTGGGTAAGTACCTCTGAGCTCCTGAAATTGTATGTAAACAATTGTATGTGCCTTTTGCTGGGGACGCATAAACTAGTAAGAAGCAGATGGCACTCGTGCTGGTGGTGGCTCGCCTCAGCCCCACACTCCCAGGTCACGATGCGGCCTCAACCTCCTGTCCTTCCTTTTCTCAGCCCAAGAACTCTTGTTCTGGTTGGGGTAGGAGTCTGGGCGGACCTGCGCCCCACCTGCCCCTGCTGTGTGGTCCTAAGCAAGTTACCTCGTTTCCTCTTCTGTAAGACAAGGATGAGCCTGCCTCCTGCACAGGGCACAGCGGACACTCTGCTCCTGGCTACGAAGTCATTTGTACACGGCAAAGAGCCTTCCGGTTAGTCCTAGTGTCCTATCGCAGCTAGGTAAGCAGACACTCATCTAATTGTAGTCATTTCTCTTAAAATATGAGTGATCCAAAGTGTCGCCAGCGGAAAGACAAGTACCATTTGTTTTCACTTAAATGTGGAATCTGAAGGTCAAAACAGAGGAGCAAGCAAAACAGAAACAGACTCGTCAACACAGAGAACAAGCTGTCGGTTGATCGAGGGGAGGGGATGGGGTCTGTGCAAAAAAATGACGGGGATCAAGAGGTACAAACGCCCAGGGATAAAGTAAAAAAGTCACAGCGATGTAATGTACAGCACAGGGAATATAGTCAATATATTGTAATAGCTGAACGGTGGCAGAAGGCTGCTGGAATTGGCATGGCGATCGCTTCGTATGGTATACAAATGTCAACGCGCTGTGTTGTAAACCTGAAACTCATATAATATTGTATGTCAGCTATACTTTTTTTAAAAAAAAGTTTCTCCGTTGAAGGAGGAACACATGGGTTTCAAAGGATGGAGTCGTAAGAAACTCTCTTCGTCTCCCTCCCCACCTGCTCACAGAGAATGGGGTTCCCCTAGACATGGGCTGGGGAGGGAGGTTCCCTGCAAATCTGAGTGGTGAGCCCACCGTCCTGGGTGGGGTTCACCGGTAGAGAGGGGAGCTACCGTGAGTGCGCCTGCTGAGGGTGTCGGGTGTCACCTGGCCATCAACAAGCTGAGACTCAGGTTCTTAGAACTGTGGCCAACGTGTTTCAACTTCACAGGTCAGGCCCTAGAGGGAAAAAAGGGCAAGGGATCACAACCCCAACAGGCTTGCTGGGCCCCACAGATCTCTAAGCAATAGCATGTCAGATCCTGGGTTTTTATTTCTTCAATTAACTGAGCAGTTACTGTAAAGGAGTCTCTATGACAGTCCCTGGGAATAGGGAGATTAGAGAAGAACGAGGAAAATCTAGAATTTAAGGAAAATCTAAAATTGTCGGTTTATTTCTCACATAAATTGTTCTCTGTGTCATTCTGGGTTTCCGTCTGTCTCTAGCACACACATTCCCTCTACATGCATGTGTGCACACACACTCGCACACACAGGCACAGATTCTCACACACACACTCCCCACTCTCCTGAGAGGCTCCTTGGCTGAAGGTACTTTCTGGAAGGCAGAGGAAACTCACTGGGAAGAAGTGGTTGATCCAGTCGGCTAAAGGCCTGTCCCTCCCTCACCTCCTCACCTCTCCCTCCTCCCTACCAGCCTTCTTCCAAACAGATCCCCTCAGGCCTGCTATGACCTCATCCTTGCTGGACCAGCCTCAACGGTGACAGGGCTGTCACGTGCTTCACCCCCCAACCCCTCCGCTCCCCACATCCCCCAGCTCCCACTCTCCACCCCACCCCCAGCACCTTGTGGTGATTTGCTTCAGTTTGTAAGATTTAGAGAAAGAAAAAGAAAGAGAGAAAAGGAAGCATGGTGAGCTCAGGCTGGAGGAGCAGGGAGGAAGGGGCCCCAGGTTGGGCCCAGAGCAAGTCTCCAATGCACTGCGGTTGCCTTGTGGTTCAGGCCCAGAGGCTCATGCGAGCGGTTGTGGGGAGCATGATAACCGGTGAGACAATTTGCAGAATTTCTGAAGGTTTTGTAATAAAAGGTGACAGCACCGGGCCTGAGATAACAACGTGCCTGGGCTCTGTGCCAAGAAGTTGGGCAGCAGTGACAATGGAAGGCAGGGACAGAAATGGAGGCGGCTCCTCTTCTGGCAAGGGAGCACACATGGAGCCCTTTTGGAGCCAAGACAATGAATCCACTTAGAAGCACTCACTTGTTGGAGGCTGGGGTGGGGTGTGATGAGAACAGAGGTGGGAGCAGGCCGGTCCATCCCTTCCTGTGAGCGGGGCCTGCTCTGGGAACCCACACGTCTCGGGCCCCAGGCTGCCTGCTGTGGGGGTCAGCTCTCGGATACCTGGGCAGCCATCTCCTCACCTCCTTGCCATCTCAGTATGGACATGGCCCTGGCCAGAGTGGGAGCAGACCCCAGTGGACATCACAGGGAAGGACACCCAGGAGGGAGAGCCCTACAGAAGGCTAGGCCAGGTGGTTTGAAAACCCTCAGAGTGCACATAGATCCCCTGGGACAGGAACGCACCCACACTCCAAGGATGAGGGACTCTGTCTTCCTCCTGAGCATGGCACCAAGGCTGCCTCACTCTGGGCAGCCCATTTGTTTCAGCATCTCCTTCTACTTGCCCCATCGACGTACTCATCCTACCAGGCTGTTTGTCAGGCAGACCACATATCCAGCTCTTGGAGGCCTTTGCACCTGCCAGTCCCTCGGCCCGAAATGCTATTGCCTTTCCTTCCTGCCTGGCTAATCAGGAACCTGCTCAAATGGTTTTCTTCTGTGAAGACTTTCCTTGGCTCCCAGGGCAGAGCTCCTCCCCAGCCCCTCCACTGGGTGGGTGTGCAGCCACCTGCTTTGCACACCCCTCCTTTATGACATGTTTTCCTGTCTCTCCCTTCCAGGCTGTGAGAGCTCCCATGTCTTCATTTACCTCTTGCTCCCAATTCTGGGTCAGAGTCTGGTGGATAGCAGGCCCTTGATGATGGATGGATGGATGGATGGCTGGATGGCTGGATGGATGGATGGATGGATGGATGGCTGGATGGATGGATGGATGGATGGCTGGATGGATGGATGGATGGATGGATGGACGGATGGATGGAAAGGATGAAGGAAGGATCAGGCAGGTGGGGGCTCCCCCTTGGATCCGGCCGACCTGGTGGGGCAGGCACTTCACAGCCTATCCCCTCCAATTTCCCTCAGTCCTAGGACCTGCACTTCCTCCCAGGCTAGAGGGGGTTCCCCACCTGCCGGAAAGCCTCCTTCTGCATCACATCTCATGTCAGGGGCCTGGGCTGAGACCCTCTCCTCCTCTACCCTCACACTCTCATACCTTAGATCCCAAGTAAGGGCTTAATCCCTGTGAAGTGGTTTGAACCCCAAAGCCGAGACGGGGACATGGGAACCCAGCGTTCCCCTTAGAAATCCACCAGAGGATGACAGACGCTTCCTCTTGGCAAGCCCCAGCCTGCTCTAGGAAGAAGGAAGAAGGGAAAATTCATTAGCAGCTGGTCTGCGCCATTAACTACTGCCCATTCAGGCTACTGTTGTGTTCCCTCCGTCTCACCCCCACATAAAGTCCTCCCACCCAGGCCAAGAGCCCACCACACCCTCAGGACCCCTCCCACAACCTGGGGCGACATCAGTGCCCGGCCCCAGGAAGAGGCTTTGTCTCTAGAGGGACAGGGCCCAGCCACTCAGAAGAGTTGCCATCCATGCCCAGAGCAGATGGGCAGGGGCAAGGAGGTGGGCAGAGGCTGACAGGAACGAGTGTCAACCAGACTTAACTGGTTTTGCTGTGTGAGCAGTGAGGAAGTGAGTGGTTCACACCTGGTGAGTCGGAGCGGCCAGGGGCGTCTGGAAGCCTGGGCATTTTCTAGAGCTGAGTCTGCTGCTGAACACACAGGAGAGGCCCTGCCCTGTGGCCCAACACAGGCCGCCCACAAGAGACAATCAAAAACACTGAGCTATGACTTCCTGTCTCCCCAGTCCTGGCCCAAGCCTATTTGGTGGGGACCTTCAGAGAACAGGGCAGCTCTAGCAGCTTTCTCACCCTGGACGTGTAAGGGTTTCCAGAGAGCTCTGTCCACATCCGTGGCCGTCCCTTGGAGTCCCTCAGAGTGTCCTGAACTCCTTCACACAACCAGGCCTCTGCTCAGCTGCCGCACAGGCCACCTCTCAGTCCTGCTTATTGTTCTAGACAGACACAGGACTTTCCTGTTCTTCTCACCCCATGAGGCTGAAACGCTCCTCAGAGAAGCAAATGGAAGGGAAAGCCCAAGACAAAGACACCTGCAGGGATTCTCACTTTGGGGAAGGGCTCCTCAGTGAGACTGCAGAGCCGGCTTGAATCCAGACCTCTCGCTTACTGGCGGTGCGACATTGGGCAGTGTCACTTCTCTGAGCCTCAGCAACCTCCTCGGTGGAAAGGTTGTACCCAGAATGCCTGCTGTGTGGGGTCATTTGCAAACATTCAGTGAGAAGATTTGGATTCTGAGCTGAGCCGGTAGGGTGCACAGTAGGTGTTTCACAGACAGCAATCCCTTCCTGCCCATTCACTGCCAGCGTGGACACAGGGGATCCCACCACTCTCCAGTGGGTAAGGATGCCCTGGGAACTACCCTAACCCGCGTGACCTTCCTTCTCCTTTGGGTGATCTGGACCCCATAACAGCTGCCACGTCAGAGGGCCATTAAGAGGACACTCACCCAGCATTTGACACAGTGCAGCACATAGTAACTGCTCAGCAAATTGGCGGTTCTGTCATTTTTATCCCACACACCCAAACAGAAGCACACAGCTCTGTCTTTCATGCCAGAGCCACACACCCCACAGACCCTGGAGCCCTGGAAGAGCCAGTTGGAGGTGCCATCCCAGCCCGAGCTTTCAGAAGCCGTTTCATCAACCACACCTCCCGACTGAATCAATATCACCTGTGGGACACTTGGCATCACTGTGTCACCCACAGGAACCCTGCTCTTGGAGTCAGGTCAAAAAAGGGACCAGTGTGTTCCCAGAACAGGAGACCATTTCCCTGCAACTTGACAAGCAGGGCCCAGGTTCCCTGGGAGCGGACAGTCTGCTTCTTGTAGCCTACCTGTGGCCAAGTTAGCTGGTGGGAGAGCAAAGGCTTGGAGCAGCAGCAGCGCTAGGGTAAACCTAGAGATTATTTGATGGTGGAGAAACCCAGGCTCCAGGGGAGAAGGGAACGCACCCGGGTCATCTGACAATCCTGCTAGCAAATGAGTCCCCTGACTCATCACTGCTTTTGCCATCTCACGCCAGGGCGGCATTCCTTTGTATGCCTACACGGGCAGTTTTAATCCCTCTTGAAAATGCATCATGTGTATTCCTGACTTCTGACCATTTTAGTCCTTACCTTTTTGTTGGGATCAACATTTTTGAGGTGAAATCCACATACCACGCAATTAACCATTTGGAAGGATACAGTTCCGTGCATTCAGAACGCTGTGCACCCTCCAGCATTCTCTACTTTCAAAGCTTTTTGTCACCCCATAAATAATCACTCCCCATTCCCACCTCCTCCTCCAATCCCCTGGGACCCTCTAAACTGCTTCCTGACTCTATAAACCTGCTTATTCTGAACATATCATATCAAAGGAACCACGCAACATGTGGCCGTTTTTGTCTGGCTTCCTGTCCTTAGCATAATGTATCTGAGGTTCGTCCACTTAGAGTATTCACCGGGACTTCAGTGAATATGAATGTGGCTAAATCATATTCCACTGTACAGACACTCTATTCAGTCATCGGTGGACATTTGCATGGTTTCATCATGTTCAAACACACACAAAAATGGAAGGACTAACGTAATGAGCACCCATTTTCCCACTACCCAGGTTCAGCACAAAGTCCAGGACCAGGGCGCTTGGGGCAGCATTGCAGGGGGTGCTCGCTCCCAAGGTCTGCAGGCACAGGTGGCCCCTGAGCATGATGTCACGTTAGTGGTGCTCCCCAGGCACCTCACTGGCCCCCCCCCGGGTCCTGTCCCTGTTGCACAACTTGAATCTGGTGCATACTTGCTTTCTCCTGCTCTATGAACATCTGTTTTTGCTGAATAGTTTGCAGGTAGGTTACAGACCGAACAACAGTTCGCTCCTCGGTTGCTCAGCTCACATCTTCTCAGAAGGCTATCCTCCATAGTGACACGGCCATTCCCACACCATAATTCCGTGGAACCTCTATCTCCAATCCATAGTCACATTTCCTAATTATCCCGAATGCATCTTGCATGGATTTTTTGTTTGGGTTGGTTGGTTGATTTGTTTTCAGCAGGATCCTAAGAAGTTTCCCACATCACATGTAGATATCGGGTCTCTTTTGTGCTAAAGCGGCCTTGGCTCTGACCTTCTGAAGAGCCCACACCTTAAGTCTTTTAGAGTGGTCCACACTGTGGATTTGCCTGGTTGTTTTCTCTTGCCGTCATTTAACCTGTTCTTCCGTGCCCTGTGAATCCTGTGAGCGGGGAGTTCAGGCTAAAGGCTAAACACTTGGGCAAGAACACTCCAGAGGTGAGTCCTCCTCTTCACGACACCTGACATCAGGAGGCCTGTGATGGCAGGTTGTCCTACTGCTAATTAATGATGCTAACTTTGATCAGTCGGATAAGCTTGTAACCACCATATCTCTCTATTATACTGGCACATTTTTCCGTGTTTAATTAGTAAATAATCTGGGGGAGCTACACAAATACCTTGTTCCCCAACAACCTCCCACCCAGGGGTTTTTAGCAGCTATTAATGATCCCTGTCTGAATCAAGAATTACCTGGAAGGTGCATAATAATGACTTTCTAACTCTATCATTCTGTCCACATTTCTCATCCGGTATTCTTTGTCAAAAAGGATCTCTCACTTTCTCTCTCTCTCTTTCTCACGCGCGCACGCACACTTAACTCATGCATTTTTCTATTTGTTTAATGTGAAATTATAAACAAATTTTCTATTTTTTTAATTCATTACCATCATTATTTTTTGTGATGCTTAGTAATCCTAAATTTAGCCAGAGAGATACCCTCAAATCTGCTTCTGCATCTCTTAGACATGACCCCGTTGGGCTTCTTGGAACAATAAGATGTCCCAGACTTGCCTTGTACTTTCCTTTTCTCACATCTGGAATCAGTCATTTCTCCAGAAAGATCGAGTTCCTTTTGGTGGGTACTGGTCTTAGAAATCAAGATTTGGACACTGGGTGGTTTCATTGCTCTTGGGGTTCTTGTTTCCAGGCTCTTTCAGTTGACAGAGGTGAGAAAAATAAAATGAGTTCATAGTATTATCAGTTCTACTTTAAAAATTATAATAATTTTTCTTGTTGTATCCTCTCAAATTAATTTATAGGTAGGTTCGTTTGTTTATGTTTGTACACAATTTGGGGGGGTTGTTTTTTCCCAGTTTTTTAATTTAATTTCATTTGATTTTGAACATATAAATCAAGTACATGGTTAAAAACACAAAACTATGTTTAAAATCCTTTTTGGAGAAGTTTTCTTCCCATACCAATGCTCTCCACTCTGTTACCACCACCTTCCGTTAGTTTTGGTTTATTCTTCCTGTGTTTCTTTATATATAAGTGTGTACACACACGTGTGTGTGTGTGTGTGTGTGTGTGTGTGTTATACATATTGCTATTTCCCCTTCTTTGTTACAGTTTTTATGCTAAGTTTGTAGATGGGAGCCTAGAGTCCTGGGAGAGAAAACAACTTTAAAGAAGTCAAATTTGCTTATGAATCTTAGATCCACTCCTTGTTATCTGTGTGGCTTGAACTAGTTACATCGTCTCTCTGAGTCTCAGTCTTCTTATCTGTGAAATGGGATAACAATTCCTACCTTGTATGGTTTGGGTTAGGATTAATTTTTTTCGCATATCACACAAAAAATTAAATTTTAGATAGAATAAAGAGCAAAATGTAAAAATAAAAAAATAAAAGGATATTAAAAATATATTTTTAAAAGAATTTTAAAACCTTCCTGTGCAAGACACAAGCCTCAGTATACATAAAGGAAAAGACTAAGGTTATTCAAAAGAAAAAAAGAAATGCAAAACAACTATGACAAAGGACAACATCCTATAATGTTAAAACATGAGTAACAGACAAGGTGAAAGTGTTTGAAATATATTTAAAACCCATCAGGTACATCCCCTTTAAAAAACTGTTTGATAGTTTCTAAGAAAGCTTAAACATTGACTCACCCGATGACCCAGTTATTTTACTCTTAGGTATTTACCCAAGAGATATGAGAACATATGTCCACACAAAGACTTATGTAAAAATGTGCACAGCAGCTTTATACATAATAGCCCTGAACTGGAAACAACTCATACGTCCATCAACAGGACAATGGCCAGTGTGACAATGTGATACCATTTAGCAACAAAAGGAACCAACTACAGATACATGGAGAACATGGATAAATCTCAAAAACAATATGTTAAGCATAAGAAGTCAGATATAAAAATGCCTGTTTGTATGATCCCATTATGCGAAGTTCAAGAAGAGACAAATCTAATCACTAGTGACAGAAATCCGAGCAATGCTTGCCTTTGGAGGTGTTGACTAGAAATGGGCCTGAGGGGACTTACAGGAGCAATGGAGATGGTCTATACTGTGATTTCAGCGGTGATTTCCTGAGTGAGCACACTTGTCAGAACTCTTCAAATTCTACACTGAAGATCTACTCATTTCACTGCACGTAAAATACACCTCAATTAAAAGACAATGGATTAAATAGAGCATGTATAAAGAGCTCCTAAAAATCATTGAGAAAAGGATAAGTACTACAGAAAAATGGGCAAAGACTATAAACAAACAGCTCATTATTAAAGATATGTACATGTTCAACAAACAGATAAAGAAAGAAGTGTTCAGCTTCACAAATAAGCTAAGAAATGCAAGTTAAAACAATCAGATTTGGGGGCGGCTGGTTAGCTCAGTTGGTTAGAGCGTGGTGCTCATGACACCAAGGTTGCCAGTTCGATCCCCACATGGGCCACTGTGAGCTGCGCCCTCCACAACTAGATTGAAACAACGACTTGATTGGAGCTGCTGGGTCCTGGGAAAACATTTTATTTTTGCCCATCAGGTTAGCAAAAGTTAAATAATGTCAAGTGTTGGTAAGAAAGAAATCAGGGAAACAATCACTCTTATGTACTATAAATTGGTTGAGGTTTATTAAAAGACAATTTGGCCGTGCCTATCAAAATTTAACATGTACATGCCCTTTGACCTGGCACTATGAGTTCTGGAAACCTATACAAAATAGGAATTATTTTAAACTGTGATATTTCTGTACCACGGAATGAAATAGTCCTATATGTACCTATATGAAAGGACATATAACTAAGTGAAGAAAAGCAAAATGCAGAATAATATACAGTACGGCATGATCCCACTTGTATAAAAAAATCTAAGTGTGTATAACTACATGCATATGTATATAAATGTCCAGACAGGGGACAGGAAAAATTTACTCTAAGTGCTGACAGGGTTATTTCCCAGGAGGGGAGCGGGGTATTTGGTAAAGGAGAAGTTTCCTGTTTTGCACTGTATGTTTTTAGTATTATTTTTGTAATTAGAGTGTATTCCTGTATTCTTGGTGTAATTTGAAAAACAAACATAATGGGGTTTTGACAAATTCTTTGATGCTAACCAAGGATTTCTTAAGGAATCATTGAATAGTTACACTTAGCACTTAATAGTTGCCCGGCATTGGGCAAAGAGGGAAAGGAACCCAAAGAAATATGTCCCACTCAAACCTCCGTACATCCACCTCACTGTGATCACCAGATGCTAATCACACTAAATACAGTCACTGTTGTCATCCCAAACGCACTTGAACACAGTTGGGAGCTAGAGTGTGAGTGTGCAAATGTATTCTCACATGTGCGGTGGGCATCAGGGGGACTCCTTTCCCTGAAACTTAATAACGTAGGTTAGTAACTCCTTACCAAAACCCTGGGAACCACATGTGTTTTGAAAATCAGTAATGTACAAAATCTGCGTTGTACAGTAGTCGTAACAGAGTCTGGGACAGTGCCTTACAGTCAAACATGCAATAATTCTGCAGCGAAATGCATGAATATTCATACTGACTATACAGGCTAAATAGCCACAGGTCGGCGCAGGTCAGATTCTGCTGCCAAAGGAGTTTGTGCTGAATGGACAAAATCACCTTGTGGTGTTCGAGATCATTCTGGATTCTGGAATTGTCGATAAGATGATCACTCATGAATCCTTACTTTTTAAAAACCATTTCTGCGACACGATGTCCGCTCAGAGCTGACCACACAGCAGACACGATCGAATTCAAGAAGTGTTGGTGGCTGGGAGGCCAGCCTTAGTCATGCCAATAATTTCCATCTTTGGCCCAATTGTATTAAGATTACGAAAAACACTGTTCCCACACCAGCTCTTGCATTTTTCCATTTCTACTCACTCCTAGGAAATGACAGAGAGCAAAGTACTGTAGCACAGTCATAGCCGTGCACACACGGTGCAGGGTGGATGAAGGGAAGCCCTGATGGAAACGCATTCTTTTGTTTTCAGGCTCAGATCTTCATTAGTTGATGTGAGGAAATCAAAGTCAGCACGTGAATGTCAGCTCCAGGCCATCTAAGTCTAATGCATAAAATTTCGTACTACCACTTCTCACAGGAATCTGGGGTCTGAAACTCTGCTACCCATGTGATGGGGAAACCTCCAAGCAGGAAAAGTCAAGTGGGGCCAGGTTGGTGGTGCCCCCTGGTGGCTGCAAAGAGCAAATACCACTCCTCTCTGGAGGAGAGGTGAAGCTCAATCTGATTCATCAAAAAGGAACTACAAAAATCACACTCAGAGCAATGAGTCACCATGAGCAAGAGTCAGCAGAGACAGCAAGAAACAGATTTTGGCCAGGGTTTCTCAACCTCAAAGCTACTGAAGTTTTGGACCAGATAATTCTTTACTGTGGGGTCTATCTTGTGCCTGTTTAGCAGCATGCTGACTCTATCCATTAGATGCCAGTAGTGGGCGCTCCGCGGGAGACACACACACACACACACACACACCCCTGTTTTGACAACCAAAAATGTCTCAATGTTTCCAAACATTTCCAAGTCTTCCTGGAGGGAATAATTGCCCCCACTGGAAAAAGCACTGATTTAGATTCTCAAAGATTTCAAATATTAGAATAATGACATAGGTCATAAAGTAACTTTGTATGAAATGCTTCAAGACTTAAAAGATAGAATGGGGGGGGAAATGATCAAGGAATAAGAAAGTACTAAAAATTACAGGCAGATACTTATAAAGGCTCAAATTGCTATAAATGAAAAAAAATATAATCTTCGAAATTAAAAATTCCATGGATATGTTAGATACAGATAAAGAAAGAATTAATGAATTAGAAGAGATACTTAAAGAAATTACCCCAACTGCATCACAAGAGTGAGGAAAGAAAAATGGAAATGTGATGGAGAGATTACAAAACAGGGAAAACATGATAGAGAGGTTAAGATAACATGGTACAGAGGTACAACTAACCGGAGCTCCAGAAAGAAAAAATTAAGAGAATGAGAGAGAGGCAGAGATAATGCCTGAAACTTTTCAGGATCCACGTTTGCAGGAAGTTCCAAAGATACCAAGCAGGATGAAAGTGCAAGTTGTTGTGAGCTGGATGTGGAAAAGCGGACTGAGCCTCAAGGGCTCATCATTAAAACTGAGACACCAATCCAACCAGGAGTCCACAGAAGGGTCATGCTGGTACCAATGGCATGGACATGAGAACCCAGTAAAGGGACTAAGCCCTGTGGACAGCTGACCTGAGCTCAGCCTTAGAGGATGTTGAAGGAGGTTCCTTCAGTGTTGAATCAAGAGACCTTGATCTGAGCCCTATGTTTTACAGGACAAGCTGGGAGATTAACTGGAGATGGGATGTAGAAGGGCAGAAAGGAAATAGGATGGTGTTCTAAGCAGGGGGAACAGCAGGAGCAAAGGAATGGAGGAAAGATTAAACGCTTCATGAGCAAAGTCAAAAGGGCGTCTTCTTTGATCAGATTGGGGAACATGTAAAGAGCAAACCTGATTGGATGGAGAAGGTGAAAGCCTGGGGAAGTCCCTTGAGAGATAAGCAGGTGTGTTTGGACTTGAAACTTTAGGCTAGGAGTTGACAAACTACAGCCTGTGAGCCAAATCTGGCCCACTGCCTGTTTTTAAAAATAAAGTTTTATTGGAACATAGACACATTCATTTACATATCGTCTATGGCTGTCTTTGCACTACAACAGCACAGATGAGTAGTTGCAAAAGACACCATATAGCCCTCAAAACCTAAAATATTTACTCTCCACTCCTTTACAGAAAAAGCTTACTGATCCCTGATCTAAGCAGGGGTAGTCAGCCAATGAGGCCTTTTAATCAATGACCAACAAGAAGAGGGCAACCCTGGAAGTGGCTGGAGGATGGCGTGTGTTGTAAGAGAAAGGAGAAACGTGCCTAACTTTTATTGAGTTCCTACTGTATACCATCCCTCTACCCACATTATCTTTATTACTTCTCACAATCGCTCTGCTGAGAAGCTGTTACTTGTTTTTTCCAGAAATGAGGGAAAATGGGGTCCGGAGAGGTTAAATGACTTACCCAAGGCCAGGCAGTGTTTTAGGCAGAGCTGAGATTTAATTTCAAGTCGGTCGGACTCCAAAGCCAAGGTTTCCCACCACACCTCCCCACTTTTGAAGGCACTGTGCGTCCCAGAGAGGAGGGGACAGCCCCCGGCCAATGAGTTGGCTCCTGTGTGTCACAACCAGGACTAATCCAGATTGGTGAGAGCTAATGTTTCCCTCCTCTCTTGAAAACAGATCCAGGGGCCCACTCTGACCTGGAGTGGGGAGCTCTGGCCTAGCGCTCCTCTAAAAATTGCTCCCCACTTGTCCAAACATTGACTCCACCCCATGCCTCTAGAGTGACTGGCTTGGCCAAGAATGCCTATCGTACATCTTCCCTCCAGCCTCATCTCACAGCCTGATGCCCAGGGCAGTTGGGCGATACCATCTCCACGTCTATGAAAAAAACATGAGGGTTGGCAGCCCTGCACAGTGCCACCCACAAGAGATGACCCATTTGATTTGCAGTGAAATTGCAACACAGCCTCTGTTCTTGCCCCAGCTGGATCCCAGGCCAGCCCTGGAGCAGAGCCCATCGGGGCTTGTTTCCACCCCCAGCCTGGCTCCTATTCCTGCTGTGACTAATTCGAATCTTCATCTGACAGCTACCGTGACCACTCTGTCCAGATAGGGCCTCACAGCTCTGCTTCTCAGTTTTGTGGTCAAACTGGTTCTTGAAACTTTCTCAGAGTTCCAGTAGGGTTGAGTCTGTCTGTGGGGAACTGGAACTGGGGTTGAGCCCCTTGGGGTTGAGCTGGTGGAAAACCTGAGAAGCCAAGAGAAAGAGGTTAAGAGAATGTGAAGTTTACCTAAGACCTTCGTTATTTAGATTGGTGTGAGACACAATGGAAGTCCTTCCAGTGGATCCTCAAATGCCATGCCATGTAACCTTTGACCCCCAGGGTGTCCATGAGGAAAAGGTTGCAAACCTAAGCAGACAACCTCTCAGGGTAGATGGGAGGAACCCTGTAACCCCAGTCCTATTGACAGCCTCCAATGGGCAGTTGCTACACCCTCCTACTCGCCTGTCTTGAGAAACAGTCAGAGGTCAATGGCAGGGGACAATGAACCCACACCTGCTTGTGTGCCAGGGTGCTGGCTGTGCCAGAGGCAGAGGGACAAAGGGAGAGAGACACCGGCCCATGCTTATCCCACCAGCCTTCCTCAGACACAGCTGCTAGCTCTTTTGTGGTAGCCACGGTGTACGGTCACATGGGGGGCTGGAAGGAAAGGGACGAGGAAACCAGGGTAAGACACGGTAGAAGAGATTTAATGAGCATCTATTATGCGCCAAGTTCAGCGCTAGGCACATCCAAACATCACCACATTTGTTCCTTACCAAGGGAAATAGATATGATTTATTAGACTATGCATGTGCGATCCTGAGACACAGCAGAACATAAATGTGGAGCTAGCTCTTCCTGGAGCCTAGCTCTGCTACTAATTGCCTGTGTGATCTCAGTTTACTCACTAAAACATAGGGATTAAGAAACGTGAATCATTTCATATGGTCATTACAATGATTAAATGAGATAATTTACATAAAGGGCTTAGAATAAGGCCTGATACACAGAGAGTGAAATAGGAGTGTTAACTAATTGTGATTTTTTTTTTAATCGTCATCCTCATCAAAGTGGCAGAAACCCCTTCCTGTGGGGCATCCTTCCTCAGCAAGCCCATGCCCAGCCATGAAGTGGCCAGGCCCCTGGCACCTGAAGGAAGGTACCTAGGCTTTTCAGGCATCCACTTTTCCAGCTGTGAAATGTGGGCCATCAGGCTCAGCTCCCAGGGCAGTTAGATTATGGGGTGGGGTACAGAGTGTGGGCACCCTTCCCCATACAGAGGTGAGGGGGCACCCTAGTGACCCTCCACGCCCCACTGTGCACCTGAGACTCCTGCCCAAACGGTCTCCTGCTCTGCCAGAGAGCTGGGCTCCAGATGGGTTTCTACTGAGCTGCTGAGACCAGCGTTCCTTGGGGGTCTTTTCGTATTTATATGCATGCCACCCAGCCCCCTAGCACAGCCTGCTGGCCCCCACGTGATGGAGAACAATAGTGCAACTTAAATATCCCTGGACAAGTGCAGCCACTGACCTTGTCCCCATGTCCTGCGTACCAATGAATGATCTGAATTACCTAGACACGAAATCAATGGCTGCCTCCAAAGGCACTGAGTTCATCATTGGTGGTTAGAGGCCAGCACCACTTGGAGAAGAGGCTTCAGATAGGATTCAGTCCCTGAATAGGAGCCAGAATCTGCAGCCTTTGAAACCCTCATGGGCCGGCCAGAGCCTCTGATTCTGCATTGTTGGACTTCATGCCTCTTTTGCAGGCAGAACCCAAAGCCTCCTTGACAAAAAGTGCTGTCTGCCTGATGAATGCATTAGGGCATTCAAGTTCAAAGCCGGTACAATACTGGCATGCGAGAAAGAGAGAAGAATGGGGAGACAGGGTGGGAGCTGGGGGCCTCCTGAGGCCAGCAGACTTTTCTACAAAAAGAACCACCTCACTTCCTGGGATCCTTGAGACCCAGCCCTACAGCCTGACAAGGCTGGCTGTGATCAAACCCAGCCCCCTCCCAAGCCCCGAGGCACACCACACGTGAGGAAGAGGACTAAACACACACTCCTCCCAGAAGCATCTTTGGATTCCGTAATTGTTGCTCTGAAATCTGTCAGAGGTTCCGAGGGGTCACCGAGGCAGCTCTTTGGAAAACAAGCAGACAGCAGTGAAGGAAACCAAAGCCTCAATTATGGTGGGGCCTGGAGCCTTTCAAAAGAGATGGTTTAATGAAAAGGTGCTGTCGAGAGCTAACTCTGTGGAGGGTTGCCGTTCCTCTGCTTTTCTCTGTCCCTTCCCTTCCCACTTAGTCAGGAGCAGCTGCCCAGCCTGCAGGCTCCAGGCCCACAGTGCCTGAGGATTAACCCTGCAGGGTGGAGAGGAAGGCGCTGCAGTGCCAGGAGCACAGGACACTTCCTGAGTGTCCCCGCTTGATGCCTGTAGTCTGTCCCCTTAACTGGGCTGTGACCCTGGGTTCTGGACCTGCGGTCCCACTGATACGCCATTCCCTCTTCCAGACTGCACGGCGATCGAGGCTTAGAGAAGACAATGCAGCCAGAGCATTTGTCTTTACATTGTTCATTGTTTGACCAAGGGGACGTTTACCACAGACTTAATCTTTAGTAAGTACTTATCTTGACAAGTAAGTTCTAATTTAATCTTCCAACAATCCTTGGATATGGGCACTATTATGATTCTCATTGTATAGATGGGGCAACGGAGGCCCGGGGAGGTGAAGTAACTTGCCCTAAGTCACAGTAGTAAGTGACAGAGCAAGGATTTGAACCAGACATTCCGGCTTTAGAGCCAGGCTCTCACACTTCCGTCCTTGTCTCGCCCTCTCTGATGCTGACACACTATCTTGGTCAGTCTTCCAGAAAACTCTCCTTAATCCCAGGTCTCACCTTTAACCCCCAGGTGCTTCCTAGTCAGACCTCCCCCTCTGCAACCGGCTCTCCCCAACCCTGATCTTCTTCCTGGGTGCAAGAGCTGCTACCATCTGCAGGCCTTAGGTGCAAAGATGCTCGCGCCCTAATAGGATTTCAGGGCAGAAGGGTGACCTGGGGACCCAGCACCTGGTGTGCTCTACCATGGTGGCAAAGAGATAGCAGAGGGGCTAGGAGTGTCCGTTCTGGAGAGGTTCGCTTCTGGGCTATTCCAGATTCCAATCTGGACCCCCACAAGAAAAAAGAGGGTGGTGGGCTCTAATGGAAAATGCATGCACGTGGAGAGGGGCTTTGAGATGAGCTCCAAGATTGACTTCCCACCTGGGATGAGTCAGCCTGCTGGTACCGTCCTGCCTAAAGACAGGAATTAATAGAGCTCAGAAAGCATACGTCCCGTTTCTGGACTACTTTTCTTTTCTAGCTTGTTAAAGACTTTAATGACGGCATCATAATCCAGCCGGAGGAAATCCATAAAGCTATGAATGTCCCCATCAAGGAATCAAGACAGCAGCAACCTCTGGGGACACACCAATTTAGAATCTGCAGGCGAAATTCAGACTGAGCTGCAAAGCCAGGCATTGTCTGCCAAGGGACCAGTCTGGACTGAGAAAAAGGACAAGTCCCAAGCTCTGGTTTTATTTCCAGACTTGCTACTGGCTGTGTCAGCCTCAGTAGTCACCTCCCTGGGCCTCAGTGCCTGATGCTGTATGTGGAGGGAGGGAGGAGAGGAGAGGAAAGAGGAAAGAGAATGGGGGTTAACTCTGGCATCCACTGAGAAGTAGTAGCACCATGCAAGGTGCTTTACATGAAATAACCTCCCAAGCTCTGGAGGACCAGTATTATATATCCTTATTTTATAAAGGAGGATAAGGGTTGAGAAAGGGAAAGCCAATGTCACACTGCCTAATGCAAACGGCTTCCATGATAACAATGACAGCAAATGACAATAATAGGTAACATTTATAAAGTGCATGCTGAGCTCTGGGCAATGCAGGTATTGGCTTATTTAAACCTCACCAAAAAGGCAGTCGGTAGGTATTGTTATCCCTATTTTCCTGATAAGGAAACGGAGCATAGAGACCTGTAACTCCCACCCAGTACCAGCAGCACCATCGTCTTTCCTGTTCGTGTCACAGCACTGTCGTGAGGACCCGTGGTACCAGGGAGCAGAAAACACGGCATGTTCCTGCAGAAGAAAGTGGCCCCTGGGCCTGCCTTTGCTTCTTTCCTGCACTGGGTCCCTCTCTGGCAGCAACGGGCACTTAACCTCTGCTGATGAAGTGAGAGCCCAGGCGCTCATGCAGGTGATTGGTATTTTTCTGTGTCCCTGGAGAGCTGGAGCAGGTGGTATCAGAAGTGCAGAGCTCAGCTGGGAACAATCCTGGGGTGGGGGTGGGGAACTGGTTTAGCTGTGAGTGGGGAATGGGTAAGTGAGTGGGAGAACAGAGAGGAGATGAACGGTTGAGAATAAGAAGGGTAGGAGAAGTGGGAGAGACAGACAGACAGAAAGAGATAGACAGACAGACAGGCAAAAAGAGTCAGAGATGGAGAGAGAGACACTGAGGCAGAGACAGTGAGAGGGAAAGGAAACCATCAGGGATCAAGTCTCCCCAGTGACACCGCTACTAGAAGGCAGGGCCTGGCTTTGGTGAGTCGAGTGTGGGCCTCCACACCGCTGGCCGTAGAGTTCTAGACTGGAAAGGCCGCTGTAGTTAGGGGACGCGCAGGACGCAGCACAGGGAACCTCCTAAGCACTTTCACGTGTCCCGCCTCATTTTCTCTTCACACCACCTCCAAGTAAGTGGCTCAGAGACTGGAAACTTAACGCAGAGAACGAAGCCACTGGTTCGGGGTCCCCCAGCAAGTTGGTGCCTAGGGGCGACCACAGCCTCAGCCAGGGGGTTCCTCAACACAGGCCAGGGAGCTCTTGAAGGTAAATCAAGGGGCAAAAGCCTCAGGCCAGAAGAGAGCAATGGTGCAGAAGCCAGCCCTTCCCACCTGCCTGTCCCACCCAGCGGAGAATTCTGACTGAACGCGACCTGGGAGACAGCTCCTGCTGTGCCCCTGTTGGTGATCACACCCCATGAACCTCTGGTCTTCCCCAGCTCTCATGGGCGTGCAGCCCACCAGCCCTGCCATCCCCACAAACCCCCTCACACTGCCTCTTCCCTCCTAGGGCAGGGCAGGGGGGTTGGGCCTGTGTGGGAGGGGGATCAGGCACTTCATGCATCGAAGCTGCTCCCACGTGGCCCCTGTATCTCCTAGTCACAAATGACTCCGTGATGGCCCTGCCCTCACAGAGCCCAGCATCCAGCAGGGGGATGAACACAGGTAAGACTCCACCTGACACGTGGCGAATGCTGAGACGGGCGTGTAGACAACGCCAGGGGAGGGAGGACAGAAGAGGCTCCTCGTCACTGGGCAGTCAGGAGGGGGCCCAGCAAGGGCTGGGCTCCAGAGGACAGAAAGGAAGAACATTCCCTTCCCAAAGGGGAGGGGAGCGGGATGGTCTGGGTTGGCTAGAGTGTGGGGAGCACATCAGGGTGGGAAGGAGGGCTCCACATCCCGTCCTAGAGACAGGGCCAGTGGACCAAGTGTCTGGTCCCACCCCCATCGCCCCCCAGGTTGAAGTTCAGGCTCAATCCTAGAGGCCAAAGGCAGATGAAGAGAAGGGGGTTCAGGACAGCAGGGCCAACACTTGCCCACAGCTCTGCGACGTGTCTGGGGCAAGTGCTCGACCAGCCCCTGCTGACCACGGGCTCCTGCACTGTCACCGTCCCCTAGCACCTCTGTCCTCACTTCCTCCTGAGATTTGCTCCAAAGAGAGGACCCAGCCTCAGCTCCCTTGGGCACCATCCCGCACCCCCTGCCATCCTTCCTAGTCTGAGTCAGGAAGAGCCTGAACTTCTAGGAAAGTCTTCCTCTAAGAAGCAAACACTCTGTGGTGGCAGGAAAACTATGGGCACCATCACCTCCTACATCCAAAGCCCCCGAGTCCCCAGGCTGATTCCTCAGCAATATTGAAATGTACAGTGAAACAAGGCCCATGGGTTTTCCCAGCGTCCACACAGCACACCCCAGGGGTTTCTGTGTGTGTTTCTGTGCGTGTCTCCTAGTGGGATGACACAGTGCCAGCGGTGAACCGAGTGGGGTTAGAGGGGCTTGGCTGAGGATTCTTGACGGCAGCCGTGAATCCACTTGGGAAGGCCAAATACGTAAGAGCCAAGCTTGGGGGGATTGTTTCCAGTCATGGTAGCTTTGTCGGGGGCCACGGTGCTGGTGCGGGGGCTTCAGACTCATGTCAGGCTACGCCCCGGGATTTCACACAAGCTTTCCTGCAAGGTTGTAGTCAGAAATCTTGTCTTTTAATGATTCCATAGGAGAGACCTGCGATGGGAGTCAGGAAGAATAAATTTTAAGCCCCACCTGCTCCTCCTATGCGCTGCATGGCCCTGGATGAGATACTGCAGCTCTCTGAGCCTTAATCTCTTTCCTCACCTGCAAAAGGGCGATTATATCCTTCCTTTACTGGGATGCATGGACTAAACAAGGTAATGTCCGGCCAGACCTCAGCACAGCAGTGACTGGCCCCCGGCAGAGCTCAGTCAACTTTGTCTACAATTATAAGCTGTTAGAAAGCACTTGGCGTAGAGTAAATATTCCACAAATAAGCACCATACAAGTGTAAATAATTATTAATTATTATGATGACTAATCATCATTATTGTTGACGATAAACGTTAAGAACTGCTACCCAAACACCAGCTCACCCACTCAATCCGTCTTCACATGGTTTTCACTCCTCAACCACAAAAAGACAGTTTTTTCCGGGACCCAGAGAGATGGCTGGTTCCAAGCAGGCAGACAGGAAGCACTGTACCCACCTCCCCCTTCCCAGCAGCACTGCCGGGCTGGTCTCATCCAGACAGGTGACATTCATCAAAACATACCCATTCTGGCTACACAGGCTCCTTAAGGTCTGGGTCTGCTTGGCTCCTCTGCCTCTGAGATGTTAAATAGTTTGAATATCACCTAAGCGAGAGCAGCCCGTTGCAAGTCCTTCAGTCCTGTCTGATGTACAACAAGGCAAACCTAAGTACAGAAATAACCTGGGGGAAATCCCGGTCCAGCACCCAAAACTCTTCCTGTGGGATGAGGGCTGACAGGTAAGGAGCAGGTGAATCTCAGCGCCATCCTGAAAAAAGTGAATCAGGGCAAGGCCTACAGAGGCACGCAGGGCCTAGCTCAGCCCTAGCGCGTAGGAGCTCAGTAAATCCATGGATGGAGGGAGAGATGGATGGCTGGAAGGAAGGATATGAATCATGCCTTTCATTTTCTGCATTTCTGATGCTTTGACATCTGCGGCTTTGCTAGTCTGGAGAGACTGCACCTCCCGAGTCTAGTCAATTTCTAGAGATAGTAAACAACTTGCTTGCGAGTACACCTTCCATATGCAAACCAACCCATCCAGAGCCCATTACCAACCCCACCCCAGCCACACACACTACTTCCTTTATCAGGATCTCATTCTCCAGGCAACTATCCACCTTCCCCAGTCTCCCAGAGCCAGATACTAGACAACTAGGGACAATCCATGTGCCCTGCAGCCCACTGAAATGGTCCAAACTAGCTAATCCTAAACCTACTTACCTGACCCCACCTGTTCCTTGTCTCGGAACACAAAAAAGACTCTTGCTCAGGTTTTCCCCTCACTCTTTTCACTCCTGACTGATGCTGGTGCTTTCCCACGTAGCCCTTCATGGGGTGGCATGCCCCCTCCTCTTCAAAATCGTGAGTAATGAACTATCTTTTCAATGAAATTTATCTCCTGATATGATGGCCTTGTTTTACAACAACGAGGGGTGGAGGGAGGAAGGGAAAGATGGAAAGGTGGAAGAAAGGGAGGGAGAGAAGGAGGGAGGAAGAAAAGAAATTAATCTGAGTCTGACGTTTCTATAGGGATGGTATGACCCCCAACTTTGCTCTATGCTTTGAAAGAAGCAGCTTCCTCCTAGCAGATTCTGGACGTGTTTGGGAGAATGGCCCTTCACAGTGATTAACACGGCGTGTTTTCAGTACTTCTGGGGACAGACAGCCTGCTGTTCACTGGCTGTGAGGTCTTGGACAACTGACTTACCCTCTCTTGACTCATTCCCTCAACTATTACGTATGTATACCTACCTTCCACATCCTTGGATGCCAGAACGAGCACAGTACCCGGCTCAGAGCAGCCACTCCATAAATAATGAATATTATTACTGGGCTATTCTGCAGTCCTGCACCCTGAGTGCCATCTGGTAGAAAGACTGTGCTGTTTGGTCTAAATGTCATCCTTACCCAGAAGCCCCTATTGGGTCTCTTGGTCTCAGCCTCCCAGAAAGCTGTCCTAACCCCCTGTCAGTCGCTGGCCCACAGCTCGGGGCTCCGCAGGCAGAACATGTGCTGCCTGTGTGAAGGAACTAGTCCTCTCATCTGGAATCACGCTGGCCCCATCCTGCTGAGATGCTGTTTGGTTTCCCCTGCTGATTGTAAAGTGAGGAGGGGCTGGACCTTTAAACTGGAATCACATTTTAATTTCCCCATCTCCCCCGTACACCGTCACTCAGTTAAAAAAAAAAAGAAAAAAGAAAAAAAAAAGCTAATTTTAAAATGGCTGCTCTTATGATGGACGAGATTAATGGATCTTGAAGAGAAGCCAGTATACCAACTGTTCCTGCAGCCATGATGAAAGCTAATAATGTAGAAAATTTCTGCCAATTCCTTTAATTCATGAATATTTAAGTCTGTGAAAAATCTGTCAGATTATATCATTTTTTTCTGGTGATTTTCCGCCTAAGTACATTTATGGCGGCCTGCCAGTTGCTCAAGAAACTTCAACGGGAGCAAAATCATTTGTGTTGTTGTTGTCGTTACGAGAGCCTGTCGTCTTCGAGCTGGATTCACCTCCCATGCAGGACAGAGCCAGGTTCACTTGAGAGAGCCAAAGGTACCTCCTGGGAGTTTCCCTCAGCAGGTATAGATTTTCCCCTTAACCCGAAGGCTGGTCGGGCCTTTGAGAGCAGAGCCTACAGTTTTCAAACTGTGTTCTACGGTACCCAAGGGTTCCTGCAGGTTCCCAGGGCGTCTCTAGGAGGGGTCGGGCAGGAAATGCTGAGTGGATGGGGTTGGGGTGGGGAGTGACTCCCACTCCCACCAAGCAGTTTTGCTTTCTGCATTGAGGTTCCACGTAAAATTTCCTTGGAAAGAAGTGTTGCCCCACATTATAAAAGTAAAAAGGAGGTGAATTTGGAACCACAGCTTTAGCCCACCCCTCAAATAACAGATGGAGACACCGAACCTCCCCAAGGATAAGTAGTTTGTCCACATTACAAAGAACATTAGTGGAGGCCCCTGAGCTGTGGCCAGGGTCCTCAACTCCAAGCCAGCGCTCTCTCCTTTCCAGCACATTCTGGATGACCTCTCGAGGGCCCAGCATAGTCCGTCTGGGGAAAGCAGGAAGTGAGGCTCAGATGGCCGCAGCTCCCAGCCACCCTGGATGGGCCTCTCCGAAGCCAAGATGTTTCCTTGCAGAGACAGGAGAGAGACAGTGAGCAGGGTTAGTTAGTGACTCGGGAGGGAGGGGCGGCCAGCTTCAGAGATGATTATCATTCAGAGACTTGGCTGCAGGAAGAAGCGAGCTGCTTTTTATAGGAACTCCAGTTCCTCGTTTTGTTCTCCTCGGGTTATGCTCCAAAGAAAGCCGGCTCAAGTCAGCTGGCAGGAGAGTCAGGCAGAGGCAGCGGTTCTGGCTGCGATGGACCCAGTTCAACACTTGCTCCAGCTGGTCACGTCCTCACCGGGGCGGCCAGCCGCCTTCCCACACTCTGCCAGGGCCCAGGTCACCCCCGCCTGCTGGGCCGGAGCCCAGCCAAAATCAACAAGTCTTTGAGCTTCTCCTTTAGACACTGTATAATTACAGCAAACACGCACTGGCAGCGAACAGCAATCGTGAGGCAATTGTTGAAGGAGCTCAAAAGCGCTTGGCATTTGGTCCTGGAGAGCAATGCGAGGAGCCCCGGCTTTCGCTGGCTCTGCCGGCCAAGCACAAGAGACTTTCAGAAGTCGGGAGTGGTGCGCTGGCACGGCACCCACGGCATGTGGCTCATCAGCCATTTCCTTGATAGTGGGTTCCTTTTTACCACCAAGCCAACCGACTGACTCATGAGTCAGTGACTTAAAAAATAAATAAATACCCAAGGCCCACAGTGCCCGCAGCCAGCGAAATGGGCCCCTGCCACTCTCCGGGTGGTTTCGTTTTTCATTTTTTTGTCTTCTTATTTGAAAACTATGAAAGTGAAACTGTACATCTACCCCTAGGGCCACTGCATTCGCACGGGTAGGTGGCCAGAGGAGATAGGGTGGGGGGCCAGGTCTCCCGGAAAGCATGGTATTTCCATGGACCAACAGGAACCATGTGCTCGGTGTGCCCACTCTGAGCCAGGCCCTGTAAGAGGCGGTGGACAAGAGCTGATGTTAGGTGACCACATAACATGACAGGAACCCACCTGGGTGTGACTTGGTCATCCTCTCAGAAACTTTATGAGGAAAATAGCTCTATCTTCGGTTTATATGTGAGGGAAGAATACTCAGGTCCCAGGCTTAGTATATTGCAGAGTGGGGGTTTAAACCCAGAGTTGTCTGATCTAACAGTCTTCTCATTCCCAGACTCATCATTCCGTAAACAGCTGACCTTCTGAGTGCACCAGGTGAGTACGTGGGCTTATGGGCTGATTAACCCGGACATGGTCCTTGCCCCCCACGACATTTAAGCTTGGAAGGCAGAATCAATGAGTTAAACAGATTGTTTCACTGCAATGGTGGTTATCACGCTCAGAAGAAGTCCCCTGTGGTTATCGCATGGGGCAGAGGGCCTGGCCTGGCCTGAGAGCCTGAGGGATGAGTAGAAATTAAGTGGGCAAAGCATTCCTGGCAGAAGGCACTGCAGGAGCAAAGACCTGAGGCCAGGAGGACGGTGTCCTGGGAGCTGACAGAAGGTCAGGGAGCTGGACACACGGACTTGAGGGGGTCACCAGAGTGGAGAACTTGGCTGGAGCCTCGAAGTCCAAGGAAATAATTGGGGCTACACGCAATGGGATTTATAGACGATGTAATACAGAATTGTACACCTGAAATCTATGTAAATTTACTAACAATTGTCACCCCAATAAAATTAATTTTAAAAAAAAAAAAAGAAAAAGAAATAATTGGGGCTTTATCCTAACACAACGGGGCAGCCATTGATGAGTTTTAAGCAGCAGCATGATCAGAGCTGGGGTTTTCTCTTAAAGGATCCCCTTGGTTACTTTATGAACAGTTGGCCACAGGAGCAGGAGTGGGTGTGGGGAGTTACTGAGACACCAGAGTAACTGGAGGCTCTGGTTTAGGGTCTAGCTGAGGGCACAGGTCCCCAATGCCCTCACCTCACCTCAAAGCTGTTCCCAAGGATCTAACAGCTAATTAAGGTAATCCATGATGGGGGCTAATGTTAGATATGTGGAAGTCACGCTCAAAAGGGCAGAATGACAGCTCATGGCCTCGCAGAAGGTGGATGCCCCTGGTTCTGAGTCCTGTGCTCTGTGCCCTCACTAGCACCTCTGCCAGCCTGGGAAGGGCTCAGCTCCGGCTGAGGCCAGGCTTGGGGTGACTGAAAAGCAGCACCCCTTTCCTCTTCTCTCCTGTCTTCACACTGTTGTGTCACTCTTTTGAGCAGTCCCTTGTGTCCCCTTCCAACCAGGGACAGATTTCATCCACATTGGAAAGGTACTCAGTGCACGCCTCCCACCTTTGTACTTGCAGCCTCTCTCCAAGGAGGGCTCTCCTGTCCTGGTCCTGCCTTGTCCATCTGGGCACATGTTGTATGATCAGAGCTCAGGGACCCTTCCTCCAACTCCCACCATCTCCCTCCACCTCACCCCTTAGTCCTTCCAAGGTCGGAGGAGTCAAGGGCAAAGGGAGTTGCTCAGAGTTGCATAGGGGTGGACCCTCTCCCCCTTCTCTCCCTGCCCCTGGCAACTGGGCTGGACCCTCGGTTCTGGCCTAGGAGGCCTCTGGCTGGCTGGGGCACCAGGTGTGGGGGCAAGTGCCCTCTGCTGCCCTCTGTCTGGCCCTCCCTCCACTGTTCCCACCCTCTTGCATGACAGAGCAAGACTTGCTCTGGGCCTGGTGTGGGCTAAGGGGCAGCAACTCCCAGAGCCCTGCACTGTGTCCAGGAGCCGAGGTGTCAGCTCTATCACAGGTCACTGCAGCCAGGCCAGCCTGCTGTTTACCATGAAGAGCCCTCGGGGACTCATGGGGAAGGGTGGCCTCCAGGGATGCCTGGGGCATTAGACTGACACCATCCTCAGGGCATCAGAGCGACTAAGTAACTCACGCTCAGTGGGAACCAGCAGATGAAGCCAAGCCTGTTCTTTTTATATTGCTTCCTGGATCAGTGAAAAGGACGGAGAGAGGAACCTGCAGGGCTCTGTCCCCAACAGCCGGCCATGGTGACACCCCAGGACTTCAGCAGACACCAGCCCTGCAGAGGCCTGGCGCAGGGAGCCTGTCTGCCTGGAGCCACACTTCTAACAGCCGGGCCGGGGCTGGGGTCTGGAGCCTGGATGGCGAGTGGCTGAGGCCCCACAGAGAGCCACAGCCCAGCCCTCAGTGAGAGCGCCAGCGTGAGGAGAGGGTTCGCCATTAGGACTTAGCTGCTCTGGCTCTCGTGGGCAGGGTTTTCAGAATCTTTCCTGTGCGCTCCCGACAAGAACACCCTGTCCCCTCCCTGCTCACCTGTTATCCCCCTCCAGCCCCACGACCCCAGTCCCCGTACTCCTCAGCCTGCCTTCCAACCCAGACCCTCACCAACCACTCAGAGTTGCCTCTCTCTACCTCCCCATTGTCAGGGCAAACTTATTTATATAAGCGTGAAGGGAGGGAGGACAAGTGGATTAATGCTCCAGCTGACCTGGTGGGGCAGCCTGCTCGCTCACCAAACACACATCATGAAAACTTACTGCTCAGAAACAACGTGAACTCCACTAATTCCTAAATATTTAATGGCCCCAGCAAGAATCAGCCTGGGTTCCTGAGAGGCAGTTAATTGCCTCCAGGACAGAGGAGAACAGGTTCTCTTCAGGGCCAGGAGGCATCTCTGCTTCTCGCCCCCTCCCCAGCCCCATCCCACCAGCTCGCACTCACCCAAGTGTCTAGCAGGTGGCTTCATGCCCTGGCTCTGCTGGCTGGTCACGCCTGTCCCTGAGCTCCATGCAGTGTCCCCGACTTAGGAGGCTGGCTCAGTCAGCCCCTCAGCTCCTGCCTAGTCAGACACCGCCAGTCAGAAAGGAGAAGCAACCTGGTGGAGGGCACAGAGAGGAGCCAGAGAGAAACCATGAGAGACAGGCTATCAACCCCAGTGTGAGGGGGGAGGGGAGGGGAAGAGAGAGGGCGAGACAAGGGCTAAGAAGCTGGCCCGTGGAGCCCAGTCAATGAGGAGGACCCAGTTCCGGCCCTGGGCTCTCCCAGGGGGATGCTGGGTTGACACCCCTGCCTTGGGGAAGCACCACTCTAGGAACAGACACAGAAGAGCCTGCAGGAGGCTATGGGGACAGGCACCGCCAGTGCTTGGGGGAGAAGGCAGGCCAGCTGGCTGTCCCCTCCTGCTTGTGGCGGGCCTGAACCAAAGGAGACCTGTGCACTTGGATTCACTGCTGCCACCCCGCATCTGGGCTCCTGGCCCTGGTTTTTGCCAGCACGACGCCTCCTCCCCTCCCCTCTGGTCTCTGTGTGGGCTAGTCTCCATTTGTCTCTCCCCCACCACTCTGTCCCCAAGATATTGGCCTCTAGGACTGCATCCTCCTTTGACTGTTGGTTTTAGGGGCTGAGAGGAAGGAGTTATCCATGGGGAGGCCCAGCGGAGGTGAGAAGGAACAGGCTGCATGTGTCTCAGGCAGTCCCTACACCCTGCAAGACCACAACTCCCCCTCCAGGGGTCTAGTTCTCCCCAGGTCCCCATAACACGGTTCCCCCTGCCCCTTCATGTCAAGGATGGTAACCGCTTCCACCCTTGTTATCCTCTGGGTACCTCAGCACCCCTTATTCATTCCCTCCATCCTGTCTACCCCGCAGTGAGAAGCCCCTGCACTCAGTTCCCTCACTTAAACTATTGGGGCAGATCCTTTTCCTGCCAGGACCCGGCCAAGCAGCAGGCTTCCCCTCCACCCCTCATTTCCTCTTCCTGTGGTCCCTCAGAGAAGAAGAGCTGCCCTCTCCAGAGGCAGTGGCGTGGGGTGGGAGAAAGAGGGTGGCTTTGGGGATCAGGCAGGCCTAGCACCAACAGCCATGGGAACGTGGGCCAGTCCCTTAAATTCTCCAAGCCGTGGTTCCCTCATCTGGGAGCTAAAGACCATGGGAGCAGAAGCTTCCTCGGGACTTAAGGAGATGGAATGAGCCCTTCTGCACACTTGGCGTCCTCACTCTTCCTAGAGGCACACAGCCAGTGAGAAGTGGCCAGACTGCCCCCCACCCTCTTATGGGCTCCCCAGAATCCCCCCTACATCCCCTGGGCCCCAACAGGCTAGCTCATCCCATAGTAGCCCGAGGAGTCTCTGGAGCCCACACCTTCTGCCCCTAGACCTCAAAGCCACAAACAGAGAAATGATTGTCACGATTCCTGATGATGGCCTCTGACCACAGAGAGATGGCCCACTCAGCCCCCCTCCCAGAAGCTGAGACTGCCCCTGAGCCCACCCTGCGGGGACCACCCCTACCCTAGCCCAGGGAGCTCTTTCTCACAGGATAGAGAAAGGTGGCCATGAAAGGAGTCTGTCTGCCCCAGCTAGCAGCATTTGTCCCCACGCCTGCTGTATCCCATTCCCAGGCAGTCTGAAAATAATGCCATTAGCTGCCATACTGATACCTCCTCTGTGCCAGGTGCAGTGAGCAGGCAAAGCAGCACAGACGTGAACAGCTTGGTTCTAGCTCAGACGGTCTGGGTTCCAATCCTGGACAGAGGCCACATCAAAGGCTCACCCCAGCCACCTCCAGGCCCCCTGCTCAGAACAGGGGGGTCCACAGTGACCCCACATCGGTGCCCGTTAGCCCCGCCTAGGGGCCCTAAACCAGCCTCAGTATCCAGGAAAGCCATCCAGGCCACCTCTGCTGCTTTTCAATAGTAAAAATAATCAGACGAATGCCACAGAGTTGATTGCCAATTTCCCTTCTACCACATGTTCATTCATTCAAAAAATATTTACCAAGTGCCTACTATATGCCAGGCACTTGAATGGTTGTAAGAGGAAACCAGAAACAGAGGCCTGATCATGCACACCATGCAGGTCTAACATGGGAGCTTTAGCTGCTTCCTAAGAGCAATGGCTGGCTATTGAAGTGTTTTTGGAGGAGAGACGGTGTGATCAAATGTGCATTTTGAAAGATATCCTCTGGTTGCAGCATGAAGAACATATAGGTGCAGCTGGAATGGGCATGGAGGCCATTGGGGGAACTCACGGCAATCAGGTGGGACATGGCAGTGGCCACGTGGACTAGTGATGGAGATAAAAGCGGACATGGAGATGGTGGTGAAGAAGGAGAGGGACAAGTATACAGTGAGATATGTGAGTGTGCAGCTCCAAAGAAAGGCAAGTCCAGCGAAAGTTGAGGGGAGAGTTCCAACCAAGGTGCTGGATAAAATCTGCTGAGATAGGAGTTTAGTGAGGGGAAAAGAGGCCCATGCCCTGAGAAACTCCGAAAAGGAAGGCCAGGTAGAGGAGGAGAAAGCCCCAATGGAGCAGGGAAGCAGTGACCCAAGAGGTAGGAAGTGAATGAGATAAGCATTAGGTCCTGAAGCCAAGAGACATGTATTAAGAATGAAAGTGCTGTGTTATGGGCAAGGGCAAGGGAGCTGAGGGCTGCAAAGTGTCCACCAGATGCAGCAACGTGGGGGTCACTGATGCCTTAGCAAGAGCCATTTTGGGGAATATTGTTTGGGCTGGAAAATATTTCATCAGAAATTTGCTCCTCATTGACTCCCTCCCAGCTCTATGCTAGGCACTAGGAAAACTGTGGTACCCAGTAGATAGACTCCCCACATCTTTCTAGCTCCCCACCTTCCAGGGACATGACTGACAACTGCTCCTTGGTTAGGGACATGTGACTAGTTCTGGACAATGGGTTGTGAGCAGAAGTGATGGAAGTCATTTCCAGGCTGAGCAGGTGTGAGACGCTCCAGGGCTCTATTTCCTGCTGGTACAGAACTGGCATGGTTCCAGAGGGTGGCTGCTCTCTCAGCCTGAGACCTGCATTATCATGATGAGTAGAGCCTCTGCCGTCTTCCTTGGGTATCACCTCGATATCTCGTTACAGTGTTCCACATTCAGCTCAATATTCTGTCTGCAGACATCTTCCTGATAGTTGCACCAAAAACATAAATAAATCATCTTTACATTGATTGAGGTGTGACCTTACAGCTGAGATTTGCTCATGGCACATTAGGAAGCCACAGCCCTCCAGTAGGGAATCCCTGCTGGAGAAGGGCATAGCGGAGATGGTGGTATAAGATCAGGAGGGAGTGCACAAGAGAGGGAGAGCTGATAAGAGAAAGGGAGATGAAAGGAAGAGGCAGCGAGAAGAAAAATCATTGACAAAACTAACTGGGAGCTTCCGCATTGAAACATGTTTTTGGGGGGGCAAGAAAGGAATCGTTATCTCAGAAGGCAGGGAAGCTCTAAGAAGACAGGCTTTGTTGTCAGACAGACCTGGGTTCAAATCACATCTCTTCCATTTATTTACTCCATGATAAATGATCTCTCTATCTAATCTGATCTCCAGGCCCCACCATTTTCCTCTTCAAAATCGTCCCATCTTTCCACAGCTCCTAAGTGAAGCTGGAAAATGCATAACAGGCTGGCTGTCACTCCCAGCTTCCAGGCTTGTGGAAGACCAACTGATCACAGCATTCTTTCCAGACACTAGAAGCACCCTCAGAATCCTTCTTAACACAGTGCTCCACGCAGCCACCACCAATTCATCACAGATGGCTTTCAAGATAAATGTTCTTGCTATCCTTAGCCTTCTAAATATCACAATTTAGGCCCTGCCTGTTCTTCCTGCCTTATCTCCCAGCAGTCTTCCTTATTCATTTTATGTTCCAGTCATATTGAGTTAGTTGCCATTTCCTAAATAGACCAAGTACCCTTACCCCTCTTTGGCCTTGCACATGCTGCTCCTTCCACCCCATCTCGCTCTCCACCCCCCTTCCAACCTTGTCCTCCTGGAGACACTCTTTAAATCCAAGCTCAAGTGTTCTCCACATGCCATTGCACTCTGTGTGAATTTCTGGTGAAACAGCACATTGGATGGCATCCGTCTGCTGACATGACAGCCACCCCCACCAGAATAAGTTTCCTTGGGGGCAGAGCCATGCCTTTTCATATTTAGATCTCTGTCTCTCTCTCTTCCTCTCTTTCTCTCAATATCTGCTGGCCCCAGTGGACACCCAATAAAGATGAAAAAAATGAAGGAAGGATACAAGCAGAAGGGAAAGGGAAAGGCTCTATGGCTCACGCTCCTTATCGGGAAAATGGGATAAGTGTCTCTCTGTCAAGATTAGTGCAAAAGTGAGATAACATATGCAAAGTACAGTGCTGGGAACATAGCAGACACTTTATAAATATTTGTGGATGAAATTAAGGCATGCAGGAGGGAGTGAATGGTGTTCACAGGAAGAATGCATTGGACTGGAGTGAAACCAAAGGCGGAAAGGAAGAACACAACTTTTTAATGAGCCCTGATCATGTACCAGGCACTGTTCTAGGCCTCTGGTATACTCAGCAGTGAAAAAAACCCAGACATATTGCTGAACCGTGAACTTACAATCTAGAGGGGAGACAGATCACCTTAACCCGTGTGGGAGGCAGGCAATGCCATTCTAAGGCAGTATTTATTTCCCATGGCCTTCCGGAGCAAGGCCAATTCCCTTAGCTTAGCATTTGTATAGTCAGGATAGGTAGACTGTGCTGCAGTAACAAAAAGGCCCCCGAATTTCAGTGGCTTACAGCAGTTTGTCACTCAGGTGAATGCACGTGTGGCCTGGACACCGCAGGAGTGATCTCACCTGTGTTGGTCCCGTGTTTTAGGTTGCTGTTCCACCTCCACATATCATTGCCCATTTATCTTCTGCTTGAGTGGTGAGGTTGAATACCCACTCCTATTCCAGAGCCCTTGCTGGGCCATATTCTTCCCCCTGTAGAGAAGACACTGCCACCCACTTCCACCCTTGTCCAGCTGCCAGGTGCTGATGGATCCTATGATTCTGACGCAATGAGCTAAGCTGTGCTGTGGGGTTCAGAAAGAGAAGTAAGGTTCTCACCAAGTTCCCCTCAGGCCTCACCCTCTCTGCCTGAAAAATGAGCAGAATAATTCTTGCTGCTTAGGGTAGGAAGAAAAATGCCACGTTTTGCCTTTGGGAAGAGTAATAACCATCCCCATCCCCCAAACAGCTGGATTCTTCACCTCTTCCTGAAGACAGTTCCTACCCAAGGCAGCTATAGGCCAGACCCATGAAGCAGAGAGAAGGAAGAAATTGCTCTTAAGGTTAGAAGCCCTCAGCCCCTGGCCACTGTCTGTGGGCAGAAAGGGAAGCCAGCCATGCAATTCAAAACAGAGAAGGAAGAAGAAACAAAATCGACTCACCTCCCCAGTTCCCCCTAGGCCACTGCAATGCATTAGAGGATGAATCAGCTTGTTCTTTCCATTTCTTTTCCTCTCAGTGGTAGTGGTAGGGATGGCAGTGAGTGACCCCATGGTTCCCAGTGTGGCCACGGTCAAGGTCGCTGGCCACGGGCTGCAGTCCCCTCCCATCGGTATGTGTGGATGAGACCCATGTCCTCTGACCCCTACCCTGCCCACTCCCGCTGTTCCCCTCCTGGATTTGCCTCCATCTTCCAAGTCCAAGTCCAAGTCCAAGCACAGTCAGCCAACCCCCATCCTGACCTGGCCATGCCGGCCTGTAACCAGAGCATAAGGCACATCTGTAACCACATCTTGCAATGTGATTCACTCTGTCTGTGGAAAGACTGATGCAATTGTGGGTGAGGAGTCATTTCTGCTGCTGAGGAAACCGCAGCGACCCAGTGGGGGTGAGAGGGCACTCCAGCGGGGACATCGGGACCCACCCTGAGGGAGGGTACCACCCCGAGCCACCCCACGCTGGGGGAAGAGAACAGAACCCCATACATGGCTGTCCACCTGCTGAGGTGCAGCAGAGCTGTCGGCCAGAAATGCCAGGACCCCCCAGGATGACCCACCATTCTCCCTGCACAATGCAGAGGGGGATGTGAGAGGTTCTTGGAGAAGGTCAGAACCATGAGCAGGAAAAGCCTTCTGTGGGTGCCAGCTCTGCTGCCTGGACCAGAGGTAGAGCCACCTTGCTGCTTACTGAAAGCACCCACATCTCTCTCTAGAATAAGCTCCCACAGCCAGAGCAGGTGTCCAGGAAATATACTGAACTGAATCTGAAATCCCAGGGGCCCAGTAGCCTTCATGCTATGACCTGGCTCATCGGGTACACCTGCCTTGGGGACCTGACCTATTTCCAAGGACACAAATGCCACAGAGCCCAGATCAACTACCTGCTCAGTGAGCCCCACGCTTGTCCCCGCAGCTCTGAGGGATCAGGCTAGTAAACTCCCCTCTCTAGGCTACAGCACCCCTCTGTCGTCTGAGCTCATTTCCAGGACTTGACAAGCAATCATGTGGAGCCCTCATACTAGGTTGTTTTCCTGTGTTTCTAACATGTCTCCACCTCAGCACAAGCCATTCTACATGGGGGCTGGTCTGGCCAAGAGATGTCAGCCCTGCCCAAGAGCCACATTTCAACTCATGAGATCTTGACACACCCCTGCAAAGGAAGCATTATGATCCTATTCTGAAGAAGAAACCAAGGCTCGGGAAGCAATAGAACCCACAAGAACACTAGTAGAAGGCAGCCTTGGAACTGGGACCCAAACGCTCTTCAAACTCCCTGCCCAGAATTCTCTCCAGAACCCAGCCACGTAACCCAGCTTCCTTCACAGGTCTCCTGATGAGGGCCAAAGAGATAAGAGTCCTCCAGGAGGTACCAAGCAGAATGTAAATAGAAGAGAGAATATGACTGACCTTCCAGATCTGCAGGTCACAGACCCACAGCTCCAGGACCCACATAAAACTTGTCTCACGCCACATCCTCACTGCCCATCGGAGTACCATAAAGGCAGAGCTTAGCCATCAATGTGCAAGCCTGACCCCCAGTGACCACAACCTTGAACTGCATGGCCGACCAGACAGATCTAAGAAGTCGAAGCTTAGCACTTAGGGCAGAGCCCCAACCAGGGCCAACTTCTGACTGCACCGCCCAGCCCTCTAGCCCAGGTGGAGCCCCAGGCAGCAAGGGCTAATAACGAAACCTCTCACATGGCTAGTTCTCAGGGTGTGCTCAGGAGGCACAAATCCCACAGCCACCTGGGAGGCGGTCTTAGCCCCTTTCTACAGATGAATAAACTGAGGCCAGAGCAATGAAAGAAACTCCCCAAGTCCAGTCAGGGAATCAATGGCAGATCTTACACTTAAACCTAGATTTTCTGATTTAAAAGGCCATTCCCAAACTCCTTATTTTTCTAAAATCTCCACCCTCTAAGTCACAAAAGTCAGGAATGTCGTGGGGAACATGGCCTCTAGAACACACTACTTAGATGGACTCACTTAAAATTAAATTTATTTATCTGGGATAAATTGTACTTAAATAAATTTATTTCAAAGAAAATACCTACAAGATAGTTTGCCGCTTTCTCCCAATAGCCAATTAGCATTGGACAGTGGATCTGATAAATGTCAGGTCTATAGGGGATGGACAGATTCAGCAAACAAAAATACAGGATATGCAGTTACATTTGAATTGTAGATAAATAGGGAATGTACCATCTGGGACATACTTATACTGAAAAAAGTATTTGTTGTTTATCTGAAATTCAAGTTTAAAAGAGTGTCCTGTGTTTTTTTATCTGGCAACTCTAGGCGAGGTGCCATTTGGAGACGGGAGAGAATGACAGCTAGTTTAAGGGGTTCCAGGAACAGCCGAGAGGCCTGTTAACTACTTACAAAGGGATGAAGAGAGCAGATGACGCAGGGTACCCAGACTGGAAGATGGCAGCCACTGCGGCCTTTGAGTGGGGCTGGAGGGACGGAGAGGGACATGGTACTGTGTTTCTTTTCTTAAGGATTATTTTGACAAGCAGGTGGAAAGTAAGCTGGAAAGGGAAGTACTCGGTTAGGGAGGGCTGGCAGGGATGCTGGTGAGAAAGCATGGTGGCTTCACGGGGCAGCGTGGCGGGTGGTGAAGTGCTGAATTCTGATACTCCCTGAAGGTGGAACAGCCTGGACTCCCCTTCCAGACTCTGCTCCCTTTGAGTCTTGTTTCGTCTCACCTGAGTTCTCCTCAGTCCTGCCCACCTCAAACACTCACCGCTGCGTTTCCACTCCCAGGTCTGACTTCCCCTCTCTTTTCCTCCGCCCTTTGTATGGCCTTTGCATATCATTTTCATCTGATGGCTGTCTCTGCTCCTCTTCAGCAGGCGGGTCAACAAAGGGAAGAGGAAGGGAAGCCACTCTGTTTTTTCTTTCCCCACCTCAAGGCCTCCATGCCCCCAGAGGACCCAGCCAAGTGACCAATGCCTTACCCTCCTGCACAGGACTAAGAACCAGAGTGCGAAAGGCCTCCCGCTAGCCCTCCCATGGAAGCAGGAGGTCCAGGCCTGCAAAGGCTGTTGTCCGCCCCTCCTGACTCAGGTAGGGCTAAGATACAGCCCTCCAACACCCTGGGTCCTCCAGGCACAGCGCCTGCTAACCCTACAGCTGCGAAGTGCTTCCTGATATCCTCCCCCAGTTCTCCTGCTACATTTTATACTAATTTCCCCTGAACTGAATCTCAGGAGGAGATGGAAACAGCTGATCTTCCTGCTCTAGGTCAATGGTTTTCAAACTTATTCCCAAATTAAGCCACTGTGGGAGGTAGGGGGTGGGAAGCAGGGAACCTGGGGCAACTCCAGGAATCTGTCCCCACTTTAACCACACGAGTTCCATTTATCTGTTTTATAAACAGGACTCCTTGTAAAATTCTTTTTTAAAAAACGGTTCCATTAGTGAAAATATTTCCCTATATCCATTTGAAACCCATGGTTGGGTCTGCGTGATGATGCTTTGTGTAAAGCCTTTCTGAGTCCAGCTTTCCCAACTCCATATCATCTGACCCTTGCTCCCACAGCTTTTATTTCCCTCCTGTCCTTCCCTCTGAGCCTTTAAATCCTGACACTGATGACCCTCTCTCTGAAGGTCTCTTCATCAGAATCCCTACAGCAATTCCCTAATACCATATTGGTTTGGATTACATGGCCCATTTTACAGATGAGGTCACTGAGGCCCAGAGGCAGCAGAATCTAAGCTGGATACTGGGAGTCTGACTTTGGATGCTGGTCCTAAGTGGGCTACAACTGCATCCTCAACCCAAGTTGTCCGCCAGGACCTCCATCCAGGACATGAGAACCCCAAGTTTTGGGATGGCCCAACTCCTGCTGGAGGAGTTTGCCTCAGAGCTGAGAGCTCCCTGGGGGCCGTGCTCTAATGAGTGTGGCCCAGACTGCCCTATGGAGTGAAGAATGAGGTTTCTAGGGTCTTAGCCCTGGCGACCAAGTCCCCAGGTGGCCTCCTCTCTGTAAGCCCCCAGGGGCCCACCGCCTGTCATCTGTTACATGGCGGAAGAGAAATGTCTGGTGTTCAGTCAACACTGTCACTCACCCACACTGGTGTGAAGAGAAGAGCCGTGCAGCTGTCTTCTGTTCCAACCACCAGGGACCCTAGAAACATCCTGTCCAGGGGCTCTCACCCTTCACTGCGCATCAGAATAAAGAATACTCAGATGGTACCCACAGAGGATCAGTTGACCTGGGGTGAGGCCTGGGCTACCAAATGGTTTGAATCGTGATTTTCTGGACAGCCAGGGCTGAGAGCCTCCATCTGGTCCAAACCTCTCCCTTTCACAGAGGATGAAACTGAGACCCAGAAGGAGGAGCTGGTGGCACATTAGGACTGAGGCCCAGGACCGCTGGTCTGGAGCCAGGGGTCTTTGCACCCCCAAACCAGTGTGCCCCACAATATTCAGCCCTAGGTTGTGAAAGGTGCAAAGGAGAGGGGAGAGCACTCACCCTCTCACCCTGGTTTGTGCCATGGGAAGGAAATTCTGGCCTTCTCCCCTGGCCTTGAGCCAGCATTCCCTTCTGGACTCTTCTCTTGGAATCAGACAGTGGGAAGGTGACTCCGTGCAGGCCAAACCCAGCTGTTTCAGCCTCAGCTTGCAGTTTGGAGCACCTACTGTATGCAGACTCTCTCGATAACTGCTTCATGGACTTTATCTCATCTAGAAGATCTACTGTTTCTAGCCAGAAGTGCTCGACTTTCCCCAAATAAGAATGCAAATGGTGTCCACCAACAGATGAATGGATAAAGAAAGTGTGGTTTGTATACAATGGAATATTATATTCAGCCCTAAAAAGAAGGAAATTCTGCCATTTGCAACAACACGGATGGATCTTAAGGGCTTCATCCTAAGTGAAATAAGTCAGACGGAGCAAGATACATATGGTATGACCTCACTTAACATGTGGAATCTGAAAGCATCGAGTCACCAAATTCAGAAACGGAGAGTAGATTGAGGGTGACCTGGGGCTGGCGGGGAAAGGAGGTAAATGGGGAGAGTTTGTCAAAAAGTACACACTTTCAGTTAGAAAATGAGTAAGCCCTGGGGATCTAATGTACTGCCTGGTGATGATAGTGTTATATTGAAAGTTGCCAAGAGATCTTATATGTTCTCACCATAACAACAACAATAAAATGGTAACTATGTAAAGTGAAGTCTGTGTTAACTAACCTTATTCTGGTAAACATTTCGCTATATACACGTGGGTATCAAATCATCTCATTGTACACTTTAAACTTACACAGTGTTATATGTCAATTATATCTCAGAACAGCTGGGGAAGCGGGTGCAAGCTGGGCTTCCCCCTAATTTAGTAGCCATGTCCTGCCTAACAAAATCCAAAAGGGCTTGCTTAGATTTTCTGTCTGACAGCCAAAGAGCTTCCCTCTTTGCTCCCAGCAGGCAGCTCCTGTTCTGACTCCATGCCTGGCCAGAGCTTGGGAAGATGCAGAGAAGAGCGCTGCGCGTTCCAGTCCCAGCCCTGCCATCAAGTACCTGTGGATTAAATCATTTCCCTGCTCGGAACTTCAGTTTCATCGTCTATTACCTAAGAGGGCTGGACTCCATGAGGAATATTCAAACTTGTTTTGTGCAGGACAACACTTTCTGCACATAAAACTGCGTGCAGAACAAACGCACCAATGACAGGTTCTCAGAGCTGGGCACACGCAGCCCTTCCACCCCACTCCCTCCCTCAGGAAGCTCCCTAAGATTCCCCAAAGCTTCATTCTTCTTTTTTTTCAACTTTCATTTACTATTTAAGTGTGTTTTTCCAGGACCCATCAGCTCCAAGTCACGTAGTTGTTTCAATCCAGTTGTGGAGGGCACAGCTCACAGTGGCCCATGTGGGGATAGAACTGGCGACCTTGTTAAACGTACCTTGTTAAACGTACCGCGCTCTAACCAACTGAGCTAACCGGCCTCCCCAAAGCTTCATTCTTTATGTCAATAACATCCCCTTTGGTTCTGTCATCCTGGGACTTGATGGGGAAATGGGGTAGATAACTGTGATGGTGGTAAGGTAAGAGACACCTCAGAAAGCAACAGAATATCTGTGCTGCAGGGTCCAGCGTCCCTCTTCCCCGGTCAATCAAGGGAAGGAATTTCTTACCCGTTTTGCATGATTAGTGGCTAAGGGGGTAGCATGGCAAGCATACATCAATGCAGGCCAGTGGCACTAGGTAAGGGGTGGGGGTATAGGGTATCAGATGAGGCACGTTCAAAAGATTCCCCTTCTCTGCAGTGTGTGGGCCAGGGCACCACTGGTCTGCTTCCAAATCTGTGGCATGGGCACATCAGGGCTTTGGAAGGGTTACAGAAATCCTGCCAAGGGCGCAGAGCAGGGCGCAGCCCATCCCCAGCAGCTACTACTTGTTAGCTGTGGTTTTCCCTGTTGTTATTTTGTTCCCTTGTGGTTTGTATGTGCCTTTGATTGGGTGGGGGCAGGAGAGAGTCATCTAATTCTTAGAGCCGTGGAAACCTCATTGTAGAGATAAAGAAAGAAAGTGAGGCCTAGAGAAAGAAAAGGCCTTGCCCAAGTTCACATGGTGAGTCAGAACCAAGCTGGGGCTAGGCCCAAGCACTCTGGACTCTGGGGGAGCCCTCCCCTGGGCGGAGCTCACAGCTGCCGCTTCCCTCCTGCTGCTCAGCACAGCCCTCCCACAGGTCCTCCACCCACCCACTGGTGGTGAAACCACTGACCCCTGGGGCGGCCTTGGGTTCCTGAAGCCCAATTTGGCCTCCCCCTCAGAGTACACCCTCCCTTCCCGGCCAGGCCAGGGCTGTAATTATTGCACTAACTGGCCCCTGGGGAAGGAGGGGGCTGGTCTTCATCCACATGAGTCAGGTTTCCAGAGCAGAAACCCCAGGCAGAGCCACATCGCACTGTCTCGGCCTCGTCACCGCTCCCCACAAACCACTTCCTGCCCTGTTCCTGGCACCGCTGGCCTGAGGCTCGTGGCAGCTGCAGGGCCCTGGTCGTCGCTGCTCCACCAGCCCCAGCCCACCGCCAGCCCACTGCAAACCCACTCTCCCACACACGGACAGAGGTGGGAATCTGCCTGTCCAAGCGGAGGAGCCAGGGGCTGGGTCACTGAGGCAGTGGAAATACCACCAGCCCTGCCCTTTCATCAGTCGTCAGTCACTGTCTGTAATTTGATTGTCCAAGCGTCGTCCACATCTGCCCACAGCAGATGGAAGATGGAGAGGCCAGGCTGGCAGCCCCCTGCCCATGCACCCCGAGCGGGGCCCAGTTACGCCCAGCTGTCCGCAGGAGGCTGCAACAAGAAGGGAAAGAGCACACGCTGTGGAGGCAGGTCTGAGTTTGAACTCCAGCTTCATCATTGCCTTGCTGTGACTTGATCAGGTGACTTTCCCTTTCTTAGCCTATGTTTTCCCACCTGTAAAATGGGGAGCATATATCACCTCTTCCAGATGCGTTTGGAGGAATAACTGCGCTAATACACACGGAAGCCTAACCCAGTGCCCAACTCACAGCAGATGCTCATTAAATACCAGTGTCCTTCTTCTTCCACAGAGCGATACAGTGGGAGTCCAGAGACTGAATTCAATCCCAGTGCTGCCTCCAACTTGCTGTGTGGCTTTAGACGAGCTGATAACCTCTCTGGTCCTCTGTTTCCTCATGCATAAATGTGGTGATGGTTTCAGAGGGTGCCTAAGATCTCCCTGAGCTCTGACACTCTAGGACAGGGGCCTGGTGCTGACAGTATAATGACACTCGAGGGCATCGATTGTGGCAGTGACTGGGGTGTGGTTATCAAGAGCATCAGGGCAGTAGAGCAGCTTATATGTGACGTGACAGGGCAGTGGAGGTGGGCGCCTTCAAACGGCATGGCAGGCAAACTCAGGGACACAGCACTGGTGCGGACATCAGGACAGGTGGGCTCAAGCACCTCCCTCCACCTGGTCCGCCTTACCTGCCGCTCTCTGGAGTCAGGCCCAGTGGGTAGCGAGGGTCCTGAGAAAGATGAATGCAGTCTCTGCCTTTAGAGAGCCCTGCTGGAGAGGCACAGACTTCACAATCTGTCCCTCGATCTATAACAATGTTAACAACAGGAACAACCCGTCATCACATTGACTCACTGCTCACACAGGTTGCAAGGCTAAGCCTGTGTTAAGCCCTTAAGGAGCATTATCTCATTTAATTCCCCCCCACACACACACACAACCCCAATGAGGTCATTACTGCCATTATTTCCATTCTGCAGTTGAGAGATTGAAATGTAGAGATTACATTGTTCACTGGCTCTGAGTAAGCCGGTGTAATGAGGGCTAGCATGCGGCTCCCATAGGGCCCCCCCATTAGAGCAGAGGTGTGAACGAGGCGCCTCGGAGGCTCAGAGAGGACCCTCATTCTGCTGCTAAAGGTGGGGGCATTTGAATGGGTGACAATACTGACTCCCATTTATCGAGTACTTGTGAATGTCACCTACTCCTCAGACTTTAGGTGAGATTCTTACTTAGTTCTCACTTCCCTGCCAGGGGGTGGGAGGTACTATTATTAGTATTCCTGTCTTAAGAAGGCACAGAGAGCTCAAGGCCTTACCCAGGGCAGGGAGAATGGAGGCCAGGCAGAGGAAGCAGCTTAACCTAGCAAGCTCAGCAAAGAAGGGCGGCTGGAAAGGCTAGAGCCTTGGGTGCTGGGAATGGAGGCGAAACAGGTAGGCAGGACCAGATCCTAATCCACACACACACACACACACACACACACACACACACACACACACACCCTGGGAAGAAGGGCCCAGGTCCTCACCTCACGCCACCACTTGGTATTTGAGCTTTGGGGCCTTCCCCTCCTGCAGTTCCCAAGAAGGCGGCTATTAGTCATCCTGTCTGTGACTGATACACTTGGACTCCCAGTAAACAAACAGATAATGGGCCCCTAATCCCCACACACCCAGAAGGCTGGGGAGAGGCTGGGGTGCCGGGCTTGGAATCTGTGCCCTCAGGGACAGACGGGAAACCTCATTCCACTCTTCTTCCCAAACCAGTAGAGCAAAATGCCAATGTGATTCTTTTTTTTTTTTTTTTTTGAAGACACAGAATAAATAAGAGAAGAGATTAGGTCTTTGTTTCCCCCAGCTAAAGATAGTTGGAAAAGAAGGATTGAAAATGCTGAAACCCAGGGTTGGCAAACAGAAAATTAGTGGCAGGTTAATTTAATTGTCTCACTGGGGAGTGGAATCCCGTACAGTAAGTAGAGGATTAAAGGGAGATTAATTTCTCATCTCACCAGGCTGGAGGGCGGTCACCTGCAAGGAATTCACCAGAGCTCCATGCTTTGAGGGAACAGGAGGGCCAGTTTAGGTGCAGGAGGAATGAAGAGTGTCCCCAGGTTAATGGGGTGGGGCAGGATAGGCTATGGGTTCCCAGGTCCCCGATAGCTAGGGAGGAAGCACTGAGCTTTCAGCAAGCTGGAGCCACAGCGACCTTGACCCCTGTATGTAGCTTTTCAATCCTGCAAAGGTATACGTACATATTCATTCCATCCTATTCACAAGCCTTTTGTGTATCCATTCTGTCCTTCCTTCCTTATTATTATTAATCTTTAATAGTGTTGCTAAATGCCAGCACTCTCCTTAGAATCATTCAGTTAATCCTTGCAACAAGTCTACGAGGAATTACTCTTATTATCTCCACTTTACAGATGAGAACACCGAGGCAGAGAGAAAATAAGGGATGGCACTGGTAAGTAGCAGATCCAGGATTTCACCCCGGGCTGTCTGGAAACCAAGTCTGTGCTCTTCACTTCTGCCTCTCTGAATCCAGGGCTTGCTTAAATGGAGTGTGTCTGTACTACGTGGAGTTGTCTGGGCTATTCCTGGCTCCTGCTGCCCTGGCCTGTTTGGGAGTGAGCCCCACCCTGCCCACATCCCTCATTCACACATGCACCATGAGATTCTGCCCAGACTAGAAGCATCTCGGGTAAGCTTTGAAATGGTCACTGGGCTCAATGTGGTGCCCCGGGGCTGCAGCTGCTACAGGTGGCGGGTGAACCAGCTCGAGCAGGGGGCCCACCCACCACACAGCACTGGCTGCGGTGGACGGTACTGTGGGGAGGGTGGGGTGGAGCAGCCCAGGGCCCGCCAAACCTCAAATGGCGGGCTGCTCCAGCGGCCTCCTAGACCCGTGGTTAGGACACAGACCCAGAGAAGGCTGGCCCAAGAGAAGGAAAGGCTACGGCTTGCCAGCTCACTGCAGCCCAAACCACAGTGTGGTGAAGGCAGGAAAGGCTCAGTAAGACTCCCAGCTGGGGATGTGGATGTGTGAGTGGGTTCTGGAAGGACCAGTATCTAGTCCTCTCTCTGGGACAGCAAATAGCCTATAACTTAAAGGCCAATGCCAATCAGTTGGTAGCAGCTGCCTACAGAATTCAAACATGATGCCAAAGTCACATCCTGGATCAATTAGTAATGTCTGCGAGGGAAAAAGCATCAGAAAGGGGCAGTGTGACGGCAGCTTGTAGCCACCCTGGTTAGCTCCATACTATAGCCGTTAGCACCCTCCCCACGAGGGCCACAACTTCATCTCCCCCTCCTCTCCCATCCTTTTCACCTCCGATCCTTTAAGGCCCAGTCACTCCCAAGTGGTCAAGGTTCTCTGACCACATCCTTGAAGATACTGTATTATCACATGTTTCAGGCAGCCTCTGCATATCGTGTTCCCGCTGCCTCCAAAGACTTCTTCCTTGTCTGCCTGGTGAACTAATTTTCATCCTTCAAAATTCTGTCCTGGCCTCACTGCCCCTGATCCTACCCTGACGGAGTTAATCTCTTCTGTACATTATAATCAACACAGCTAATGCAGCTGCGGGATTCCCAGGCCCGGCATGAGGCCAAATTCATTACATGCATCATCCTCATAACTCTTTAGAACGCTCTGCATTATGTTCTAAAACGATCCCGTTTTACAGATAAGGACCCAACACGGAGTGAGGTTAGGAACTTACCCCAGGTCCCTCAGCTGGGCTGTGATGGAACCGACATCGGAACCTGCCTTGTCTGACTCCAGAGCCCAGATTTTAGTCATTATGCTGTGGTCCGGCTACTGCTTTCTCTCACTATATCACACCGAGGTGTCATTTTTTATTTACACATCCGTCTCCCTTTCTAAGCCATCATGTCTTAGATGCGGAGACCATTTCTCTCTCTCATAGTTTCGGCAGCTAGCCTGGGGCCCTGCACGCAGGAGGCACTTGATAGCCATTGGTTGACCTGGGTTTGATGGAGGTGTGCAGAGCTGACTTGTCCTGTCTTCCTGCCTCCCATTCTCCCGATCCTCCTCCCAGGAGTTCTGCCAGCCCTGCCTGTCTGGTCAGTGGGCTTTTGTGAGTGTCTAATGGTGCTATCTCAGGCGGGGCAGGGACATCTGTCTTTTCTATGCGGGGGGTTTTATCTCCCCCGAGAGAATACACTCACAGCGGGAGGGACAAACCATGCATCTTCCCTTTTCTTTTACTTTATTTACTTCCTTGCTTTTGTTTCTTATTTATCGAATGCTTCCCTTGTGCTAGGCATGGGGTAGGTCCAGGGGAAACATATCCCCTCCGAAAGCAGTGCTGTCAAAGTGGGCTCTGTGGACTGTCCAGTGGTTTAAAACACAGATTCCCCGACTCCTGGTTCTGGTTCTGCTGGACCTGGTCAAGTTCTGGCCTGTCTGGCTTCAACAAGATCTTTCTGACTCGAAGCCAACAGCCACCGTGCTGTAGAAATTCTCAGGTTGGCCTCCAAGCCATCAGCTAGCTCAGGGACTAACTGAAGGTCTGGGGTACGGGGAAGGGGCTACACTGGGTGGGCTGGTCCTCTCACTGACCACAAGTGGATGGGGAGGCCGGGCAGAGCCCCCGGGCAGGACAGTTGGGTGTGAACACAGGTCTGAAATGCAGCCTCAAAATCTTCCCAGAGAAACCTGACCTGACCTCAGAGGAGTCAACACCATGCGCCCCTCGTGTGGTCTTGTCCCAGGAGCTCCCAGTGGTCGCTGCTTTTGCCCACCCAGAGTTTGGGTGAATCAACACTTGGCTTTTCTGTGCTTACTCCTGAGAGACGATGCTAATGGGTCGTCCAATAAGCAAGCAGAGCTGACACTACTAAGCATGCCCAGAACTTGGAGGAGCGGTAGAAACAGTGCAGGCCCTGGAACCAGATTGATCGGGGTTCCCCTCCAGGGTCTTGCTGCTCGCTGTGTGCCTCTCTGGGCCTCGTTGCCCTGACTTGCAAGATGGAAGTAACTACACCTGTGCCTCACAAGGCTGTGGGGAGAAATCAATGATAATACAACTCTAGGGGGCCTGGGACTGCTCCTTTCCTGCCCCGCCATGCCTGTGTTCCACCTCTTGTCCTGGGACCTTCCCAGTACTGCCATCCACCTTCCTGAATGGCCTCTTCCTTGATCAGGCCAACCTGCCACTGCCAGGCCCTGGTTAGAGCAGAGGTTTTCTGTCCACACTGCTGGATGACTCCTCATTTCCTCAAGACTGGAACGTGTCTTTTCAAAGTTGTGGGACGCACAGGAGATGATTCCCCCAAGAGGTCCTGAGCTCCTGAACTCTGTAGGCAGGCACTGGGCTCACTTCCGTAGCCTGTTTTCATGGCCAGTTGACAGCCCCTCCCAACAGGCCTCAGGAGAAGGGTGTCCTCTTTTTAGCACTTCTAGGGGAAGCACAGAGCCTTCGTGCCAGGGAGCATGCCATGGCAATTGGCGCCTGGGATGTGGAGGCACCTTTCACTGCTCACTCACACGCATTTGAGACCCTGGCCCTCTCCCAGCGGTGGCAGGGAGTCCCCTTCCTTCCACAGAGCTGCAGTGGTATAGCAGACAGTACTGCACATGTCGCTCTGGAAAGGGGAGCGGACATGTGCTGAGTGCCTCCCGCAGGCGCTGGGCTAAGGCTATTTACAGACGTCACTCAGTGATCCTCGAGCTGATCCTAAGGGAGACGTGCTGCCATTAGCCTCATTTTGCAAACAAGGACCTTGAGGTGTGGAGAATGCGAGTTACTTGAACCTGGCATGTGATAAGTTAACAAACATGTAAGACCCCAAGTCCCCAGGTTTGATTCCAGAGCCCTACCTCCTCCCCCAAAAGCACAAACCAAGGGACCCAGTTCTTATGGGCTAGAATCTTGTTTCCAGCTTCTCCCTAGATAAGCTCCGTATCACCCACCTCCTGAATAGGAGCACACCCAGATCTAGCTAAGGAAAGTCGGAGTCCCCCAGCTAGAAGGTCAGGAGCCAGCATGTTTCAAATGTGGCCCTGTTACCCAGAGGCTGTCAACAGCTGCTGCTACTGTAGGAAGCCACATAACATGGTACTCACAGCCCAGGCCTTAGTGGCACATGGACCCAGGTTTGAGTCCCTGCTCTGCCAGTCTCTAGCTGTGTGACTTTAGGTAAGTCACTTTACTTCTCTGAACTTAAGGACCCCTCCCCCTTCACCCCCTTCCCCCCAGAATTGGGAAAAGAATCCTTAGTTCACAAGGTTGTTGTGCAAATTAAATTAAATGAATATATGAAATGTCTGGCACCCAGTGCCCAATCAATTGTGGTTATTCACATGAGTTCCCCATAAGGCAACACCCCCAAACAGAATGAGTCATTCGCTCTTCAGCTGCCTCCGTTTCCTTTTAGTGTACCCTATTTCTCACCAGGAAGAGAGAGAACTAAATATCTCTGGGCGGGAGAGAGGAAATAACTAGGTAGGCCCCAGCCGTCTCTGCACATTAGTTTAAATTTTCATGAAATGAGAAAATTCACTCTCCCACTTCCAAGCTCCTGGGCTTAATGAACCCAGCCAGGATAAAATGTTAGCTGCTACTGTCAGGTGGGCACTTGGGTGGGAAAAGCAGGTGGTCCCTGGTGCCCTCCAGTCCCAGGCCTGCTGGAGGAGAAGAGGCGGCTTTTCTTCCTCCCTGATGCCAGGGGTTGAGAGGTGAAAATATCTTGGATTTTCTTACAGTGGGGCTCACACCCAAATGCACTTTTAGGTTCCGGGAACCTCCAGGATTTGAAAAGCCAAAGGTACAGAGCAATTCTACCAGGAGATGGGGCAGTACCAGCCCCCAGTTCAAGGCGTAGGGCCCAAGAGCGTCCCCAGCCATCAGAGGCAACAGCAGCCTGCTTTCAATATCCTTGTGACCATTCTCCAGGCCAAATGTCTTGACAATGTGCATTGGAGAGTCTTGAATCTCACAGAGCCTGCCTGTGTAGACGTGGTATCTGAGATCAAACAGCCTTTTACAGAGACTTGCTTTGTCTGGGGGCAGCAGACAAATATAGACACACAATGGCTCCAGTTGAGAGGACAACCAGGTGTTCCCTAGCAGGCCGTCTTGGTCAAGCCCAGCCCCTCACCTGGGTAGGCCGAACAGAGTCATTATGGTAACTAGGAGTGCCTAGGGGTTGGGGTGTGGGTCACCCCAACCCCTTCTAATGGGGTGATTGGGCCTGGCTCTGAGCCAGACTGCTTTCAGATCCCAGCTCTGCCGCTGGCTGTGTGACCTTGAGCAAGTCATTTCACCTCTCCTTTTCAGGAAAACGAGGACAATAAAAGTACCTCAGTAGTTGTCCAATGGATTAAACCATAGTGAATGCACCTGAGATATTGTTTGAGCTCAGTATCTGGAATCTATTATTATTTATGGTAACCCTTCTGATCCAGAGCAAAGGGTCATGCCATCTCTCCACTTCCTCCCCCAGTATCCACAGGTGCTGTCAGTGTATCCTGCAGGGGATTCATCCCTCGTCAAGGTCCACTTCACCGGGGTGCCACCCACGTCCTACGTCATCCGTCATCACCTTCAGAAAGCATGTTAAATGTTGTAGCAAAGCCTGATGTGCAGGAGGAAAGGCTGGGGTAGCTGTACAGACCAAGGATTGGTGGGGGGCTTTGTGAGAAGTTACAGCTAAACTGAAGGGACTTGGGGGGTTCGGGGAAGAAGGGCTTTAGACGAGTAGTCAAGATGCACACGTTCCAGTCCCAGCTCAGCCATCAACCCACTGTGTGACCTTGGGCAAACCCCTGTCCACCCTGGGCATTGGACCGGAGCTGTGGATCTCGAGCTACACTGGTTGGGGCCAACTTCATGCCCGTCCATGGGCCAGGTGGGCAAGGCCGAGACGCTGCAACTCTTTCTGTTTTATATACTGGGGCTCCACGGGTATTTTCACTTGAGAAAAAACAGCTTTTGCAAACTACTCCACCAACCATCCTGGGCACCTGCCTACACCGTGGGCCAAGTAAGGAGGTAGTCAGTGAAGTTGCTGAATGAATGAAGGGAAAGAGATGGGAAGAGTAAGCCCCAACAGAACCGCAGGATAAAAGGAACAAGAAGAAATACTGATACACAGAAAGGGGGTGTCGAGAGAGCAAAGGGGATTAAAGCAGGGGGTGCAGGCTTCCAGGGCCCCCAGGCACGATACACCCATAACGTCATGAAGACTGGCTAACCTGGAGTCCAGGAGGGGCTGCTTTCCCTTGCTCAGCAGCCCCACCATCTTCTGCTCTCAATAATTGATGGCTCTGCAGGAAAGGGAGCCCTTCCTGGGTCGGGAGAGGGAATGCTGGAGGCAGAGGCAGTAATGAGCCCCCTTGAGTCCCCCATTAGGAGCCATGTCTGCATGTGGAAACCAGCTGGGCCCTCTCTTCTCCACACCACCCCCCTCCATCCAAGGGCTGCTTGTTTATTCCAATGGAAGCCAACGGGCTCACAAGTTTAACGGCCAGGGCTGCACACCAGGCTGGGTTCCGACAGTGGGCTGGCCTGGCCTCCATCCCACCTGTGCACTTGCCAGACCCTCAACCTTCCACCAAATCCACCCAGCATTGTTCTCTGGGCAGAAGAACTTTCTGTAAAGGTCTCAGTGCTCCATAGAGACAGGTATTTGCCACCTCCACCATCTGGGACATAAACAGACCCATTTTACAGATGAGGAAGATAAGGTCCAGAGAGAACAACTTGCTAAAGTCCACAGAGCTCTGTACATAGAAGCAGCACTTGAGCCCTAGACTTCTGATTCCAAAACCAGTGTTCTAACAATCATTCAGGTCATATCAGTCTTTTTGTCACTCATTTGCATCACAGGGTGAAAAAGAAACAATGAAGAGCAAGGAACAAGCTAGAAGGCTCACGACATGAATTCTCAGTGTCAAGTCCAAGGAGAGAAAGGGCAGTTTATTTGTCACCACTTTCTATCCTTCAGGGTTGGCCACTTACATCCTCAGTTTATAGGTGAGGAAACGGAGGCTCGAGGAGACTAACGAACTGGCCCCAAGTTTCCGTGTGGCAGCCCTGTCAGGGTCCGAAAGACGTGCTCACTCCAAGCCCCACGTGGTCTTCCAGGGCCTCACAGAACGTGCCGTTGGCCAAGGAGATACTAGAGGGATGGATCAGGGCTGGTGGAGTTAAGGAAAGTGAGACTAATGTCGCTTCCTGCAGGAAGGCTTCCTGGTTTGCCCAGCCCAAGTCAGGACTTAGTGATTCACTCTCCCTGTACTGTGTGCTTTTCTCTTGTGACATGAATCACAGGCCTCATTATGTGTTGTGGGATTATTCACTTGAAGTCTCTCCCTTTTCTAGAGGGTATGGGGACCAGGACTGCGTGGTCCAGAACAGAGCCTGGCACATGGAGATGCCCATAAACCTTTGTTCAATGAATGAGTCCGTGGGTGGACAGACAAATGGCTGTTGAACCAGGCAGTGAAATGGGAGGGCAGAGAGAATAGAGAGAGAGGAGTACAAACTTGGACGCCTGAGGGAGAGTGTAAAAAAGAAAGTTTCCATGTATGTGTGGAGGGTGGGGAAACAGGGAATCAGTCACCAACATCTATAGCAGAGCTTGTTAGAGAGCGAGGAGCCCAGGACCAGTGGAAAGAGCAATCAGGAGACAGAGGGCACTTTCCACCCTGTTCCCAACTTGCTGGCAGCCTTGCTCAGGGCCTTAACCCCTGTGCCTTAGTGGTTTCTGCCGTAAACTGAGGGGGTGGGGTTGACCTTGATGACCTCTGAGGACCCTTCTATTTCTAAAACCCCATGACTAGGCCCAGCCAGCAGCTCTCAGGGCTTCTTCCTTCAGGCCAAAAGCCCCAGCCCTGGATCCTTGAACTCCTGGCAGAGCTGTCCCTGAAGTGGCCACATGGCTGCAGAAACCTGCACAATTTCCCCTAAACTACCTCAACCCCACGTGGGGGCGCTGGGCCCAGCTGTGCCTTAAGCACAGCCACAAGGCCTGGCTCTGCTCAGCTCAGCTCTGCGACTTTGGGCAAATCACTGTGTGCCTCAGGCTCCCATCTGTGACCTCCCACCCCTACACACACACCCCAAAGTTACTGTGAGCTCAAGTAGGATCAGGTTTGTACCAGAACTTAGCATCAGTGAAGTTCCGCCTACAAAGATAAGACATCAAAAGGGAAATTTTCTCTCTGAGCTGTCCTCCCCTCCCAGGACCCTCTTGCTCCCATAAACGCCCTGTGTCCTGGGGACCCTCCTCTTCAAGAATCCCAGTGTCAGTGACACTAGTTTAAATGTTACTTCTTTCCCCAGGGTGGGGGATGGAATTCTCTGGAAGCCATATACGGGCTCTCTAATGGGGGGCTTTCCTGCCCATAATGAGGGCCCTGTCGGACAAGGAGCTGCCCACTGGGCCAGCTCCTGAGTGAGGTCGTGAGCCCACATGTCCTGCATGACTTACAGGAGCTCCTCCCAAGATACCCTCTGGCCCCTGCACCTTGGAGGGGCTGCCCTGGGTGCTAGGAGGGGCAGAGCTAAGGTGCCGGAATGTTCCTCAGGGCACCTCTCATCCACCCCTCACTACAGACAGGGCCTCAAGAGGCCCAGTGTCACACAGCGAGTCAGTCCTAGGGCCCAAATCTTAACTGCACATGCTGCCTTCCTGAGGCGCTGGCAGGCTGCTGCCCAGGTCAGGGTGATGTGTGATGTGACTGGGCAGAGGGAAGCAGCAGCTGGGTTCGTCTGCCGGTGGCACGGGGGCATCTGAGGGGCTGGGGGCTGCAGAGCTTGTCCAGGTACCGCCCACCCTGGGGGCCTCGCGGGATCCCACACCTCCATGAAGAGGGCTCAGGTTTGGGAGCCAAATTCAAGTTTGTCTGCTGTCTGCCTGCAAAAGAATTCCCAGCAAGAGGTGAAAACCCCCATCCCTAACAAAGTGGCGGCCTCTTCACTTTACAGCTCCCAGCCTCCCCAAAACCCAGAAACAGCTCTCTAGTTTGGCATGGACACCAAAACAGTGACCCCTGCTGCTTCTGGCACACAGGCTCAGGGGAGTCTTGGACTGCAAGGTGGGCAGTGAGCACAGGCGAGGGGAAATTGAATGACCAAGATCACAGCGTCCCAGAGGGAGAGGCTCCCTTGTTTTCAGTCCTCTGGGGCCTTCCTGGAGTCCCCCAGACCTGCCCTCTCCAGAGCACTTTCATGTGTTCAGACAAGGCCTTCTGAGGCCTTGTTTGGAGAGAAGGCAGTTCTTCCCTCACTTTTCCACTCTACTGCTTGTGCAGATGGCATGAAGCTGAGTAATTCTGAAAGGCAGCGTCTACCCAGAGTATCATGAGTAATTTGGGCACTCGCTCTACTTCTAGCAAAACCCCCTTCCCTTGGGGATGTTAATAGGCAAAGAAGTGTGATTCAAGTAATTCATACTCAAGTGTGGCTGACTAACAGTACTGCTGTGGGGGGTGAGGGGAGGTGCCGAGGACTACTTTTCAGGCATCTTGCTAACCTCAAATGGGCGGGGGGTCTCAGGCAGGGGACCCCACCATGGATCGAGACCCAAAGGCAGCTGAAGAGAAGAGCCAGGGGATTTGCATGAGTTCCCTGACCTCCCTGCCTGGGAAAGAACCTCCACATCCATTATGTATTTGGGGGGTTCATCATGGAAGCACAGCCCCTTGGAGTCAAATGGACCGTTGGGGTATGGATATGCGTGCAGACGAACATACACGTGGATATTCGTCACGGCAGTCAACCTGCTGAGGGACATCTGTGGAGCAGAGCTATGCTGGTGGCCGAGCCCAGAATGTCATGAGCCCAGAATGTCATGCAGTATTAGAGATGCCCAAAGGGGCCTTGGAGCAGCTCCAAAGAGTGCAGAGGGATTGGCCTGCTGGACGAAGCCTTAGTGGGTGAGGTGTTCCACCTCAGGCAACCGAGAAACACTAGGGAGAAGGAAGGGGCAGTGGGGGCTGCCGCCCGGCCACAGGCGCATGCACGGTTGCCCAAGGCAGAGTCTGAGCCTGTGTGTTTCTAGTAAAAGGTGACTCATGAGAAGACAATAGGAAGCAAATTACAGGGGAAAGGCCACAAAACAAGTCACCCTCTCTGACTAGCTGGTCAAGGTCCTGCAACCCCGAGGGAGGCCACGCAGAGCAGCAAGTCAGAGGTGAAGGGAGACACTCCTCCAAGCCCAGATGTCCACCGCCATCCAACCAGCACCTGTGGGCAGTTCTGCCTTGTGGCTCTCACCTTGAAAACCCTGCCTCACCCGGCTGTGAGAGGGCAGGAGGACTGACACTTATTTAGCACGTCCTAGGAGTCAGGCACAGTAAATAAGTTATCTCATTTACTCACAATGGCCTTAGGAGGAAGTTATCAGCCTCTCCAATTTACTGCTGAAGAACCAAGATTCAGAGAGGTTAACCTACTCAGCAAAGCCACACAGCTAGAAATCAGCATGACCTCAAAACCCATGGAGAAAGGAAGGGAAGTGGAGGGGGTTGAGGTTAAAGTGGGTGGTATCAGGGGTAGCACAGACTTCCAGGCCCCTCCTATTCACAGTATGCACACAATCTCATCCCCTCCCTGTCCCCCAAAACACACACACACACACACACACACACAGTCACAGGGCAGAGCACAGTGAGGCCCACCAGGCCTGAGGCAGGCTTGAACTCTCTCTGGAAGGAGTTGCAGAGGGGAGCACGCCCTTGGAGGCCCCTCCCCAACTCCTCCCTCTGCTCCCCATGCCTCCCTCCCCTTCTCCAGTCCTCCCTCCCCCGACACTCTCCCCTTCCCCCCATCTACTACAGCATCTGCTTCCTCAGTGTCAGCAACAAAGTTTCATCAAAGCTGAGGCCCAGCAAAGTGTGCACGTCCCATCTCTACATGTGCTTCTTCCCAGTGAAAAATGCAGTGGAAAACACGAGACATTAAAGTAGGGGGAAGGCAAACCGATTCAGGAAGGAAGCAGGAAAGGAAGGAAAAGAAAAGAGAGCTATCTCTGAATGTGGTTCCTGCGTCCACTCACATTTACGGGGCACCTGCCTCACTTAGGGCCCTGAGCCAGACACAACAGTGGGGCCGAGGAATGCTGAGGAGACAGTCGCACAGGCTGTACACGGCACAACTCCAGAGGATCCATTCCCAGAAGTGGTTCTGCAGAGGACGCGGGCTGGCTCCTATCCAAATGGCGTGGCAGTCAGAGGCCTGGGTTCCCAGGTCGGCTTCCCCACTCCTTAGTCATCCCACACCCTTGAGTCTTAGATTTCTCATGTCCAAACGGAGGTGGGATGGGGTGGGTGTTACGATACGCACGCACCCTTCTCATCTCCAGTGTTCCAGGAAAAAGGTGTACTTTGTAAACTGTTGTGATAAAGAGAGAGAAAGCAATGAAGGGATCCTGGGGTAGAGGGTGGATGGGGGCAGAGATGGACTGAGCCTGTAAGAAGAAGAGAGCCAGGGTCACTGCCGCGATGACCTCATGTGGCCCGCAGATGTGGTGAGGCGTCAGGTGCCGGTTCATCTCTGCCCCACACTGGTTTTGTCACGTGAGATACATCACGGCTTCCCTGAAGCCTCAGTTTCCTCACATGTAAAATGAGGCTATCAGACAAAGTGATCTGCAAGTTCCTCCTTTGGCTCATTTGGTCTGTACTTCTAGTTCTAGGAAGAATCAGTTCTGTTGGCCATGGGGAGTCACAGGGGGCTTAGACTGACAGGACCTGCCCCGCGCTTCCCCTTGCCCCAGAGGGCACTCCCATCCCTACCTCTCACCCCCATTTCAAAACAATGTCCTGTTACTGTGCTCCATGGACCAGAGGCTCAAGACGCAGACGTGAGCCTTCCAGGAGCAATGCGGCGCCTTTCTCCTCGCTGGAGGCAGGACACATCACGACTCCCACCCCCCACCCCACCCCCCCGGCAGACAAGCCAGGAACATCCACGCCTGGAGTGGCCCCTGAGCATGCAATCAGCCCTCACAGTCACCGGCTCCGACAGGAGAACCCCTAGGATGAGCAGCCATGCCCCACGCCACACCCCACACACCAGCACCCCCAATCAGATTTAACCTGAACATAAGTCCCCACTTCCTGGTCAAGCCTCATGGGCCTCTGAAGAAACCAGAGCAGCACCTGTGACATGGCAGGTCCCCAAGCAACTGACACCTGGGCAGAGCTACTGGGCCTTTTGCTGCTGTGACCAAACCTTCCTTTCCCCCCCATGGGGAGTACGGTGCTTTCTCAGCCCAGATCCTCTGGGGGCAACCTAGGGAAGTGGTTTGTGGCTTGGGCTTTGGGGTCACTGGTGTGAGATGAGATTCTCAGCTCCACTCCTTGCTAGCTGATCATCTTGACTCTGAACGACCTGCCCAGCCTTGCAAAGCCTCCGTTTGCTCCCTCCAATAAAATAGGCATGACATCTCTCTAACAGGGTTATTGTGAAGATTAAATTTGATCATGTTTTTAAGGCACCCTACCCAGGTGCCTTAAGGCCCCAAGCGTCATAAAGGTTCAAGAGATGGTAGAACTTGCTAGTGGGGCGCCCTGGGACAAGAGGAGGGTTTGCAGCGAACCAGGTGGGTCTTCCAAGGTGAATCCTTCAAGGAATGACTAACAGGCCCAGAGTTACAATGCTCGGTGCTTGGCTCCACAGCGCCCTCTTCCTGCCAAGCCAGACCACTACCACTGCCATTCAGTCCAGACTTGAGCACCCCCTAGTGGCTGCACCCCTTCTCTGCTGGCATCCAGTGACCGTGGCTACAGCAGTATAAAGACTCCCCCCTCACTGTCCCCTCCCCGCTCCCCACACAGCAGCAGGTGGCCCTTTGTTGGGCCACACAAAGACAAAACCGCTCACTTGCAATGCCTTGCAGGCATCTGCAAGCTTATAGTCCCCTAAATTAAAAGATATCAAGTTTCTACAGTGGGCATGTATTAGTCATATTAGAAAAAGAAGAAACGAGATAAACAACTATTAAAAAAAAAAAACCATAATGGAGATGGAGGGGGGGGGAGTTGGAGTGGAAAAAGAAAAAAAAAAGGTCTATTTTGCACAGGCTACATTGCAGGAGTGAAGAAAAGTAAAGAGTGGGGAAATTGCGATTCCCAGAACCACTCTTGTGTCCTTTGCCTAAAAAATAAGGTTGATAGAAGAGAGTCGAGCTGGGGCAGGGGACTTCAAGCTGTGGGGGTAGCAGCCTGGTGGGCCCTGAGGTGAGCAGAGGGGTCCCAGGCAGGAATGCCCGTCACCCAGTCTTGCTCTAAGGAACAGGCACCCACACCACCCCTGCTCTGGGCATCGGGCCGCCTCCGCCAGGCATCCAGCTGCTGGCCCAGGACCCTCCCTTGAGCAATGTCAGAAAGTAAGTGCCTTTCAAACCAGGGTTTTCGATGGTCAGGTGAGCAGGACTGAACGTTCACTGTGAAATGAGAATTGGAGGGATCACACTACCTAAGCCTCCTTACAAGGGACCCAAGTGTCCTCCGGATTTCAGGGGTCACCTGTCCTTTAATAATCCAATCAGCACTACCCAAGGATCCATCTCCTGTGGCAGGGGGTGGGGGTGGGGGTCAGTGTTTCCGGGAGATTCCCCTCCAAGGATTTCTGAGCTTCCCAGTGGGAACCAAATGCGTCCACTAGCACACTGGAATTGTTTCTTGCTGCCGGATTCCCCAGACATTCTGCCCTGGGCCACAGTTCCACCACCTGGGGATCACAGCCTGCCATCTCGTAATTTCATTCTCCAGGCCACTGCATCTGCCACCCACTTACTGTTTCCTCTCAGTCCTGGACGCAAGCCAGCGTCTCCCGCCTCACACACAGCTATGACAGAACTGGTATTTTAAGACAATTTTACTGAAGGCCTGCGGTAATATATGTACCAAGAAATTAACTTACAGCTGCTACTAGAAGTTGCTAGTCTTAAAGCTCATAGCCCCAAACCTGACCTCGCCCTGTCTGCCAGGCTCCCAGCAGGACGCCACGTGGAGGGGAACAGCTCTGTCTCCCGGAGCCCCAGGAATCTCCAGGAGGCTCCACACCTTGGGGTCAGCTCCCTTTCACCCCGGAGGGATGAGAAAAATCACACAGTGCCAATGTCTCCAAGTGTCCCCAGGCTCCACAGGTGTGGTCTGGCTGTTAGGGCCCAGACCGGACAATCACATGACTCCAACTTTTAGGTGTTGTCCTGTTCAGTGAGGAAAGTACAGTGGCCACCTGTGCTCAGTTCCATGCACAGTCACCCCCCACCCCCCACCATCGGAGGGGAAGGCGGAATGCAGCTCATTCAATTCCTTTGACCTGGTGCAGGCTTGGCTCCAGCTCTCCCAGGAGAAAATTTGAGAAAACAGGACATGAACAACCCAGTGCCATGGTATTGTAAATTCAGTGGTTGGATGGGGAGTGGGTGCAGGTAGGATTCTAACTCCACAGGAGGGGGCTCCCCTAACAACTCAGGTGCATTCTGAACAAGACCCTGAGCACGGCAGAGTGCAGCCTCTGCTTTGGGGGGCACTTGAGTCATGTTTCAGAGATGACAGGCAGGTACTTGCTGCCTCAACTAAAAGGCCACAACGAAGGGGTCACATCCAGAACTGCCCAAGAGATGAATTCCAGTCTCCACCCTGGCCTGCTGCAAATGCTTACAGGCCCCCGAGGGCAATTTTCCAGCCCCAACATTATTTTAAAATCCAGTCTCTACCCGATACCCCACTAAATACATGGAGAGTTGAGAAACCCTTTGTCTAATGGAGGGAAGGAAGAAGTGTTCCAATCAAGATTCTTTTGTTCTTTATATTTTTGGCTCCTTTCCATTCAGGATTCTTCTCTGGCTCCTATTCTATCTATATATCATATATGTATGTATGTATGTATGTATGTATGTATGTATTCTCTATCTATCATCTATCTATATATCTATCATTTATCTATCATCTACCTATCATCTATCATTTTACCTACCATCTATCGTCTATCATTTTTCTTTTTTCTATCTATCTATCATCTATCTATCTATCTATCTATCTATCTATCTATCTATCTATCTATCTATCATCCCATGCCAGTCTTTTGCTGAAATGGTCATGTTTTGCATCAAAGAATTTGCAGGCTGTGTCTGCAATTGCTCACAGCTTAGACTTTAAATTCTGAGTCTCACCCAGTAGATTCCTACAAAAAGCTCTGTTCCTGTCACTTCCACAGACTTAGTCAACAACCCAAATTAGGATGATTTGCTTTCCTTCAAAGTGTGCCTTCTGCAAAACGCCTGTTTCTTTCTCTTTAGCTACATCACCTTATTAAATTAAAATTTTTCATTTTTAAAAATTTGAAAAATATAGAAAAAAAAATACAAGCTGGAAGATAAAAGCATTCTATTCCCAACACCCAGAATTAAAACACTGTTAGTTCCTTGGCATAATTATTTTCAGGGTTTTCTACCTTACAACAAGCACACGCAAACACACAAATCACTATACAGTTTTTATTTAAAAAGGTATGTATGCTTATTATAAAGAACTTAAGCAATGCAGAAAAGCACAAAAGCAAATTTAACTATCACCCAGAAATAACCATTATTAACATTAGGCAAACATGATCGCAGATAACTTTCTCTGCATTTAAGAGAAAGCCAAATAATTGGATACATATGTAGAGAGAAAGTCAGAAATACTTTAATAAAAATGGGATAATACCAAATATGCTAGTTTAATAAAAAGTATAAATTTAATTTGACACGAATTTATCGGAAAAACAAACCGAAATGAAACAGAAGAAATTGCTAAACTTCAAATAAATGCTTCTTTACCACAAAAAAGTGTTTTTAAAAAGATTCCTATAAGGTTAACTAAAGATAATATGAAAAGCATTATGTATATAATCATGATTTTCTTAAACTAAATATTTTTTGTATTACAAACAGTATCAACTGATCTTTCCACTCTATATAGACATTAGTATTTCTATATCTCCTTCTATTTTTCTATTATTATTATTATTTTAGTAGGGTATGCAATATTCATATTTGATAGCCATAACTCCCATAGCTGTTTAAAATTCTATTTCAAAATGGATTTCGTGGTCACCATGAGTACTTCTTAATTTCTGAATTCTTTCCTTTTAGTCATAACTTATTTGGCTGGATTTCCTCATCAAGCAGCACCCGATCTGAGGGCTCATGGCTGCTGTGCTCACAGGTTCTATTACACTTGAGAATATCTGTCTGCCTAGTCTTACTACTTAAACGATAGCATGCCTGTTTTTGTGTAATATTTTTAGGCAACACTTTACTTCCCCCAGAGGTTTGGAGACATTATTTTATTGTCTTCAGGAATTGATGATTGCAATGGAGAAAGCATGCCTTCCACCTATCACTCCCTGCTACCCCCTGAACCCACCGACCTTTCTTTATCCTGGAAATTCAATAGCCTACCTAGGCTATGCTCAGCAATCAATATCTATAATCACTCTTTTCTGGAACACCATATGCTCTTTTGATCTGGAGAATTATTTTTTTCTTCATCTCAAAGAAACTTTCTGGAACACCTTCGAGTACAGCATCTTTATCCTTAGCTGGGTTCTTGAGTTTAGCCAATACCTGTTACGGTCACATTGGAACATCTTCGTCTCACTTTGATATCTAGCCATTCCTCTCAATCTCTTCATCTTTTATCTATCTCATTGAAATTTTCCTCTATGCTGGTCATTTCATCTACGTTCAACTGTGTCGATTCTTTCCTGGCACTTTCAATTTATTTAGCATATGTGAAAGTTTTGGTCCACAGTTTACTTTTCTAGCTCTACAATCTCTACCCCATTCTTTTTTTTTTCTCTTGTACCATGTTTCCCCGAAAATAAGATCTAGCTGGACAATCAGCTCTAATGCGTCTTTTGGAGCATTAATATAAGACCCGGTCTTATTTTACCATAAGATCAGGTCTTTATAATATAATGTAATGTGATATAATACCTGGTCTTATATTAATTTTTGCTCCAAAAGATGCATTAGAGCTGATTGTCCAACTAGGTCTTATTTTCAGGGAAACAGGGTAACTTAGGGTTAGAATTCATGTATTTATGCAGCTGTTCTATATATGACACGGTAGTGAAGAGTCTCCTTCTGTTCCATGAGTGTCTTTTCTTCTAGGTTGGGTATTTCTTCTTTTGGCTATAGGGTGCTTATAGTGTTGCCGTGTTGTTTCTGTTTATTTTTCTTTCATTTGAACAATTCTGTACTTCCTATTTGTACTGATACAGTGTGGGTACTTCTTAACAAATTTTGCCACATCTGAGATGTTTGTTTGGGCTTTGAACTCCTGACTGAGGCCTAGTAACCCATTTCTGTGCGCTTTTCTTTAGCCTGAGGGATGGGGGTGTGGAGTGTGGAGGAGCTCAGCAAAAGCATGATACTCAATAAATGTTAACTATTATTGGTTAGAGTGACTGGGCTCTGCCTTCTCTTCTTCAGCTTGTTAAGTACCCTGTCCCAGGATTTCTCCACCTACTTTGAGGATCTATTTCATCAACATAGGAGCTATCCTGAGCTAGGGTTCTTCCCTCTAATTCAGCATAGAGCCCTGAAGCATCCATCCCATTAGATGGGGAGAGGCCTCACCTTCCACTGTCTCCCATTTCACCGGCCCTGCAGCCTTCCTATGACTCCCCAGATAAGAGGGAAAAAAAGAAAAAAAAAAAAAACTAGTCACTTGGCATTTCTTCTCATTTGGGAGTCTTCTTGGAAAAAAAAAAAAAAAGTCTCTAGTTTTTTATCGACTTCAAGATGAGCCCAGCTTGATACATCTCTCCACCCAAATCCAGAATCTTCTATTTCTTTTCTTAATCATGAACATTAGTATTCACTTTCTTAAGTACTATAGGAGGGAAATTCTGAGATCTGGTTACAATTTGCATATTCCCCAATCCTCTAACAGTTTTGGTAGCTTTCTTAGTTTTAACAATAATAGTTAACATTGATTGCGTATGTGCCGTGCTCTAGACACCACCCTAAGCCCCTTGATAGTCATTGCCTCATCAAATTCTCCAAATAGTGCTTCAAGGAAAGTACGATTAATTAGCCCCACTTTAAGGAAGAGATAACTAAGGCCTAAAAAGTATAAATAATAACCTTTATCTTGATCCCACTGTGCCTATATTGGGATGGAAAGAGATTTTGCAGAGAGGCTGGGCATTTCTGAAAGCGAAAGAAGAATTTTAGTTGATGATGACCTGGAATGACCCCCACTTCCTTCCTGAGTGATGGTGGAACCCATTATTTCTTTACACGTCCTGTGTCACCTTAAAAATATCCCCTGGGATGTAGCAGCCGGAAGGTCACTGAGTCGTGGCCTTGGGCTGCGTGTGTGTCTCCTACTTCTCGGTTTTGCAGCTGGAATTCGGAACCTTGGAGGCACAACAATAGCATAGCTTTGCTCTGACAGCAACCCCAAGATCCTTCCCTGGGGTTTATGTCTCAGTGACCCTACATCTGACCCAGTTACCCAGACTTTTCCATGAAACTAAGTCTTAGATGCAAATTAACGCTTGTTTTCATGGAGTACAATATAACCAAAGGGCCCCTTCTAATTACGAAAGCCCTACAGATTTTCATCTAAAAAATTCATGGGAACTTTGCGTTCTGACATGTTTGATTTAATATTAAAATCTTCCAGGAAAATTAACCTTCCAGGAAGATATCCTATGCTTGTTCTGTGGGTGTGCTGCCCTGGCACTCTGCCTTTTGTGGGAGGGTGAAAATAAGCCTTCTTTTCCACAACCCATCTCAGCAACCTTAGGTCGTTATCATGTCTCAGTTCAGAATAGGAAAAAACAAACTGGTCTTAGTCAACTTGTGGGAAAAACAGGAGAGGGCCCCTGTCTGCCTGGAGTGTGTGCCTCTCCTAGCTCACCAGCCACAGTTCACTGCCCGTACACACCACCCAGGCTACTTACAGGATTCATAAATGTATCTCCACACCATCACCTCAGAGCACACGGGGTTTCACAGCCTGGCCCGGCCTCCTGAGAGACATTCATCAGACCCAAAGCAGCTAACAAAAGTGGGCTGCCAGGCAGGGCACCCGGAGGCCCACACACTCCCCAAGGCCTCCCCAGTTACTCATGGTCCCCTCCAAATTCCTCCACACTCTGAAACCACAGCCTCAAGTCCTAAGTCTTAAAGTCACTTCTATTTACTGAGCAGCAATGATATGCTAGAGGGTGTGAGGTCTTTGAATTCAGTGAGGTCTTATTCTTCTCAACAATCCTGCAAAATCGGTATTTGTGTGCCCATTTTGATGACTAGAAAACTGAAGTTAAAAGGCTGCTTTCAGGCACACAGTCAGTAAGAGACGCAGTGAGAATCAAACGCAGTTGGAGTGCTTCAACTCTTATCTCCCCAAGGGGGATCTTAAATCCCATGGGGCAGAGGTGTGGCTTTTCCTTCTCTGAGTCTACGCAGTGGACAGTCTGAGGTGTACTTAAAATCCCCCTCTTCTCTGAGAAGGTCAGGCTTATGCTCCTTCCTCCTTCCTCTCCTAGGATGAGGTCTTTTCCAGGAGGCCCTTCCTCAGACATCAGCTCTGCAGGCTGACCCTCTTTCTGTGGTCCTGCCCAAGACACATGGCGACTCATTGGGCTGCACGGTCCTTTTCCATCTTGCCTGGGCCCTGTAGGGGGCTCCTTTGTCCCCTTGTGAGACAGGTTAGTCAACATGTTGTTAGGCAGACAGGAAAGAGCCCTGGTGAAATAAACAAAAGGCAACCATATCCTGAAACTCCACATTCTGGAATGTCTCCTTCACTCCAGGACAAAGATACAAGAACGGCACCTTGAGGTTAATAAATTATCTCAAATCCCTTTTGGCTGGACAAAGGAGTAGATCTGATAGATAGGAATGAGTTATTTCATTAATCCCTTCAGGATGGGCAAACAGGACAAACCTAATAGACTAATTCCATTAGAAGGTGCCAACCCCCTTCCCCAAGCAGGCAAGGGAAGGTATAAAAAAGAACTTTTGCCTCGATCACTGGGCAAGCTGGTCGGGACCCTGTCTCGTTCCGAGAGTTGAAACTCTTTACTCTTTACTTTTAATAAACTTTCCTCTTTTTAAACCTCTTTGCCTCTCCTGGGTCCATGTTTCCATTCTTCAGTCTCACAAAACACAATCCCGGCACTCCCTCACTCAGAAATCCCCTACATCATTTGGGGACTCACAAAGAAAATAGCCTACATCATTTGGGGGCTCCTCTGGGATGGAAGGAAGAGGTAAATATTATCTGTGCCTTTCAACTTGCCCACCTATGGGCCTTCATCATTTTTTGTCTCTTTCTCCTGTCACACAAATATCGGGACTCCGTCAGCCATTTAAAAGCGACAAGCGTAGCTACTGACCTTAAGCCATGGAGGTAAAGGCTTTGCGGCAGGGCTCTGGTCAATCCCCTCCGGCACTGAGCCGGGGGAATGTTGCCTACAGTGGACTGCTTTCTCTTGTAAGGAGCGGATGGCGAGAGGTTGGCATGAATGATCCTAGGTAGCAACTGAGGAACTTTCGCCCGAAAGGGTGCCGTTTGGAGGCTCTCCCTCCCGCTCTGTGCTACTTTCTCCTATTCCTCTGCTGCCTTTTTCCTTTCTGTGAAAAGGCTGAATGCTGGCGCATGGCCAGGACTGTGGGCCTTTGCAGACAACCCTGTCCGTGGTTACTCTGCGGTGGGCCCCAAAGGTCTTTTTGGTCCCTTCCCAGCCCGACCACCTGTAAGGGTGCCAGTGGGATGTCTCCTTCAACCATGCTGCTCTTTTCATCCTTTCACTATCTCTCCCCAGCTCTTGAGACGTTGGTCTGGGGTTTCTTCCCTATGAGACCTCAACACTCTCCAGTAACATATTTTGACAAGCCAGACAGGAGGTAAGCCCATTTTAGGGGACCCTAAATTCTCTCGCTCACTTTCCTATACCTCTTTTGTTTGCCATCCTTTGAGGGCACGGGTGGGACAGTTAAATGGCCGTTAGGGCATCTGCTACTTGAAAACTCCTGTGACAGGATAACCGCTCTTGGAGCAGGTCATTTAGAACCTGCCGGGCTGAAGACAAATCCAAGCACCAGTGAGGTCTGTGTTTGTACGGCATAATGTCTCTCTAGAGACTTGATGTTTCCATCCCCTCTGTTCTTCCGCCACCTCACTGTACTCCTCTGGGGACCACCCCTGGCTTCTCTGCCACCTGGCTCCGCCCCCAGCTCACTGCCACTACAGCAACAGCCAAGGGGGAAAAAAACGCAAGAATACAGCCCAGAACACCAGGCCACCACCTGGCCACCGCAGCCACTGCCAGACAAAGCTTTTAAGGAGGACCGACATATTCCGGACTCACTTTTTCTTCAGGAAACAGCCTTGTCCGAAGCCTTTCGGGGCTTCAGATATCTTTTTGTCCCCCCCCACATATTGGGCTTCAGGGCCTCCTTCCACTCTCCCTTGCGTAGGCCATATGCCTTCCCTACAAGCTTTAAGTATGTATTCCCTCCTTTACTAACTTTATTCAGAAGGCTGACTAACTTTATTTGGCTTGTGCCGTCATTTTTTGTGATGCCCAAAGTTGGGACATACACCCCTCTACCTTAAAGCACCTCATTATTGGCCCCAGCCTTTATCGGCCTGTGGGCCGGAGCCAGACATTCAGGCGGACGGACACACACACACAGACACGGATTTGGATAGGCACCCACCAGAGGCACGGGTAGGGGCGCCCAGGTAAGCGTGAATAAATCCTGGTGCACTTCTGAACCGATCGCGCGGTGACCATGGCCCACGTTTTCTGGGGGACACCCTAGAACAAGTTGTGGGAGATGAACTGCAAAGGGACGCCGTTCTGTTCTTCTTCCCTTTCAGATGGGCAATCAGCCCTCACGTGCCTTCACCGCCCCTGAATTGCATCTCGAAACATTAGGACAAATTTGACCCTCAGACTCTGAAAAAAACAGCACCTGGTCTTTTGTTCTGAGGTTTGGCCTCAATACAAGTTAGAAGACAGAGAAACCTGGCCTCCTGAGGGAAGTAACAACTATAATACTATCTTACAGTTAGATTTATTTTGTAAAAGGGATGGCCAGACATGCCAGGTTTCTAGAAACCCTCATTGGGGACATAAAAGAAACTAAATTGATAGTTCAGAAAAAACAAAAAAGGAGCTCCATCCATCTCCTAATCCACCTATAAACAGGAATGCCTTGAGGCTGAGGTAACTGAAGGAAAAACATGGCACGTTTAAAAACCAAGCAGCTAATTCTGAAGCCAGACCCCTCCCGTTCCTCCTCTGCTGCTTTGGTTCTAAGTTCTGCAGGGCCACCCTCCGTGGGGCTCATTGTAAGGGAAATCGCCTTTAGACTGGAGCCCCACAGTACTAACATTCTAAATAAGCCTACTTTTAAAATCATGTCATCTCTGTTGCAGAATTTGTCAAGAAAATAGCTTAGCTTATTTACTTTGGGATCTCATAGAGTTAGGAACTGATAAAATGTTAACATATAACACTTTTCAGTGATAATATAGTGTAGGTGTTTGGACAAGGTGTCTCACCATCTGTTGGTAACTTAAAATTTCCATTTTTCTAAGTTACGTTAAATGATAAAAATTATTAAATATCAAGGTATTTCAAAATAACAAAATACTGAGGTGTTAATTATTAGGTAGGTCTAAGTTCATCTATTTCTGGCTTCTTGTCACAGGAATGTTGAGATAAAGTAAGATCTGTTAATAAACACATCTTATATTTTATTACAAAGGCCTATGCTTTTAAAGGTTGCCAAATATATTCCTGGATTTGCCAGTGGAAGTGCTAAGTGCTTGCTTTTGGTTGTCAGTAAAAATTACAGTTCTGAAGGTTATGGATTCCAATATGGAAGAAAATGGTGTGTGTTTTCAAGGGTGGTATTATAAGGTACGGAAATGCATTTTTGAAGGTACTGAAAGAAAGCAGTTTGTCCTATAAAGATGGTTATTTCTGAATGCGTGTAAAGAGACAAACTAAGAGGAACAGGGAAAGTTGTAGAAGGTTTGTGAGAAGTTTTGACAGTTTTATATATAGTTAAGCTAATATAATTAACTAAGTAAATTTAAATCTCAAAGGTAAGCTTGTACAAAATAAGAGTTAAGTTTTCTCTCTCTACTAAGATAAAGTTTGTTAGACTATTGGTCTACTATTGATATTAGGAAAAAGTTTTCTACCTAAAAAAAGCAAAGATTAGATATGTCACCAAAATAATTTTCTATGGTTTATATTTTCTCAATCAGGTCCTTGGTTACTCAAAAATTAAATCTAAAGACTAAGTTTTGCTAATAGTTAAGTAAACGTCTATATTGTAGAACTGCTAGAGTTCATGTGCTTTCCTCAGTATCAGCATTAGGCCAATAAAAGGAAGCTTAGCCTAATGTTTTTCCCTAACTGGGAGGGAATTCTAACGGTTCTGGCCCACTGTTACATCCCTGAATAAGAGGCTCAGATCCTAAAGAAGGCCAGGAATTTGTTTAAATGTCTGTAATAGCCAAGACAGAAAAACAAGGAACAAAGGAACAGTGAGACCAAAGGATGAGACGAGAGAGAGGCCAGACTTTTGGCCACAGTTATAGACAACCCAGGGCTGAAGCCACCTCAGGACACACCAAAAGCCCCAGAAAGAAAGCGCCAGATACAAGAACTTGCTTTGGATGTGGAAGCCCAGATCACTGGAATAAGGAGTGTGCTCGTCCTTCAAAACAGCTGTGCCCCCTGTACCGTCTAAAGGGCACTAGAGAAGGGAGTACCCCTTGTTCTGAAGGGAGCAAGGACCAGCTCCCTCCCCAAAACCTGCCATAATCACTGTTGGGCCTGAAATTCCCAGCGGCTCCCGAGGTGTTCTCATCACAGGGGGTAAAACTGCAGGTAACCCTCATGTGGCAGGTAAGCCTATTGATTTCCTAATTGATATAGAAGCCATTTATTCTGTCTCAACTGCTCACTGTGCTCACTTTTTTCCTCTGAAAACTGGTTGGTTGTAAAGAGAAAGACAGCCCCCAGATTTGGGCTCATTTTACTCAGCCTGTTCCTTATCATTGGTCTATACCTTAAAGAAAATGTAAAATAAACAAATTTAAAAAGGACTCTAGAAAAGTTTTATCAAAAGACCTCGAAGCCCTGGCTCTAACTGCTGCCCATTGCTTTAGATTCTACCCTGAATTCTGTTATTTCCTAGGTTAACTTAAGATCAATAGTCACTTCAAAAATATAAGGAACTAGAGCTCATAACTCGCGGCTGGCCAGCTGGCCTCTGGGCCATAGTTGCAGCTGCCCTCCTTGTTCCTGAAGCCACCAAGCTTACAATGTGACAAGACATAACTGTCTTTGCCCCCCATCACATTCGAGGACTTTTAAATGCTAATAATAGTCACTGGCTCACTGATAGCTGCCTCCTGCCGGTATTAGGCCCTCTTGTTAGAAGGTCCTGTAATCCAAATAGGGACCTGCTCCACTCCTAATCCTGTCACCTTCCTCCCAGAGATGGAGGAAGGATTAACTCATGAATGCCAACGAGTTTTAATACAAAAATATGCTGCAAGAGCAAATTTACAAGAAACGCCCCTAGACAACCCAGATTGGATGCTCTTCACTGATGAGAGCTCTTTTATAGAAAGTAATATACAAAAGGCTAAATATGCTCTAGTTACTCTGTGTCATGCAGGGTGTCATGCGGAGTCTCTGGTCCCACTCCCCACATAAGAATGCCGGACATGGAGAGGCCAAAAAGGAACACCCACAGAGCCATAGATAGGGGAGTCATACCACTATATTCCCCCTGGTGGCTGGATTGGAGACACAGGAAGTAGGAGCCACACTATCCGCAAACTGCCGTCCACTTTTCTGCAACCCACACCCCGCAATCCAACGTGCTAACTGCAATCCACACTTGCCAGCTCAGCCACCATCTTCTTGTTAGCCCCCATTTTCTGCTAGTGTAGCCACAGCAGTTATATTAGTGGCCATTGGCTAACTGGTTACAGCTGACGGCCAACTAGCCACAGCTGATGGCCATCCAGTCACAGTTGATGGCCATTTACTACCTGAGCCAGCACCTTTCCACATGAGGCCGAGAGCCTGGAAACTGCACTCCTGGCTCTGTCCCCACAGACCGTAACAGTTTAAACTGGAGCTCTACCACCTCTGTGAGTTCTAATGCACATGTCAAATTGCTGGCTAGATGGTTTCTCATTTATGGGAAGATAACCTCCCATCTTACAGCACTGGGGGACTCTGCTCTCTCGGGAAATTAACTGTCTTCTTACCCCCAAAGTCTCATCAGGTTAAACATCACAATAAATGTACTCTGGACTCCAGCTGTAACATCGATATATATTTCTTCAGCCCACTGTGTACGTATCCTTATCTCTTTTTGCAGTACGTACTATAACCCTTGCGTTAAATGTAAAGATTAGTCAAATAGCTTGCTCGATAACAAAGGCCCTCCACACCACCTCACAGGCTATCCACACCATGGGACAAGAGTTAGGACAGGTCAGAGAAACAGTCTCAAAAACAGAGCTGCCATAGATTATCTACTTCTCAAACACAATCAAGGATGTAAGAAGTTTAAAGGGTTACACTGTCTCAATCTCTCTGATAATTCACAGTTAATTAAAGATCAAGTTCAACAAATTCATAACGTAGTTTCCAATATTAAACTAAAAACAAGATTCTTCCGCCTAGATTTTTCCTTCCTTAACTTCCTGGCTTCCCAGTTTAGCGGGACTTAAGGAAACTTTTCTCATTTTTCTTTTATCCGTTATTATAGGTATTATCTCATGCTGTTGCCTACAATGTGTCTCAGCTTACAGACTACCCACTGGTTGGCTATGAAGGCCTACAGGACAACATCTTCACCTGGATTTGTTCATCTTCCAAGGACCCTTAGGTAGACCTCTGGACAAGCCCTAGCTGCCAGTCTCTCTCTACTACCCCCTCCTCAGACTGAAGTAGCCAGAGAAGTCATCACCCCTATTTCCTAACAGTTAGGGTTATGTCTTCAGAGGGGGGATTGAGACAAGTTAGTTAACATGTTGTTTGGCAGACAGGAAAGAGCCCTGGTGAAATAAACAAAAGGCAGCCATATCCTGAAACTCCACATTCTGGAATGTCTCCCTTACTCCAGGACAAAGATACGAGAACGGCACCTTGAGGTTAATAAATTATCTCAAATCCCTTTTGGCTGGACAAAGGAGCAGATCTGATAGATAGGAATGGGTTATTCCATTAATCCCTTCAGGATGGGCAAACAGGACAAACCTGACAGACAAATTCCATTAGAAGGCTCCAGCCCCCTTCCCCAAGCAGGCAAGGGAAGGTATAAAAGCAAGAACTTTTGCCTCAATCACTGGGCAACCCGGTCGGGAGCCCGTCTCGTTCCGAGAGCTGCGAGTCTTTACTCTTTATTTTTAATAAACTTTACTCTTTTAAAATTCCTCGCCTCTCCTTAGTCCGGGCTTCCATTCTTCGGTTTCACAAGACATGATTCCGGCACAAAGACAATATCCTACGTCACTTGCCGTCACCCTGGACTCCTAATCACTCCTTTACACCACTAAGCACTGTGCTGGTGCTAGCAAAGCTACAAATGAGTGATGCAGTGGGAGCCCAGACAGTATGGTTGCAGGGAACACACACACACACACACACACACACACACAGAAGTTGAACATCAACAGGGACATCAATCGGCAGTGTGTGCTTAGAACCACTGCCTAATACAGGGAAAGACAAACAGAGGAGGGAGATAACACTTCGGTGGGGGCTAATCAGGGAGGCTTCCTGGAGGAGGTGAAAGTAGAACTGAGCACGAGAAGTTCCGTGAGTTTTACATTGTGGTGAAAAGTGAAAGGAAAACCAAGTGAGCCAAGGCACAGAGCTATGAAGAAGCTGGAAGCTGCATCTTCCGTTAGAGGAGAGGAGGAGAAGGTGATGCCAGCCAGGGGGAGGTCAGGCTTGCTCCTAGGACTGCTCCACTTCTCGGCGTGTGGTGTTTCTCCTTATGTCCTGCCACACAGCAGCCACTAAGGGACATTGCAGTGGGCGCCAGCAGGGTGATTGCTTCTGGGCTCCCATTCTCAGGAAACAACCCTTGGTGGATATCCCTAGAGTCACAGGGCACTCATACGGACACTACCCCGGGCAAGGGTGACACCACCCCACCCCACCCCCAAGCCAATCAGACTCTGTCCCCTGGAAGATTGACAAAAGAACTAGGAGACACAAGGTGGTCAGAGGGTGGTTTGGGGAAGAGCAAAGGCTCACCAGCTGGTGGTTACAGGAGAAGCCTGGCTCCTGCCCTTCTCACACCATTCACCTTCAATTTCCGGAATACCCCAAGGGGTCTTCCCGTGGAGTTTCTTATTTTGCTTGAGTCCACCAACATTACTTTCTGTTGCTTGCAATAAAAATAACCTTGGCTGATACAGAAGGGAAAGAGGGCAGTTTTCTCACTGAGCACCCACATGTGCTGGGAATATAAATGGTGCCGTCTCTCTTCATCCTCCCAATAAGCACGTGGGGATAGATATTATTATTCCTATTTTACAGATGAGGAAACTAAGGCTAGGCTCCCAAGACCAGGCTTAACAGGCCCAACCAAGTGCACCCAGCCGGGAAGGAGTGCAGTTGATGATAACCTAACCCTGGTCTGTCCAATTGTAAGGGCTGCTCTCTTTCCACTCTCCCACCCTCCCTCATTCTCCCCACATTCCATAACCCCAGGCCTGATGTTGATATTATCTTGGGGTCAAACTTGTTTCCTTTAGGGAAAAAAATTAGTATTTTTTATTTAGCATTTTTTGGTAAAATATGCAAAACAAAATTTGTCATTATTGACATTCAGTACATTCACAGTGTTGTGCAATCATCACCAGTATCTAGTTCTAGAACATTTTCATCAGCCCAAAAGGAAACCTGGTACTCTTTAAGCAGTCACACCCCACTTCCCTTTTCCCCACCCCAGTGTGGCAACCACTGGTCTACTTCCTGTCTCTGTGGATTTGTTGACCCTGGACATTGCATATAAATGGAATTACACAATATGTGACCTTTTGTGTCTGGTTTCTTTCTCTTAGAATAATGTTTTCGAGGTCCATCCACATTGTAGCATGTTTTAGTACTTTATATTCTTTTTTATAGCTGAGTAATATTCCAGTGCATGGATAGACCACATCGTGTTTATCCACGCATCAGCTGATGGACCTTTGGGTTGTTTCCACCCTTTGGCTATTGTGAATAATGCTGCTATGAACATTCATGCATAGGCTTTTGTGTGAGTGCCTCTTTTCAGTTCTTTGGGCTGGATACCAGGGATGGAATGGCTGGGTCATCAGGTAATTCTTTATTTAATTTCATGAGGAAACAATGTTGTTTTATGTCTTTTCTTCTCTTGAAAATTTCCTTAGCTTTCTCCCGAACATCATCACTCCGTGGCAAAGGACAAAGAAAAGCAATGTTCAGAGACAAGAAAGAATCTCCCTATAAAATTCTGAAAAACAAACAACTCTTTCTATGACTGAGCAAACATGATATTGTGCACTTTACACAACCTCCTCAAGAACCTGCCGTAACAGAGGAAACTGTTCCCGCCACCATTCCCAGGACCTGGCAGGGGCTGGGCAGGTGCTCTGCCCAGGGTCCCAGCACCCATATTACTCTGGCTCTCACCGCCTCCCCCCTGCAGAGCGTGGGGGGAGGGAGTTGTGGGTGATTGTAAATTTGCATTTCAATTCCCAAATACAAATTAAACCAAAAGTTGTCATCAAAGAAAAGATGAGGATCAAAGTGATTCCACACTCCCGGAAAAGAAGAGATTAAAGAAAGTGAATTGAACACAATTTTAAAGAGATTTTAAAAGGTGTTAATGCAGGCTAATGCAGTTAATGAAGGTTAAAAAAAATAAGTGGCTGCTCAATTAGCATTTTAGCTGGAAGAAGGAGAGCTTTCTGCACCTTCCCTCCCATCAAAGCCTGGGTTTCTCCTCTCGTGAAAAGACAGCCTCAATTATTTTAAAAGGAAGAAGAGATTAAAAATAGATTTATGGTAATTGCTTCATCCATAATAGTAACAATTTATTTCTCAGCTCCCAAACTCAGCCTCATAACATATGATATATTTGGCTGCCCCCAAGCAGTCTTTGAACCAATGTGATGGGGGCTGGGGAAGAGCTTTGTAAAACCAAGGATTAAGATCAAGGGTCTGACTTCCTGTGAGACTGGGCGTCTTCTTTTGACGTGGTGGAAAGCAAAGGGACGCCATATGGACCCAGAAAGTCCTGAGTTGGGTTCTTTTGTCCAGCTTCCCCTGCTGAATATCCCCAGATATGTAATAAACAAGAACCAGACAACTGGCCCTCCTGCCTCACTGGGGGTCAGGGTTTCTAGGAGGAGGCTAGGCGGGAAAGGTATCGTCTCTTGGCAGTTCCCCCACCAAGCAAAATAAAGACTGAGGAAGTAAAAGGCTGCAGCATGCGCCAGATGGGTACTCTTTCTGGGAGTGAGGCATGGAGGCAGAGGCATGGTCCTCCAGGAGTACCAAGTGCTTAGGGATGGGACCACATGCCAACACAAGGGGCAGTGAGCCAGGCAGGTGGAGCCCTAGGTTGGGGTGGCAGCAGGAGGCAGGAGACGGGGACACCAGGGGGCATGTAGGATGTTGGGATCCCAGAAGACAGCATAGAGAAGGTGAAACAGCAGGTGGCATGGCCCAGGGCAGGATGCCAGTTCCTGCAGGGGAGATCCCAGGAGCCAGGCAAGCCCGGTCTCAGAGGAGCTCAGGTACCATGCAAGTTGGCAAGGCATGTGGGAGTGACACAGAGTCCTTTTTTTCATCATCTTCATCTGTAATCGTCATCACCACCATTGTCATCAGAATAGCTAACACTTATTGAACATGCCTTATGGGCCAGGTAGAATTCCAAGCACTTTACAAATATCTAATCCTCACAGCAACCCAACAAGGCTGGCACTACTGTTATCCCCATTTTACAGAGGAGAAGCTAAGGTTCAAAGAGATGTAGTCATCAGCCCTCAGTCACCTGGTGAGCAGCCGGGTATATTCTGGGCCACTGCTTCTCATCACTCCAAGTCCGCGGGCAGGCCCCGGTTACCATGGAGGGTTACTTCATGCCCCTCCTCTGCCACCAGCCAAGGGCAGCTGGGGTGCTGGACCTGGAGCCTGGAGCAAGCGAGTGGGCAAAGCTTCCCTTGCGGAGATGGAGGGGAATGGGGGCAGGTCTTTCTAGTGATGAAAGCAGTGTCCTCTTACGGCGCCTCCACTCTCTGTGCTCATAGCACTCAGAGGCAGGAGTTCCCTGTGGGGACCCCAGGAGGGAGGAGAGAAATAGGAAAGCATAACAAGACCCTCGTGACATTTTAGCAGAATTTGTTCAGTGCATGCTTATTGGGCAAGTAACCACAAATGATTCCTCATTCATTCATTCATTCACTCAACAGTCATTGAACATCAGTAAAACAGCTCCTGTCTTTAAAAACTCTCAGTCTAGTAAAGGGGAGGATACTCTGAAGCAGGGAAGGATAACATTTATAAAACAGTAGGATAGTGAGATGGTACATGGCGGGGGGCGGAGCGTGCATAGGCTCATGCAAAGCCCCGAGAAAGAGCATCATGCCATCCAAGAGGGGATATTCGGGAGACATTTCTGAAGAAGGTGATGCTGGGGTAACGTTTATGGTGGGGCTCCCTGTGGGACCACCGGCACCACGCATAGGCTGCAGGTCTAAGTAGCAGGCTGCTGATGTACTCTCTAATTTGTTAAGCATGAAGGAAACTTCCAAGGCCTGGCCTGCCCCGGGGAGCAAGTGAGGGAAGCACAGCGCCTCCCAGCACAAAGGGTGTTAGGCCCCCTCTGGCATCAGATACATGGGCACCAAGCACAGGCAAATCCCTCTGACCGGGCACTTGCCTCCACGGATTTATTCATTTTGTCCGTGTAACAACCTCCAAACCTATAAACAATTTTTATAAAAATGTGTTTGAGCCCAACAGAGGATACACCTGGAAGCAAGATCTCAATAGAGAAAAATCCTTCTGAAAATGATAGTTTGCAGCTTCTTTAACACATTAGGAACTAAGAAGGGAATGTAAGGAAGATTACCTGGAGGTGGGAGAAAGCCAGGCAGGGATTAGGTTACAGAATACTTAAGATAATGTGCTCTCTTGAGGGTGGTTTCTCTCCTGAGGGGCCGGAAAGGAGGTATATCGAAGGTATGCTAACCAAGACGCACAGAACAAACACACGGGGCTTGCTTAAGGCACAGTTAAGCCTTTTGCTAAAGAAGTCATAGGCCTGGGGTGTAACTACGCACCGTTACCTGCCCAGTTAGGAGTTTATAATCAGATCATTCTGAGAGGTTACTTTCCCTAGAACCTTTTTTTCACCCGCAATTTCACTTGGTAAAATGTCCTAGGCACCAGAAAGAGAGTGGAGAACAAGGCATTCTAGCCCCAGCTCTCATGGGACTTACAACCCGTAGTACAGGACACCTGTACTACCCTTTACTTGATTTGGGGAATGGGGCTAAGAATTTGAGTGAATGATCTTATATAGAAAAGAGGAAAGTGTTCAGAAGTGACCAAATTCATGGTGGCAACCGGCCTTGGCCTATCTGTCAGAACAGCCAGCCTTTGAAAGCTAGTTAGAGTGAGCGGGCAAATGACGTCCAGTGTCAATGATTGGACGTACTTGGACAGGGCCTTGGGGCTAACCTATGGCTAAACAGCACTTCTCAAAGTGTAATCCTGAGGACTCGTACTCGGAAGACCTCCAGGGGCCCAGCAATCTCCAGGTCTTCAGAAGTCAAGAATGATCGTGGTGATGATGATGGTTGTAGTAGGAAAGATGGAGATGGAGACCAATGACAGGAGCCTGCTACTGAGAACCACTTATTGAGCAATTATAGTTTTGCACTGCTCATTCGTTCCTTACCTATGAGGTTAATGTTGTCATTGCACTTCTTCTGCAAAGGAACAAACTGAGGCATAAAAAGATGTTGGTTCTTGCCCATTTCACACAGCTAGCCAGGTGCAGAGCTGGGATTTTTAGGCAGATCTGCCTTCTTCCAGAGCCCACAGCGTCGTCACCAACAAGTTATCTAGTTAGTGTCTGCAAAGCAAAAACAATCGCTCTGTTCAGTCACCGTCATCCTCATTTCCCAAGTATCCACAGTGTGAGAGGTTCTACCACAGATGAAAAGAAACTCCTCCTCCCCTCCCCACCCCCAAGGATCTTACCACACCAACTAGTGCATCCCACAGCAGACGCATACTTAAGATAATTGACCCTTGTCATACGCAGATTTACTATTCTTGATTTTGGTTGTTTATTGGCAACCCTAAATGCCCAGGGCTGTAATCAGTTGACTGCAACTGAGTCACACATGTAAATTCCAGGCCCTGCAAGCCTGGTCTGGGGGAAGAGACCCCTGGGAAGCGTGAACAAGGGGCCTGGTTTGGAGCCTCTCAAAGCTCCCCTTCCTTGTTCTCCTGTTATCAAGTGCAAGGACTACTGGAAAGTGATTGAGGGTTTGCTTCCTTTTGGAAAATGACCCAGGATAAAAGCCCAGAGCTAGAGCTGTGGTGAGATTCATGACTCTGGGGCTTTGTGCAGATCTCAGGATGTATCCCTCCTGTTGATGGGGTCTGCTGCATTCGGCTCGGCTGTGCTTATCACAATAATATGTTTGGATTTATGCTTCTCTTCAACTGCCCCCAGGCATGGAAAGCTGCCGTGAATCTCCTACTCCTCCTGCCCTCCACTCCCTGTTCTAAGATCTCCTCATCCTTGCTCATGACATGTTGGCTTACCTCACAGACCACACCCTCATAGCTGCTCGCTGGCCTCCTATGGGAGGCTGCAAGTACTCCAGGGCAAGCCTGGTCCCAATGGTCTTTGTGTCCCCAACATCGAACACAATGTCTAGCATCAAAGTTCCCTAGGAAAGTGTTTGTTGAATGGATACATGCATTAATTACTTAGTTAATGATTAATTAATTCATTTCACTGCAGCTTTGAGGAGGTGTAAGGGTATTATTTCCATCTGACTGCAAAGTAAACTCAAGGCCAGAGAAAGTAAGTGACTTGCCCAAGGCTACAGTCACTGAATCCCTGATTCCTTGTAGTGCGGGGAGGCCTGCGGAGGCCTGCGGGGTCTCTGCTCCCGCTCCCCACATAAGAACGCAGGACATGGTGAGGCCATAAAGGAACACCCACGGAGCCATAGGTAGGCGAGTCATACTACTATATTCTCGCCGGTGGCTGGGTTGGAGACACAGGAAGCAGGAGCCACACTATCCTCAACCTGCCGTCCACTTCTCTCTGCCAACCAACCTCACTTGCTAGCTGCAATCGGCTCTTGCAGGCTCAGCCACCATCTTCTTGCTAGGCCCCCTTTCCTGCTAGCGTAGCCACAGCAGTTATATTAGTGGCCAGTGGCTCACTGGTTACAGCTGACGGCCAACTAGCCACAGCTGCTGGCCATATGATCACAGTTGATGGCCATTTACTACCTGAGCCAGCACCTTTCCACGTGAGGCCAAGAGCCTGGAAACTGCACTCCTGGGTCTGTCCCCACACTCCTAGTCCAGAGTTCTTATGCGTCTAGCCTGATACCTGGAATATAGGGTACACTCAACACATTCTAATCCTCCCACGTCCATCCTTTTGTCTGTGTGATTTGGCAACAGAGCTGAGGCTAATTTCATCTTTATCAGTTACTCCCACACTTGAGGAATTTGAGTTAAGAACCCGCTCTTAGGGCATCCAGCTCCCCTGCAAAGAGAAGCCAGCACCCAGTGTTTCTATTTTATTGTCACACACAGACATCCAGTCTATGCCTGAGGCATTGGTGAACGTGAGGTGTCCGAAGCAAGATCAGTGAATGAATGAGTACATTCCTATATACCACCAGCCACAGGAATCGCCTTTCAATTTTCAGATAATGCCAATGTTGAGGGAAATTCTCCAACTCATTTTGCTTCTTCCCTCCCCTCACGGGTCCTGAGGCCTCTGAGACCTCAGAGAACCAGCTGGATTCCTTTGTCCACATGGCCACCCCCGGTGTGAAGACAACCACTTTCACTGCTACCATATTCCTGCAGAATGCACTTTTCTGTATTGTCATCAGTTGTACTCCGGCTGGAAACGCTTAGGACCTTTAAGGGAAGACATGTTTATGTTCCTTATTCGTCTCCCAGGTTGGACTCAGAACCCTTACTTTATGTCAAGGCCATGTCTTCTTCAAGTTCCGGGGCCGAGGTCTCTGCCTTTCCGGGAATGAGGCCCATACACCATCCAGGGGCCCAGCGTGGAACTGGTGTCAGACCCAGGGCGCATGCCCGGGAGCTGAGGAGCATTGGGGGGGCGAGAATGGGGGCTGGGAGGAATTGGGGGCAGGGAGGTGGGGAATGGGGGCGGGGGTGGGGTAGGCCACCTCTCCCTGTGCCATCCAATTGGGTGATTTGCAAATCACCCAAATAACTTTCTGTCCAAGAGCCACATCTTTGCAGGGGGAAGGGAGGTTTAAATTGGTAGCTTCCGAACATAACAAGCTCAAGACCAGACAAAGGCAGCTGAAGAGCCCCCATGGGAACCAGCGGTTTTATGAGCCCGTCATATTTACTATTAACCAATGAGTCATCGGCGGTGCGTTTTCATTTTGAGGCTGCTGGACGAGTAAGAGCCACTCTTAATCCATTATTTACGTCCGCTCTTTGTCCTCTCAATTGTACCTTTGCAGACAGGAACCTGTCTCCATCCACCAGCAGCATTTGCTGGGCCAATGCACATCCTTCGTTTCCAGCAAAGCCTGTGGTGCTTAAAAATAGCAAACTAAGGCAAACACTCTGATTATGAAATTTCTAGCTGATATTTCCCTTGCCTTCCATTAGGGAGAACGCTAGCACTAAATGAACCCACAAGTCCACTGGGTAGACATTAAGAACACTGTGTTTATGACTTCTGCTCAGACCAGTTTCCAGGAAGCTTATGTTTGTCTTGTAACAACTGGGATCAACAGTTAGAATGTGTCTGTTGTGTCTAAAGATCACTCTGCTGACTCCCAGGAAGGAGAAACAATTAGCTAATTAGCAAATCGTCCTCAAGCTTGCACTTACTTGTAAGAACAAATCACTTGTGAGTTTTCAGAATTGGCCCATACATTTCATGCCACAGGAAAAAAACATAAGGCACATTGTGCAACTGAAAGTGACTCATTGAATTCAAATTTGCTTGATATTATTGGCCACCAGCAACCAGTCATCTCTGCTAGACAAGGAAATGCTTTCCTTTCTAAAAAGGATGGGTAAGCAGGAAGACGTTTGTTCGCTTGTTGAGTAATTGTCCCATTGTTGCTTGTGCCACTGCTTAGAGGGCTGCGTCACCTGGACGAGGCAGAAGACTGGCAGTTGGGGGAGGCATCTCTGGAAACCCCTGGGGGGCAGTTCCCCAGGCCTGGGTGGGGATTTAGTGATGGTGGAACTGTGAGGGGTGGGCTGGTAACCAGCAAACAGGAGGCAGGCAGTGGATGGCAAAATGGGAGCATGTCTGTTTGGTCCAATTGGATTCTCCCTGGAGTTAGAATCTGCACCAGACATCATTCTATCAAGCAGATGACATTGTTGCCACCATCTTAGACCCACGGACAGTGAACTGTGACACTCCCAACCTTGAGTCACATTGAGAGCTCTGGTCTTACTCCACAAAGTGCTTATTCTAATTTTGGCCAGTGGTGGGAGGTAATGTTAGAGAAGTAAACAGGCTTTCTGCCTAGGATGATGTGTTGGAAAGCAGGGCATTGGGTTAGAATTCTATATTTATTCATTAAACAAACATTTACGGAGCTCCTATTCCTTGCAGTATCTGCTCTGGGCACTGGGGAGACCAGATGACTCAGTCATACGCCCCGCAATGAGCTTGAGGAAGGACAGGAGTACACAGTAGGGCAGCACATTGCTAAGAGACAAAAACACACACGGAGTTCAGAAGCACAGAAATCCTCGGAGTTAGAGGAGCAGGGAAGATGAGGGGCAGGAGCTGGTGTTGGAGCTTCTCTTTGAAGAGGAAAGAAAGAAGATCTCACCGACAGCAATTCCAGACACAGGGACAAAAAAAAAAAAAAAAAAAAAAAAGGAAAAGAAAAGTCAAGTGGTCTGATTTGGCTGGTGCACCTTCAGTCCTACGCAGGATAGGGAAAGTAGGCTGATATCAGATTGTGGAAGGCCAGGCTGAGAAATCTGGATTTTACCTGCTCGCAGTGGGAACCCAGTAAGGACTTGGAGCCAGAGAGAGATATGATCAAAGCAGTGACCTTCAGAGAATCTCCCGGCAAAAATCTGCAGAGCCAGTGGGAGACCGAGAGTCTGAGCATAATTCAACCTGCTTGAAGGGCACTGCAATGGTCCAAGCAGGACCCTTCATCTGAGACTAACAGTGAGAGAATACAAAGGAAGAGGGAGATGAAAAACTCTGACAGGAGAAGGTTTGAGAGGCCTAGCATTGATAAGTAAGTGGGTGTGAGGGGAGGGGTGAGCCAAGGGGGCCTCCAGGATTTGGGCCAAAATAGCTGCTCAGTTCTATTGAAATAGCAGACATTTCCTAAATGCCTGCTATGTGCACACACGAGTTGAGGGGGAAGAGGTAGAGGGAGTGAGAAGAAGGCATTAGTGTGGTAAAGGAAAAGCCTGGAAGGCCCAGGGCCTGGCTAAGGAACTGGGGTTGTTTCCTTCAGACCAGAGTTATCAAAATGTGCTCCGTGCGTCCAATCTCCCCTTTAATTTAGCATCCATGAAGGGACGCTGTACCTCTCAATTCTCCAACTGCCAGTTTACTTGAGTGAAGGTTTGGGGGTAAGAGAAGGGAGTTGTTGCAACCCGGAGGAAAATGTGTGATTGTTATTAGAAGTGGCTAGTCCTTAAGCTCAGTGTTGTAAACCCAAGCCCAAGCCAAGGACCTTCTTTAGGGTGGTTCTTGGCCTGGCTTCTAGGCTGCCTCCAACCCCATTCCAGAATCAACTTCATTCCAGGACAATTGATAGTTCCAACCAATATTTGTTTCAAAGGGAAATGTCCACCCAACAGGATTTTAGCTCGGATAAGACACTGATAAGAGTACAGTACGTTTTCCTGAATCATGTCCATATAACATGTCTCACGAGGGGCAAGCAACCTTGGCAAGGCTGAGCTGTGACAAGCCAGGCAGGACAAGCCCTCTTCTCCGCCTCCGGCATGAAGGGCCAAAGGCAGGCCCATAGGCCCCTTTGCTACAGTCTTCATTTTCCATTTCCTGAGAGCAAAAGCTCAGGCAAGAACAGACAAAATGATGGACACACACACACAAACACACACACACAGCCTTCCAGAAAAAACTCAGTAGACTCGGGTCACTTGTCATAGCCTCGGTCACAGCATCACAGATGGGGGTTCTTGACAGGTTGTGAGCAAACTAAAGAATTCTCTAATGGCTGCTCAATAACTCCCAGACTTAAGGTGAACTCCTGGAAAACATACTTTCTCTTGAACAAGACTGACTTAAAACGATGTGCGTGGTGCCGGTGGTAAGCTGTGAGCGCTGCCCTTTTCCCTGAGAACATATGCACTATGAAGAACACGTGCAGTTGGAAGGCGCAGGTTGCCTGGGCAAGTAGACCTGAGGAAAACACCTGGCTCAGGTGACTAAAGGGTGAGAGTCATCTCCAGTTCAGTGCCAAGGCCCCACCCTCCCTGGGACCACCACCATGGTCCAGGGTGGCCAGGGCTCAATCTCGCATATTCTGAGAGGAAACAAAATGCTCAATACGGTGCCTGAACTCAAGGAGCCCTTTTGGGTCAGGAGACACTGTCCCTATTTTGCGAATCTCCCAGGGAAGACAATGCTCCCTATCCTTGGGAACCTCTCAAATTCTTTGAAGACATACGAAGGTCTGACAATTAAGTTTACGAAATTGTTGCAACGATGTTGCTAACCTTTATTTTATATCTATATCTATATCTATATATCAGAGGGATTATTCATTATGAATTTGTACCAACTGGACAAACCGTTAACAAGTTTACTATTTGGAAGTGCTGAAAAGGCTGCGTGAAAAATTTAGACGACCTGAACTTTTCTCCAACAATTCATGGCTCTCGCATCACGACAATGCACCAGCTCACAGGGCACTATCTGTGAGGGAGTTTTCAGCCAGTAAACAAATGACTGTATTGGAACACCCTCCCTACTCACCTGATCTGGCCCCCGATGACTTCTTTCTTTACCCGAAGAGAAAGGAAATATTGAAAGGAAGACATTCTGATGACATTCAGGATGTCAGGGGTAATACGACGACAGCTCTGATGGACATTCCAGAAAAAGAGTTCCAACATTGCTTTGAAGGGTGGACTAGGCGCTAGCATCAGTGCATAGCTTCCCAAGGGGAGGACTTCGAAAGTGACCGTAGTGAGATTCAGCAGTGAGGGATGTAGCACTTTTTCTAGGATGAGTTTTGTGAACTTAATTGTCCAGCTTCATATGTCCTCCTGAAGCTTCTGCTTGGGTCGGAAAGACATGTACTGAGCCCACGGGCAAAGCCAACCCCTCTGCAGGATGGAAAGAAGGGAGAGAGACAGTGCTTGCTGTCAGGACCCTCCAGACTGATGGGGAGGACGGAGCCCCTGCTATGACCAGGGAGGAAGTGGCCCTTGGTCTCCAGTGGAGACACCGTCTCTGGAGTCCTCACTGTGATGGGGAACTGGACCCCCGAAGTGGGGCCGATGCCTGTGTGCATCCGTCCTGCCGGGTCTTACTTGGAACAGTCTCTTATATGGGTGGCTGTTACCATTAATGATTTTCCTCAAAACTCATAACCCAGCCCAGAACACCGCCTTTTGCCTGCATGTCTCCATGTGTACCTGGCACCAGAGTCAGCCCATCCCCATGAAAACTTCATCCATCTGTCCATGGAGAAGCCCGTCCCTGGAGGGCAGAGTGCTGAGGCCTCAGGTACAGACCCTGCACAAATTTCTTCATTTCAGGCACGTAGCCCTTGTGCCTGGGGAGTCCAAGACAGGTTGGGCCACGATCAATTTTTCGACGGCAGAAATAGAGATGGCCAGCCCTCCTCTCAAGAGGCAGAGAGAAGACGGAGGGGAGAAGCCGTGGAGACAAATGAAATGTACTTCTGTTTCTTCACACTCCTCTCTTATTCTCTTATTCTCTTGCATCCCAGGCCCTCCCAGTTGGGGACCAGGGGTGACTTATCTGAGAACCACAAAGGATTCTGAATTTGAGCTCCACCCACTTCCTTTCCTGGGCTCTAGGACCAGGTCCTGCCGTCCACATGGGCCCAGGGCCCTGTCTATACCCAGGACAGGGCAGAAATTCCTGTTCCTCCAGTTCCCAGTTCCTCCCAGCTCCTCTGCTGCGGTCCTCACGGGTAGTCGTGCCTCTGTCCACCATCCTTGACTTCCAGCGACCACAGAGGATTTCCAAGGGCCCATGTTTAGCTTCCCAGTCCCCTCTTCCTAGGAACTTAGAACAAGAACCCCAGGGTGGCTCGAAGGGCCTTTTAAGAAAAGCACTCACTGGCTGGTGTCAAACCTGAGCCGGACACCCACCCAGGCTGTCATGGACCTTGACTCTCTTCTACTTTAATTTCGAGTCCCAGCCTGCAGGGAACTTGAGGACCCCCTCCCAGCCAAACAGGACATATTGGAACTTTTCCCTTTTGTGTGACAGTCTCCATTCCAGTGTAGACACAGCTGCTGCTCTGTTCCAGCTTTTCTAAGAGGTGGTTTCCGGACTATACGACACAACCATGGCCATAGTACTTTATTTACTTTATTAAGAAATTTATTAAGAACCAACCACCTGAGAAAAAGGCAATAAACAATTTAGTAAGTTAGACATTGTAGTCCAATCATCATAAGTTAAGGTTTGCTGGGGGAAGAAAGTCACTCTGACTTGTTGAATAATTTAATTCCGGAAGAGCTCTAAATAAATACAGGTTTGCAGCAGATGAGAAAATGCTAGCCATGTCTGTTCCCACAGTGCACCACGGTCTTCCTGGGCCAGCTCTCACGGGAAGCCGTTTCATGTTGCCCTTTTATACTCAAATGCCCATTCACCTCTGGTTTGAATCAACTTCCTGACCAGTGAGAGCAGGTTAAACGGTCTCTGGGATTTCAGAACAGTGTGATGGGGTGGGTGGAGAAGACTGAATTTGGAATCAGAGGACCTGATTTCCAGCTGTCCCCTACTCACCATGTAACGGCAAGGCAGTCATTTAATCCGTCAGTTTCTTCGTCCATAAAAAGAGGGAAGTGAATCGTTCTAAGGATTGTAGAAAGAGACACAAAAGGGCCTGGCCAAAAGAGATGTCAAGCTGAGCCTGGCAATGCCATCTCCTCCAGCCAAAGTCTCTTGTGATTACTGAAATTATACATTTTGAGGAAGAAGAAGGAGAGGAGGAAGAAGAGGAGCAGAAGAAGAAAGGGAAGGAAGAAGGAAGGGAGGAAGGGAGCGAAGGAGAGTGGAGCTAGCAGACCAGGCTTGTTGAGAACTTCCTGGGAGATAGAAAGCAGAAGGGACTGAACTGACAGAGAAACAAGTGCGGAGAAAAATCAAAGACATGAGGAGTCCCATGAGAAACAAATAAGGATTCTCGTGTACAAATGTGAACAGATAACCAAGAAGCTCCAAATAGCTGAGGAAAACCAACAATATAAAAGGAAGGCTCGGACCTCAGAGAGAGAAGTAACACCCGAGGGAAGAACATCAATGGGGGAAACAGATGATACGTTTAAAACAATAATTAATATTCCAGAAAGAGTCAAGATGGCACACGTATAGAGAATAATAAGTTGGGATAAAAAGCAACATTTCTTGAACATTAAAAAACGATTATAAAAATTAAAGTCATAATCAGCAGACTGAAGAAGGAATGAACAGTGAATCTCCAATTAGTGAGTTGGGTGGTGGGGGTCTAGGAGTCTCCCAGGATTCAAAGGGAGAGGCCAGAGACAGGCCGGACAGAGCAGGTGCCTGAGGAAGTGGGGGCTCAGCCACCCAGGGCTCAATCCGAAAGGAATTTGGTGAGAGGCAGCCCGGTGTCATGAAAAGGATTCTTCCATCATCACCCCAACACTATTCATGAGTGAAACAAGCCCTTTTTCGTGTGGAAAATATGAAAGAGTAACCTTCAGCCTAGTTACACATTCTGAATCACATTCTGAAGTTAAACAGTTACACATTCTGAATCAATAAGTTCTGAATTAGCTGTGTTTGAAAGTACAGACTTCTCAAAGGACACACACACACACACACACACACACACACACACACACACACCCAAACTCCCGAGCTTGCTGAGCAGAAGGGTCTCCTGGTGATTGCATAGCCCAATGCTCGCTGCACAGATGAGGAAACTGAGGCTCGGAGGGCAGAGCTGGCCTCTTCCCTCCCCACCCCCATGCCTCATCCATCCTTTCAGAAGGCTCCCAGGTGTCGCAGTTCACCCGCTGTGTGCATTCATCCCCCTGGTGTCTACTGGGACACAGCCTCTCTTTCCATTTGGATTGGGGACCCCATGTCCTGCGGCAGCAGTCTGGCCCTATCTGAAACTCTGGGGAGGAGAATGTGCCATGAAGAGTCCGAGAGCTGCCTTTTGACTGGTTTGGGCAGCAAAGGAAAGGAAGCCAGCCCCTCATGTTTCTGCTGCGTGTCAGCTCCCCGCTGGGCCCCAGTCTTTGCATGTCTGTCAGGCGACATTTTGGATCCAGCTTGTTCCTGTCGCCAAATTCCTCATTTTTTCAGTAAGTATACTTTCCCTTTAGTCCCCCTGTAGCATCATCAGACCCATGATCTGTCTGCCCCCCACCCCGTATTCTGTGGGCTCTTCCAGTGGAAGGAAGGAAGGAATCTAAAATGTATCACACCTCTCCTGTGTGCCAGACTCTCCTGGGGCATTTGACACTCCTGACCTCCCTTTTTTCTTCTTCTTTGTTTGTTGTGATAAATTATACATAACGTACAATTTACCATCTTAGCCATTTTTAATGTGTACTCTTTGCTGGTATTAAATATAGTTACATTATGTAACCATCACCACTGTCCATCCCCATAACCCTTTTCATCTTATAAAACTGAAACTCTGTATCTATTAAACAATAACTTCCCATGCTGCCCTCCCCACAGCCTCTGGCAACCACCATTCTACTTTCTGTTTTTATGAATTTGACTAATCTGGGTACTTCATATAAGCGGAATCATACAGTATTTCTCTCTTTGTGGCTGGCTTATTTCACTTAAGATAATGTCCTCAAGGTTGATCCATGTCGTAGCGTATTGAAGAATGCCCTTCCTTTTTAAGGCTGAGTAATATTCCATTGTGTGAATAGACCACATTTCACTTATCAATTCATCCGTGGATGGACACTGGTTTGCTTCCGCCTCCTGGCTATTGTGAATAATGCTTCTGTGAAGATAGTGTACAAATATCTCTTCAAGACCCTGCTTTGGGCCGACTGGGTGGCTCAGGCGGTTGGAGCTCCGTGCTCCTAACTCCGAAGGCTGCCGGTTCAATTCCCACATGGGCCAGTGGGCTCTCAACCACAAGGTTGCCAGTTCAATTCCTCGAGTCCCACAAGGGATGGTGAGGGGGTGGGTTGCGCCCCCTGCAACTAGCAAAGGCAACTGGACCTGGAGCTAAGCTACATCCTCCACAACTAAGACCGAAAGGACAACAAATTGAAGCTGAATGGCACCCTTCACAACTAAGATTGAAAGGACAACAACTAGACTCAGAAAAAAGTTCTGGAAAAACACACTGTTCCCCCAAAAAGTCCTGTTCCCCTTCCCCAATAAAAATCTTAAAAAAAAAAAAAAAAAGACCCTGCTTTGATTCTTTTGTGTATACACCTAGAACTGAAATTGCTAAATAAAAGAGTAATTCTATTTTTAATTTTTTGAGGAACTGCCATGTATTTTCCACAGCAGCTATACCGTTTTACATTCCTACCAACAGGGCACAAGAGTTCCCTTTTCTCTACATCCTCAATACTTGTTTGCTGTCTTTTTTTTTTTTTTAAATCATACTTGACCTTCTTTAATTCTCACAGCAACTTTGTAATACAAGCATTCTTTCCCACTTTGATAGATGGGAGAATTGAGATCAGAGAGGTTAAGTAACTGGTGGAGGACCACACAGCCAGCAGATGGGGGATTTAGGATTAAAACCAGGTCTCTCTGACTCCTTTCCTCTACTGTACCCAGGCCAGGCAGAATTTGGAAACCCAGGGAGAAGGAAGGAAGACGGTCCAGACTTAGCAGGCAAAATGTTAAATTGCTTAAAAAGTGAAAGACAGTAACTCCATCTGTCTTTAAAGGGAGGCCGGGGTGTAGAGTAATTTACATCAGGGAAAGACTACATTTGTTGGCCTGAATGCCTTTCCTGATGGGGTCTGGTGGGGTGGGGAGACACATGGAAAAACTGATCACAGAGAGGGAAGATGACATGTGGAGATCCTCTGGGGTTCTTGCTCATGTTTTTGATTTACGGAAATAGGACCCAGCCCAAGTAGTAGGTGAAGGGCCAAACCTGCTCGTCTTAATAAAGCAAAGGACTCCTGATTTCTGGGGCAACCCATGGGAGAGGGATGAAAGAGCACTGAAAACAAAGTGAGGGAGAAGTGAGGAGGGTCCGAGCCAGGGAACCAGGGGCCAATGGAGGGCCTGGGGGAGAAGACAGGCGGGGAGAGTTTCCCAGGGAAAGAGAGACCTAGGACCTTCAGAGCAGCCGTGAGTGACATTCAGCGTGAAGTTCACTGCTATGATGTACTATAGGTATATAGCCCCGACTCACAGCAGAACATGCAACAGCCTGAAGTGGTAGTGGCTTTGGGGACTCAGAGGGGGAAGGGACTGGACCATGCATTTCCTGTTATTCAGGAATTGGGGACTTGCAGCAGTTTTATTTAAATAGCAAAGTGACTCCATATGTGGGAGGGTTTGGGGACAGCCAAATGGCTGACCTGTAGGTTACAGAATCAGACAGGATAGTGGAGACAAAGTGTATGAATGAGGTAGGTGGCTTTCATTCATGGGCCTTACCCTCATCAGGCCATGCTGGCTGCTTTTGTCTAATTTTATTTGGTAGGTCTGTGGCACCCTTCCCGGGGCCTGGCATCAGTTATAGTCACTTTTTAGTAGCAACGGAAGCTCACACATTGAGTGTTCACTAACATTGAGTTCCAGCACCGCACTAGGGTGGTGTCAATTAATGCTGACTACCACCAATGAGGGAGGGTATCCTGCTTATCCCATTGTGCAGATGAAGAAACGAAGGCCTGCCTAGCTTACACAGTAAGGGGCATAGGTGGGACTCACCACAGGCATTCTGACTCCAGGGTCTCACGCTTACTCGCGTTATTATTTTGCCTCCCTGTAACGCCACGGCTCCAGCCTGTGCCTCTCTCCTTGAGACTAGACAGAGGGATCAATTACTTGGAGAGCAATAGTAGAAAACGCACAGATCCTCATCATTGCATAAAAATATAATCTTGTCCTGGGTCAACCCGAAGGATAAAAATCAGGATCGATGATTGGAAGAAACAAGGAAATCGATTCCAGCTCAAGAGAAGAAAGATTTTGCCAACAGCTCCACACAAATGCACGGTCTTATTAAGAGGTAAGCTCCCCGTCATCAGAAGGATGCAAACAGACTTTGTATGGATGCATGCTTTGCTGAGGGAGCTTTTATGATTCTCTCCAATTTGAGATTCTATGACTCCAGGAAATTTTCCTGAAAGCACTCATAAGAGTCAGACACAAGAAATTGTAAGAATCCATGGGCTTCCAGTTACCCTAAGTTTGTTGTATTGGCCAGTCCTGAGATCCCCTGCTTCTCTCCTTGTCCATTTCACTAACTCCTACTCATCCTTCAAGGCCCGACATGAATGACACCTCCTCTGGGAAGCCTTCCCTCCTCATTCCATTTCTACAAGGCATAGTGGTCACCCAGGCCCGCCCCACTTTCTGCTCCCTGTCTTACTTGTCTCAATTATCACATCTTTCCTATTAAAGGTCAATCTCCCACCTAGACAGTGAGCAGCACCCAAGGGCAGAAACCAAGACCTATTTCTATCTCTGAATCCACAGCACTCAGCGTAGGGAAGGAGGTCAGCGGGATCAATTCAGTTCAGCAAATACATCTTTACTATCAGTCTATTATGTTCCACTCCGATTATCTGTGTTTACAGGCAGGCTGTCTCCCTAGCACTGGCTCACTCCCCCTTGAACACCAAGCTCTGCAGTCTCTTTCCCGCTGTCTGACCTGCTCACATTCTGTAAATGATTTATGGATGAACAGTGTTGGGGACGCCCTCCTGGCTTAGTTCTCCAGGGTCCACACGGGGGGATGTGGCCTGATCGTGAGGTGGCCAGATTTCCAACAGCTGAGCTCTTTGGTGGTCCACGGCCACCAGGACAATGCCTTACTCGTCGCATGTCTGTGGCAGACACTGGGGGGCAGATTCACCCTCAGATGAAGGTCTTGCTGCCGGGACTGTGGCAGGCCGACTTCAGCGGTCAGCCCCTTCAGGGATTCCTCAGCTGCAAGGGCGGCTGTGCCCAAGGTCACACCTGCCCCCCACACCCCCAGCCAGGACCACATCCAGTGACTGACTGACCGGGAGACATATGCAGAAAAGAGGTACCTTAGCCGCTTAAGACTGCTCTCCTTAGAAAGGCCTGCTAGCAAGGCTGGCGCTTGCTGGCATCTGTGAGCTTGGATTTGGGAGGGTCCCCACCATTCCCTGGTAAGAGTGGCTCACAGTGCCTAAACTGTCCAAACAACATGATTTATGCTGAGCACCGGCTCTCCTCTTGGGCGTCTGGAATTTTGTACAAGGCAGGCAGGGGATGACTATGTGACCAGCACCCTCTTCCCACTTTGGCAACATTTTACACATGGTGTCACAATTTGTGTTGTCACAATTTATTGCTGGAGGAATTGAGCACATCCTGTATGACGCTACCACCAGGAAAGGCCTCTTGGAAGCTTGTGCCTGGGTTCCCCAGGGCTCCTTCCATATGCCTTTCCCTTGGCTCATTTTGCTTCGCATCCTTTCACTAATAAATCCTTGTTGTGAAAACGACTGTGTGCTGAGTCCTGGGAGACCTCCGAGTGAACCATTGAAACTGGGGACCTCCAGGAAAGGGTGTAAAAGGCCATTTTGGCTTCAGAGCTCCCTGAGGGTCAGGCGACACTGCAGCCGGGCCCTGCCTCACCGACGAACCCCTCCCTCTGTGCACTGCTGCTGCTTCCCCTTTCCTTCCAGTGTTGTTCCCCCCAGGGCATACCCTGATTAACTTCCTGAGTGCTAACCTCAGTCTCAGACTGTGCTTCCCTGGGAACCTATCCTTCAACAGATACAAATACAACTTTCCAGAACCTACAGCTCATCGGGCACTTTGTGGCATGTCCGCAACAACCCTCTCACTGTTTTTTACAGAAGAAGAAATGGAAGCTGAGAGAAGTTAAGTGACATGCCCAAGGTCACCCAGAGAGTGAGCGTTAGAGCTGGGCTGGAGCCTGGTCAGGATGTTTCTGTGGCCTGTCTCCTGAACCAGGCTGACTTTCACCTGAAGGTCCAGGATTCTCCAAGGCCTGAGGACAAGTAATCATGCATTCCCCCTTAAGATATTGCAAGGGGCATCTGGGGACTGGGTCTGGGCTGTCCTGAGTGGGAGAGAATTCCAATACCAGGAAAGGAGGCAGAATGTTTTCTCTCTCCCTGAAACATTCTGAGGAGAGGAGGAATTAACAGGAGGAGCGACGCCTGTAATGCTCACACATTTGGACGCACACCCGCATACCCTGCTGGGACCTCCCAGGTCTCGGCCCCCAGCCCTGGCGTCTGTGCAGGACCAGGAGTTATTCGGGGTCTCATTAACCGCCCAGCATTAGCCATCCCTGCAGCCACAGGAACTCGCCCAGGAGTCATGGCACTGAGAGGAACTTGGCTTCAGGCAGGAGAGGGGCTGCCACTCCATAGAGATGCCAGGTCAGCTGTTGTCTCCAAAGAAGATGGGGCCACTGGAAGATGTGACAGATGGAGTCCCAGGGAGCTGGTGAACCCCATCTGTCCACAGGCTGGTGGGAGGAGAGATGCCATCCCCAAGCGAGGCGCAGGTTACAAAGCTAACGTAATACAGCCGGCCCCACGGGAACTGTGGTTGTCAGTCTGTCCCACAGAGGTTGCAGGTCCCTAGGAGGCATTTGGGAGCATAGAAGGGTGTGAGGGGGGGCTGGGAGCCACGCTTCTCCCTCCTCCCGCCTGCTGTACACGGAGCAGCGCCACTTCTGTGTGTCATGTGTCACCGAGAGGCCAGCGGGGCTGCTTTGGCCATGCCATCTAGCGGAACTTTCTCCAGCCCCCGTGGCACAGCCCGTGAAACCAGGAGCTCTTCTCAGGCTTAAGCAGTTCCCAGCGTGTTCCCGGCCACGGGCTTCTGCCTCCAGGACTCTGTCCTCATTTCACACTAAGTCGATGCAACAGCAGAATTATCCCCTTTCCCCTGTTTCACAAAATAAATAAGTAAACCAGCAAATACATACATATGCATATAAATAGGCGAACACACCTGCCCAGTTAATTAGTCATACCCACAACTGAATTTACTGAAGACCTTGGGGGTCCTGAAAAGGGACCACATCTCATGCCTTACTGCCAGCAACTTCAAAAGCCCTCTTCTCTCTCTTGTTCCCTGGGGTCCTTCCTGCCCCCTTCGTGCTTCCTTCAGACCTCTGTGGACTCCTCTCTCACACGATGCCCCCACTTTTTTCTTCTCCTCACTCTCCTCTGCGCCGCTCAGGAGCAGCAGAAACCCTCCCCTTGTCGCATTCAAACCATGTTCCTGCCACATCCAAGCAGGACTGTGTACTGTCGTCTCTCCTTGAGGGGACCAGCTTGGGATTGCTCCTTCCACCTCAATCTCTATATGTTTTCCCTTGTTTTTACATATGTGTGCAAGTCTGTATGCGTATGAAGTCTACAGAAGATTTCATCTGAAGTTGGAAAGTCACTGTCTTTTTTGTAGTCAGCATCAGTGAGCCTGACAGTAGATACTTTTATCCAGTTTTAGAGCTGAGGATCCAGCAGCTCAGAGAGGTTAAGTGCCCTCCACAATGCTACACAGGCGATGGATCAGTGAAGAAGCCCAGACTCTCATCCAAGGGCTGCTGGCATTGGAGCCTGAGATAACACCAGTGAGCCACTGCCTCTTCTCCTCGCAACACCCCTAAGGTAGCGTCTATAATTTATCCAGACAGTATATTCTCTAAAATATACTAGATATTTCTATCAGCACTGATATCTGCTGTGTTCCTACAATGACAACAAGAAGTGGAAACAGCACACTGCTTATGGATAGTCTTGTCTGGTTTCTAGGGCTCCTTGGGACTAAAGTGTGTGTTGACTGTGTTAGGGACAAATGACATTACTCTGTACTTACAGTTTCACAATGGGAATAGAGGCCAAAGGCGAGGAAACTGAGACCTCCAGACTGCCAGAGCTGAGCTATGACTCGAGAACGTCTAGCCTAGAGCTCACACAGAGCATGGGATAGTGTGTGATCGCAGCTCCCAGAGTAAGACGGCCTCCTAACACGCAGGGCAGTAGGTAAAATCTCAGAAAGGCATGACCTCAGTAGTGAGGCCAAATTAGCCCTAGAGCAAAGAAAGGTTGCTCTGGACCTGTATTGAGAAAGCTTACAAACAAGTTTTAAAGGGATCAAACTGATTTCAAGTAACTTAACTGCAAACCCAGGATGAAGCCCAGCAATATTTAAATGAATGCAACAAAATCCAGCACCCAACAAGGTAAAATCCAAAACGTCCAGTATAAAGTCAGAAATTCCAAGGCACATCTGCTCTCTCCATTCCTATTTAACATAGTAATGGTGTTTCTAGCCAGAGAAATTAGACAAGAAAAAGAAATAAAAGGCATCCAGATTGGAAATAAAAAGGTAAAATTATCTCTATTTGTACACGACATTGTATTATATATAGCAAACCATAAAGAAGCTACCAAAAGTACTGTTAGAACAAATAAACCAGTTCAGCAAAGTTGCAGGACACAACATCAAAATACAAAAATCATAGAAATACACTAATAATAAATAATCATACAGTAAAATTAAGAAAATAAATCAATTTGCAATAGCATCAAAAAGAATAAAATACTTAGGAATAAATTTAACCAAAGAAATGCAAGACTTCTACACTAGAAACTACAAAACACTGTTGAAAGAAATTAAAGAAGAGAAGTAGAAATAAACTTGTGTTCATGGATTGGAACTTTTAATAATGTTAAGATGCAATACTCCCCAAATTTATCTACAGATGCAATGTGATATTTATTAAAATTCCAAGTGCCTTTTTTGCAGAAATCAAAAGTTGATCCTAAACTTCATATGCAAATGTAAGGGGATAGCAAAAACAATCTTTAAAATAGCCCAAACAATCTTGAAAAAGGATAAACAAAGTTGAGGACTTACTTCCAAATTTCAAAACTTATTACAGGGTAGGGAAAATGGGGAGATGTTGATCAAAGGCTGCAAACTTCCAGTTTTAAGATGACTAAGTTCTGGGATCTGATGTGCAGTGTGGTTGTACAGTTAACCATAGTGTACTATGTACTTGAAAGTTGCTAAGAGAGTAGGTCTTAAAAGTTCCTACCACACACACACACACACACACACACACACTAATTGTGTGAGGTGAGGGAGATTTTAACTAACCCTATCGTGGAAATCATTTCCATTATGTACATGTATAAAATCATCACATGTGAACACACAATGGGATTTATAGATGATGTAATACCGAATTGTACACCTGAAATCTATGTAATTTTACTAACAATTGTCACCCCAATAAATTTTTCAAAAAATCATCACATATACACTTTAAACTTATGTCAATTATATATCAATAAAGTTGGAAAATCTTTTAAAAATTTTTTACAAACTTATTACAAAGCGACAGTAATCAGGACAGTTTGGTACTTACGTAAGGATGGACATATAGAGCAATGGGACAGAACTGAGAGTCCAGAACTAAACCCATACAGGTACTGTCAATTTATATTCCATAAGGATGCCAAGACCATTTGATGAGGAAAGAACGGTCATTTCTACACACGGTGCTGGAACTCCTGGGTACCCACATGCAAAAGAATGAATCTGGACCTTTATTTTACACCATATATAAAAATTAACTCAAACAAGATCAAAGATCTAAACGTAAGAGCTGAAACGATAAAATTCATATGTGTAAATCTTTGTGATCTTGCATTAGGATCTTGAATTAGTTTCTTAGATGTGACATGTAAAACATAAGCAACAAAAGGAAAAAGTAGGTAAATTGGATTTCTTTAAAATTAAAAGCTTTTTCTTTGTGTCAAAGGATACCATTAAAAAGTGAAAAGACAATCAAGAGAATGGAAGAAAATATTTGCAAATTATATATCTGATAAGGGTCCACTCTCCAGAAGATACAGAGAATGCTGACAACTCAGGAATAGAAAGACAACCCAATTGAAAATGGACTAAGGATCTGAATGGACATTTCCCTATAGAAGATCTCGTACAAATGACCAAGAAGCACATGAGAAGATAACTATGTCATTAGTCATTACAGAAACACAAATCACAACCACAATGAGATACCACCTCACACCCACGAGGATGGTCATATTTAAAAAAGCAAACCCAAGGATGTGAGACACTGGAACCCAGTGCAATTGCACTGCTGGTGGGGCCTCAAATGGCATGGCCACTGTGGACCATAGTCTGGCACGTCCCCAAAATGTTAAATATAGAGTTACCATATTTAATATTCCTTAATAAGCAGGGTGATCGTTAAGGACTATTCTTGGGATAAACACATGGGGGGGCATGAAGCAGATGCTCCAGAATTGGATGGAAGAAGTGGAGCTGCGCTGCAGGCCCGAGGACCTGGCTACCCCCATGGCAAGCTCTGGAGAGGAAATGATCTGTCAGAGTTGTCCTGCATTGGACCAAAACAGTCGCTCTTTATACTCCCCCATGGGTCAGTCATCAGATGTGGCATGCCCATGGGAGGGCATGACCGTGGGCAAGCAGCCCTCTGCAGCTAAGATAAGACAGTCCCCAAGGGGATTGACAGCTAAAGGTGGTCGGCTGGCTGCCCTCCCAGCATCTGAGGCAAAGACTTCCTTGATAGGGTCTGGGTGGTGAGTCTGTATGTCCATCCTGCTGGGAATGGAGGAATCTGTTATTCATGGAGCAGAAGCACCAGAGGTCCAATGAAAGGGTGTGGGGCTTGGGAGGGAGGCGAGGAACGGGAGTGAGAAAGGTAGGAGGCAGTAAGGGAATGAGAGAGCACGGCGAGGCCATGCCTGGAGAGATGCTCAGTGGAGGCAGTGCCAGGGGAGAGGGAGGGATGGGAGGGGTGCCGTTGACCTCGTGGGCTTCTGCTGTGCGCTGGAAGGAAGGCCCCGCAGCTGGGGCTCGGCTCACCCTGGTCAACATGTGTGGGGTTCACACCGAGGGGTGCTACACCTAAGCAATTCTGGTGGGAGTTCTGCTGTGGGCTGGAGCCCCCGGTCACAGGGCTGTGCGCTCAGTGACCCTCAATGCGGCCGTGATTGCTGGGTTTGCTGGCTGACAACAGGAGGTGGGGGAATCCAGCCTCTCCGCATGGAGAAGATTCATCCATCAGGAAGGCTCTGAGCTGCTTCCTGAATACAGCACTCCCAGGTGTTCTGTACCTAACAGCAGTCCAGGTACATGAGGGAACACCTTCACAGAGGTTCTCCAGCAGTGCAATTGCCCAGGGAATGCTGGCAAAGCAGCGGGTGGCCCAGAGCACAGCAGAGAAGTGAAGCTTGGCTCCACCACTGGCGTTTCAGGTCTCATCCTCTCTCATCTCTGTCTGTGGCGCTGGCTTGTTTCCCCTTGATTAGTTGTGTGACTTGGGGCAAGTTCCTTGACCTATGTGGTCTTGTCCCTTCAACAGTTAAAGAGAGAAGCTGGATAACATCTAAGGAGCATTCAGAGCTCATCTACGGGACTATATCATCCCAGAAGGTAATCAGTCGGGGTGGGGAAGGTTCTGAGGCTCGTGCTCCACCCCCCCTCCCAAAAAAAGTCCCAAAAGGTAATCCAGGGCCGCCCAGGGTGTGCAGAGTCTGAGCTCACCACACTCCCCTGTTCCCACTCTCAGGCGCTAGCTGCAAATTGGTTCGCACGATGAGCATAAGCTGCCCAAATCACTCCTAGGATGGCTTGAGAAAAAGCAATTAAATGCTTTCTTAATTGTAGGATGGCAAGAGGTTAATGAGTTACTATAAAAACCGGTCCCTGCCATCTGGTGGCTGTCACCAAAGCCCACATGCAGAGAGCGATCCCAATTTGTAAGACAGGATGACTGGATCACTCCAAGTGAAAAGGGGTGGGGGCTCAAGGTAGCAAGGCAGGGTCCATGCCCCGGGCCCAGCTCATCCCAGCGGACTTCCTGACCTCCCACGGCTGCGAGGGAGGTTCAAAATCAAGTTGGAGGAACTTAAGATCCGACAAGGAGCAAAAAATCACCCCTCACTGCTTTTCTCTGGGCTTCTGCTCTGGTGAGGGATGGCCCTGACAGCCACTGAGCTCAGCCAGAGCCAAGAGGAGAAGAGAGAAAAGTGACAGACTGAGAAAGAACTCAGCCAAGGCAGAGGGAGGGACAGACAGAGCAGGGACTGCAGGCCCTGCAAAGACAAAGAGAAGCAAACCAGCCCGGACAGATAGAGAGACACAGAAGAAAGGATGAGACCTGAAACACCAGGAGATGAAAAAGCACTGGGCGTGGACAGGCGTGAATGGGAGAAGCAGATGAAAGGGCGGGTAATTTTCTGGAATCAGAGACAGGAAAGAACCTTTGAGGGTGTTGCTTTGTTCTGGGCAAACGTGTCTCCTCTGAGGTTCCTCAGCTCCCAGGAGTCATCAAGAGGAATGGCCTTTGTCCCTTGATGGACGTGAAGAGGGGGCATTCAGCAGGGCCGGCCTCTGCTCTGCCTCTGAACGCCATGCACACTCACATGTTTACAAACACACACGGTCACGTATGCGTGTGCATGCACGCACACATATTCACACATGCACGGATAGCCACACAAGCACACATACATACACACTCACGAGTATAGACGCACACAAGCATGCATACACATGTTCACACACACACACCCCCCACGCCACCCCAAGCACGGCCCGTTCCTACCACCCAAGAGTCACTTCTGGCATAGAGCAGGCCACAGGTTTCAGGCTGTCTCTCTCCCACGCCAGCTCTAGTCTCAGAGGTCCCATTTCAGCCCTCAGCCTGGCAGAAGCAGGTCTGATTTTCCGGTATGAAGAGAAAGAAATGCAGAAAGTCCACACAGTCCGAGGGCTGGACAGCCTGTGGTTTCCATAAGGCCAAACTCATTGCTGGTCATCTCTGTCATCTTCAAGGAACTGGCTGGGAAATGCAGAGCTCAGCTCTCACCTGTTCTAGGATCTGACTTTTCTTCCAGGGTAGGAACAGCAACAACCCAGCAACCTGCTCTCAGTGAGAGGGCAGGCCTCCATCTCTCTGCATTACCCTCCCCACCCTCACTGCTTTCCACCTCTGAGGACCATGGCCCTTTGCTCCTCAGGTCAAGCTTTAAAAAAAAACACAAAAACTACAGTCCAAAGTAAACAAACAAATAACAACAATGAAACAAAACCAGGGGTCTGCAGCTGGAAGATTCCAGTATCTCTAATTTTCACATTATCTTAAGTCCTTGATTTTCCTTCTCTCTCCTATTCCAGTACCACGTGGCCGGTCCACTTTTCAGGAGACTCTGCGCCAACAGAACTAGAAAGTAGGGGAGATGTCCTACAAATCCATCCATCTTTTTTATGGTTAAAGATTAGGGTTAAAATCTCTAGGGGGATTCGGGGAAGGGATCACTGGTGTTCCACGGTCAAATTAGAGTTTGAAATTCCCCGTCTACACTCTGTGCACAATTAACACCAAATGGACCACAATTATCTCTTTTATTTCCAGCAATAAACCAGAATACCAAGGCTGTAGCTAGCTGGCCCCACCTAGCCAGCTGGGCTGTCTGGGGACTTGTGTCACCTCTGAGGCTCTCAGCAGAGGCCGGCCCGATCTCTGGAAAGCTGTCCTGGTTCTGATGCCAGGGTCCAACAGCTGCCAGTGGACGGCATCCAGGGGGCAGCAGGACTCGAGCAGCAGTGTCCTCACAGGCCTGGTTCTGGGACACGAATTCGCCTGTGGTTCTGTCCTTTGTCACCGTGCCTTTGGAAAGTCTGAGCATTCCTCTTCCCGGTGGTTCTGTGAACCACCCGACAGCTTTTCTGCTTCAAAAGAAACAGGGTATGATGCAGGCACACGCGTATGAGAGACAGACACAGCGAGTCAGAAAGAGACAGAGAAAGAATGAAAATACTCTAACCATTGAACATTGAGTCATGTTCAATGTTCCTGGTCTCTCCCTCTTCTGTGAGCCTTCAGTCTCCCAGCCACACTCCTGATACCCCAGGAGTTCAGAGCCCCAGTGCTACCCCGTGGCTTTAACCCTTACTTCTCAGGCTGCCACCCCACACCTCTTCTTACACCAATAAACACATACATGTGTGTACCCACACCACACACACGACTACGTTTGCTTGTGTCCCATTCTGCATTTCCTAAAAGTCATTGCTAGAAGCTGGCACCTTCCATCCTTCAACTCCTGGCCTGCTTGTGTTTATTCCTCCTCACTGAAGACCAGGTAGGGGAAGAGGGGAGCCACGGGCCGGGGCTGGTCAGCACGCACGGTCTGAGCTGCTATATGGAGACAAAGCTAAGGCCGCAGAAGACGTTCCCTCCACCATTTAGATGCTGTAAACGAACACCCCAAACGTTGGACTCGAAGGTTTCCCTTTAGCTTATTACTCTTGAGGAGTGATTTCCACCCAGGTGTGGCCGAGGCACAGCCAGGTGGCACTGCCAGCCCATCTGATGCCCCTGAACTCCTTCCGAGCCACCACCTAGCTGTCTTCTTCACATCGAGCCCGGTGTTGCTTTGTGAAGGACGGTAACTGTGAATGAAGAAATCAGAGGAAAGAATTCGGTTTCCAGGACCGATTGTGAACATTTCAGTGAATTTTAATAAGCTCAGCCCTGAGAGAAAACACTTAAATAGAACAAACCACGAGAGGATAGCTCGAAAGCAAGTATAAGCCAAAGCAGGATCCAGAGAACATTCTGTGTGCCCCGAGACTATCCGGGAACTCAGTGTTGGGAGGTGAGTTGATCCCTCTCATATGATCGATAACATTCTGTTCCTCACTTCCAAATCTTCCAAAGAAGGTTGAGGACTCATCCCAAGGAACGCAAAGGAAGGTGATCCCCCAGCAAACACTTCCTGGGCCCAGCTGTGCCAGGCCAGGGCCAGGCGTTGTACATACACATGCAGGTACGTGTTGGTCCCTGCCCTCCTGGAGACCTGGGTCCAGGATCCTGCCCCCCTCAACTCCTTCTCTCTGGCCACGCGCCTTCCTGCCAGGGCCTCGTCTACAGCTGTCCTCCATAGGCACCTGGCCAAGGGGGCGGGAATCCAGCCCACGTTCTGGTCGATGCACCTGCCCAGGGAGCACCGTTTTCTAATTCACTCAAAGGAGATGAGAAGCTGGTGGCACCCTGGTAGTCCATTTAACCATAGGCTGTTTGTCATCAACAGAAGGGAGATGCGCCCAGGGGTCACGTGCAATTTAACACGGGACTTCTGGTTTCTCCAGTCACAGAGAAGGGCACTTTCCAGTTCCTCGGTCCTCTGTCCACTTCCAGTCCAGTGCACATGCTGGAGGCCTCTGTCCTCTCTTGCTCACTCCCAGTTCTCCCAGTTCCCCTTCCCCTACCTCCTCCAATCCCAGAGAAATCCATGTTCTGTCCAGTGGCCACTCTTATCCCATGCTTTCATCCCAGCCTGAAGCTGCCCTGCTCACTGGCGTGGCGACAGTGCCTACTAACCTCGGACTCACCTGCCTGGGTCCTGCCAGCCTGCCCTCGTTCAGTTCACATTTGCCCTTGCTGAAGCCATGATGCCCCAGAAAATCCCCACATTCTTTCCAGGAGCTCAACTTTCTAGTCACATGAGTTCAGCCAAATTAATTAACCTCTCCAAGCCTGAATTCCTCCTCTGAAAAATAGGAATCGTCATAAAACCCATTTCAAGGAGCTGTCGTGAGAAACAAGGGAAATAATGTATGCAAAGCCTGACACGTGACACCCAGGCCATCTCCCGCAACCCCAGCCTCCCTGGCCAACTCTGGACCACCCTCCCTCCAAGCTTACATTATCAGGTACATGAAACCCATACGTCACCTACCTGATTTCATGACATCCTCCCTCCAGCCAAGTTCACCAACTGCAGCACACCACGGCGTGGAGAGAAGGGACAGGTTTGCTTTGACACCTGCTGGAGATGGCTGCTGTCATGAAAGCTATTGCTGTTCATCTCTTACTGTACCTGATTTATTATAAATTAAACTTTACCATAGGTCTGGATGTGTAGTAAAACACAGCACTATCTGTGGTTTCAGGCATCCACCGAGGGTCTTGAAAAGTATCAGCCATGGATAAGGAGGGACTATCGTATTTCCAAATTGGGATTTTATTTCTTGCATGAACTGGATTATTATTTTTTTTTCCCAAGGCTGTATTTTTGTTACTAGAAAGGGCCACTTTTTTTATTTCATTCAAGTCAAGGGGGTACGGGTAAGAAAAAAATAAAATAAAAACAGAAGAGAACTGAGAAGCTCATTTTGTTTTTTTCAATCCTACCACTTTTCCAGTGAAAATAAAGATGTCAACCTACTCTCACTGCCCCTTTGGTCGTTCCCACCAACTTAACCTTTCTATATAGTAATGCAAGCATACATATAAATAATATATATTACATACATACTCACACGTATTTTCACCAAAATGTAGTTATGCTATCTTCTGCAATTTGCTTTTTTATCCCTTAACACTTCATTTTTATTGGTGACTCCTCCTAGTCGCTGCCTCAGGAACCTCACCACCCAGTTCAAATACCAGCTCTGACCGCACAGCTGTGTGATCTTGTGGAGACTAATAACCTCTCGGTGCCTCTTCTGCAACATATGGACGATTACAACATTATCTATAAAGGGTTGAGAGGATTAAAGGAGTATCTAAACGAGTATGTGAGTCACTCAGAACAGTGTCTAGCCCATGGTAAACACTCAGAAAAATATTAGCTCTTATTACACACATCTACCGTGTTTCCCCGAAAATAAGACCTAGCTGGACAATCAGCTCTAATGCGTCTTTTGGAGCAAAACTTAATATGAGACCTGGTCTTGTTTTACTATAAGACCGAGTCTATAATATAATATAATATAATGTAATGTAATATAATATAATATAATGTAATATAAACCATGTCTTATATTAATTTTTGCTTCAAAAGACGTATTAGAGCTGATTGTCCGGCTAGGTCTTATTTTCGGGGAAATAGGGTACCTTGTTTTTTAACAGTGAATAGAATTCCATTACATAGGTATACCATGCTCTGTGGTAGAAATTTCAACTTTTACAAATTTTTGCTCTTGTAAGTCATGGTACAATGAATGCCCTTGAAGGTATATCTTATTCATGCTATGATTTTTGGAGAATAAATTCCTAGAGGAGAGATTGCTGGCATACTCAATAAGCACATTTTAAGTGTATATATCTATTGAAAAACTACCCTCAAATAGGCCGTAGGGATTTATATTTCTACCAACGGTGAGCATAAGCTCATTTCTGTATCCTTACCAATTCAAAGGTTATCAATCTTTTTAATTAGGTAGGCAAAAATAAAAACAATGCCACATTATTGTTTCCATTTAAATTCCTTCATTTATTAGGGAGAATGGATATTTTCAAATTTTTTTCCTCTTTAATAGATCATTTGTAGTGTGTGTGTGTGTGTGTGAGTGTGTGCACGCGCGCGCATGTGTGTGTGTGAATTGCCCATTTGTCATTTTTGTCATTTTTGATTGATTTAGAGAAATGCTTTCTATAGTATGGATATTCACAATTTTCCTACTACAATGTGTAGCAAATACTTTCTCAGAGGCTGTCACTTACGTCTTTGGTTTATTGGTGGTTCCTTTCATGGTACAGTTTTGGGTGTTGTGTTTTGTTTGTTTTGTTTTTAATTTTTAGGTAGTGCAATCAGCCAAACTTTTCTCTTTTGGCTTCTGGGTTTGGTGCCAGACTTACATTGTTTTAAGTTGTTGATATTTTATATTTAATGCACAAATCTTTAATCCATCTGGAATTTGTTGTACACGGCATGAGGTGGGTTCTTGATATTATCCTCTTGCAAATGGATAGCAATTTGTGTCATGGGTCAAAGTGTCTTTGACCTCCAAATGGCTCACCTGAAGGACTAGGAATCTCTGGACTTGAGTCAGTTCATTCTGGGAAGAAAAGCTGGAAAGGGAGGCTGTCTTCACTTCTTTCTGCTCACCCTTCTTTTTCTCTTCCCTTCTTTCTGCTCACATCGATCTTATCCAGCAGTGGCAGCAGTTGTTGGTGGAGTTCTTCTACTCAGAGAGCAGGGTGAGGTGGGCAGGCTGCAGAGGGGCTGTGAACACTACATCACCTGAACACAGCATATGGGAATGGTCAGAGCCTGAGCTATAGTTACCCTGGGACTGCAGTAACTTATGTGCCCAGAGAAATCATTTTCCTGGAAGATGCATTTTAGGCAGCATGGAGACTCAGGTGACCCTTATATCATCTGGTCCCAGGTTTCTGTGGATTTACACATGCTGGCTTCCCACAACAGAAAGAAATCTAATTACCGGTGGAATAACTTACAGGTAAAGGGACTCCAGCGCGCACCCAAAATGGCTGTAAATCTTCTGATCTGGATTCCGAGACTAGTGAACGGGTGCTCAGACAATACCGCCTCGCAGCTTGGGGAGCAGGCACCCTTCCTCCCCAGGCCTAGGCAGGAGAGCAGGCAGGCTTTAGAGGAACTGTGGGTGTTCAGGTCCCAGAAAATGAAGAGAGAATCAGACGGGGCATCAGAATGCCTGAGTCTTCATTCATCTACTAGTCACCAACGTGACGTTAGCCTTATCGTCTTATACCATGTCATGCTTATCATCTTTCCTCAGTCTCCCTGTCCAACATCATTGGTTAACATGTTTGAGGCCACACCCCGGGGACCATGCTACGTGTTTTCAATACAAATCTCCAGTGTTCACAACAACACTAAAAAGTGGAAATGAGTACTCCCATGTTACGTATGTCAAAACAGGATAAAAGAGGTTCAGGAAATTCATTCAGTGACATTACCAAAACGTGGCAGAGCTCAAATTCAAACCCCCTCACTCAAGCCCCAAAGCTTGAGCACCTGGGCACCTGTATTCCCAGCACGGCAGGTGGAGGCCATAGAATGCGCATGAAGGAAGCTTTGCAGGGTTTCCCACAAAGGCCACTGGGGAGGCTTCAGGGACTTTCTCTCCCTGGGCCTTGGTGTGCCCTTGGCCCTGGTGACACAGGCACACTGAGTCAGTTGTGGCTTGGAACACGCAGCGGCCCCGCACCCTGCCCCTCGGGCTCCTGCCGCCCCGGGAACCACACTCTTCTATAGCTGTGTGTGCAGAAGGAGGCCTGGCTGAACGCTGGCAGAGCCAGGGCAACAGACACACGGGGCCCACACATCACATCTCCACTCGTGTCACGTGAAATACGAGGTCGTAGGCTCAGCCTTCATGAAAATATCTTCATAGCAATATAAAAATGTAAAATGTTAATAAAGTTGCAGTTTCTGTATGACTGGAAGGAAGTCTCATTCGAGGTCAGACAATGAAGTTCGCGAACTCATCCTAGAAAAAGTGCTACAGACCTCATTGCTGAATATCACTACAGTCACCTTCAGAGTACTCCCCTTGGGAAGCAATGCACTGACGCCAGTGCCCAGTCCACCCTTCAAAGCAATTTTGGAACTATTTTTCTGGAATGTTCATCAGAGCTGTCACCCTATTACCCTTGATGTCCTGAATGTCACTAAAATGTCTTCCTTTCAGTATTTCCTTTATCTTTGGACAAAAAAAGAAGTCATTGGGGGCCAGATCAGGTGAGTAGGGAGGGTGTTCCAATACAATTACTTGTTTCCTGGCTAAAAACTCCCTCACAGACAGTGCCACGTGAGCTGGTGCATTGTCGTGATGCAAGAGCCATGAATTGTTGGCGAAAAGTTCAGGTTGTCTTTTTCACACAGCCTATTCAGCACCTCCAAATAGTAAACTTCGTTAAGTGTTTGTCCATTTGGTACAAATTCATAATGAATAATGCCACTGATATCAAAAAAAGGTTAGCAATATTGTTGCAACAAGTTCTCAAACTTAATTGTCAGACCTCGTATCAAAGACAACTGAATTTAATTATTATTCTGTATGTCTGAATGTTCCATTAATGGGCTGGTAATATTTGGATGAGTATTAAAATAGATATGTAATTCTTGTATTATTTTATATTTATTTCATAAAACTTTTTGCCTTCATTTCAGCAAAATCTCCAAGTATGTTAAATTTCACAAAATTGTATTTTATTGATAATAATCATCTAAGGATTAAAAAAAGTATTTGTATTCAAAGGGAATAAACTGTGAGTGTACTTTCATCTTTAAAGTACCTTAAAATATATGTAAAAATTAAAATCATATTTCCTTTTTTTTTTTTTTAACTTTTATTTAACTGTTTTTTCCAGGACCCATCAGCTCTAAGTCAAGTAGTTGTTTCAATCTAGTTGTGGAGGGCGCAGCTCACAGTGGCCCATGTCGGGATTGAACTGGCAACCTTGAAAAGAGCACCGCGCTCTAACCAACTGAGCTAACCAGCCGCCCCTAAAATTATATTTCAATATGATTTCAGTAAAGATTATTTCTCCTCTAAAATATTAGAAATTGCTACAAAAATGAAAAGGCAAAATATAAATCATAATGAATGGAAAATATTTTAATTAAAGGTACAAATAAAGCTGAAAATTTTAAATTCAATTTTTTGAACATGTAGATATTGTTAAATATTTTTATTATTAAATATTTACAAGCCTACGATTCAGTGTCCACCTAGTTGCCAATGTGAGGAATAGACATATCATGTTTTAAGCTGCATGTATACACAAAGTTAAGAATAATAGGAGTTGTTTACTATAGTTAAATACGCTTCAGTGTCCTTATGTAAGTGTTGTGAATGGTGTGTTAATTGTTTTCTCCGGAACCAGGACTTAGAACATGAAGAGCAGCAAAGAAGTGAATGTTGGGCGCTGCTGAGAAGCAATAATTTGTTAGATAGGAGTCTACAGCATTCAAGCTGAGAGGAAGGATCTGACAAGTTAATTATTTTGCTATTTCTCTTACCCAAGCCCTTTTGCTCAGCTCCTCCCTCCAAGCCGAAGCCGTGTCTGCTTCGGACATTGTTGGAGGTGGACGGCACACGAGCACACAACCTTCACGGTATTTGATGCAGTTTTCCAAGACATAAGCCAAGACACATGCAGAAGGGTTAGGGCCAGAATGGTAATACTTGTGACCGTAGGCCTTTAGGGTCACAGATTGTACCAGGCCAGCCCTGAGTCCAGATCCTAAGTGTCAGAGGTGCACGTGTGTGTGTGTGTGTGTGTGTGTGTGTGTGTGTGTGTGTGTGTGTGTGTGTGTGTCTGAGATATCGAAGGCCCTCCAAAGTATAAACCTCAGAGCAGAGACCCCTCTATCAGAGGCTCAGGGTCGTGTCCGGAAACAGAGGCCCCGAAGATCACCCTCAGGACTCACAGGACTCAGCTCATGGACGTCCCCACAGCTATGCTTTATTACAACGAAAGGATACAAAGCAAAATCAGCAGACAGAAAGGCGCACGGGGCCAAGTCCAGAGGAAAGCAGGCACCAGCTTCCAAGAGTCCTCTCCGGGTGGAGTCCACAGGACAGACACACTTAATTCCCCAGCAATGAGTCGTGACAACACGTGTGAAGTGTTGTCAACCAGGGGAGCTCATTAGAGGCTAGGTGCCAGGGGGAGAGCGTGCTTTTCCAGCAGGCAGCCTCTACCTGCCTTGTACTGAAATTCCAGATTCCCAGGAGGGAAGCAGGTGCTCAGCATAAACCACATTGTAGGGACAGTTTAGGCACCGCGAGCCACTCTTACCAGGGAACGGTGGGGACCTTCCCAAGTCCAAGTTCCCAGATACCAGTAAGGGCCAGCCTTGCTAGCAGGCCTTTCTAAGGAGAGCATGGGAGGGGCGGGGCCAGCCATGATAACTCTTCTCCATAGGAAGTAACTGGGGTGTGAAGAGTGGAGAAAGGGGAGTCCTTTGCATATCACCTCCTCTCAGATTCCATTTTCTTGGGTGAAGATAAAAGCCGGAGCTGGCCTATGCGGAATGGGAGTTGGTTTCTTCCTCACAAACAGATTCACCCAAGTGGTCGTGGGCCGTCTCAGTGTGTTCAGTTCCACCTGGAATAACACCCCCTTGCATGTATACACATCATTTATTCTTCAGTTGCCTAGAAGATACTAATAGCAGTTTTATAAAACCTACATTTAAGCAAATCTGAACAACATACTGTTCAGAAATGTCATAGGTGGTAAACTATTTTTAAATATAAAGGAATTCAGGACAATTTTTACCCAAATAGAGGAAGAGAGGGAGGCGGGGCTGGAGTCAGGGCAGAGTACACAGTTATTAATAGTGTTCTTCAGAAGGGAGGTGGGTTCATAGTTCACAGTTTCATTGCATAATTATGGCTCATAACTTCACATCAAGCAAGTGATGGATACATATATATATATTTTTTACATGTACCAAAAATACATGCATAAACATTTTAATTGTTTAAAATATACCATCTGGGCGATGGTAAGGGGCCTTTTCTTACTATGGACACATGTGACATGGGATTCTCAGTGCCGGATACATCAAAACTAAAAATGCTACAATTTAATTGATGTAGAAACCTATGGTCACCTTAAATCAAGTGACATCAAGCTAATAGTCTATCATTAATAGGTCATGATCCATTCCATCTTTCTCACTGAGGATTTCAGTTTTTTGAATCAATTAGGTTTTGTTAATCAATTTTTATTGCTCTGCATTTCATTATTTTAATTTTTAGGTGGTTAACATTGTTCTGTTCTCAGTAAATGTATTTTTACAGTTGCATTCTAGTTATAATAAGTGATGCTGATTTTCTACTTATGGTAAAGATGCAATGTTTCTTTGAAAATAAGCTTATACAAGCTAAACTTTGCAACAAATTAAATACAAATATTAATCAAATGACAGCACGAGGTGTAGAGGGATGTGACAAAAGTCATCTAAGAGATGAGTGAATGGCTTAGCTTGGAAAGCACTGTGCAACACTAATCAATATCCAAATATTTATCATCCATGTTCTATGCGTTAGGTTCTGTGGGAGCCCACAGAGTTGCAAGGATGTGTGTATGTGTACGTGTGTGTATGCATGAGAGAGACAGACACAATCTTTATTCTTAGAGAGTTTCCACCTAGAAAAGTAATACATGCTGTTATAGATGAGGAAACTGTAACTGGTTGAGACCTCAGTGCCAGTGCCTGCGTGGGACATCAAATAAACTGAAATAGGTGGAGGGCCACAGTTCTAAGACAAATGTGCCATTGTGAGTTATTAAAAGTTACTTTTTAGGGGCCAGCCCAGTGGCTCAGGCGGTTGGAGCTCCGTGCTCCTAACACTGAAGGCTGCCGGTTCGATTCCCACATGGGCCAGTGGGCTCTCAACCACAAGGTTTGCTGGTTCGACTCCCACAAGGGATGGTGGGCTGTGCCCCCTGCAACTAACAACGGCAACTGGTCCTGGAGCTGAACGGCACCCTCCACAACTAAGATTGAAAGGACAACAACTTGACTTGGAAAAAGTCCTGGAAGTACACACTGTTCCCCAATAAAGTCCTGTTCCCCTGCCCCAGTAAAATCTGAAGAAAAAAAAAGTTACTTTTTAAACACTTTCTAGACAATAGGCTACCATCAAGCCCAGCACTTGTAAGGGCTGCATACAAACCCATGGGCCTCCAGCTGGCACCACTGGTTTATTTTACTACATATGCTTTCCTAAGGCAGGGAACACACACGAGTTTTAAAATCATAAACCAACACCTAAGGCAGTAGGTAATAGGCTCTGTCCTACTTCTGTGTGACGTGTGCCAAGACTTACAGAACATCTGTCCTACTTGCTTATGGAAATAAAAAGCACCATTTTATCAGATGTGAACCGATGTTGACCCATCAGAAGTGGTGGGCGTGGGAGGGCTATGCTAGGACAACACCAGCCAGCAAAGCCCCCAGGAAATGTGACCCAGGAGTCAACTGTACTCTTCTAATATTCTTGCCCCTTTCCCACACTGTCTCCAAAGCCAATGGGGAGTGGAAACGCGTAGAAAGCAATAAATAAATAGTTGTATATGACAAGTGTTGGGGACCAGGCAAAGCTGGTGGCAGATGCCCACTACGGCTATACCCTGTTACCCAGACCCAAAAAGATGACTGCCAAGAGGCCAGACCCTGAACACTTAATTCTGAGGTTGAAGTGTATTATTAGAGCCTTCTGAGTACTCAAGCAAATTATAAATGTTTTTAGGAAGAATAAAGAAGGGAGGACACTTGTTTATTGATTTAACAGACCTTCACTGAGTCCTATCTAGCTGTCCCATCTAGCACAAAGACAAGTATAAATAAGTTAGCTTAACCATCAAGGGCTCACAGAAAAGGAGGAGGAGGCAGATAGCAGCCATCAATGTGAATGAACGTGATGCTCCTGCTGGGTAATAACACTCCAGGAGGGAGAGAGCCCAGGTAAGGGCTACTTCACCCTGCAGGGGACTGGACCTGAAAAGGCTCATTGGTCCTAACGACTCTTGTTACTTAGAACAGAGCCTAGCACATAGTAGGCGCTCGATAAATGTTTGTTGAAGTGTTGAGTGGATAAGAAGCCTGTGACAGGCTGAATAATGGTCCCCAAAGATACCTACGTTCTGATTCCTGGAACCTGTGACTATCCCCTTAGAGGGCAAAAGGGACGTTGCAGATGTGATAAAGGTTAGGATCTTGAGATGGGAAGATGATCCTGGATTGTCCTCAGTGTACTCACAAGGATCCCTAAAGCCTAAAGGTGAGAGATTTGTCACGGGCAGAACAGGAGAAGGCAATGTGACCAGAGAGGCGGAAAGACTGACCTTGGAGGCAGAGATGGGCGTGATGTGGCCACCAGCCAAGGAGTGTCAGCAGCCCCCAGAAGCTGGAGGAGGCGAGGAAACAGATTTTCTCCTGGAGCCTCTCAAGGAAGTATGATCCTATTGATACCTTGATTTAGGCCCATAAGACTGAGTTCAGATTTCTGCACACCAAAACTGTGGTAGAACAAGTTTCTGTTGTTTTAAGCTACCAAGTTTGTGGTAATTTGTTATAGCAGCCACAGGAAACTAATACAGCCACCACTCTGGGAAGAAATTATAGGCAGAGGGAGCTACAAAAGCTGTCTGGGTAATGCCAAGTACTTTGCAGAGCCTAGGGGTTTTGAGCTGAAGCACCCTAAGATGCAAACAGAGCTCGAGAAAGATGAGTCTGGCTTGGCTGTGCAGGACGGATAGAAGACAGAGAGACCAGAGGCAGGGAACTCCGCCAAGAGTTTTTCGAGGCAGCTCAGGCGTGCAAAGGGGATGAGAGCCAGGCCTCCGGGATTAGCAGTGGGAACGAGAGAAGAGGCCAGGACAAAAGAAGTTTCAAAGGCAAAATTGATGGAGCTTTAGTGAAAGACTGAATATAGCAGATGAAGGAGAAATTTTTTCCAGCTGTTAGAGCTGAGACTGCGGAGGGGGAAATTGGAGGAAAGGGGAGACACTTCTAAATGTTTCTAACAATAGCCAGTTAGTTTCAACGCCACGATTTGAGTCGCTCTAAGAGTCAAACAAATAGCTAGTGGATCAACACTTTTTGTGGCTGGCCACCAGTGGCTGGAGAAAAATGCTATTGCCAGAGCTCCCTATTATAAAGTATGGAAGAAGTCTTTCCAGCCTACTTCCTGCTCTCCCCTCAGCCTAATGCCTCCCAAGGCCTAGATTTTCAGAGTGGGGATGGGTAGGGGAATGGGATGGATGAAAGGAGGGAAGACGAGAGAAACAGGGGTGGGAGGGAAAGGGGAGGAGAAAACAAGAGCAGGTCCAACACACCACAGACATATTCCAGCTGCCATCTTGCCAGGGAGACTGACCAGTATCCAAACCAGCTGATCAGAACAAGACTTAAACCCTCACAGATCGTTCCATCAACGATCTTGTTTCTTGCTTGCTACTACTTCCATCCCCGAGGACCCTGGGCATAAACGACCTTCTCGTTGAAATGCAAGTGGATTCTGACATGTTGGGAGACTGGGAGCATGGAGAAATCAGTAGACTGAGCAGGACCTGCACTTGAGGAGAACATCTGATTGAAAATGTGCTCTCAAACCAAGAACCACCCGGAGTGGGCAGTGGGTCCCTGCAAAAGACAGTGGTCAACCCAAGAAGTACATCTCCAGAGACCTTGGCTACAGCCTGGGATAATATGAGTAATAACAGAGCTCTGCCTCAAGCACTCAGTCCCCACCCGAACCCTGGGGTCGCCCAGCACCCCCTGGGGAACTGTTCCTCTCAGCCAACTGTACTGAGTGCCTCCATCTGAGAAGGCACAGCTGTAATGGCCCCTTTGTACAGAAGCTGCCAAGGTTCAGTGTTCATCTTGGCAGGGGGTGGGGTGGGGGGAGCAGAAAGAGAGAGTCTCGCGTTTACTTCGTAGTTATTTATTGAGCATATCCTGTATGTCAGGCACCTGTTAGATACTTAGAAAACTCCGTGAATAAGACAGGCTCTATAAGCATTATGTCCCCATAATGCTTATAAATATTACCAAAAACAGCCTTTGAAAAAAGCCTGAGCAGAAGCTTGAATCAGAACCAAATCTCCACATTTTCCAAAAGGATTGAACTGGCGAGTGTGCAAATGTTCTCTGGACCAAACCAAGATTCTGTTCCATTTGAGTCTCTTTCCTTTTTGGGGCCTCAAACAACCTGCTGAACAAGACACTCACGTGGCCTGTCTCCTCTGAGAAAGTCCCCAGAGAAATGCGCTGTCGTTCCTGGGAAATCAGTTTAATGGCACCACTTTCCAGCAGTATTACTTGTGTTCTCGTCCAAGCCCCTTCACACGTTCGCTCGCTCGTTTGACAATGATTTATCGAGTGCCCAGCAGGTGCCAGGTGTGGACATAGGGCTGGCAGCCCAGCAGGTGCACACCACTCATTAACTCTGCCTCTCGGCCTTGGCCAGCGGGCAGAGCAGTGATGGCAGCCCTGATCAGACAGGCAGAAAGCTGAGGATCAGCCTGCAGAAGGAACTGGCCCCGAAACCCATGGCTGGCAAGCGACAGCGCTGGGAAAAAGCCCAAGACCCCTAGTTCCTATTCTAACACCTCCCCTATCCCCAACCACACACACACTCTGCCCTGTTCAATCACCGAGAGCCTTCCACGGGCAGAACCATGGTGGGGCTTCTGGCGTTCATTCACCCAGTGCATTCACATCCACCATCTCACTTGTCTCTCAGCGACCCTGTACAGTGGGCTTGTTCACCCCCATTTTACAGACAAGAAAGTGGAGGCCCAAAACATGGCAGAATTTGTCCCAAGTTATATAGCTGGTAGGCTGCCAAATTGAGACATGAGCTCAGATCTCACAACTTCGGCGTCTCCTTTTCTCTTGATATTAAACTGCTTGTCTTTGTTCCTGATATCTTGTCCCCCGCTCCAGAAACAAAAATCGCACACACACACACACACCACAACTAAAAGGTAATAATAATAATAATAATTAAGTTAAATTAAAAACAGAAATGTCTTTTCTCTTCTCTAGAATCTGGCAGCGGCAGCAGTCAAGCCTCCCGAGAACACTTAGTGATTTCCAGGGGAAATCTGACCATCACGAGCTTCCAAAGACACTGCAGTGTTTTCAATTAGGGAGCTGAGTGCTCTGGCTTTGGAGGCAGGAACAATGGAGAGGGCTCCAGGAGGGAAGGACTGACCTCTCTCAGAACCCCCTCTGTTCCCAGCTAATATGTCAATAGCCTCTTAAATGGAACGTTATGTGTCTGGGATTTTACTGTCAGACTCATCCCTTTTGGGTAGAGTTGAGGGGCTTTTTTTTTTTTAATCTAAAGTTGATTGCCTCTCTCATTATCAAAGCCACCAGCCATCTGTTTCCACTTTCTTAAGGGCTGCAGCAAGAAACAGAGCTGGAAATGTGTTTTTACTTGAGGTTTTAGGATTCCCCTCCTCCGCCTTGTTGAGGGTTGTTCAAATTTTAATGTTGTCACTGCAATATGATCTGCCAGTAGTGGGTGGCCCGGCTGCGCCAGTTGAAACTAATTTACAGCTTCATGTGGGACTATCGTCACTTTAAATTAATTAACCAAAACGCACCAAAAATTATACGATGGGGCAAGGAGGCAAGGAAGGAATTGAGAAAGTTTGAAGAAATGATGCCCCAGCTTGGCTAGATTCTACCTTGCGTACAAAGGGCAATCTTTCCTTTCCTTTCCACCCACCTTTTGAAACTAAAAAGCACACATACACCTTAAAAAATTCAGTACATTGTGTTTTTGAAAGGTTTCTTTGGGGAGATAAGAACTCTGTGTTGGTTTCCACAAAGCCAAGCCAAAGCTGTTAGTAGGGAAAAAGGTGGGTACTGGCTGATGGGGACATAGGTCGGCAGCACACACAATGAATGCTAGAGAAGAAATGACGGTGGGACTTGCAGGGGTTTAGGGGTGGGCTTGTCTTGGGGGGTAGGGCAGGGCAGGGAGGGGGCATTCACTCATGCACGGAAGTAGTTTCTTCCCAGGCTGCAGGACAGATCATTTGTTCCTTTCACATCGGACAAGTATGTATTTCCCCCTTCTTACGCACCAAGCACTGTGAGGGAAGGGAGAGCCTTCAAGAGGCTTGCAGGTTTCATCAAAATGACAACCAAATTTGGACCACGCTTGGCAATCTCATATGTTCTCACTCAATGTTGGCCACACCCCTGGGAAGCGCAAACATTCTCAGTCTGTTCCGTAAGGGAAAGAACCGAGGCTCAACGAGGTCAAAAGGCTTGTCCCTGACCACTCGGCTATGAAATGAGGAAGCAAGAATCCAAATCAAGGTCCGTCACTAAAATCTATAGCACAAAACAATGAGGATACATGGGCATTCAGTCTCTGGGTATCTCCACAGAGATAGGATTGGAAGTCAGGAGTACCTTGTTTTTCTGCAATAAAGTATTCTACCCCCACCATCTTGAGACTTGGGCTGGTGATGGAGCCAAAAGAGGCAGCTCTTTGAGCAGCCTTAGGGAATTCTGGGCCCTCCACACAGCATAAATCTGTCCATGACAGAGCCAGGCTCAATTTGCCTTTCTAAAGCTGAAACATGCAGAGTGTTTGGGCAACAGATTATAATCTATCTGCTCTTACAGGCCAATGAGTATCTGAAAGTAATTTGAGAGCCATTCACTGAAGTTTGCATAATGCCTGGCTCCCACTAAAAACTCCAGAAACACTGGCTATGGCTGTTATTCCCCCAAGCCTCCCCTCCCCCACCTCAAATCTCAGTTTGAAAGGAAGAGACCTTAGATACAAAGGTTGGTCCTTGATCCTACCAAAAGTATGGATATCTGTTACAGAATGATGTAATGTAGAGTAGCACTGAGCCCCTAGCGTGTGGTAAGTGCTATTGAGGTAATTTAAGTGAAGGAATGTTCAGCACGACCCTGTGAGGTCTTGAATGACCCCATTGGACAGAGGGGGGATGGGAAGTAAGGACTGGTGCAACCTCCTCCCGCCTCACCAAGATTCAAACCCAGGCAGCTTGCCTGCCAGAGAGGAGGCTCGGGCACAATGCTATCTATCCTGCCAAGTCTTCCCTGCCATTCTGCACGAGTGGTCGTCTAGCCGTTGCTTGAACAGCTCGGTGACAGCTTCTGAAGAGACGCCCCGCCTTGCCCCGCCACAACTGCGTTTGAGGACAGCTCTATTTGATAGAAAGTTCTCTTGATGTTGAGATGCAATTTCTCTTCCTGCCCTTTCTCCCTGTTGTTTGTGATCCTGACTAGAGCCTCCCAGGACAATGTTAAACTCTTTTCTCCAACTCCAACACGTATGGGGGATTTATAAAAATGCAGCTCTATTCCTACACATCTGGGGAGGGGCCTGAGAGTCTGCATTTCTCACCTGCCACCAAGCGATGCCCACGCAAGCTGCTCCAAGGACCACATGTGGAAGATCAAGGTTGAAAATCAGGAGCAGGGTTAAATGCAGCCTGCCACCAGTTTCTGTAAAGAACATTTCATTGGAATACATCCACACTCATCTTTTCCATGTTATCTGCAGAGCTGAGCAGTTGTGACAGAAACTGTAAGGCCCGCAAAGCCTAAAAGAGTTGGCCCTTTGCAGAGTTCGCCCACCCCTGCTCTAGATGACTGCCCTTCCGCGTTTGAAGAGCACTGCCCTGCCCTCCCCTGGTCCTCTGAGCCATCTTGCCTCTGGCCCAGCCACCTCTCACCTGGCTGAGGTTCAAGGCTCCTCGGCAGCCTGGTGTCTACCTCCTGAATGTGAGTGTGCTCAGGTGCCAGAAGCCCTCTGAAAGGAGGAGCCGCAACCCCAAATGCTCAGCCGCAGGTATAGACGGAGACCATTCAGCCCCCGACCCTCGTGTTCTATTCTCTGTGGGCCCTCTGTCCAGTGTCTCCACCCCCACCATCCTCACCCCTTCCCTGTGCTCTCTCCTTCCCCCTCTCCTCCTACACTCTCCAGACTCCCTGTGGGCTTTCTGCTTAAGAATTGCTATTAATTGCTACAGAATGTTAGGAATTCTATACTTCAGAACAGTCCTCCCCTTCCTGGAGGCTGTGGGAGAAGCTCTGCTTGGCTCCCCACTGCTACTGAGCATCTCTACCCCCAAAGGTGTGGTGCAGGGCATGCTCCCAGAGCCACCGGGCAGGGACCCAGGCCTGTCATTACCCCCAGGACCACGGCTTCTGTGACATCAAGGCCTGTGCTCACAGGCTCTCGGCCTCACATAGAAAGGTGCTGGCTCAGGTAGTAAATGGGCATCAACTGTGATTGGATGGCCATCAGCTGTGGCTAGTTGGCCGTCAGCTGTAACCAGTGAGCCATTGGCCATTAATATAACTGCCGTGGCTACGCTAGCAGCAAAAGGGGGCTAGCAAGAAGATGGTGGTGAGCTAGCAAAAGTGGATTGCAGTTAGCACGGCAGATTGCAGCTAGCAAGTGAGGTGGGTTGGCAGAGACAAGTGGACAGCAGGTTGCAGATAGTGTTAGTCCTGCTTCCTGTGTCTCCAACCCAGCTGCCAGTGAGAATATAGTGGTATGACTCCCCTACCTATGACACTTGGTATGGCTCAGAAGGGTCTCCCTTCAGCTCAATGGGAAGATTTAAAAAAAATAGTTCTTCTCTTAGGCACGGCAACAATCTCCTCACTGGGGTGGTTCAGCACTGAAAGGAAGTTCCTGATACACCCCCTCACACCTGCTAAAAAACAAAGCCTTTCCTCTGTCGGCATTGTCCAGTAGAATTTTATGTGATGATGGAACCATATCTGTGGTCAATACGGTGGCATTAGCTGTATATGGTTATTGAGCCCTTGAAATGTGGCTACTAAACTGAAGAACTATATTTTTGTTTAATTAAGGAACCATGCATGGCTAATGGCTACTGTATTGGATACTACAGGGTCTAGTTCATGTATCTAATTTATTTGAATTTGATCCTTTTAACTCTTTGGGACCTGGTCAAAAATGCCCCTAGAGAGAAGTCACATTTGAGGCTGTTCTGAGTCACTGGTGCTTTAGTATGAATCCAGGCACTAAAAATAGGGATTAATTTGGGAAGGCCAGAGAAGGGGATACCAGACGTCACTGGGACCCAAGGAAGGATGAGAAAGGGCAAGATCCAGCCAGTTGGACACCAAAAATAGATTACATATATATACACCAACTTTGCCAACCTGGGGACCCAGACAGGACCTTGGAGGTGACCAATCAGTTTGGAATAAAGTCCTTTCAGTTTCTACTGGCAAACCTGATACTTGATCAATGGCAGGAAGGGAGAAGGAAAGAAGAAGAGATGGTGGAGACAGAACTGATTCCTCATTGACCTGACAGTTAAGGCATTTGTAAGCTAGTTTAAGAAATAAAAAGGCAACTGAAACAACTGGAGAGCAAGGAAATGCTAAATTATGGCAATGCTTCTATACAAAACAGCAATCCCAGGGGTGGGGACATCAGTGAAGGCTGAAGAAATCCTAGAAGTGGGAGTCGGCTTGGGCCAGGTAGTGGGCAGATTGAGTTCAGATGAAAGGAAAAGAAAAGGCGCTCTGGGCAGGAGGACGGTTTGAGCAGGTGTGCAGAAGCAGGCAACCTGGCTAAGGTGGCAGAAGACTCCCATCCACCTGACTAGGGTGACGGGCCCGTGGGGAGGAGAGAACTAAGGTGGCGTGGCCATGGTGGAGCTGGATTTGGGGGCTAACCAGCTCAAAGGCAGGCGTTGGGGCTTCAGGAGCTTTTTTTACTATCTCAGACAGGATGAGAAGCTGTCCGGGGTTCCTGCGGGGGCTACCTGAAAACCCTAAGGAAGCTTTGCCCAGGTCAGGGGTCAGGAGGAGTGAGTGGCCGGCACTAGTACCTGCATTTCATGGGAAACGCAAGCAAGCAGCTGGACTGACGCTTCCTGTCCAATCCTGTTCCTTCCCGCTCTCCTTTCACAGGTATTAGACCTGCCCGCTCCTTCCCAGGGTTTCCTCCAATAAGGTTTTTTGCAAGTCTGATGCTATCTTGGGGTCTGCTTTCTATAGGACCTGAAATAACATAGTAAGAGATAGAGAATTCTATTCTCGCCGCAGAGGTTATATATATACTCCTCGAGGCTTGAGGCGTCCCCATGACCTAAACAGCCCCTGACAAAGTCTGTGGAACATAGAAGGTGCCCTGGACGTTATAGCATGAGTGTGCACACGCACAAAGAGGGGATCAGGCTACCAAGAGTGGGGTCCTGGGAAAGGCAAGTGTCGCGCTTTGCCTGGGCAAATGCCGCCGATGGCCTAACTGCCTCTCCCACCCCATCCTTCTCCCGCCCTCCAGGAGCGACCGCCAACGTTGCCAGCAATGTGCACCAGAGTCCCCTGGAGAAAGTGAGTCAAACACGCTCACATCCGCGTTTCTCAAATATGGGCACCAAATGTTTCCAACTTTTGATCCTGAAGCGATAACAGACTGTGAGGAATGGAGAGGAGGAAAGAGAAACCACAGAGAGGGGCCAAGTCCCTAGTAATGTTTTCCAGGGTAGGGGGGAAGTGGGGGAGCAGAGAGGGCACCTGCCACCTCCAGTCCCCCCTTCGTCACAGGCTGCATTGCTAAGGAGGAGTCAGAGAAGGCAGTCCCGCAGACATCATTTATTCCCCGGTCTCACTCATTCCATTATTTAAAATCCAGGCTTCTCAGCCTTGGCACATTTTGAGCCTGATGGTTCTTTGGAGGGTTGGAGGGGTGCTGTCCTGTGTGTTGCAGGATGTTTAGTGGCACCCTCAGTCTCTACCCACCAGGTGCCAGTAGCGCTCCTCACCCCCAGTTGTGACAACTAAAAATGTCTAGATGTTGCCAAATGTCCCCTAAGGGGCAAAATCTTCCTGGTTGAAAAACCACTGATTTAAATCATCAGCAGAAACCCCACTTTAGGTAGAATAAAATAAATTCAAGTTCTATGGATTGTTTCTCTCCCCATCAATCTCCCCCCAGTAAGTATTGCTTTCAGGTCTTACTGGGTCTCTGCTAACCTGAAACTCCCAAGACAGCTCTCTGGTGACCTGGTGCTGGGGGCCCCCTGCCCCTCCCCAGATCCAGGGCCTTCTCTGTGTGTCTAGCCCCCCCTAATCAAGTCCCAGTGGCCAGGCAGCCCAGCCCAGCTGGGTGGACAGCCACAGTGGCACTGCCTGGCGAGGGGTTCTTCCGACTGCCTCATTTATGTACGCCTGCGGTTTCTCTTGCGGATCGATAACGCAGCTCGGCTTTCCCTCACTGCATTTTTAAAGGGAACTCATCCAAGCAGGGATTACATTTGCTGCCCATCGCCGAACATCTTTTGATTTATTAATTCATTCAACAAATAGTTATCGAGTGCCTTCTAGGTGGCAGGCACTGCGTTTGGGGTCGGGACATAACTGCAAATCAGACACACACCGGCCTGCCCTGCCCAGTGGGGAAGGGATAGGCTCCGAAGCCAGAAGGCGGGGCTTTGAATCCTGGCTCCACTGTCTACACCTCTCTAAGCTCAATTCCGCATCTGTGAAATGGAGAAAACGGAGGCTCCCACCTCGAAGAGGTGAGAATTTACATAATAGAAGGCTAAAACATTAAGCATGTTTTAGCACGGCCTGGCTTCTGTTAAGGTAAGAAAGAGCTCACCCTGTGGGAAGGCTGTCATAATTGTTATGCAATAAATTAATATGGTGGGAGAGACTCCCAAATTTAATGTGTAATTGTATAAAATGTGATAAGCGACCTGAGAGGCAGATGGACAGAACTCCTGAGGGGGCGAGGGTAGGAGAATGAGGGTCCGGGATGCTTCTTCCAGAAAGAGGTGCTCCTAAGTTAAGACCTGAAGCTTCACCAGAATTTAGCCAGAAAAAAAAGAGGTAGTGGGTGAGTGTGACAGGTAGAGGGAAAGGCATGTGTTACGGCTCAGAGGCCCGAGCGTGGGGGTGGGGCACCGGAGGGAGTTCAGTGTGGCTGGAGCAGGGATGCGGGCGATGGAAGCTGGGGTCACACCCATCAGTCCTTCCAGATATGTCAAGGCATTGGACTTGACCCCAGAGCAATGGGAAGCCATTGAGAGTTTTCAGCAAAGGAGTGGTGTGGTCAGGTTTGATTTAGAAACCTCACACTGGCTGGAGAGGAGAGGAATGATTGGAGAGAAAAAGTTGCACCCTGCTGCAGTCTCCCTCCCAGTGAGCGGTGACAGTGGCGTGGTCTAAGGAGAAACCACGGGAACGGGAAGAGGTGGATGGGCTCCAAGTCCACAGAGCAGTAGAATCCGTGACTAGCAGGGCTCTAGGCACACTGCAGGTGACTCCTGACCATTTGAGGAACAAGTGAATGAGACGCCACGGTCAGGTCTTTGAGGATCGGTTTCAGCCTCAGAGGGGCTCCTGGCAAATTCCTGTAGCATGCAGCCCTGAGGCAGTGTCAGGAAGCTGATTAGAAACAAAACAGAAAATGCCTTCCTCCCGACATGGTCCTCCCCCGTAGGCAAACACAGCCTCTGCCGACAGAAACGGAGACAGAAAGAGAGGGCAGGAACGTCAGGCAGAACGACAAAATACGCCAGGGCTTGGGGGTCGCCATCTGTGGACAGGCTAAAGAAACCAGGTCCAGAGTCTGGAAAGGCGTGTGCTAAGAGGGACCAGATCAAAGGCTCGAAAGCCATGCCGCAGGCCCCCGAGGCAGGCTGATGACAAATGAGCTCACACAGGTAAGGCGCCGAGCTCGTCAGGTGTTCTGCACATGCCCAGGGTTCCAGGACTGACAGAGCACAGCACCCCCCCCCCCACCACCCCTGGTGGTTCAGAGCTTGAAACAGGTAGTTTGGGACAACTACAAGAAAGAACTAAGTTTTTAAATATTAATTTTTAATTAGACAACTGATTCTCATAAAAAAATTAAAACATTACAGATAAAGCTGAAGACCCTCTGCACCATTCTCTAGTTCTAGCCCCTTTCTCTCCTGTCCCCAGAAGTGACCCCCGGCAGGTTCCTGAGTATGCTTCTGAGCCTGTCTATTTACCTGTGCATAGAAGGTGCCCAAAGAAAGCACGTAATGGTGTTTTGTGGGAATTGTTTGCTTGCTTATTGTTGCTGTATATAGCTGTGTCCTCTGACTACCATCTGCCTTTCTCATTCAAATGTCTGGAGACCTGCCCACAGGGGTCCCCACCCTTCCTAACAGGAGCACAGTATTTGTGTCACTGTGGTGAATTTGGCCATTCCCCCACAAAGGAAACTTCAATGGGTAGAAAAATCCAAACACCTTATCCTTTAAGGGTAGTACGGGCCCCCAAATAGAAGTATCTTCAAAAAGCTCAGGAATGGTGGAATCAGGAGAGGTCTTGAGGCTTATTCCAGAGGAATCTGGAATAAGTCTCCACCTTCATCAGTCAGGACCACATTTGGGGAACAGCTCAAATGGCTGATTGAAAAAGAGTTGCGGTGGGTGAGAAGCTGGGCAGAGGAACTGCTTCCAGAGAAACTGTTCATGTCACTTAACCCACACCACACACAGCTGAGGTGGTAAAAGAAGGTTCTCCTTCCTTGGGGTGGAATTCCAGCCCTATACTGGGGCCCAACCTGGTCTCAGCTCAATGAGAGAGAGAGAGAGAGAGAGAGAGAGAGAGAGAGAGAGAGAGAGAGAGAGAGAGAGAGAGAGAGAGCTCTTTCGAACATGTTAGCAGAAGGGAAGACAGAGGTGAAGAGGAGACAATCGTTTCTGTAAATGTCTTCATCAGACCACAGCTGACCTGTCTCCTCGCCCATAAACACATATCCCACTTGCTTCTTGGAGAGAGGGGGGGCCTGTTTGATCGCAGTGGCTTTTAGATTGGGTCCCTTCAGATCACAGGTTTGGATGACTCAGCCCAGGCTAGATTCTATAAGACATACAGGGGCTCTCGGCTGGCCCTGCAGGGAGGCAGGGGGGTGGTCACCACACTCTCACCCTGATGATGCCTGAAGTTCCACACTACCGTTCCAGTGCCTGCTCAAGGCCTTCTCCTTCACCCTTTTTCAAAACTAAATGATCCTGCAACCCCACTACGCTGAAATTCAACCACCTGGTAGGACTAAGCTACTCAGCACCCAGTAACCCCATGTGGATGAGCCGGGCAGCATCAGGATTATCGCAGAAGCGGGGTGAAGACCCACACAGACAGAGACCCACGGAGATGCCTGGTCTGGGCTGTCACTTTTTTCTCCAGGTCAAGTCCTGGCTTTGATCCTTATACGGAGTCCCAGGTGAGTGACCTATCCTTTCAGGAGCACACTTTCCCCATTCCATAAATGGGAGCCCAGCAATGCCCTGCCTACCTCCCAGGGCTACTGCCAGCTCAACATGAGCCCTGGTGTGTGTCCAGATGGGCATGGGGCAGGGGAGCCAGGAAAAGCAACTCTACACTAAGCCTCAGTTTTCTTATCCATAAAATGGGAATATCAATAGTCCCTACTTCACAGATTGTTATGAAGATGCTGCAGGAAGCACCCAATGAAAGCGAGGTGCTAATGATCATAACTGAAATAATCATTATGTATAATGAAGACTGTGAGCACTGGAGTCTGGGGTGTGTCCCTAGTGTCTCTGTGAGGACGGAGCCTCCAGCTGACCAAAGCGAAGGGCAGCTGACCCTGATGAGATTCCAGGTTCTTGACTCAGCTTTTCAGATAAGAGGTACACAAGCTGCTGGCTCTCCAGGCCTCCACCCACCAACTTTATCTCAGTCCTCCCAAAGTCATGTGACCTTGTGTGACGGGCTCTGTCACAGACCCGCTCAGCCTAACTTAGTCACCTCCACCCTGGGCTCAGCACATGGTGGGCAAGGAATCACAGGACAGACAGGGCTAGTGACATGCTGACCCCATCTCTTGGTCACACCTCGTTTACTGCCCAACATTTGCTGTAACAATAGAGGTGACTTCCTGAGGTGGCTCAGGGACTTGCATCTGCGGGTTCCAAGGAAACCTCAGGATGGTGGGCCAGGCAAGAGGGGAGAGCCTTTGTGGCCCTGCCTTTGGTTGTTTGTAATTCTGGTGGTCCTGAGCCAGCACCTCCGGAAGCCATATTCCCCCTTTCCTCCTCCATGAGCCCTCACACCTGAATTGTGTTGCCTCCACTTAACGCCTGACATGACCGTCTTCACTACCTCCCTTACACTGGGCTGGAAAAACCTCCAGAACAACTCAGAAGTGACCCCAATCTCCTGCTGAAACCACTGGCCTCAGCTCAACAGTGTGGCCAACAGTGTGTGATTAAGTCACTCCTAGAATTTCAGAAGATCAGAGCTCAAAGGCCAACCCCTAGGCTCTTCTCTTTGCAGAGAAAAAGCTGAGTCCCAAGAGGGGAGGCATGCGCCTAAATCACAAACTGGTAAGGGTCCACGAGCCTCTGGACCCTCGCGCCCCATCTCCCAGCAAAATAAACTCTGCCTGAATACCCGCGTCAGTCATGCTTTTCAGCAAAACCTGGTCATACACCCATTCGCAATTCTTTCCTAAGTGAAATCCCTTGCGGCTGGCCTTTGATGAGAATCACCTGGGCAGATTCCTTGTGAAAGGAGGCCTTGCAAGGCAGCTCGGGTCAGAGGGAGGTGACGCCTGGCAGCCCTCCGCCCCTCACCCCCCCCCCCATCACATACTCCGGAAAGCTGGGAGGGACGCCTATGTAGGTCCCCGGGGTCTCCCCCCACCCCCACCCCCACCCCCCTTCCCCCCCACCCCCCTCCCCTCCCACCCCCACCCCCCCTCCCCCCCTCCCCCCTCCCCCCCCACTCCCCCCACCCCCACCCCCGCGCCCCGGGCCACTCGCCCCCGGCGGCCTCCCTTTCCTGCCCAGGCGCCCAGGTCCCCTCCGCGGCCCTGAAAGCACGCGCCCCCATCTCCTCGCCGCTGTCGACATTCTGGGAATTTCCTCTGAAGTCGGAAAGCCCTTTCATACTGACGCCCTTTCCCAGGAATTCCTGCCCAAGCGAGCGGGTCGGCGAGCGGGTCTCGGGCGGACCCGACAGCCCCGCCCCCCCCATGCGCTCCGGCCTTTGCTCGGGCGCGCAGCGCCACCTGTGGACCGATCGCGGGTCCCCTTCCAGCTGAGTCGTGCGCGCCATCAGGGCACGAGAGGCCGAACCAGATGGGTGACGACCTTGATGTCAATAGGTCCAATGAACACAGGGTTCAGCGTCAAGGAGTTTGGGGTTCGAGGCCAGCCTGGACAACTTGAACCTGGGTGGCTAGGACACGCTGGCCACTGTGAATGCCACTCGGTCCGCAGATGGTGGACCCCCAAACTCCCAAGCTGCTGTGAAGACCACAAGCAATTGAGGCAAGGTCTTTGGCAGTGTCTTCTCTCCCGCCATATGTCCACACCCTGCTTTGATGCGCAGGTGGCCCCCCCTCCCTCTCTGGAGCCACCTCTGACCCTCTCCCAGCACTCTCCCCCAAACCCTGACTTGTGCAACTAAGTCTAATTGCAGCTGAGACTCAATGCCTCCCTCGACATCCCTGAATGCTGTCTTCCCAGGACCAGGATCCCTCTTCTCTCCTACGTGACAGCCAAGACACACAGAAAGACACCGTCCCTGAGCTGAAGAGCACTGATCTGGGAGTCAGAAGACTGGACTCCTGTCAGTTCAGCCAACCAGATGTGTGACCTTGGATAATTCACTTGCCCCTCTTACAGCCGTTTCCTCAACTTTAAAAAAGACAGAATCTGTTTAGATCTGACACTCCCTGATTAAATTTCTTTTTCCAAAATCAAAACAGTCTGGGAGGAGCTCATTTTGACTCCCTCCCCCCAATGCTGCTTCCACCTCCCTACCTCTCTCCTGGATTGAATTAGTCAGGCGCCAGCACGAGCCCCTCACCCAGACGACATATCAGGTGAGGGGACAGCATAGACTCTTCCTTACAGTTGGGAGTCTTCAGATGGTCACCTCTTCTCTCCATGTCTCCCCCAGCGCAACCCTCACCTCCTCTCCATCCTCCCTGCCTCTGCCTCCTGCTTGAGCAAAGCCACCCCCACATGACTGCCAGATGGCCATTCAAAACACAGTTCTGAGCAGGTCACTCCCCTGCTTAACACTCTCCGATGGCTCCCCAGAGCCGTTAGGATGCAGGCCAAGGCCCATACTCTAGCAGAGAGAGCCCTGGACACTCTGCTCCTGTTGACATCTCCAATGTCCTGTCCTATCCTTTCCCACCTTAAACTTGAGAGTCCCCATGTATGAACCTGCTTGTGATTCCACACAAACCACACAGACTGGCACTGGTGCACTTCACTTACAGGGTCCCCGTTGCCAAGGAAGCTCCCTCCCTCACCACACCCACAGAATACTGTCATGTGACTACTGCTTTGCTGCATCTCCCCCTCTCCAGCCAGCTGTCTTGCCTCTGTGCTTCAGAGCCCCCTGTGCTTACTTTTATTGCCTCCCCTAACCACATTATATTAAAACGTAATTCAGCGTTCTTGTTATTCCAATTAGGTGTCTGTCTTCCCCTCTAAATTGTGAACTCCTCAAGGGCTGTCTTATTCATCTCCAAATAACCCAGATGGCTCCTGGGATCTCCCAGCCCACTTAGCTCTAGTTTAGATGAGCTTCGTGGCAGACACGGCTAATTGCCTATCCAACAGCCATTTTCTGAGTCCTCCTTAATGATAGAACCCGGATTTTGTTCAGGGAAGCAATATGTCTAGCTAAAATAGGCTCCTTCCTAGACTCTCTTGCAGCTAAGTATGACCATGTGACCCACACCTGGCAGAAGTCACTGGATGGGGCTTCTGGGAAAATTTTTCAAAAGAAGACAGATTCATGCATCTGGCCTTTCTTTCTTCCTTTTTTCCTTTCCTGGAATATAGGCAAGGTGTCTGCAGGAGAAGCAGTTATCATGCAACCATGAAGGCAGAAGCCACACATGGAGGTAGAGCAGTGAGATAGAATGAACCTGGGTCTCTGGTGACAACCTTGCAACACTGCACCAACCCCTAGCTTGTTTAAACCACTTTTTGGAGGTTTTCCTCTTACTTGCAGCCGAATGTAATCATAACTGATGCAAACACCATTTCATCACCCAGGAGAAGTTCAAAGTCCTCCACTACAAGATGTCTGCCAATTTCCATTGGGCTCACAGGCTCATGGTTACCACCGACATTAAGCTCCTGTTCATTTTTCTCTTTCATAGTGGAGCATGAAGTAACAGACCACCAGCCTTCCAGTTTCACAATTTCATAGTGGAAAGCAGGTTAACTGTACATATTTTACGGTAAAGACATACACATGCTGCACTGCACCATTTCACATTTATTCACACTAAAGGGTAACAAACCTTATTCTCCGAAGTCCTTCAGCCACTCCTCTGCTCGTTGGGGGAATATATTCTGACCACATCCATCCATGTGCTCCTTAGCCTCATACCCTCTTCCTTTCTGGTTTCCTCTCCTCTCATCTTCTCTCCCCAATCCTCGAAGGAGCAAAAAGCAAATTCTTGTCATGTTCTCACTCACTGTTGTTTGTTACCTCTGCTGTATGTTAACCATCACATCTATGACTTGGACTCCTCTGAGCACTTTCACCTTCTGTCCCAGTGGCTGAACAAACTATTATTCCAAAGCTATTATTCCCCCCTAAGAGGAATTCTGTTACTAGAGCTTACGATCATTAATTTTTCACTCTCACTACATTATTCTTCTCACCACGTTCCATGCAATGTAGGGGCTCCACGAAGACGGGTTGAATTGACTTGGCCAGAAGGGAACCCTGAGATACATACAACCCTGATACTCACCCATCTATTTTAAGAGGTGCCATGGCTTCTGATTGAAAGGAATAATTCTCCTACCAGAAATGTCAGGCTAAAAAAGAGCAAAGATTGGTCCTAAGGTCAGACAAGTGCAGGGCATGAGGCAGATGGCCCATCAACTCTCTGTCTATATGTAAGCTACATTCAGTCTCTGGGCCAACGTTTTTCACGAAGAGCTTAGACTGAAGTTAGAAGGAATTTTAAAACTCATCATTGAAAAAAAAGCTAAGAATAATATGAGATACCTTTGTAAATTGGGAATGTGCTTGCATTCCTTAGACTGTACCTTTTTTTCTTGATCAATTTTGGAAAATGTTTATTTTATTAATCTTTTTCAAACACTGAATTTGGGATTTTAAAAAAATTACTTCTACTGTATATTACTTTTTCTTCTCTTATATTTATTATCACTTTACTTTCTGCATCTATTCTTCTGAAGTTTGATGTCTGGCTCATTAAGTTTTAGGCTTTAAAAATTTCCAACATTCATATTTAAGGCTATCAATGCCCCTATACATACTGCTTTGGCTGCATCATCATGTTTTGAGGTGTAATATTTTCATTAGGGTTTAATTCTAAATATATTCACATTAATTTCTTTATCCCCTAAGTTGTTGAAAAGTATTTTTCTTAACTTCCAAAATAAAGGGGAATTGTGCTTTGTTGATTGCTTACTAATTATACTGTAATTAGATAATGTAGTCTGTATGACAATAATCCTTTTGAAATCTTGAGGCTTGCTTCATGGCCATTCACAGGATCAATTTTCATATATGTTCCATGTGTGCTTGAAAAGAATGTGTGTTCTGTATTTGTGTGCAAAATCTGTAAATTTCTATTAGGTCAAACTTTGTGTTGTTCGGATATTCTATATGTCTGTTAAATTTTTATTTCCTAGAAAAATCAGTTGCTAAAAGAAGAATGTTAAAATCTACGTAGATCATGAATTTATTCATTTCTCCTTATAATTCTGTCAATTTTTGCTTTATATATATTTAAGGATTTTTTTTTTTAGGTTCGTATACATCTTTCTGGTGAAAATGTTTATCATTAGGTAGTGTGACTCTGCTTCTGTAGTTATGCTTTTCCTTAAACATTAATTTGTCTGATATTTATATCACCACACCATTTCTTTTCTTTGACTTAGTATTTGCCTGACATATTTTTGCATGCTCTTACATTCAGCTTTTGTGTATCCTTCTGTTTTAGGTATATCTCTTGTAAACAGCATATAAGCTGAACTTTGCTTATTTAAAAAATAATCAACTCTGAAAGTATTTGTCTTTTACCAAGAGATTTTAGCTACTTTACACTTATTGTGATTAGTGGTATATTTTGATTTATTTTTTGCTCTTTTATTTTGTACTGTCCATCCATCCCACTTTTCCTCTTTTTCTTATTTAGTTCTTCTTTACTTGTCTTTTTTTTGGGGGGTAGGGGGTTTGATTTTTTTTCTCATTCTGTTTTTTACCTCTATTATTTTACCAGTTACTCTGGAAAGTTTTATGTGCATATTTAACAATCTCTAAAACTAATCCTTATCATTATCCGTCTTCTGAACAATCCATGGACTTTCAAATATTTAATTCAGATCACTGCTCTCCACTTGCAAGTTATTGGGTTATATTTTATCCTATCTTTCCCTTTAATAAAATATAGGCATTATTCTTATTTATACAGTCAATGTTTATTTATACTTACCACTTTCTTGGCTCTTCATTCGTTTCTGTGTGTAATATCTGAGATCTGGGATTACATTGCTCTTGTGGGAAGTACATGATTTTAGAATTTCCTTCAATGAAGATTTGTTGGTTTGAACTCTCTCATTTTTTTGTTTGTCTAAAAATGACTTTAATTGTTCTTACATTTAAAAGATACTTTTGCTGAGTATACAATTTTAGGCTAACAGTTATTTTCTCTCAGCACATTTTTCTCCTGTCTTCTTGTTTCTATTCTGCTCATAAATGTGATTACTTTGTAGCCAATCTACTTTCTGGCTTTTGTAATCTTTACTTCATCTTTCATGTTCTGCATTTTCACTGATTTGGCAAGGGGTGAATTTCTTATCCTTCTTGATATTTAGAGCATCCTAGTTCTAAGGTTTACCATCTTTTAACAGTTCTGGAAAATTCTTGGGCAAAATTTCTCTGTTCATCATGAAACTCTGATCAGAGATCACTTTACCACCCAAGTTGTTCACTTTTCCTTCATGTTTTTCCATTGCCTTTTCTCTCTGGTTTATATTCTAATTAATTACTTCAGACCTATCTTCTGGTTCATGATCCTCTCTTCAGCTGCTTCTAATCTTCAGTATGTACCGTCTACTGCGATTTTAAGTTTCAGTTGCAGCATTTCTTCCCAGAAGTTTTATTTGGTCCTTTTGCAATTCTTACTGGTCTTTGTTTTCTTTTAATACTCCCTTTTTCTTTGCTTATTTTCAAGTATCTCTTCAGTTTCTTTAAATGTATTAAACACACTTTTTTTTTAATTAGATTTATTGGGGTGACAATTGTTAGTAAATTTACATAGATTTCAGGTGTACAATTCTGTATTACATCGTCTATAAATCCCATTGTGTGTTCACCACCCAGAGTCAGTTCTCCTTCCATCACCATATATTTGATTAAACACACTTTTTAATATGCTATATTTATTAATTCTGACATAAGTCTTTTTAGGTTTAATTCTACTGTCCTCTTTCTTTCTTTCTTTCTTTCTGTCTTTCTTTCTTTCTTTCTTTCTTTCTTTCTTTCCTTCTTTCCTTCTTTCCTTCTTTCTTTCTTTCTTTCTTTCTTTCTTTCGGTTCTTCCTCATGGTGCCTTTTTGTGTGTGTGCCTGTTTTGTGGCTTTTGACGATGAGCACAAATTCCTTAGAATTTTATTTGTAGGAATTCTTTGAGTCTTGGGATAAAGTTGTATTTCTCTGGATAATTTATATTTGCTTCTGCTAGTGTCTAGGGCACTACAAACCTAAGACTACTTTAAGTTAAATTCTCTATTTAATATTAGGGCCAGTCAGTAAATATGATTTCTCAAAGGATATATTTTCTCTCTACTCAGTATAGCCTTGTCAGGCAACAACAAGCTTGTTTGTTGTTCTCTACCATCACCCCACCTGGTGGATTATTTCCCATTCTCCTTACACTAGGGATACAGACCTTTTGAGTCCCAGCTCTATGTGAAGGCCTCCTTTAGATTTACCAGCTTGGGTGGGCCCAATATTTTATCTCTCCGCACAACATCCAGCTTTCAAAATCTGAAGCTCAAAGTCATCAGTTCCTGGCAAATACCTTCAGGGTGAACAGACTTCTGTAATAACTTACCTACCTTGCTTCCCTGATACAAGTAGAGATAGCTAAGGGGATGGCTAAGGGGACCCAAAGTCTATCCATCTTTTTTGAGAGCACTTTCAGCCCTCAAAAGCCCTTAAAGCTAGAGATTCATCCCATTAGGTGAAAGCATGATGTCATTAACCCTTTACTTCTGGGAACGGCACTGCAGAATGGCTGATAACGCAAGAAGAAAACTATCATGTACCGTGTTTCCCCCAAAATAAGATCTAACCAGAAAATAAGTCCTAGCGTTATTTTTCAGGATGGCATCCCCTGAACGTAAGCCCTAATCCATCTTTTGGAGCAAAAATTAATATAAGACCCAGTCTGATTTTGGGAGAAACACGGTATGTAGCGTCTATCATGTTCCAGACACTGAGATGGGTGCTTGCGCATCAAACCTGTGAAATGGATATTCTCACCATGTTTGGCAGATGGAGCAACTGAAGCTCTGAGAAGTTAAATGACTTACCCTCAGTGGGCATGGGATTCAGATCCAGAAGTACCTGATTTCAAGACCATGGTCTGTCTTCTACATAATACTGGAGATGGTGAAATGATGGAATGAGGCACTAACCTTGAAGTTCTGTGAGAGAAGAGAAAATCAGAGAGACCAGGCAACCCAGTCACAAAGGATCTGCCAGTGTCCCCAAAGTACATATTGATGGGAAAGAAAGACACTTTTGCCAAGGACTGGGCTTGTCTAGAGGAACTGTTTGACTGGAGCCTCCCCACCCTGCCATCCCTGGCAATAAGAAAATTGGCGCTCAGACCCCCTGAATGGGATTTGGGGTCCCTTGCCAGTACTACAGCAGGAAGGACCTGGTGCTGGTGGTAAATGAGGTGTTGATAACCCCTCGAAATCAGTATATTACAGTTTCTAAGACTCTCACCTACAGTGGACAGTGAAGTCCTGAGTTATATAGCAGCTCTGACACTTAAACAATATGGGGACAATGGTTACTATGGAGATTGCGTTAGTGATATGGCTTTTGTCAGCTGCTCTGGAAGCTTTAAAAAGGCAATGATCTACAAAACTTTGATGAAAGAAATAAAAGAAAAACTAAATAAATGGAGCAATATTCCATGTTAATCGAGAGGAAGACTCAATATTTTCACGATGTCAGTTCTTCCTAATTTGATCTATAGATTTGATGCAATTCTAATCAAAACCCAGCAAGTTACATCATGGCTTTGACAACCTGATTTGGAAATTTATGTGGAGAAGAAAAAGATCCAGGATAGTCAATACAGTATGGAAGGAAAAGATCAAAGTTGCAGGACTGACACTACCCAACTTCAAGATTTTACTGCAAAGCTAACAGTAATCAAGGCAGTGTGATACTGGCAAAAAATAAATACATAAGTAACTAAACGAACAAACACATACATCAGTGGAACAATATAGAGAATTGAGAAATAGACTTACATAAATATAGTCAACTAATCTTTGACAAAAGAGCAAAGGCAACACAGTGAAGAAAAGATAATCTTTTTAACAAATGAGGCTAGAACAACTGGACATCCATAGCCAAAAGGAAAAAAATGTATCTTGACACAGACCTTCCAACTTTCACAAAAATTAACTCAAAATAGATTACAGGCCTAAATGTAAAACACAAAACTACAAAATTCCTAAAAGATAACAGGAAAAATATTTGAATACCTTGGGTTTGGCGATGACTTTTTAGTTACAACACCCAAGGCACAGTCCATGAAAGACATAATTGATAAGCTGGACTACATTAAATTAAAATTTTCTGTTCTGCTAAAGATACTCTCAGGAGAATGAGAAGACCAGCCACAGACTGGGAGAAAGCATTTACAAAAGACACATCTGATAAAAGACTGTTATCCAAAATATACAAAGAATTCTTAAAACTGATTAATAAGAAAATGAGCAACCTGATTAAAAAATGAGCAAAAGACCTTAACGGACACCTCACCAAAAAAGACATACAGATGGTAGCTAAGCATATGAAAAGATGCTTCACATCATATGTCATCAGGGAAATGAAAATTAAAACAATGAGACACCCCAAACACCTACTAGAATGGCCAATATCAAGAACGCTGACAACACCAAATTCTTGTAAGAACGTGCAGCAACAGGAACTCTCATTCATTGCTGGGAATGCAAAATGGTACAGCCACTTTGGAAGACAGTTTGGCGGTTTCTTAAAAAACTAAATACACTCTTATCATAGAATCTAGCGATCACACTCCTTGGTATTTACCCGAAGAAGTTGAAAGCCTATGTCCACACAAAAACCTGCACACAGGTGTTTATAGCAGCTTTGTTCATAGTTGCCAAAACTTGGAAGCAACCAGGATGTCCTTCAGTAGGTGAATGGGAAATAAACTGTGGAACATCTAGACGATGGAATTTGATTCAGTCCTAAAAAGAAGCAAGCAATCATGCCATGAAAAGACAAGGAGGAACCTTAAATGCATATTACTAAGTGAACGAAGCCAATCTACAAAGTCTCCACGCTGTATGATTCCAACCATACAACATTCTAGAAGAGGCAAAACTGTGGAGACAATAAAAAGATCAGTGGTTGTCGGAAGTGTGGGGAGAGGGATAAATAGATAGGAGGACAGAGGATTTTTAGGGCAGTGAAACTATTCTGTATGATATAATGACGGATACATGTCCTTATACATTTGTCAGAACCCATAGAAAGTACCACACCAAGCGTGAACCTAATGTAAACTATACACTTTGGGTGACAATGTGTTAACATAGGTTCATTGATAATAACAAAGTGCTGCTGTACGTTGATAGTGGGGGAGGCTAAGTGTGGGAGGGGGGTGAGGTGTAGACAGTATCTGGGAACTCTCTGTACTTACTGCTCAGTTTTGCTGTGACTCAAATTGCTCTAAAATTAGTCTATTTCAAAAAAGAAAGGGAAGAAAATGACAGGCCCAGATCAGGTAGCGATCAACTCAAGGTTCACTGTGAAAACAAAGGGCCTTTGTGGAGACTCTCATCTCTTTTCCCCACAGCACTCCTGGGCTAAACCTCAGGCCCCACATGAAGGTGGCAATGCTACTAAGAGGACAAGTCTCCCATCTCAAACTCCAAGTCTTCGTAGGAAGAGTGAGACCCTGAGATATGAAACCAGGACACTAGGTGAACAAACCTGAGAATCTTGAACCCTCAGATGCCCTGAGTCCCAGGGCTAAAAGAAGCTCCCTCCTCTTTACTAGGCCTAGAGACCATGCACAAACCTCACCTGACACAGGCACCTCCCAGAATGATTCTGGGCCTCTCAAGATCTTCTCCCTCCATCACTTGTTGTCTTAGGCCTACGAACAAGGTTAGGAAGCAGCACAGCCCAACCAAAGAAACACAGTCCCTTCCCTGGGAAGAAACTGCTCACATATCAGAGGAATGGCAGGCAGTGCCTGGCAGGTGAACACCTGTGAGAATCATGGGAGTGGGTCTTGAGTTTGGGCTCACTACAGTTGGCTAAGGGTAAAATTAAATATCTTTTATATTTATTGACATGGGAACATGTCATAACTCAGGGTGCAGTGTCTTGGCAAGGACCTTTAGAGCCAGCTCTAAGATGCTGCGGATGCCTTCTTCAAGGCTGGACTCCAGGAAGGCGTATGGTCAGGAGGTGGAGATGCTGGAATGTTTGGCGTGATATTGAGGAAGGGGATGTTAGAATGGATATATTATGTGAAAGCACAGATCTCACATTGTTTCCTCAAAGCAACCAGAGCCCACTCTCATGATAAGGCAATAAAGATGGCACAGGAAAGGGGGGCCACCGCCATCTTTCAGAAGCTCATTGGTGGTCGTAGCTATTCTCTGAAGGACAGAGTTGAAAGAAACAGATGTTGCCATGGCACTGGGATCCCCAGAATCTCTTGTGGGGATAATGGATTCCTGAAAGACTGATGCTAAGGAGAGCATTTAATCAGCAGCAGCGAGGTAGATAATTACTATAATAGGCAGCGGGTCTGGAGTGGCAATCAGGCTGCCCTCACGTACAGGGAGCTTCATAATTGTTAATTGCATGCTGTTCTGGGGGGCACGATAGATAACCAAATAAATAAATAAATAACACCGAAAGCTGGCCAGCGGGAGCTGCTATCAGTTGCCACACGGACCTGGGGCCTGTCAGTTGAAGAAGAGGCCCGCTCTCCTCAAGAAAGGACCCTGTAAAGCCATCACAAGTATATATGATAAACCATTTCCTGATGCCCTTCTCAAGAGTCCTGCATGCAGTTACTATGGTAACTGTGCACTAGTAAAGGAAAGCACGCAGACTTTTCAAGGAATTCTGGACATGGGTCTGAGCAGGCACTGATGGGGCGGGAACTGAAATGCCATGTGGTTGTCCAGGTAGAGTGGGGGGCTCATGGAGAAGAGGAAACACAGGATGATAGTAGGAGGGGACCCTCGCAGATCATGCCCCTGGTCTCCTCTGCAAAAGCCATCACGATAGCACCAGCTTCCAACTGAGACAACTAAATGACATGCTTATGGGAAAAGACCACATAGTCAGCTCGGACAGTGATAAGTGTCCATTTACTTTATAACTCAGTAATAAGAAAGCTGGTCCCTACACCAATAATTGGAAGACCAGAAAAATAATTACTGACGATACAATCATCTCAGCTGACCAGACCTGGGCACAACCTCCACACCCCAAGTTCCCCAGGGGAAGGGGCCATGCCTTATTCTCAGCCTTTCCCAGGATCTCCCAGCTCTAGACAAGCACCCTACTCTGCTATCCAATACAAGAAGTAGTTTTTCCAAAGCCTCAGCTTGGAATGCAGCACGCTTGACTAGGGATCAGGAGCCGGGTCCCTAATCCTGCTATGTGACCTTGGGAAAGTCCATCGCACCCCATCCAGGTTCCCAGTGTAACATGAGTGGGTAGACTGGATGCCCCCCAAAGCCTTTTTCATCTCCAAACCCATAGACTTACCGAGACCCAATCCTAGTGAACACATTTTTAGGGCTCAGCAGTTCAAAGAAACTCAACCTAGTTATAACTGTCCTCTCATAAAGATGTTCAAAGTGACTCTATTTATCTGACACAAATGACCAACTTGTTTCTGCGGGTAGGTACCTGCCAAGTTCCCAGGTACACACACCCTGTACATGACATTTGCCTCGGGACAATCCGTGGACCATCCATTTCTCCCCAAGCACACTGACCTTCTTTCATGCAGTCTGTCCTCAGCCATTATTTATTTCTTCAGAGACCCAACTTGCCCTCTATGTCCTCTTTGTGATGCCTTTTGCGGGCCAGGCAGGAAGGGAGCTGGAGGCCCCAAGAGTCATGCTCTCAATCCAGGCTGTGGGCCCCATTAAGGCGGAGACAGGCCAGAGCCTGTTTAGCCCGAGAACGCACGCCCTAGGCAGATGTCTGCTGCCTCGAGGAAACATTTACAGCAGCCACTTTCTCCTCTCAGACTTTTGGCAGAGCCCGCAGCATTTCTTCATACTAATAATGAAAAAAGAAAAACCCTCAATGAATGTGCAGTGAAATGAATCTGCAATTAATTTTAAATAAGCTTAAAATCCCATTGAAATGCCCTCCCTTGGTATTTTTATAGGAAATGGTTTTCACGAGATATGCACACCATAAAGATCCTGAAACATATGATAGATGAAATCCTCTTAGGCACGCTAAGGGATAATTTGGTTTTTCTCAAAGCTACATTAAAAAAAAAAAAAAAAAACAAGGGATAGAAATAAGCCAGCTTTTAAGGAAATATTAACTGCTAGCCTATAAACTATCCCAAAAAGCAATCTCCCTACTCAGGAAATTTAGCATATGGTTTCTCCGAGCTTAACCCTTCTGCTTTTTCACATCTTTATGCCTCTCTCACTTAAGCCAAATCACATAAATCCCTTATCACAAGGGGCCTCAGAAAGCCTTTTCTCCTGAATCTAACACCAGCAACGACCTGAAGGCCAGAGGCTCCATCCTTCACCTGGTTGGTCTGGCTGCAGGTTGGCCAGCACCAGCCAGGAGAGCTAGCCAGTCCCAGGCTTTCTCTTCCCCGGCTTCTGGGACCGTTTCCAGACTCAGTTCCCAAACCGCACCCCTTCTCTGATCCCACGCCAAACCTTGGCTCTAATAATAACAAAGAGGCCCAGAAGATGAAAAGCTGAAGTCCTTCTCCTTCCAGCTGAAACCAGGTGTGATGTCGGTAGGGAGAGGTTCCAAGCTCCAGCAGGCCAGATGAAGGCACCGGAAAGCAATTACCCGAAAACGGGCCCCACGTGGGACCAGATGCCCAGACCTTTCACTTATTTTGCTATAAATGAGTTTCCTGGGGCAAAATAATTTCTTCCTTCAAAGAAAATCACAGTCAAATGCCAAAGAAGAGAAGGATGGGAGAGAGAGGAAGGAAAGGGGAGGAGAGAGAGGTACCAAGGGCGGAGCCTCTTGCTGGATGTGCCAGGGCTTCCCAGGGAGCTCAAGCAGGCCCAGAAGAAACTCTGCTTGTAAATTCTCATTTTGCTGTTTGCATGAAGAGCAGCCCTAGAAGCTTCACCCAGCCTTTGCTGACGCTGCGTCCTCAGCAGGGAGGCGGCCATATGGGGTAGTTTGCTGGTCTACTAGATGCTGGATCCCCTGGTGCCCCGGGGGCGGGTAGGCTCCCAAGGAAGGTGGCCAAATCCCACAGTAAGGCCTCAGTGGGGATGTTTCAGACTGCAGGCTGAATTAGAAGGCTACTCCTACCTCCTTCTGCCTTACTGATTGCCCAGGTGCAGGAACTCGAAGGCAGCCATCAGCCCAGCCTGCCAGGAAACCTTCGATCCTATCTTATGATCTCAGGGTCACATATATTTAGAGCTTCTGGACTCAACCTCAAAATGAAAGCCACACACCCTGCCAAACTGCTTCTGCCTGATCATGATGAGTGGATGGCACTAGAGATTGAGCCAGAGCTGGTGGCCAGGAGCCCCGGAAGGGTGTTTTCTGCAGTGATCAGAAATGAAGACCGAGGATGGCAGAGGGTCTTTATTCCTTGCCTTTGGTAACAGCTCATTCAGGTAGGGAAAGGGGGCCTGGCTGGTGGCTGGCACTCTTCCCAAGGCCTCAGCAATCTCCTGGATATGGTACCCATCTGGAACCCAGCACATTCCTCTGGGCAGTTTTTCCTTTAATTGCAAGGTGGAGAAGTCTGATTACTCGCTCTGTCATACCTACCCTGCCAAGATGAAGAGAGGGGTTGGGGGACTCATGTGTTCAACTGGTATTTATTGATCACCTACTATGTACCGAATACTGTTGTCAGCACTGGGGGTATAGCTGAGAAAGAAGAGGTCTTTCTCTCTAAGGGACTGTTTCTCTGAGTCCCAGGGCATGAATCTGCAGCCTTCAGAAATCACCTGACCTGAGTCTAATCCTATTTAAAGATGGGAGACTTTAGAGCATTTCACCTGCTGAAGGAATGCTATAGAAAGAGAGAGAGATTAATCATATAAAGAAAAAAGAGGATAACTGAAGGAGAAAAGTCCTTGAATGTAAGGAAATAGGATTCAGGGACGGTGGAAGGTCAGGTCTTCAAAAGATTGAGGGAAACTTCCTCCATTATAACACCTTCTTGGCATTCAAAAGAGAGCAAAACAACTGGGCCCTAGGGCTTTGTCAGCAAATTGTGAGGGATAAAACAAGAGGAAGCCAAATTGTATAAAGCTTTGAATGCCAACCCAAGGAATTTAGACTTCCACCTGCAGACACTGGTTTTGGGGGCATATGTTTCCAGCCAGAGGATTACACAAGAGCAAATATTGGAGGGAGACCCAAATCAAGTCTACAAGAAGAAAAATCATTTCCAGCATAACAAAGGGTGCATTGCCAGTTGTTGGGCTGGCATTAGAACGGGGGTAGAGTTTCGGACGAAAGAAAGAGGAAAATGATGGATAGAGTCCAGGTTTGGGATTCAGGTGGATCTGGGTTGGAATCCTACTGCTAAATAGAGGTGAGACTTAGGGGAAATTATTCAACTTTCTGAGCCTCCTCTGCAAAGTGGGAAGAATATTCATTCCCTTTGGAATGGATGTTGTAAAGAATAGATGAGACTGCGTACCTTGCCTAGTAAATAGTAAATGCTTAATTAACAGTAGCTACTGAGTCAGAATTTCTGGAAGAGGGGCTTGGGGTGCACATTTTTATTAAGCTTTGGGAGGTGATTCAAGTGTTAGTCCCTAAGGCCTTTAAAAAAACATGACCTGATAGGTGCTCAATAAGTGTTGAATGATTAGATAGATAGGTAGGGGAAGAAGGAAAAGAAAGATAGTGTATTAGTCCATGCAGGCTGCTGTAACAAGAAACCACAGGGCGGCCGGTTAGCTCAGTTGGTTAGAGCACGAGGCTAGTAAAACCAGGGTTGCCGGTTCGATCCCCACATGGGCCCCTGTGAGCGGCGCCCTCGACAGCTAGATTGAAACAATTGCTTGACTCGGAGCTGATGGGTCCTGGAAAGACACACTTAAAATAAATAAAAGTTGTTTTTTTTGTTTTTTAAAAAAAGATACCTCAGACTGGTGCATACAAACAACAGAAAGTTATTTCTCACAGTTCTGGAGTCTTGGGGTCCAAGATCAAGGCACAGCATGGTTGGGTAAGAGCCCTCTCTGGAGTTCAGAGTTGGCACCTTGTCACTGTGTCCTCACATGGTGAAAGGGGCTAAGGATCTCTCTGAAGCCTCTTTTATAAGGCACTAATCCCATTTCTGAGGGACCCACCTTTCTGACTTAAACCCCCATCACCTTTGGGGGTTAGGATTTCAACATAGGATTTAGGGGTGGGGACACAAGCATTGAGACCATGATAGATGAATGATAGATGAGAGAGACAGAGAGAGAGGGGTAAAGGAAGGAGGAAGGAAGGAAAGAGAAATAAAACACAGACAGGTAGATAGAACTGGCTGTAAAAACGTACAGTCTCAATTTGGAACATTAAAGTTTAGAACCTTCTTTATGAGACCTCCCCACCCTCCTGTAAATAACAAAGCCACAGTGAATGAGTCATTTCCCTCCTTGGAGAAAGAAACCAAGGGAGGGCCCCATCATCATGCAGAATGGAAAGCCGGGCAAAGCCGGAGGAGCTACAGATTAACGCACACAGACTTGTTATCTCCTATTAGGACAGTCAGGGTTTTCAACAACCTCCTTGCAAAGCGGACTTGTTTGAAACAAACATTTCCTCTGAAAGCAGAACAATTCTGCTGGACCTCATTCCTCTTCAGGATCGAGTTTCACGACTCCACCCCAAGATAGGCCAAAACTCAGAGCGCACACACCAGGATACATTCCCCGCCAGCATCCAAATCCCACCCAAGCCAATGCTGACTCAGGCAGGAAGAATCACTTTAAAATTGGCCCCGTGCAGCTTTTCACCAATGCCTTATCATTCCCCTCATTTATTAGTGTCTGAAAACAAAGCCTTTGGAACCATCCTAATTTCGCTTCTTCCTGCCTGGCTGGCAACTCTCCTTAAATTTAAATAAGCCAAAATTTAACTGTGTGTGGGAGGGGGAGGGAGCGTGGGATTGATGAGGAAAGAAAGTCCAAGAAAAAAATAGCCTGCCTGACATTTTATTTCAGGAGAATCGTTTGTTATGTTATTAAAGCTTCTTGCCTCATCATTCTTGGTGAATGTCAGTTTGAATATTCGACTTTTCATCAACCTTGATCTCCCGTTGACAACGCCTCTTCCTCCCTGTGGAGCAGGAATTTTCAAAAGTTAGAGGCAAACAGCCTCAGAATCACATCCCCTTAAGGGTTGGGAAGCCAAACTGTCTCTCCTGCTTCATCTTTCTGGGCAATCTTGTCCCCTGGCAGCCAAGCCGAGCTTCGCTCTACGCTGGCCCGAATGGCTACGGGGGACTTTTTCTTTCTTTTTTTTTTCTTTTTCTATTCTTCAGTGAACATGACATTTTGAACCTGAAGCTGGGGTATTAATAAAGTCTTCATATGGAATGGAGATCTGAATGAGCTGAAATTTACAGACTCGATTTGGAAGAATGACTGTACCTGCAGGAATTTCCTGCCAACTGTGTCAGGGTGCCGAAGCATCTTAAGATGAGTGGGGACACTTTTCCGATGAGCTCAGAGAAACTCACTGTAGCCCTATGGAGTCCTGGTATAAAGTTTCAAACTATTTTTTCAGTTTTTCTTTGAGTGTGGCAGCCCAGGGTGGTAAAAATTCCACCTAGGGTTGGAATCCTAGCACGCTCACGAACTAGCTGTATGACCTCTGGACCTCAGCATTCTCATCTGTAAGCTGGGTGAGCATGAGGCCTGCTTTATGAAAAATACAAAACAGACTATGTAGGACGCCTCACCCAGCTCCTGACACGTGGTGGCCACTTGACCCAAATTCACTCCTTCCTCCTACCCTATTCCTAGGAGCTGAGAGGGGTCAGAACAGGTTCTTCTCAGATGACACTCACTGCCAGAAGAATTCTCCTCCCAACGTTTTGTCCCTGCATAAATTCAATCAGCAAAGACTCCTTTGATGCTCAACAGAGAAAACGTCTGTCCTCACCTTTGGTTGTAGCAATTTCAATCTGAGCCTCTTACTTTACATCAAGAGAAACAAAGGCGTTGGAATTTCAGTTCCTGTGAGGGCTAAAAGGCAACAATTAACACCGGCAAAAAGAACTGATACATTAATCTTTAAAAACTTAAGGGTGTTTTTTTTCTACACAGTAAATGGATACATACTAATTTTCTTCCCTGAAAAGACCACCACATACCTTGCTTGCATCCATTCAAACAGCACGTATTTATTTTTAGGACACAATTATACTTTTCTCTTAAGAAAAAGAAGTTCCAGGATTTATTGAAATCTTTTTAGGCCATACGTAAAATCTCATGTGTCCCCACTATGGGTTCCCCACCCCATTGCACACCACCCCCATGCAAAAATATCCCCCCTTTAGACTGTCCTCTGCCTAAAATTCTTCCGTTATGGATCCCATACTTTGGCTTAAGGATTATCTTTGATTTGGCTCTTGGAAACCTAATAGCTACTAATGACAAGGTAACAGGAATAAATATCCACGTGCAATAATTTAACATGTAAAACATATACTTGTGTTTCTTTTCCTCAGTTGAAACTCATTCCAGACCCCTGAGCCCTGAATCCTTCCAGAGCTTCCTCCCCCATTCTCCTGATTCCTGCCCCTCTCTCCGGGGTCTTGCTGAAGTTCTGGCTCCTTCTTCTCAGAAGACTTGGATAGGAAGTGGACGCCAACTGCTAGGTGTCTACCTTGTTGGCCATGATCCCTAGATGGCTTCACATCCTCCCTAAGAGAAACAACGTACGAGGACCATCGTGGTGTACATGTGGCATTCGAGAGTAGAAGGCTGCTAGGTCCTAGGGTACACGTCTGCCAAGTTTCACGCTGCACTGCCAGACTGCTCTCTAAGACCGCTGGACTAGCATAATCAGGGGTCCTGGTTCCTCATGGCCTCCCAACATTTGGCATTACTTGGCTTTCCAATGTTTGTCAGCCTGATTGGTGTAATGTGTGTCTATCTCATTTTGGCTCTAGTTTTTCCTTTCTGTGATTAGCAGTAACGTTCAGCCTTTCTTCGTGTACTTGTTATAATCAGGTTCCCTCCTGTGAATTGCCTGTTCCTATCCTTTGCCCATTTTCCTAAATTGTTCTCGATCTTTTTAATGCTGGTTTTCAAGAGTTCCTTGTATATTCTGACGGTTACTTTATGGATATTTTCTCCAACTTTTTATTTTGAAAAACTTCAAATGAACAAAAAAGTTATGTGACTATCATAATAGACTTCACAGTTGTTAATATTGTCCCACAGCTGCTTCATTTATCTCTCGATGATAGAAGTATATAGATGTATAAATATATTTTGTTGAAACTATTGAAAGTAAGTTGTGACATTCAGACACTTCACCACTAAATATTGCAGTGTGAATCTCCTAAAAACGAAGACATTTCCTACATAAGCCATAATACAATTCTCTCACTCAATAAATTTAACATTTAAACAACACTAATATCTGATTTAAGGTTCATTTTCCACTTGTCCCAATAATTTTTGACATTGTAAAGAAGTACCTCCCAATAAATCTCCCAAACACATTTATTAATGTCATTGACTTATTAATGTCATCTATGAAAGCCATTTAACAAAATCTTTAATTTTGATATCACCAAATACATTAACTTTTCACCCTAAGGAGACAGGTTTTGATGGTCTCATTTAAGAAGTTTTTGGCTATCCCAAGATATCAAAGATATCTTCCAACAATTTCTCCTGTTAGCTTTATAGTTTCAGCTTTTACATTTAGGTCTTAAATCTAAGCGGACTTTACCTTTGTGTAGGGTAAGAGTATGATTCAATTTTTTTTCCCACAGAATGAGCCAGTTTTTCCAACGCCATCTAATAAATAATCTGTTATTTTCCTAGTTGTTGGTGGCACTCTGTTATACACCAGGTCCCCATGTACAGGGGTTTGTTTCCAGGCTCCCCGTCTGTCCACATACGTCTGTACCCACGTATGTCTCGCACAGAAACAACCAGGGGCTTTGCCACATGTTTTCACGTAAATTAAGTTTTCTCTCTTTTGCTCTTATTTTCAAACTTGACAGCTGTTTGGGGGATTTTATCCTTCTATATCAAGTTTAGATTATATTTTTTAAGTTCCTTATTCTGTCCATAGCCAGCCACTGTAATAGTCTTGGTACATAGCTGCCCTGACACTAAGTAGCAAAGTTACAAATGAAAGTTCCATTCCCGAAAAATCATTTCATGTACCACCAAAATGCCACAATTTATCTTGAAAATAGACAAAGTAAATATTTGTGAAGTGGTTGTGAATCCCATTTCACAAGTTCAGATGTGCAAGGAAGAACATTTTTGCTAATATCTCAAAAACGGAACTGAATTTCTTTTTGGAGCCTCTGTTGTGCTGGGGTAGCAGAAACTTAGCTTCCGTTCATTTGGAGACTCTTCCCACGTTCTCTGGGGTGATATTTGAGTTCTAAAGGACTTACAGAAAGCCAAGGCTTTAGGGGGCGGGGGCGGGGACCTGGTAAGCGCTCAGTAGCATTGAGACAGGCAGGCATCGTTACACGTGCATTGTCCCCTCCAGTCCTCAAGCGATGATTCCCCATGTCTCTCTCTTCCCGTTTCTCTCCTGGCAGTCATCCAGTGGTTTCGTGAAGGGGATTGAGAAACACTGTGAGACCCCATCTGCCTAGATGCTCCACACCAGTTTTGGTTCTCTTGCCACCTCTTAAAACTCTACCAGGATAACTGGGCACAGATGCCCAGTCCTCTCAGATCCCACTAATCTGTTAGGGTCTCAGCAGGGTTCATTCTCCTTTCCCTGGGACCACCAACAGCTACCTCGGTATTAGGGTTTTCCAGAGAAATAGAACCAACGGTGTGCGAGTGTGTGTGATTGATTGATTGATTGATTGATTGATTGATTGATTATAAGGAATTGGCTCCCATAATTATGAAGGTTGGCAAAACCAAAATTTGCAGGTGGGCTGGCAGGCTGGGGAGCCCACAGAGCTGGTGTTCCAATTCAAGTCTGAAGGCAGTCCGCTCTAGAACGAGGAAGAGATGTTACAGATGAAATCCCAAGGCAGTCTGCTGGAGGATTCTCTTTTGCTCGGGGAGACTGCTCTTTTTATTCTATTCAGGTCTTCAACTGATTGAATGAAGCCCACCCACTTTACGGAGGGTCATCTGCTTTACGCACAGTCGGTTGATTTAAATGTTCATCTCATCCAAAACACCGTTACAGAAATACTCGGAATAACGTCTGACCAAATACCTGGGCAGTGTGGCCCGGCCAATTGGACTCACAAAATTAGCCACTGCACTCTCCTTGATTAATGCAACATCAGTCAGGATCCAGTCAAATAATTCAACATAGAGGATTGATATTTTTAATGCGATATAATTCACAGATCATTAAATTCACCCTTTTAAAGCGTACCGTTCGGTGGTTTTTATTATATTCACAAGGCTGTGCAACCGTCACCACTACCTAATTCCACAACATTTTCATCCCTCCAAAAAGAAAACCCATGCCCATTAGTAATCCACAAGAAGGTTTAATACAGGGAAGTGGCTGCATAAGTATCCAGGGACTGTAAAGGCAGAAAAGGAACACTGATGTCATATAAACATACTTCTAGGACTTGGAGAACAGACGGAAGAAGTTGGGGTTATCAGAACCCAGGACCCTGGGAAGGGATGTCACAGAGTTGTCTCAGACTTGGATCTCTGAGGAAGGGGCCTGAGCTAAATGCTATTGCACCACCCGAGCTCAGGGGAAAGGTCTAAGTTACCTTGGTGGGGTGTGATGGGCCAGTTGATTGTGGCATCATAAAGAAAGGCTGGAAACTGACCAGCTCTGCTGCCAGAATAATGCTGCCAGAACCAGCAGGCACGCAACAGTGTGTCCCTTCTCCATCCTCCCGTCTGCGTGTAGGGCTCCCTGTCAGCAGGACCTCGGAGGATAGAAGGAAGTTCAGTTGCAAAGTTACAGCCTCACCACTGTGGAGTCACGTATAGAAGACTTAGAAGCTGAAAGATGATAGCTTTATAACACTACGTCTACCAACTCCCTCTGCATAACCCCTGCCCAGGGAAAGACACTTTTTAGCTGGAGGTTGAAGGGCAGGGATAGCAGAAGTCTTGCTCTGATCCATGATGTTTCCTCCAAATCATTTGTCTCTGTTGCAAGTGGTTTTGTAATATGTCCTCTACCTGTTTCTAGAGCCAGTTAGCATGATGTCTAGAGGCAACTGGGCACGGAGCCTGGGCTGTTGCAGAGAAGCAAAGGAGGGCAAGGAACCGCGTTTGTGCCTAACGGGACTGAAGCACTGGACGCCCTTGCTCACTGTATTACGCGTTGTGCAACCCTGAGACTGACGGGGGCGTCTGGCTTAGATGAGGTGGTCCCTGGGGCATAATCACACCCCCCGACAGGCCACACTGCGCTGGTTCTACACTCAGAAGTACCTTCCTTGATTGAGTAGGTAAAGACCACAGCACCAGCCTTAGTAGACAGAACTGCACTCATCTTCAGTAGCTAAAGCTGTCCCAAACGGGGGGCGCCAAGCTTCACAAAGCTCTGATGTGCTCTTCGCGCACACATTATCACACACAGTGTGTCATTGGTGTGGACCCTTCTACCAGTCCCAAATAATGCTGCTCGTCTCTCCGCCCTGACTGCATGGACTCCTTCTACTCTATGTGAGTAAAACTGTTTGATTACCCACATGGTGCCTGTGTCTGGGTTTGCCTTAATCCAAGTCCACTGTGGACATTTGTCTATACAGCAGAGTGGTTGTGCAGGCTTAAGGTTTGAAATGCAAAGAGTCAGGGGGGCGGAAATTCTTTCATTTTTGTTTCCTCTGCATTTTTGCTGTCATCTCCTCTCCAGAAAGAATCAGCACAGAATGGCCTCGTTGCTTCAAAGTGGAAGGTGGAGTGGGAAAGAGACGTGGCATAGCTGCTGTTTTGTAAAATGAACATTCTGATTTTGTAATATTACATACATTCAGGTCACAAAACAAAGAGGTGCAGCTACAAAGGGAGCAACCATGTAAGAACCAGGGAAAGAACTAGAATGTCGCCAGCTCCCCGCCTGCCCCCCCTGAAAGTCTCCATTTGTCTCCCGATGTCACTAACATTAACCTGCCCCGCCAATGTCACCACCTTGCTGACTGTGGGGTCTGCACTATGCCAGTTTGGCTGAACCAAAATTAGGCTTTGTAGGATTCCTAAGTTACACACAGAGTAACTCAGTGTTGTTCCCCTCCCCCTCCAATTTTTTTTTCTTGTGCAAGATTTGGAAGGCAAAATGAAAGAGCAGAAAGTAATGACTTTCTGAAGGTAATCTTAGAAACCTTCAGAAGGTGGGAGACAGACGCAAAGGTTTCTGTGGATTCCAACTTACTGTCACTTCCCCCTGCCTGCAGCATCAACAGTGACCCCAGCTCACAACCAGGCATTCAGCTGCAAATCCAGACATGGCAGCTGTTCAGAGACACCAGCAATTCTGGTTTCTGGATCTCCTGGAAAGCTCTTCATGTCCACCCTCAACCAAACAGTACTTCACGGGTTTGATTCGTAGATTTTCTGTCCCCTTCAACTCCCCTTTCTGCATCCCTACTCCTCCAGCTTCTCCCACAACGACACATGGTCTAATTCCTCTCATAATTCCTGCATTCTACAATATTCATAGGGTTCCATCTGCATCATTTCCAGATTTCTGTCTTCGATATCACTAGTTCTTTCCTCCATCTAGTCAGCTCTATTTCCTAAGCCTACTATTTCATTCTTCATCTCTTTTATTGAGTTCTTTAGCTCCAGAATTTCTATTTGGTTCTTTTTTAAAATTTCACTCATTTTGGTCAAGTCTTCATTTTGTCGTTGATTTTATTTCTGAGTTTGTTAAACTGCCTGAGTTTTCTTGCATCTTGTTGAGTTTTTTCAGAACTGCAATCTTAAATTCTCTGTCTTTTAAGTCACATATTTCCAAGTCTTTGAGTTTATTTTCTGGGGACTTTTAAATTTTCTTTCTGAGCTTGCTTTGGATGCCTTTTATTTCTTTCTCTTGCCTGATGGCTCTGGCAAGGACTTCCAACACTATGTTGAAAAGCAGAGGTGATAGGGGACAGCCCTGTCGTGTTCCTGAACGTACAGCAAAGGGCTTCAGTTTTTCACCATTGATTATGAGATTAGCTGAGGGTTTGTCGTATATGGCCTTTATTATGTTAAGGTATTTTCCTTCTATACTTATTTTATTAAGTGTTTTAATCATAAATGGATATTGTATCTTGTCAAATGCTTTTTCTGCATCAATTGATATAATCATATGATTTTTGTCCTTCATTTTGTTTATGTGATGTATCACATTGATGGATTTGCGGATGTTGAACCATCCTTGTGCCCCGGGGATGAACCCCACTTGGTCGTGATGAATAATCTTTTTAATGCATTGTTGTATTTGATTTGCTAAAATTTTGTTTAGGATTTTTACATCAGTATTCATCAGAGATATTGGTCTGTAGTTTTCTTTTTTTGTGTTGTCCTTACCAGGTTTTGGTATCAGGGTAATGTTGGCCTCATAAAATGAGTTAGGGAGTACTGTCTCTTCAATTTTTTGGAAGAGTTTGAGCAGGATTGGTATTAGAGCCTCTTTGAAGGTTTGGTAGAATTCACTGGTGAAGCCATCTGGTCCCGGACTTTTGCTTTTGGGAAGGTTTTTGATGACTGATTCAATTTCGTTACTGGTGATCGGCCTGTTAAGATTTTCCAGTTCTTCATGATTCAGCCTTGGAAGGCTATATGTTTCTAAGAACTTGTCCATTTCTTCTAGGTTATTGAATTTGGTGGCATATAGTCCTTCATAGTATTCTTGGATAATCCTTTGTATTTCTGTGGTGTCCGTGATAACTTCCCCTTTTTCATTTCTGATTTTGTTAATTAGTGTCTTCTCTCTTATCTTAGTGAGTCTAGCCAAGGGTTTGTCGATTTTGTTAATCTTTTCAAAGAACCAGCTCTTTGTCACATTAATTTTTTCTATTGTCTTTTTGTTCTCTATTTCATTTAGTTCTGCTCTGATTTTTGTTATTTCCTTTCTTCTGTGGACCTTGGGTTTCACTTGTTCTTCTTTTTCTAGTTCTTTAAGGTGCAACATGAGGTTATTTATTTGGGATTTTTCTTGTTTCTTGAGATAGGCCTGTAATGATATAAATTTCCCTCTTAAAACTGCTTTCGCTGCATCCCAAAAATTTTGGTAGGATGTATTTTCTTTTTTTCTTTTTTTCCTTTGCTTTGTTTTCTTTTTTTTTTTTTATTAAATTTATTGGGGTGACAATTGTTAGTAAATTTACATAGATTTCATGTGTACAATTCTGTATTACATCGTCTATAAATCCCATTGTGTGCTCACCACCCAGAGTCAGTTCTTCCATCACCATATATTTGATCCCCCTTGCCCTCATCACCCACCCCCCCCACCCCCTTACCCTCTGGTAACCACTAAATTATTGTCTGTGTCTATGAGTTTTTCTTTATCATTTGTTTGTCTTGTTCTTTTTGGTTTATATACCACATATCAGTGAAATCATAGGGTTCTCTGCTTTTTCTGTCTGACTTATTTCACTTAGCATTATACTCTCAAGATCCATCCATGTTGTCACAAATGCTCCTATATCATCTTGCTTAACGCGGAATAGTATTCCATTGTGTATATATACCACAACTTCTTTATCCATTCATCTATTGAAGGACATTTTGGTTGTTTCCATGTCTTGGCCACCGTAAACAAAGCTGCAATGAACATTGGAGTACGCGTGTCTCTATAGAGAAATGCTTTCACATTTTTTGGGTAGATACCCAGGAGAGCGATTGCTGGGTCATATGGTAATTCTATTCGTAATTTCTTGAGGAACCTCCACACTGCCTTCCATAACGGCTGCACCAGTCTGCATTCCCACCCACAGTGTATGAGGGTTCCTTTTTCTCCACAGCCACTCCAACACTTGTTACTATTTGTCTTATTGATGAAAGCCATTCTGACTGGGGTGAGGTGATATCTCATTGTGGTTTTCATTTGCATTTCTCTGATGATTAGCGATGTTGAGCATTTTTTCATATGTCTATTTGCCATTTGTATGTCCTCTTTGGAGAAATGTCTCTTCAGGTCCTCTGTCCATTTTTCAATTGGGTTTTTTGTTTTTTTGTTGTTGAGTTTCATGAGTTCCTTGTATATTTTGGATATTAGCCCCTTATCAGAGGCACTGTTTGCAAAAATCTTCTCCCATTCAGTTGGTTGCCTCATTATTTTGTCAATAGTTTCTTTTGCTGTGCAGAAGCTTTTCAGTTTCATATAATCCCATTTGTTTATTTTAGTTTTTACTTCCATTGCCTTTGGAGTCAAATTCATAAAATGCTCTTTGAACCCAAGCTCCATAAGTTTAGTACCTATGTTTTCTTCAATGCAGTTTATTGTGTCAGGTCTTATGCTTAAGTCTTTTGATCCATTTTGAATTAATTTTGGTACATGGTGACAGATAGCAATCCAGTTTCATTCTTTTGCACGTAGCTATCCAATTCTGCCAGCACCCTTTATTGAAGAGGCTGTCTTTCCACCATTGTATGTTTTTAGCTTCTTTGTCAAAAATTGTCTGTCCATATTTATGTGGTTTTATTTCTGGGTTCTCAATTCTATTCCATTGGTCTATGTGTCTGTTTTTCCGCCAATACCAAGCTGTTTTGATTATTGTAGCCCTGTAGTACAAGCAAAAATCAGGGAGTGTGATACCTCCAGTATTGTTCTTTTTTTTTAATATTGCTTTGGCTATTCTGGGTCTTTTGTGGTTCCAGACAAATCTGATGATTTTTTGTTCTATTTCTTTAAAAAATGCCATTGGGATTTTAATGGGGATTGCATTAAATCTGTATATGGCTTTGGATAATATGGCCATTTTAACTATGTTGATTCTCCCAATCCATGAGCACGGAATGTCTTTCCATTTCTTTGTGTCTTCTTCAATTTCTTTCAAAAATGTCTTATAGTTTTCAGCATATAAATCCTTCACATCCTTGGTTAAGTTTATTCCTAGGTATTTTATTCTTTTTGCTGCAATTGCAAAAGGAATTGTTTTTTCTATCTCTTTTTCTGAGATTTCATTGTTGGTATATAGGAAAGCAATGGACTTTTGTACGTTGATTTTGTAGCCAGCAACTTTACTGTATTCATTGATTGTTTCTAATAGCTTTTTGGTGGAGTCTTTAGGGTTTTCTATATATAGCATCATGTCATCTGCAAAGAGTGACAATTTAACTTCTTCATTCCCAATTTGGATGCCTTTTATTTCTTTCTCTTGCCTGATAGCTCTGGCGAGGACTTCCAACACTATGTTGAAAAGCAGAGGTGATAGGGGACAACCTTGTCGTGTTCCTGAACGTAGAGCAAAGGGCTTCAGCTTTTCACCATTAATTATGAGATTAGCTGAGGGTTTGTCGTATACGGCCTTTATTATGTTGAGGTATTTTCCTTCTATACCAATTTTAGTAAGTGTTTTAATCATAAATGGATGTTGTATCTTATCAAATGCTTTTTCTGCATCAATTGATATAATCATATGATTTTTGTCCTTTATTTTGTTTATGTGATGTATCACATTGATGGATTTGCGAATGTTGAACCATCCTTGTGCCCCGGGGATGAACCCCACTTGGTCGTGATGAATAATCTTTTTAATGCATTGTTGTATTTGATTTGCTAAAATTTTGTTTAGGATTTTAGCATCTGTATTCATCAGAGATATAGATCTGTAGTTTTTTTTTGTGTGTTGTCCTTACCAGGTTTTGGTATCAGGGTAATGTTGGCCTCATAAAATGAGTTAGGGAGTACTGACTCTTCTTCAATGTTTTGGAAGAGTTTGAGCAGGATTGGTATTAGAGCCTCTTTGAAGGTTTGGTAGAATTCACTGGTGAAGCCATCTGGTCCAGGACTTTTGATTTTGGGAAGGTTTTTGATTACTGATTCAATTTCCTTACTGGTGATCAGCCTGTTAAGATTTTCCAGTTCTTCATGATTCAGCCTTGGAAGGCTATATGTTTCTAAGAACTTGTCCATTTCTTCTAAGTTATTAAATTTGGTGGCATATAGTCCTTCATAGTATTCTTGGATAATCCTTTGTATTTCTGTGGTGTCCGTGATAACTTCCCCTTTTTCATTTCTGATTTTGTTAATTAGTGTCTTCTCTCTTTTTATCTTAGTGAGTCTAGCCAAGGGTTTGTCAATTTTGTTAATCTTTTCAAAGAACCAGCTTTTTGTCACATTAATTTTTTCTATTGTCTTTTTGTTCTCTATTTCATTTAGTTCTGCTCTGATTTTTGTTATTTCCTTTCTTCTGCGGACCTTGGGTTTCGCTTGTTCTTCTTTTTCTAGTTTTTTAAGGTGTAACATGAGGTTATTTATTTGGGATTTTTCTTGTTTCTTGAGATAGGCCTGTAATGATATAAATTTCCCTCTTAAAACTGCTTTCGCGGCATCCCAAAAGTTTTGGTAGGATGTATTTTCATTGTCATTTGTTTCTATGTATCTTTTGAGCTCTCCTCTAATTTCTTCTTTGACCCAGTCGTTCTTTAAAAGTATGTTGTTTAATCTCCATGTATTTGTGTTTTTTCCTGCTTTCTTTTTGCAGTTGATATCCAATTTCAAAGCTTTGTGATCAGAGAATATGCTTGGTATGATTTCAATCTTCTTAAATTTGCTGAGGCTGATCTTGTGTCCCAATATATGGTCTATCCTTGAGAATGTTCCATGTACACTAGAAAAGAATGTATAGTCTGATGTTTTAGGATGAAGTGCTCTATATATGTCAATTATGTCCAATTCATCTAATGTGTCATTTAGGGCTGCGATTTCGTTATTTATCTTCTGTTTGGATGATCTATCCATAGCTGTCAATGATGTATTTAAGTCCCCTAGTATAATTGTGTTTTGGTCAATTTCTCCCTTTAGTTCTGTTAGTAGTTGCTTGGTATATTTCGGTGCTCCCTGATTGGGGGCATAAATATTGATGACTGTTATGTCTTCTTGTTGTATAGTCCCCTTTACCATTGTGAAATGTCCATCTTTGTCTCTTGTTACCTTTTTCACCCTGAAGTCTGTTTCATCGGAAATCATTATGGCTACACCTGATTTTCTCTGGGTACCATTTGCTTGGAGTGTCAATTTCCACCCTTTCACTTTGAATCTATGCTTGTCCTGGTAGCTGAGATGTGTCTCTTGTAGACAGCATATGGTTGGGTTTAGTTTTTTGATCCAATCTGCTACTTTGTGTCTCTTTATTGGTGAGTTCAGTCCATTTACATTTAGGGTGATTATTGATATGTGAGGATTTCCTGTCATTCTCTCTTTAGTTTTCTGGTAAGGCTGTGTCTCCATTGTTTCTTTGCCTTTTTGTTGTTGTCTATTATTTCTGTGTGGTGGTATTCTATGATGTTTTCCTCTGTTTCTTCTTTTATTACAGTATATATTTCAGATTTGGATGTTTTTTGAGTGGTTACCCTTGAGTTTATGTAAAAGAAAGTTTGATATTTAGAATATTCCAGTTTCTTCAGTACGCTTACTTTCTCTATTCCCATATTCCAGTTCAGGCCTTTACGCTCCCCCTTTTTATGTTTCGGTTGCCACAAGTTGTCCCTGTTGATGGTGGTCGAATAGCCTTCTTTAGTATTTCTTGTAGTGCAGGTCGTGTAATAGAAAATTCCCTCAGCTTCTGTATGTCTGGAAAGGTCTTTATTCCTTCTTCATATCTAAAGAATATCTTTGCTGGATATATTATTCCTGGCTCATAATTTCTCTCTTTCAATAGTTGGAATAGTTGGTTCCACTCCCTCCTGGCTTGTAGAGTTTCTGCTGAAAAATCTGATGATAATCTAATGGGCTTTCCTTTGTAGGTTACCGTCTTCTTTTCCCTGGCTGCCTTGAGTATTCTTTCTTTGTCATTGATTTTACACAGCTTCAATACAATGTGCCTTGGAGAAGGTCTGTTGGGATTGAGGTAATTAGGTGTTCTATTTGCTTCTTGGATTCGAGGATCCAGTTCTGTCCACAAGTTTGGGAAGTTCTCATCAACAATTTGTTTGAATATATTCTCTGTTCCCTTCTCTCTTTCTTCTCTTTCTGGTATGCCCATTATTCTTATATTGCTCTTTCTGATAGAGTCAGAAAGTTCTTGTAGAGTTCTTTCATTTATTTTAAGTCTCAAGTCTCTTTCTTCTTCCATCTGTGTAATTTCCAGGTTTCTATCATCGATGTCACTGATTCTTTCCAACATCTGGTCAACTCTACTACCTAAGCTGGTTATTTCATTCTTAATTTCTTCTACTGAGTTCTTAATCTCCAGAAATTCCATTTGGTTCTTTTTTAAAATTTCAATCTCTTTCGTAAAATGTGCATATTGTTCTTTGATTGCGTTTCTGAGTTCATTAAATTGTCTTTCTGTGTTTTCTTGCATCTCGTTGAGTTTTTTCAGAATTGCAATCTTGAATTCTCTGTCATTTAAGTCACGTATTTTCATATCTTTAAGTTCTTTTTCTGGAGACTTTTCACTTTCTTTCTGAGCTGTCTTGTTGCCTTGGTTATTCATGGCAATTACTGATTTATTATTTCTCTTCCTAGACATCTACAGGAGTGGCTTCTGCAACAGGTTGATAGGAAGAGGTCTTTCTTTGTTTTCCAGTACTTGTTGGTAGAATGTTTTATTTTCTCTCCGACTGCAGCCTTTTTTTTCCTCTCTCACACAGCAGTGCTATGTTTTCTCTGCACTATTCCACCTTCTCACACAATGGGGGATTCCCTGGGAAACAGGCTTCTCCTCTGTTAACCGTTCACCTGGGTTATAGGGCACCACGTCCCTGTGGGGATGCGGAGAGCTTTTGAAGTTCCAAAACTTTTTCTGCACCAGATTCAGAGGTCATATGTTTCAGCAGTTCTGTTTACTCCTGCAGGGATCCGCCCAGATAGGTGGGGCCAGGGGCGGGGTGAGTTGTGAGAGGTGGCCCAGAGCAATGGCGGCGACCACCACCACAGCCAGTCCTGCTTCCACAGCTCCCTCCCCTTTGCCGGAACTAGTTGAGCTGCGAATCTGTGTCTGCGGTCCACAGTTCTTAGAGCAGCAAATATTCTGTCCTTTGATCTGACACTGCTACTTTATCGCTTCTAGCACCGGGCAGGTGGGGGCGGGGCGAGCTCTGGGAGGGTAGGGAGGGGACGGCTAGTCTCCGTGCCTAAGGCTTCCGTTCTCCGCCCGGCAGTGAGGGCTTAAACCACCGATTTCAGCCCTCTTCCCTCAGTCTTTGCTCCGAGGTCTGCTGTGAGCGAGCGTTGGGTTCAGCGGTTTTGTATGCTGCCCCCTCAGCCCTGTGGGCCGTAAGCGGAGCCCTAGCAGTCCGAGTCCTTCCCTCTCCCGCAGCTGCGGAAGATCCGGGAGCAGCGAGCTCCGAGCACTGAGCTAGGTCTGTGTCCTGCGCCCGCGCGGCTCCGTCTCCGCACTTCTCCTCTCCCTCCTCCCCCACTCGCGCGATTCACCCACCTGGAGGTGAATTCAGTAGTGGGCCTCTTCGTCTTGCCTGTCTGCTGTGCAGGGAGTCCTTTGTGGAGTTATTGTTGTCTGATTCATTGTAAATTCCAGGGGAGCTAATTGTACACCTGAAATCTATGTAAATTTACTAACAATTGTCACCCCAATAAAATTAATAAAAAAAAAAATATTAAAAAAAAAAAAATTCCAGGGGAGCTTTACAGAGGCTCACCTCACACCGCCATTTTGATGAAGCACTCTGGAAACTTATTTTCAATCAACTCAGTGTCACCCCTTCTACAAGGTGTGTGTAAGTTGGGAGTCTGGTTGTAGCCCTGCCTTGGCTGTCCACAGTCTAAATGGGCTTCACCCTGTTGCCTTTGCAGTGCCCTTTCTTGGATGGCCTAAGGCAGAGCTTTCTTAAAAAGGCCAAGCACCTCCTAACCAGCCCACACTGGCCCTGGCTGGTTCCCTTTGAGGTTCCACTGCTGCTGGTGCTTCCGGTGCTGTGGGTGGAGGTGGAGTCCCCAGGGCCACACTGGGAGGGTGGGTGGACTAGGAGTGGCATTCCTCAGCTCTGGCTTTGGGGGGAAGTGGAAGTTCCGGATTCTGATTCCAGGCTGGGTGGGGAGGAGCAGCAGTCGGCCTCTGGCTAAGTCGGGGTGTGGTGGTTCTCCACCTGGGGCTGGGGCTGGGAGTGGCGTTCCTGGACATCAGGCTGGCTGTAGGACCAGCAGACCCCTTCGCCTTCTGGTCCTTTGGCTGCTGCTCTGCCTGTGGGAACCCAGAGAGCTCTGGCTCAACCTCCTGAGCTGGGGAGGGACAACCGCTGTCGAGGTCACAGGAAAGGAAGGGCCTTACAAGGATCTTGCGACACTGCACTTTGGGCTGTTTTGTGTTCAGAATGAGGTACGTGGCCATCACCTTGTTGTACGTCTTCTTTTTTAATGCATCCTCAATCTGGTCCCTCTGAAAGCCCATGTTGACCATCTCTTGTGTCACACAGGGGTCCACGTCATCATCAGCGGGTGGCATCAGTAAGGCTTGATTTCCTCCTCCTGGCCCATGTTTAGCCACCGGCCTGGCATGATGTCTCTTACCCTGCTTCTCTCCTTGGGGTTGGGAGTTATTAATTTATTTAGGAAGTTTTGCAGTTGGAAAGTAAAATAAGATGGCACAGTGTAGTTTTCATTCAATATCCATTCCCCCAGCTGCCTCAAGTCCTTTGTGACCAACTTATACAGCAACAGTCCCAGACTCCCTACGTCCACTGCAGGACCATCATAAGATTGACCCAGGAAGAGTTCTAGGGCTGCATACGAGGGGCTGCCACAGAATGTGTTCAATGGACTGCCCTTGAATGCAGTGCTTAGTCCAAAGTTCACAATTTTGACCTTCATCTCCCCATGGAAGAGGACATTGTGTGCCTTCAATCCCTGTGCACAATGCCCTTCTGGTGGCAGTAACGTACGGCTGATACCAGCTGCCGGAAGATGCCTTGGGCCTCAGTCTCCGTCATGGGGCCCTGGGTACGCAGGTAATCCACTAGGTTCCCTCTGCTCAGGGGCTCTATGATGAGGAATAGGGATTCCTGGGTGTAAATCACTTCAAATAACTGGACTATGTTTGGGTGATGAAGTCTGCCATGCAGTTGACTTCCAGCGGGAGGGGTCTGGGAAGGCTGATTCCTGGCTGATGAATGACTTTGACAGCTACCTCTGTCCCGGTTGGAATGTGCCGGCCCCACCTCACTTAGCAAAGTTGCCCTGGCTAGTGGTGTTCAGGAGCTGGTAATGGCCAATATGGGACTCCTGCTTAGCAGAGGTGGCTACAAGGTCACATGACACAGTGACTTGCTAACTACACTAACAATATTAACAATGCTTACTAACTCTGCTAATAAACAATAATAACTATACTAACTATGCTAACTAAATGTACTAAATATATCGATACTAATTATACTAACTGTATGAAAATGCTAACTAAAAATACTAAACCAATTTTAAAAAAAGAATGAAAAAGAAAAGAAAAAACGAGAAAACAAAAACAATTAGAACATTAAAAGAATGAGGATAAAAAGAGAACAAAAGAAAAATGGGAAGAGAGAGCAAAGGAAACTAAGAAAAAGGAAAATAATGATCAAAAAAGAAAAATTAAGAAAAAGAAAACAAGCGTAAAAAGAAAAAATAAAATGAGCAAAAAAGGAGAAAACAAGCTAAAAGGTCCAAGTCCAACAGGTCACCACAGATGAGCTTCCTGGGCTACAAGGACAAAAACCTCAGCCCAGGCAGGGCCTTACAGGAGTGTTTTGTAATGTCGTCACAATGGTGCTTTATGAGGTCGGAACAAGAAACTGACCAATCACGGCTGAGGATAAACCACAGTGATTTTTCTCAGTTTTTGGTGGTGTAGCCTCTTCTATTTTTTTGGAAGAGTTTCAGAAGGATGAGTATTAAATCCTCTTTGAATGTTTGGTAGAATTCACTGGTGAAGACATCTGGTCCTGGACCTCCCCTGGTTCTTTGGGAGGTTTTTGATGATTGTTTCAATTTGTTTATCGTTGATCACTCTATTTAAAATTACCATAACCCACGATTCAGTCTAAGAAGATTATATGTTTCTAAGAACTTGTCCATTTCTCCTAGGTTATCGAATTTGGTGGCGAATAGCCTTTCATAGTATTCTTGGATAGTCTTTTGTATTTTCGTTCCCTCTGTTATACTTTTTCTTTCATTTCTGATTTTGTTTATTTGAGTTTTCTCTCTTTTTTTTCTTAGTTTAGACAGGGGTTTGTCGATTTTTTTCCCTTTCTTCCGCCTTTGCCCATCCCCCCCCCCAATCTGGTTCAAGCCGTGTGTCTCAGTCTAGTTGTGTAGGACACAGCAACCTGGCCCATGCTGGCTCCGGGGGGAGGCTTGCGCTCCGGTCACTGGTCTTTGGTCAGCAGCTCACGGCAGCTCTCACTGGCTGCTGGCCACTCACATTGGCCACCGGCCGCTCATGGCTGCACAGGGTAGCCCATGGCAGCACACAGCAGCACACGGCAGCTCATAGCAGCCCACAGCAGCTCACGATGGGGGCTAGCCACTCATGCTGGCTGCCGGCCACTCATGGCAGCACATAGTAGCCCACGGCAGCTCACACCAACCTCTGGCTGCTCATGGTAGCCCAGCTCCAGAAAGAGCCATCATTCACAATCTTAGCTGTAGAGGGCACAGCTCACTGGCCCATGTGGGAATTGAACCAGCGACCTCAGCGTTAGGAGCCCAGCGCTCCAACCACCTGAGACACTAGGCCGGACCCAATTTTATTAATCTTTCAAAGATCCAGTTCTTTGTTGCATTAATTTTTTCTGTTATCATTTTGTCCTCTATTTCATTTAATTCTGCTCTAATTTTTATTATTTCCTTCCTTCTATTGACATGGGTTTTGTTTGTTCAGGTGTTTGTTTGTTTGTATGTTTTCTAGTTCATTAAGGTGAAATGTTAGCTTTATTTGAGATTTTTCTGTTTCTTGAGGTAGGCCTGTAACTCTATAAACTTCCCTTTTGTTACTACTTTTGCTGCATCCAAAAAAATTGATATGTCGCATTTTAATTCTCATTTGTTTCTATGTATTTTTGGTCTCTTATTTCTTCTTTCACCCAGATGTTATTTAGTAGTATGTTCTTTAATCTCTACATATTTGTGGTTTTTTTCCAGCTTTCTTTTTTCATTTGATTTCCAATTTCAAAGGATTATGATCAGAGAATCTTTCTAAATTTGTTGAGGCTAGTTTTGTGTCCCAACATATGGCTTACCTATCCTTGAGAATGTTCCATGTGCAGTAGAAAAGAATGTATATTCTGGTGCTCTGGTATGAAAAGCTCTGTAAATATCAATTATGTTCATTTGGTCTAATGTGTCATTTAAAACCAATATTTCTTTACTGATTTTCTGTTTGCATGATCTATCAATTGCTGTAAATGGAGTATGACTGTAAATTTGTTTTTGTCAGTTTTTCCCAATAGTGCTGTAAGTAGTTGCTTTATATATTTTGGTGCCTATATATATATATTTATATATATATATATATATATAGGTTATATATAAGTTATATATAGGTGCCTATATATATATTTATATATAGGTTGGGTGTGTATATATTAATAAGTGTTATGTCTTTTTGATGTATTGTCCCTTGTATCATTATAAAATGTTCATTTTTGTCTTTTGTTACCTTTTTCATCTTGAAATCTAATTTTTGTGATATAAGTATGACTACACCCACTTTTCTTTGGATGCCATTTGCTTGGAGTATCATTTTCTACTCCTTCACTTTGAGTTTATGTTTGTCTTTGCAGCTGTGATGTATGTCCTGAAGGCAGCATATAATTAAGTTTTGTTTTTTGATTCATCTCCCTACTCTGCCTTTTAATTGGTGAGTTCAGTTCATTACATGTAGGGTGATTGTTAATATATGAGAATTTCCTATAGACATTTTATCTTTTGTTTTCTGGTATCTCTATATCTTTATTGTTTCTTTTCCCTTGTGTTTATTTCTGTTATTTTAGTTTGGTGGTATTCTATGATTGTTCCCCCTCCTTTTCCTTTTAATGTTATGTGCCTCAGTTCTAGATTTGTGTGTGTGTGTGTGTGTGTGTTTGCCATAAGATCTATTCAAAAGAAAGTTTCATATGTACAATAGTCCTTTTCCTTCTGATTGCATCTTATCTCCACTCACAAGTGCAAGTTCAGTCCTTTTGCCCTTTTCTTTTATGCTTTTGTTGTTTGAAATTATCCTTTTTTTATGCTGTGTGTTCATTTCCAAATTGCAGTAGCTATGGTCTTCTTTTTAAAAAAATGCTTTTACCTCCTTTAATCTTTATGTTATATTTAAGTGTTTAATACCCTACTCTGAACAAGGGTTGCCATTTCCTGCTTCTGTCTGTTACTCATCTTACTCACAGTTTTGTACCCTTTTGTCTTTTTGTTTCAGGTAGAAACCTTATAGCATTTCTTGTAATGCAGGCCTTGTGAATGCCATTAGCTTTTGTATGTCTGGAAAAGCCTTTATTTCTCCTTCATATCTAAAGGATAACTTTGCTGGATATATTATTCATGGCTGGTGATTTCCCTTTCTCAATAATTTGAATATTTGATTCCACTGTCTCCTAGCTTGTATGGTTTCTGCTGGAAAATCCGATGAAAATCTAATGGGGTTTCTTGATAGGTTATCATGTTGTTTTCCCTGAATGCCTTGAGAATTCTTTCTTCGTGATTAATTTTTGACAGTTTAATATAATGTGCCTTGAAGGAGGCCTGTTTGGTTTGGGATAATTGGGTGTTCTGTTAGCTTCTTGGACTCAAGGATCTAGTTATTTCCATAGGTTTGGGATCTTCTCATCAATTATTTGTTTGAACAAGCTCTCTGTGCTCTTCTCCCTCTCTTCTCCTTCTGGTATACCTATTATTCTTATATTGCTCTTTCTTTCTCTCTCTCTCTCTCTCTCTCTTTTATTTCCAACCTCGTTGAATTGCTTTTCTGAGATTTCTTGTATCATGTTGAGTTTTTTTCAGAACTGTAATCTTGAATTCTGTCATTTAAAGTATAGTTTTTCCATGTCTTTAAGTTTATTTTCCGGAGATCTTTTATTTTCTTTCTGAATTCCCTTGTTACCTTGGTTATTCTGTGCTTGATGAAATATTTCTCTGCCTGGGCATTTGTGAGAATGAAATTTTTTTATTTTGTTTTAAATATTTGACCACTGTTCAGCAGGTTCCTAAGTAGAGGTCTTTCTTTTGTGTTTCAATAGGTGGTGCTGAAGCACACGTTTTTATTTCTCTTACCTGCATTGCTGAGGTTTCTGGGATATCTGTGTGATGGTGTCTCCTTCGTTGTGGAAAATGCTCCATATTTCCTGAGGAGGTGGGCATCCCATTAAAACTAGTTGCCTCAGTCTCAGGGCACCACTCCCTTGGAAGTGGTGAGCCTTAGGTCTCCTGGCATATGTATTCCTGGCCCTGCCTTCCTAAAGCCAGAAGCTGCTGACAGACCTGTTCTGTCTGAGTTAACCCAGATGAATCTCTACCAGGCTGCACTGGGATGAGTGGGGAAGGGGTGGGCGGGGCAGGTTCATCCGTCCGTGCCTCTGTTCTCTCCAGTGGCCTTAGCTGCAAAGTGTACAGACCACCTAGGCTGGAAAGTTTTTCTCAGCCCTGTTGCCATCTGCCAACTGAGGATTTTCCTGCTGGGTGGGCCACAGGGTGACGTGATGGGCCGGTTCCCACATCTGTGGAATCGTTTGGACGATGCTGGTGGGCTGTGGAATGCTGCAACCCTTTGCACTGCTTCTCTGTCCCTGACCCTCAATGTGTGCCTGTCACTCAGGCCCAGTTGCTGTCTCCGACCCTCTGGTTTGCTCAGTGAGTGTCACATCCCAACCCTTCACTGCTATTGCATCCGGGGGCCACGGTGAGCACCCAGCTGTGCACGGCTTTGGTCTCTGTTCTTCGCTTCCATCTCCTCTCCCCTGTTTGCTCTGATATCCCCACCTTCAGATGTCGCAATGTGTGTATCTTTCAGATGTGTTTGTGTGTTGAGCAGGGATCCTGTGTTGAATTACAGCTGTCCTACTTGTAGCTTTGAGGGTAGAGACCTGGAAGTCCTCTCATGCTGCCATGCTGCTGATGTCTGTGCATTTATTCTTAATATTCACTTCTCGTCTATTCGTCGATCCCTGTTTTATCAACCTAAGAGATTCATTTTGGGCTACCTTCCTCTTCAACAATCTAATATTTTCTGGAGATTTCTACAATGCTCTAGCTAGTCTTGCAGTTTTCCTCAAACCCAAATGTCATTGTTAGGAGGGAAAGCTTGTTCCCCATTCACATCTCATTCTATCATACATGGAGGGGAAAATTCTTTGTAACAATTTTGGCCTCATTCAGATTGGTGAGTCAGAAAGGAAAAAAGGAAAACTGGGCAATGGCAGTCCAGACCCTTCTGCCCTTTCTCTTGGGAACAGGTTGACCTAAGGAAGCACACACCTTGTGTCGCCCTCCTCCAAGAGCACAAATTCCATAGTCAATATTTCTGGGTGGTTACATCTATCAAAATCTGACATTCAGGATGAAAAATACTAAAATGTCAAATTCACCATTAATAAAAGAGGAGGTATTTTGGTGTTTATTTGCCTTATTCTCTTGCCTTATTTCTCAGTACATTCAGAAATTAAGGTAGAGTAAGAGGGTGCTACTTACTAGCCTCCCTTGAGCCCAGTAGATATGCAAGCCAATTATCTTCCTGACGTGATCATTCCGTCCTTTGTTTAAAAAGAAAACATTCTCATGTTTTCAAACATTCCATAGAGAAGCGGTGGCTCTCCTGAGTGGTTCCATGGTGCAGAGGAATATGGATATAAAGCATCCATGGGAAAGCTTTTCTACCTCATGAATCAACTCAACGTATGTTTCGTCACCATTGACTGCTTGGACTAACAGGAACTTCATGAGACTTCAATCCACAAATTAATCTTAACTAAAGTTGTCTTAATTGTGATGAGAAAGGTAAAAACTAGGGCGGGGCAGTGAAAATGTGGGTAAGTTGAAAGCATCTCTAATGAGAGAAAAACAGTGGTCGGGTTGAGTCTCCATTGTGGTGTGACAGGCAGACCTGAGCTCAAATTCCAGCTCAGCGACTTGGAGCAGATCCGTGGCCCCTGAGTCCTAGTTCCCTCCCCTGTGAAAATAGACAAATGACCTATTTTCATTTAGAAAATAGAGAAATGTTCATCTTAAAAGCTGTTAAATGAACTAACATATCGGAAAGCCTGAAATGCAGGCTTTTCCCTCCAAAAAACCAAGTAGCCCAAATTTTCTTGATTATTTTAGGAAGTGTTGTGGAAGATTCTCATTTAATACTGAAAACCAGGGAAATAGGAAGGTTAGCAAATAAACAAACAAACAAAAAACCCTGCAAACAACAGAGTTAGAAAGAAAATTATTCAGTAAAGCACCCTACCTACATCTGTACAACTCAATGCTTTGCTGAAAGGCTCTCCCAACCGTTATTTAACTTAAGCCTCACAATCGCTCCATGAAATTGATGGGGCAAATACTACTGGGTCCATTTGAAATATGAGGAACGAAGTTTAAGAAATCACATTCGGCAGTTCAGGCACTTCGGTATCCCATCTAGCAAGTCTCTCCCAGGGAGCTCTGGACGTGTTATGGTGACTCGGAAATAATGACCCTAATGATGCCACCAGAGTCCATAGGTGGCACTCCTGGGCGTGCACGTCTCACACCCATTTTCTGATTTAGTTTTCATGACAAGGATTTCTGGACGTTTCATAGGTGAGGAGCCCAAAGCTTCAAAGAGGCCAAACAGCCAGGCCAATATCATGCCGCTAATACAGAGGCCGAACCCAGGTCTTCTGACAAGTCCAGGACTCCTGTGCTCATGGACTTTAATCACACTGAGGATCTCAAGGCTAATGGTGAGGTGGATCCATGTCCAGGGGACAGCAGGGCACTTGTACTTCAGCCCTGGAAGAGCGCTGCCTGCGAGTGGCCCTGGCCCTCGTGGTCACAGAGAACAGCACAGCCAGCACTGTGTCCAAGTTAATCTGGTAGACTCTACAGCAACTGTGTGATTTATTGATGGCTTTTATTCCCCACTGGGATGGCACGAAAATGAGTAACAAGCTTATGAAGAGGGAACACTTTGAGCCAGCTCTCACAGGAGGGAATGATGTGCTGGGATTCTGCCTGGAGCAGCCCAGGAGGATGGGTGTCTTCTGCAGACGGCTGTGCCTCGTTTGCTCCTTTGGCAGCGAGTCGCTTTTCTCCACAGACACGGGCTTGAGAGGTAATAGCGCTGGCATCTCCCTGTTCCAGGAATGAAGATGAGAAGAGCATTGATGGGCTCAGGGGGCACGAAACAGAACCGCATCCTAGGGGCACAAGAGCTGCATTTAACCCTGTGGTAGTTAGCAGGAAGGTTCCCCCCTCCACAGGTTTTCAATGCATTCAGTGTCCACCCTACTGGATCACAATCCATGACACCTTCCTGGTGGCTCAGAGATGCTGTCTTACTTATCTATGGCGGAATCACAAACCACCCGCCAAACTTACGGGCTTGAAACAATCATGTTTTTACCCACAATTCCATGGGACAGCATTTGCGTGGCTCAGTGGAGAAAGCTTCTCTCTGCTCCACACTGTGCTGGCTGGGGTGGCCCGACTGGGGCTGCAGGATCCAAGGGACTCATATGTCTGGTGCCATGTTGCTGCCTGTCAGCGGTGGGGGAGAGGGTCTCAGTGCTCGCCCACACAGCCTTCCTCCAGCACGACATCCTGGATGCGTTTCCATGGCAACCGGGTTCTGAGGGCAAAAGTGACACCGCAAGGCCATTGGGGCCTGGAGTCAGAAGTCCAAGAAAGTCATTTCTCACTATCCTCTTGGTGAAAGCAAGACAAGGCCTGCGGCCAGCTCCGAGTCAAAGGGTGGATAACTAGACTGAATCTTCGCATGTCACCGCAAACGAGTGTGACCTGTTGGGGGCCACTGGCAGGCAGACTCTGGAAGGACTTCAGGGGGCGGGAACTTTATTCAGGACAATGGACACCAGTGGAAGAGAAGGGAAGGACGCAGGAGGAGGCGGGGGGACACGTCGCGCTATGATGGGTATGGACACCAGTGGAAGAGAAGGGAAGGACGCAGGAGGAGGCGGGGGGACACGTCGCGCTATGATGGGTATGGACACCAGTGGAAGAGAAGGGAAGGACGCAGGAGGAGGCAGGGGGACACGTCGCGCTATGATGGGTCCAAAGAGAGCCCCAGCCTGAGCCGCAGGAGCGCGGAAGCTAGCAGGGCCCTTCAGTGAGGTCCTGAAGTGGCTAAGATGTCACAGCCCTGAAGGCTGCCTGCTGACGGCGCTCCCTGTAGCTGGGAACAGGCTCTCACGGAAGGGGCTCTGGGTGGTTCTCCTGAGGTCCACCAATGCGCTACCATGCCTGCCTTCTCCAAGAATCAAGTTTCCTTCCAAGCACCCCGTCACTGAGTAGCTAAAGCAAGATGCCTGGACACCTCCCTCTCCCGGGGTACGTCCTTGGCATTCACGTCCCCATCTCTCCAGCCCCTCCCTCCCTGCCCGATCCTCGTGCAGATCTTATCTAGATGACCAAGATAGCCTCATGTCCAGGTTTTGCCCCTTCTGCCTCTTCCGCCTGAAACCCAGTGTGTCCACAGCAGCCCCGGCTCCTTGTCTGAAACAGAAACCTGCCCCTGAGACTCTCTTGCTTAATGCCCTTCCTTGAGCTCCACCATCTCAACCAAACCCCGGCCTCTTGACATGGGTTCCCAGGCCGAGCACAGCTTTGCCCCAGCACGTGACCCGGCCACTTATTCCTTCACTTTCCTCCTGACCCTTGGGAGCTTCATGTGCTCTCTTGCCTCTGGGCTGCCGCACAAGCTGTTCCATCTGCTTTACCCTCTGTCCTGTGTATCTGTCTTTCCTCTCTCTCTCATTCCCCTCTGCTGACTCTTCAGCTGACAATTTACTCCTGGAGCCTTCCAGAGCCCCAGAGCTCACCCCAAGGGTGTCCGGAAGCTCCCTCACATTCCCGTGGCATCTCTGCTCCCAATCCCAGCGCTCTGTACACAGGCTTAGGTGTCTGCCTGTCTCCCACTAGGCCGGGCGCAGGCCCACTGCACTCAGAGAGGAGAGCACAGCATCACACGGAGCCATGTGCTTGGCACATCGTATCACAGTGACTCAGTCACATGTCCTCTGGGCTATGTCGCTAAACTGAGAACTGGAGAGGCAACAAGAGGAAGGAAAAAGAGGCCTGCAGCCTGAGGTCCTGAATGAGGCAAGCTTCAGCAAATGAGTGTCTTGAGGGCAGGGGAGAGCTGCTCTGGAAAATGGGCCTGGCCTTCAGACTGCCCAGCCGCAGCCCAGTGAGGCGAGTGTCCTGTCTCAGATGTGAGGATGACCTGGGGCCCTGGGAGCCTGGAGCACACCCAGCTGGCACCGAGGAGTCCTTGAGGGCCATTCACTTTAACCTTCCCTCCGGTTAAAGGGAAGGGAGGGCCCCACTTCCCTTTAACACAGTACCTAGACCTCTGCTCCCCCCTGGGCTCCCCCACATTTTATCCTGCCATGGGATAAAATGCACAGTCCATCTTCCTCCCCGCCCCAGAAAAGCGCTGCCAACCCACAGAGCAAGAGAACTGCCCATCACGTCGTGAGTCCTTGCTATGAGTCAAGCCCTGTCCAATGCACTCCAGGAAGATTATTATCCTTGCTTCTCAGGTTAGAAAACTGAGGCACACAGAAGTTAAGTGGCCCAAGGTAAGTGGGGCCATTCTTTACCTCCCTACAGGGACCGGCTGGAATGGGAAAGGGACACTCCCACTTTATTCTACAAAGAAGAGTCTTTGTGAAGAAAAACAGTGGATGGCTACACAGGGCCTCATAGTTGTCCCATGCTGGGACAGCTGTGTGGGTCATAGGGGCAGCCGCCATGGGGGTGGGGCCCAGTGGACCTCCTTCCAGGGAGCAGGGGGGGCTGAGTGCAGACACACGGCCCACGTGGAAGTGTGCGATCTCTGCAGGGTACCTCCGTGCAGGGCAAAGGAGCCCAGTGCCTCTCCATCCCTCTGAAGTGCAGAGCAGGGAGCAGCAGGAGGCCCATGTTTAACCCTGTCCCTGCCGTAACCCAGCCCAGAGGGAAGACATGGTGAGGCTTTGCTAACAAACATCACTACTGTGGCACAGAAGCAGGCGCAGGGCCTCTGAGAATCCCTTGGTACCCGAGGGAGCTCCCCATTCTCCACTCCCCTACGTACCAAGGCCAATCCTTGTTGACCATTTAATTAGTCCGAAAGCGGAGGAAGAAAAACAACTGCTTCCACACTCTTAATTCTGCTCAGCAAAGAACTGGCTGCTGAAACGGAAGAGAAAGGAGACTGAGCACGTGACCGTCAGCTCAGAAGATGCATGTGGACTGGGGTGCGCCCGTATCCTCCTGTCTTCTGTGAGCCCAGAGACTGCACAAGGCCCCTGGAGGCAGCACTGATGCTTCCAGAACCAGCCTGCACCAAGGAGGGGGGCGTGGTGAATGACACCCAGCGGTTTTTCCCTTCTAGGGTGTGCTCTCTGCGGCCTTCCGGGCTCCCTGCGGGGGTCTAGCTTGTTTTGCCCACAGTGGTAACTCAAATGACAACATACATTCCCGGGTGTGCTTCCTTTCTTGCCTTGTTTCTACACTTCCATACCAATATTTCCAGGACGACTTTCCAAAAAATAAAAAAGCAACTTACACTCAAATCTTTCTTCCAGGCCCTGTGTCTGGAGGGACTCAAGCTAAGATAATGTGATAACCAAGAAAGTAAATCTGGGAACCTGGAGACACAGTAGTAGAGTGGATAATTCTACAGGCTTTGGAGGCAGACAGTCTGTGCTTCCGTCTGCCTCTACAAGTATATAAATATTTAATATTAAAAGGAGTGTTCTTTATTGTTAGGAAGTCGATTTCAAGATAGGCAGAGCTGGAAACTCTAAGGAAGAAGATGGCTCAAGAAGGATGGGAGGCTTTAAAAAGTTCTGCGAATATACAAATAATTAATTCCTTAGAAGCAACTCCAGAGACACTGTGGCTTCCCAGGATGCACTTCCAGGTGGGGGAAGAGGGCAGGTGTTTCAAAGGACAGGAGCAGAAGGAGTAGTGTGGGCAAGGCAGAGAAGGAAGGCTCCCATCGCAGCCTGGAAGGCAGGTGTTGGGAGGCCAAACCCCAGAATGAAGTGCAGCTTGTGAATATCCCCAAAACAATAGAAAGGGCTTTGTTAATGAAACAGGGAAGGAGAAATGGACAAGCCCGTGCTTGTGGCAGAGAGGGCTATTCATAGGTAACAGGGAGCAAGCAGAACTGCTGAACTCCCATTTACTCCTGTCTTTCCTGTCAAGTGAAGGTTTTAGAACATAAAAGGTGAAAACAGAGTTAAGAGAAGTCAACACTCACCTATGCCCGGGCAGGCTTTGGGGCTTGACAGGATTACTTGGCTGGTAGACGCCTGTGAGCCAGTGAGGCTGGGTTTGGGCTCTGTGGCCCATCAGCAAGCACAGTCGTGAGGGCAGCTGGGCAGGCAGTAACTAGGAGTGGACTGCAGGGCTTTGTCCTTGGTCCCGATATGTTTTTGAAGGAACATAACGGAGATCTAAGCCCAGAGGAGGCTCTAAACCATGTCTGTCCTCAGGACATTTGGCAGAATCCGGAGACCCTTTCTGGTTATCACAATTGGGGCATGTGTGGAGGCCAATGGTGGAGCTTAACTTCCTGCAATGCACAGGACATTCCCCCACAACAAAGAGTTATGTGTTCCTACATGTCACTAGTGCCAAGGTCGAGAAACCCAGCTCTAAATGGATGACTTTTGATGGAATGACTGAGCTATTGAGCACCCACTCTGTGCCTGGGGAATGCACAGACGAAAAAGACACAGTCTCTCCACTCAAGAGCTCCTACTCCAGTACAAGGGACAGAGTCAAGTGGTCATAGTAGAGTATGAAATGTGACCTAATGCAGGAGCTATGAGTACAGAGATAAAAGTACCACGATCCCACTAAGCCATGTGAGCTGGGCTTTGAAAGGTGAATGGATGTTTGGTCGGGACACACCATGTAGATGAAGGGCAAGTGGAGGCATTAAATGTGTCCCTGTGCTGGGGATGTCACAGGCAGTGCGACTGGAGTGCTGGGTTCTGAAGGAGCAACAACTGCAGACAGGGTGGGAGGCCCTCCTGGGAAGGCCCCTCAACTGTCATACACAGACGTCAAGAAAGTCATTAAGCAGATGGTAACATGGTCTGATCGATCTCTTTAAAATAAGAATATATTTACTATCTCTTTGGTTAAAAAAATTCTGCCCTCATGTAAAGAATGAATATTATGTTAATCTCATTCATAAGTTCACCATGATGACATCATACCAAAACACAGTGGAATGTACTGGAACCTTCTAGAGCACACCAAAACACTCTGCACATCCACACTTATCAACCCCTCCTTTTGTCCCAGGTCTTAAAATTAAGTTTATAAACTCATCCTAGAAAAAGTGCTACATACCTCATTGCTGAATGTCACTATGGTCACCTTCGAAGTCCTCCCCTTGGGAAGCTTTGCACTGACGCCAGGGCCTAGTCCACCCTTCAAAGCAATTTTGGAACTCTTTTTCTGGAATGGCCATCAGAACTGTCGTCATTATTACCCTTGATGTCCTGAATGTCATCAAAATGTCTTCTTTCCAAATTTTCTTTATCTTTGGGTAACGACAGAAGTCACTGGGGGCCAGAGCAGGTGAGTAGGGAGGGTGTTGCAATACAGTTATTTGTTTACCGGCTGAAAACTCCCTCACAGACAGTGCCCTGTGAGCTGGTGCATTGTCGTGATGCAAGAGCTCCTTAGGGACCAGTTTTGCACACACCTTTCTCATGCCAAGATTTTCAGTTAAGATTTTCCTAACTATTTCTCTATCGATGTTTACTTGGTCTGCTATGCTTCTCACAGTCAGCCGACGATTTTGACGCACAATTCGACAAATTTTTCCATGTTTTTCTCAGTTCTGCTCCTTACTGGCTGCCCTGACTTCTCTTCATCAGTGACACGTTCTCTCCCCTCAGAAAAACGTTAATCCATTTGTACACTGCTGTTTTCTTCATGGCATTCTCCCCATAAACTTGGACTGACACGTCCCTGATTTCACTTCCACTCTTGCCAAGTTTAACAAGAAATTTAATGTTTGTTCGTTGCTCTAATTGAAGCTCAGACATTCTCACGACAGCACACAAAAACACGCTACAACAATAATGAACGCCACTCAGCAAGACACCGCCACACATTGACAGGAACACAGCTGTGAGACACTGATGTACCAAGGTTATGACACTTTACTGAGCTCTTTGTACAGTGCTGCCAGTGTAAGCGCACGGTGGCAAGTTCTCAAACTTAATTGTCAGTCCCCATATGTGTCAGCTTTTTAAAAGTGTTCAATACAATACTTGTTAGTAAAGTCACAGAGTTGTGTAACCATCGCCATAATCCAGTTTGAGAACATTTCCCTCACCCCATAGCATCCCATGTGTGCATTTACAGTCAATCCCCTTTCTTAACCCAGCCACAGGCCACTGCTGACCTGCTTTCTGTCTCTGTGTATTTGCCATTTCTAGACACTTCATATGAAGGGAATCATAAAACACGTGGTCTTTTGCCTCCAGCTTCTCTCACTCACCACTGTGTTTGGAGGTTCATCACGTGGAAGCACGAATCAGCACTTTCTTCCTTTTTATTGGCAAATGACCTTCCAGTCAGAGGTCTGTTTAGAAAATGATGCTCGTTCTAGATTGAAAGTTGAGTAGGAGGAGGAAGAACTGGGAAGCCAGGGGACTGGCTGGGAGACGATGGTGTTTGTTCAGGCTGGAGGCGAAGAAGGCCTGAGCTGGTGGCATTGGGCGCGGAGAGAGGGAAGTCATTGAGGGTTCCAGGGCCTGGGGCAATTTGCTTACGTGGGCTGCGTGGGGAAGGTGGGGAAGGTGAGATGCCGAGGGGAGGTCCGCATTCCCACAGGCCTAATTGTACATTAAAACTTTGCTCTACAAAATAATAAAAAGAAAATGGAAAAAAAGGAAAACAAAAAAGGTAATACCATTTCTAGCCACTTTTATGTACTGTTTTTAGGCTCAAAACCAAAGAGGCAAGTCACAGGAAGGCAGATTTCTGGTCGAAATAAGTAAAAAGCTTTGTCCACGGAAACAGAATGACAGAGAGTTGCCCACCCCTGGCAACTTTCAAAAAAGATGGTGTGGGGACAAAGCCCCAAAAAGCAATTTCCAGGCTCTCGGCCTCACATAGAAAGGTGCTGGCTCAGGTAGTAAATGGCCATCAACTGTGACCAGATGGCCATCAGCTGTGGCTAGTTGGCCGTCAGCTGTAACCCATAAGCCATTGGCCACTGATATAACGGCTGTGGCTACGCTAGCAGCAAATGGGGGCTAGCAAGAGAGTATTGCAGAGAGCCGGATGCCGCTGGTGAGAATATAGTGATATGACTCCCCTACTTATGGCTCCGTGGGTGTTCCTGTTTGGCCTCACCATGTCCTGTGTTCTTATGTGGGGAGCGGGAGCTGAGACCGCGCCGGACGCCCCGCACGACAGATGGGTTCCTTTATGCCTCCAAGATTCTACTGCTACCCACACAAACTTATTACTTTTAGTACTCACCTTTCTTACATGACTACAGAGAGAGAGGACACCCACACCATGCGTGGGAAGTGTGAGCTCTGGGTTTCCAGGTGAGCCTTCATGATGAAGCCGACGCCCTGCAGTAACCGCGGCTCAGAGGCTGTCAAAGGCCTAGCGTGGCGTGTGGTTGCTCCCTGAGGCGGGTTCTGAACAGGCCCCACGGCAGGCTTTTCACTAGTGGCTGCGCTGGGCAGAGGGAGGCAGCATCCATTTTCTTTCACTAGGAAAAATCCCAGGGGGCACAGTGTCCTCCACTCCCCTGACCCCCGCAGGCAGACCCCACAGGCCCCACCCCACCTCCTCACTGGCCCCAGGATGCTTTGCTGCTGTCACTGCACTATCTGCTCTAATAAGCCACGGAAACTCCAACAGACACTTGCCTGTTATTCATTCCACACACTGTGCCTTCCTTTAGGCCTGTTGTAGGGGATGGTCGGCCTGGGTGGTACACAAGTGCCTAAGAAAAAGGCTCGATTTCCTTTGGGGAGAGAGGTCATGAGACAAAGTCTCACAGGGCCAAGGCGGGACATGTGAAAGTCTGTGTCTGCAGACAAAGGAAGATGAAGTGCAAAACTTGGGCTTGGGGTAGGCGCTTGGGGAAGAAAGCATTCACGATGGTGAGTACCTTAGTCTGGCTGAGGTGCTGCAAAAAAGGGTGAGTGGCCTGTGAAGCTGGAGAGGCAGATGTGGCTCCAAATAAGAACAGCCACAACCAAGGGAACGTGGGTTTCCATCTGAAGGCCAGCGGGAGCCACTGTCAGAGAACAGCGTGAAAAGCATGACGGATTTAAGGACACAGCTGAGTGATTCCTTCTAAGGGCAACGACCCACTGAAAGAAAGAGTGAACACAGCTCTGACCCCCAAATTCTTCATCTCGTGGGGTCCACTTGCCAGCAGTGACACCCTGAGACTTCATACAGCACCATGTAGAGAGGTGGTGTTTTGTTCTCACTGAAACGCATTTGGATTTGCCGTTCACTCCCATGATGCTTCTGCCAGCATAAACCTCCAGGGACTCACCTTCTACACAGACTTGGGATCAAAGAGAACCTTGCTTCCAAGGAACCCCTTTTTCTGCAATGTTAGAAATATGGTGGATGGCCTTCATTCCTTAGTTCTTACCAGGTACCAAATCACACAGAGAGAGCTGGCCTTCTAGAAGCGTGTAACCACCTATCGAAAACTCAAGTTATGGCACCACCGGAGAGACAGCATCTGTGAGCTCAGACTGCTGACCTGCCCTATACAACGCGGGCCTCCAGGGCATCGGGACGTGCTTGCTTGTCCCCACACTTAACGATCTACTCACAACATTTTTGCTTCCCACCCCTACAACTCAGGGCTCTTTGGGTTTAAAGATTTTAGTCTTGAGAGAAGACTTCTTCCATCAGAATTGTTTCAGAAACTTGGCCTTGTTGTCTCTTCATGCTGCTGTGATGCTGCGGCAGCCGCTGCAGAATGCGAGGAGAGGAGAGGGTAGGTGGAACCCGGAAGGCCCCCTACGACTTCCCTTGTCTACGTGCTCAGTGATAAAAACGAATGGAAACCATAGCCTGTGTGCTTAATGATAGTGTTTGCCAGTTTCCCCAGAGTGAAAACTCCTGCAGTAGCCAATTTCAAGCTGGCAATACAACGTCACTGCATATGGACATGCAGTTGGGATAAGACGAACAGTAGCACACTGTTAAATGGTATTTCTCCCATAAGTTTCAGAGACATAAATAACCTCAAAAAAATAGTCAAATAATTAGAAAATAATGTGTTTGAGGCATTTATTGCATTGTTTTTAATATCATTTATTTAACTGTGAGTTTATATCATTTGATTTTTAATAATTGGCTGGGTTTTTTTTTAAACAAATGGCCCACAGCATTGCTGAAAATGTATTAATCTCTTCTCACAAGCCAGTGCGAGATAGATCCAGCAAACCACGGAGCCACAGTTCCATAGATAGGGGTCAAGGGCTCAGATCCCTCAGAAATGAAGGTTTGGGTCACGTTTCCCGGCTAAATAATCCTGCTGAGGTTATGACTGAAGGGAAAGGGAATCTTCAATATTGTGGAGGATAAAAGTCACAAATACCAATTTTGCCTTTGGGTCTAATTTTAAAATCAAAGACTAGAGCAGCTACCCATATTTCCTTTCATTCCATGTATAGATTTATGGATTTTAACTAATTTTCCTTATCTTTCCTGTCATTACTCTCCCCCTCCCAGGGGTAGCTAGCTTTACAATTTAGTCTCTAGGTCAGATCACAGAATTGTGAGAAAGAATGTGACAGCCCTGAAGGAAGAGGGCACCTCAGAGACCCTGGACTTGGACGTGGAACTGGTTCCAGTTCTTGTGAGACACTGAGTCGTGTGGGTGGATGCATTTTTTAATTATATGAGGGCTAGGACAGAGGGAGTTATGTTGTATTTTGTTTTTGAAGCAAAAATGTGGAAAGAAGGAATATTCTTGATATGGTAAATTCCCCGCCATAACACACCACCTCATAATGCAAACCAGGAGATAGCACAGTTAGTAACTGCCTCCGTCCTCTGCCCAAGCTCCGTTCTCAAATGGAGGGAGCCTTAATTTGTCATCTTCTGCTTCTGCAGCAGGATGAACTCTGGGAGGAGGATGAAGCTGAGCAGAGAAGAGCCGGCAACTCCGTATCGTAGAGAAGTAGTTCTCCTACATCACTGGTATTCTCCTCCCCAATCAGGATAATGACATGGGAACCAAGCATATAAGAGAGCGTTAGAATCACTGCAGCTGTTCTGGAATGCCTTCCCACTGCAGAATCCAGAATCATTCTCTTGATATTTAAGCTGGCGCTGACAGCTGCCCAAAGGGCACCGTATGGCAGCTGGGCCATGAACCCCAATGGGTCATGCAGTGGGACTCTCAGAACTGCCGTTCAGCTAGCTGTGCTGCCTTACCCAGTTATTTGTTTCCCAATAACACATCCACATGTTACAAGACTTGAATTGGGGGTGGAGGGGAAATATATTTATTGCACTACAGCAGTTTCATGGTCCTGGACACCAAAGGGAAGTTAAGTGGCTGTTTGTATGTTGTTTGTTTGATGTGGGGCTTTGAATTTCAGTCCATATCTATCCCTGGGAAATTCCCCCTTATGAATCTTAGGACGCAGCAGTGCTGATGATGCCCCATCCTCACGTGCCAGCCTCCCTCACGGTTGGCACATTAGGTGCAGCCAAGACGCAGACGTGCCTGGGGGTCTGGCACTCAGTGGTACAAACGCGGCGTCTGCTCCGAGCCGGTTCGGCAACATGGTTTGGCTGCAGGGCTTTCAAACTTGATCTTTCCAATGAGGCTCCCTAATATTTTTTTTTTCAATAAACTACCTTTCTTCTTAAATCAGACAACTACTCTTGTAACTAAAATCTTTGGTGGATACTCTGTAAATCATTTCTCAGGAGAAGTAGCCGGGTTTCATTCTCACTTCTGGGATAGCGACCAAGCGACAAGTAGGGCCACCCACTAAGAGTTCTGGGCACACAATGGGGTGAAATGAAATGAGTCACTTTGAGCAAGGATGGAGTCCTTTTGAATGACTCTGCTCCCAGCATCAATCTGACACTTCCTGATTAGGCTCTTTGAACGCTCTGCCTTTAATCTCTCCTTCTTTCTGATGGCTTGTCTTCCAGCCACTATTGCAGAGGCAGGACAGGAGCTCTTATACCTGCAGCAGCTTGAGCGTCCCCTGTAGTTTTTCCGCGCTTTGCTAAAGCACCTAAGCAATTACTGACTGCCCCACACCAGTGGTGACGGGTTCATGGACATCCATGCAAGCACATGGACATCTCAAGCCAACTTAGTGTCTGAAAAAGCAACTCTGAATTATAAGTCAGAAAAAAAAACACACAGTAAGAACATGATTGGTCCAAATGCCAACACAAAACAACAGTCATTCCAGGAATAGAACCTCATAAAATGTTTGTGCTAAAAAGGACTTTTGTAATAACCAAAGCATCTTTCTGTTCAGGTCTAGACACCGGAGTTATTTATCTGTGGTCACACCAATCATCAGAAGCGTGCCCAGGAGCCAGAACCAAATCTTGCTTCCAAATCCTACTTTGAAGTGGTCAGGGGGGGAAACAGCAGTTATCCCATCAAACACTAGATGCTAATCTTTGGGCCACCTCCGGCTCTTCACCAGGAACTTGATCATGGAGCAAACCCAACTGTCCCTGCTACCAGAGGGAGGTCAGAACAACCTCTGCCTCTTACTGTCACTTAGCCCCTTAGTCAAAGCCAAGGGCACAGTTGGCAAAATGACCTGGCCTGGGTCATGTGCCTACATCCCAGGCTGCCAGGGAAAGCAAACATTGGGCATTTTCAGCATTTAGAGAGGGTGGGTATCTTTTCATCACATTAAGGCTCGTAATGCGGATAATTCCCTAAACTGAAAAACGTGGTTCAATATACTGGATGGTCAAGAGAATGGTAAATGTCTACTATAAACATTTTTAAAAAAGGGATTTTCATCAAAACTATAGAGGGAAGGAGGAAATTTTGAAAAGCAGCAACAGTTTAGAGTGAACTATGAAGATAGAATGAGCATAATTCAGGCAGAAATGATGCCTCCACTTGTTGCAAATTATCTTTCTTCCCCTTAAAATATATTTTTTCCCTCAATTTTAGTATTCTCCCTACGATTCTCTGCTGATTAATACATTATTGAAAGTTACACATGCTTTAAAGTGAAAATTTGTAATAGTTAGCATGTTATAAATTACAACTGCTGTGAATGAAATGGGTCAAGTGCTTTTTAGTTCCTGCCTCAGAAAGCTACAGCATTTGCTGTCTTGGATTGGAGGTGAGGGAGATGAGGGAAAACAAGAACATATGGCAGGCCTGGATAAAGGAGTGCAAAAATGGGGGACTTGGGGTACTGTCAGAGCATAGGAGGCCTGAAGGGACACAGAATGCCCCGTGATGCTCTCTTCCTTGCATTGACTACTAGAAGTTGAGTCAAACTGAGGTCAGCTGCAGAAAACCAAGCAGGATATCATGGTGTTCATGGCATGTTTTCTGCATGCCAAGCTGCCACTTGTTTTCCGGTTTTCCATCCTTTTCGTGTTTACTTCCCCTTCGCCTCTCCCGTATTAAAGGAAAACACTGCGAGCCACCTTACAATCCTTTTTGCAATGAGGTGGGGGCGAAAATACTAAATATGCATATTGACATTTGCTTGGGGACCTAGAGTGTCAAATCAAGGCACTAGCTGTTCATTCTCGTTAGATATTGGATCACAAGGGAAGCTTCCTCAGATTCTGTTGTCCTGGTAACTGCTCTCTACTTAGAGAACATGGAGGGCGCGATTGCTCAAAAGGATCTGGAAGCACAGGAAAGCTTATTAAGGAAGGTTTTCTGCTTCCTACCACACAAGCCGTGGCGGCACGGTGGCACGGAGAAACGCCCTCCTGCCGGTTGTCCCAGTTGCTGCAATGCATTTGGGCTTTGCTGCTGTGACGAGGCTTGTACACGACAATAACAAGACTGGCTATGGCACACCAAACATATTTGCAATGAATAATAGTATTTTGGGTAATCAGATTGCAAATCCTCTTAAAGGCTTTTGACTCTAATGGATATATTTAGACTTAGAAGAACAGTAGCTGGGGGTGAGGGGAGGATTCTTTCAAGTGTCGATTGGTGTGAATGAATAAAGATGGTTTTAAAAGAGCTATATTGCTTAGGGATTAAGGCCAACTGGAGCAATTCACTTTAAAAAAATCAAAAAGCTTCCAAGCTCAAGAGAGCAGCTCCCCCTTATGTGACGCTGATACATTTCAGGCCTCAGGACAAGCGGCCCTGCCATGGCCTCTGCTCATCATACAAAGAAGTTTGTAATTGTGCAGGTATGGAAACTTGCAACTCCTGGAAGTGACACAGTATTTGTAGCAACAACAAAGAGGAAAACAATTTAAGTAGCAGTCATTCTAATTTTGGCCCAACAGATTTTTAGCAGGAATCCTCTGAATATGAACCAGCTTCATTTTTACACCCTGAAGAGAATTTCTGAAGCAGCCCATAAGGTGCCACTTAAGTCGCAGGCAATTAAAAAACAAAAGCCTAGAATAGCAAGAAAGAAAAATCACAAAATTTATTTGGACACTGTAAGGAAAAAATAGTTACAAATCCTTTTAACTCCATCCCTTCCGACGTGCTCCCTGAATCTATTTGCTTTTATATTCCTACAGAAAAACTCACCCTGAGTGTTTGGAGGTGAGAATGGGACAGGAGGTATGGTATAAATAGTAAGACAAGTTTATAGTAATTAGATATGGCTTGTCATGTTTTCACTGGAACAGAGTAGAGAACGTTACAAGCACTTAATTAACAGGATGGTGCATGTGTTCTCCCCACAAGTGAGTGGTTCTTCTGAGTTGAATTTCAGTCCTTTCTTGATCATTTGGGAAACACTAGAAAAACGTAGACTTATCAGAAGTACCTTCTCCTCTCTAGGTCTTCCCTGGCCGGCCTCCCGCCTCCGCTCTGGTCTTTACCACTGGATAAGACATTTTCAAACTCAAATTCTTTACAATATAGAGCAACCTGGAAACTATTAGAAATGCGGATTCTCGAAACAAAGTATCAACAGAGGGTACCCGGCTCCTTGGGACTTCCTGCAGGTACCACTTACAAAGTGGCCTTCACCACATTCTTCCAGCTACTAAGAAAGCTACCTAATGATGCATACAACTGATTATTATAAAATAAGACGGAATCTGTACGGTAGCTGTTCACAGTGTGGAAAATCACGTTTTTTCATGGCCTATTTTCTTTTAAAATGTATGCCCTTTTCCCACCCTTAATGCATTCTGTGTATGTAAAATAAATACTCTTCGCAGCAGGACCCGGGCTTGGAGGCCTTAAAACCCAATAAAAGAGTCTTGTAGTTTAATGGTCCTTAAATGCTTGACATCTTTTTCACTTAATGTAAAATCCATCTGATCTAATAGCCGTGACTGAATTATAGATATATAATTTTTTTTCTATTAAATGTTAATCTCCTGACTTGGCAGAGAAATAGAAGCTCTAAATTATTAAGAAGGCAATAACCTCTCTAAACTCTTTTCCTGAATTCATGGTATTTCCCAGGACTATTATCTAAAAAAAAACCACACACACACACACAAAAAACAACCCAACCTGCAAACCTGTTTAAAATATAAATATTGGGTCCATTAAGTACAACAATTTGATGCCAAATATCAGTTATAAGGGGCTTTATTTTTATTGATGCCTCTTCTATTCCAGTGAATGGAACACACATACACACACTGGGGAAGTGGGAAGCAAGCCTCCCAGTCTTGGCTCTTTTTCATTTACATATGCCATTTTTGTAACCTTCCCTCTTTGGTTGAATTCACTCATTGCCCATGTTTGCTCACACCAGCATAAATAACGGAAATGTCCGCTAATGCATGAGCGATGCCACATGTCCGATTATGCTAAACGCAAGTGCTCTGATCGCCTAGGGACTCTTCCTGCAATGCCATCTCTGCTGCAGTTTTTCGAGTTTTTTAAAAATCTCTGCATTTATGACTCTTGTGAGCTAAAGGCCTTACACGCATTAAGAAACAGACGCCATGTAAGAATCAGGTTAATATTTACCTTGAGGGGCTGCTCTAGACAGCCTTGTTTCAAATAGCCAAGGCCCCAGCAAACATGGAAGAATTTCCAACACCAAAGTCTCACATCCAGTTTAGTCGGGGACACCACTGAATGAACGAGACAAGGGCAGAGATGCCTATTTTCCATTTGGTATTTTGCGCATGATGTATTTTATGGTGCCATTTGTGTTTTTTTCTCTCTGATACTCGTAATAGTTTTTCCCTCTCTCTGAAAATCATTCACAACATTTAGCAGCCAGGAGTAAGGCCCAGGTTCTTTTTCTCTGCCAGACGTGTGCAACCATACTTGACATGCTCATCACAGGCCCTCCTCTTTCCATCCTTATTTTGGGGCCTGTCACTACTTGGATACACAGAACACGAAAGAGAAAAAAGACACCATGAGGCTGCAGCATCCAGTGATAAGGAAAATAAAGAGGCAGCAAGAAGTAGTTTTCTGCAACCGTGGTGAAGCAGGCGGTAAGAGAGGCTTGTAACCTCTGCTAATATTTGCCATCAGTGTAAGCAGGCACTGAGCGAGACACGTATCCATCAGGGACGGTGACAATTCGTTTGAAACCCTTCCCTTGCTGACTCTGAAACAAGTGAACTGAGAACATGAACCGTTCAGGTAGGTAAGAAGCACGTGCAGGGGAAGTTTTAGGTCCTCGTGAGAGGGCACCCGGTAACCCTAGGGGGAAAGTGCTCACGTTCTAAAGACGCAAGAGTTTTTCAGCAGCAATGATCCAATGCGTTTAGAATAAGAGGACATTTTAAACTGTGTCACATTTGGGTGGGATCAAGAGAAAAGGTTTAAATGAAAAACAAGCCATCAGAAAGATTAAAATTCATCCGGAGTTTTAGAGCAGCGCAGGTATAGCGAGTGATGAGTCACTGTAATATGAAAACTTAAGATGTTCATTGCGTATTTGATTTTACGTTAACAGCTCTTAGGAACAGGGACCCTCTGTCAAAAGGAACAAGCTTTTCTGACGAAGCAGGAGTGATGAAAGACAAACAATGGATTAATAATAAAGCTTCTGCCAAGGCCTGCCCTCCGACAGGAAGGATTCAGCGATTCTCAGAGAGCACTCAGAGCACCTGTACAATACCCCATCTTCCTTCTTCCCGGCCAAAGTTCAGACCTCACAGCCTTTGTAAACACAGGACTGCAGAGGCCAGCATGACCCATCATTTATGTTCCTCCTGTTTACCACCTAAAAGCTTTAACCTTCAGTGTCTTAAATGAAGTTTCTGCCTTTGATATCAAAAGGGGAGTGAATGAGACGATGGGATGAATTCAAGGTTACTTGATCTTTCACTCTACACAGTAACAGAAAATGGATGTCACCGTCTGTATTTTGGACCCCATGGTTCCGTACATCAAATTCTCCAAGGCAACAAATGGATGTTTACCTTGTGAATCTTTTACAAGGATATTCAAAACAATATACCACAGAAAACATTTTATTGATGGTTGAGGGCAAAATAAAATACACATAAGGTTCCCTTCCTACTCATGGAAAATACAGCATTGAAATGTGAGTATTCAGGTAAGGACTTTTTCTACTCCAGGGTTTTAGCAGGTGGCTCATGAAACAGAAGTCATGCTGTAAAACAACATTAAATATAAAAATTAAAGAATCCAAATACTGCTTATGTAAACTGTGTATATCCACCTAAAGAATTAAGAATAAATCCAATTCTGCCTTTTCACTGTTGTTTCTACACTGAAGAAATACTTCTTTTTCAGTGGAAAAAGCTATTTTGATGTCCTGTGTCCTTGTTATTATAAAAAATGGGATCAAAAGTCTGGTTCAAGATGCTCCAAGATTACTGCTAAGGCACATTTTGCAATTAAAAAAGAACTTGATGGAAATGATTCATTTGTTCAGTTTATTTGCTAACAGTCAAATTAGTAATTGTCAAATTGAATGCTAAAAAAAACTTAATAAAAATAACAAAACACATTAACTTTCCTTAATGAGATGTAGTTAATAAAAATGGTTACAATAGAGTATTTACTATAAACATGTCCAATTTTATTTTCTTGCTACCTATATTCTTAGTTTCCTATATTATTGCACTTTTTCCTAAAACCTTAAAGATCTGTTTTCTAAAACCAATTCTCTCATGCTCATTTTGCAAGAAAACTGCATTTCACATTATTAACCTCATTAGTGCAATTTTCCTATAAATAAATACAAAACATTTGGAGGATGCATGTATAATGAGTACTTGGTTACTATAGTAGCAAATATCAAAGCAATTGCTAAGAAAGTCTAAAATTTTGACACGTTGAAAAATCTAGCATACCATTTATCATACTTCTCTAAATCCTGTGGCAAGAAAAGTCACCACGAGGGAAAATTAAGATACTGTTGTGGAGGCAATTTTATTATAAATTCCTGATATATTCCACCCTGGCCTGTTCTCAATCTAAATGTAATTTAGCATGCAAACTATTTTCAAGAGAAACGTACTTAAAAAGGCATAAAAGTTATTAGGGTAAGAAGAAACAAATCTGCACCTCCCCCAAAAGTTCAAGGCACTCATTAAGTGACGTCAGTAAAAACGGAACTTGGCCAGCCAAGTTCCAACGCATTCCTTGAAACCGCATGAGGTCTGAGGGCTCAGAATGAAGCTCAAAGATCTTTGGATCCACTTAAAAGTGGCCACCAACCAAATTAATTTCTCTGAAAGAAATCTTTGAACAATTTGTTCAGCCTAACCCCTCTTCAACCCCACTCAGACGGCTCATGTTTTATTAGGGACTCCACGGTTTAAAAACATGCGGCCAATCCAAAGCAGAGGGTTATGCTGTTTGCCTAACCGTTAAATTAACATATACAGAGTGTAAGATTCGAACTGACAGTGAACAACTCAGTCACATACTCATCTAATTAAAAAAAAACCTACTGATGGGACAAAAAATATTTTATTTCCATTACACTTGCACGGGAAGGCTCAGAAAGGCTGTTCCGTCGGAGCCCAGCGCTCAGCACCAGCACCAGTGACCAGCAAGGTGACTGGCAGGGGCCGCCTGCTAGCACACGAGCCCCTGTCGCATCTGTATGATCTGGAGCAAGGCTGCCTGTACATCTTCATCCATGTGGCCCTGGGGACAGAGGAGGAAGGGGTGGCACCTTTACGTCATCTGCACCTGCACCAGAATTCTAAAGACAAAGGCTGTACAGTAGGCTCGAACCAGCTGTGATTAACCAAATGCTAAATCCTCACAACCTCGGTTACATTCTAAAGGATTTGCTGGAAAAGGGAGTAGAGCTCTATGGTGGAAATAAAGAAAGTCCATTTAAAAGTAGCACACACCAGTTGCTCTTAACACCTATTATCGGAAATCAGATAAACAAACGTCTCTCTCTCTCTCTCTCTTTTATAATAACAGCTTGGATGATAAGAGGCAGCATAAGTTAGAAATCAACCAAGTAAACTACAAGGACATTTTGCTCCTGCTGAGATTTCTTTTTATTAAAACAGGAATTAATGAAAAAAATCCCCCTATTTAGGTATTTTACATAAATAGAATTATATATATTATTTTGCAACTTGCCTTTTCACCCAGTGTCCTAGAAATTTTCCCTAAGTTATTTCCCTAATTATTTTAAATGATTGTATAATATCCCACTGTATGGATGCATTGTAATTTCTTTACCCATTCCCCCAGTGATGGGCATTTTAAGGATTTTTCAATCTTTATAAGCAGATTCCCAGAAAACAAACTGCTAGGTCCAAAAGTAGGCTCAATTTTCAATTTTGCTAAGTACTACAACATTTCCCTCTATAGAGATTATAACAATTCACACTCCCACCAACAGGGTATAAATGCCCATTTTCCCACAATGCCCTGGGCAACACTATAACTACCATCTTGTTTAATAGTCACCAATCCCTTAAGTGAAAAATGGTACCTTTTTTCACAAGACAAATGGGATCTTTTTACATGAATATTAGCCCTTTACATTTAGAAAGAAACACTTTAAACTGAAAAAGATGGCAAGGGGTTGATTACATGCACGTCAACATGGTAGGCTTATTACAGCACCCCGTTACCGCATTACCCCGTTTCTTTGCTGGAGCACTTGAATAGATTTCAGCGTAATGCCTTGTATTAATACAAGAAAGTTTGGCTTCCAAAATCTGTTTCTATAATAACAGGATGTTTAAATATCAAACATTAACAGTAGCTGACTACACTGAATTTCTTAGCTAACTTTGTGATGCCAGAAGGCAAGACTATTTCAGACGCCAAACTGCTTCTGCTACGTTTCATTAGGAGTCAGTAGAAAATGCTTTCAGATTTCAGAAGCATACATTAGACAAAGCTGAAAGGCTTGCTAGCTTACAGTCTTCCAGCGTGAGCACCGCTTTCCTCCCTTCGCCGGTATCAGATCTGAGCGAGTTCCTCAGGCTCTCTAATACAGATCTACACTTTGCCACTCCTTCCCCTCCTCACCTCCCATCCCGCTGTCCTTTCACAGTCTTCTCTAATAACTGCAATATGCTTTCAAATCCCAGCTTCTCTGCTACCTGCTCATAAAAAAAAAAGTAGCTGAAGGTACTTCCTTTGATCACACCGTTCATTCTTTTTCATTGGTTTCCCCTTCATCTCTTAGAAAACAGGCAGGCTTTTTGATTTTAACAATTTGACATCGTCGTTTCTTCCTTTTTATTATTTTACCTAGTTCTTTTTTTAATGACTTCTCTTTGACATTTTCTCTCCACACCTATGTTTTGGTTTGTTTTCTAACCATGTGACCTGACAAACTTCAAATCTTAAACGATGCTATTATACCTCTCCTGCCATTCTAACATTGTATCTTTTAGTAGGTCTTCCTGAAAAATCTATTCTGAGAATTTTGGAGATGCTGATCGCAGGGTTTCCACAGGGCACTAAGTATGGTATCCTTCATCTGTGTGTGTGAAACATTTTGTCGGTGTGATTTATCTTTTTTAAAAAATAGCTTTCTCTTATAACCCCAAAGAAGGGAATTCTTATGCTTCATTGAGTTTAGGGCTCAATAAATACATATTATTGATACTTTCCTAACAGAACCAATTTTTTTCCTTAAACTATTACAATTCTACACACACCTTACTTTTCATTTTTGTACTTAAACAGTATTCTCTACATTTCAAAGAAATACTCCTGAGCTTCCACTCCCCTCTTTTAACTGCCAGCCACGGTGGCTGCCAAGGCATTCTCTCTAGCTAGCAACACCATTAATGTGTGCTGCCGTATGTTGACAAACTATCTATAAAATGAGGAGAGAATACTAACTTTAAGATGCTGTGTTGCTATACAGCTTTGAAAATTTCTGTGGGAGATACACAAGCCGTGATTAAAAGAAACACAATTATATTTAAATAAGCATATGGGGTACAACTACTTTAAACATGACTTCCACATAAATGTACCTGAACACGAAAAATGATTTTCTCTAAAACAATAGCCTTTGCAAAGGAGAAATGGTTCTTTACCTGTGCAGCACTGAGAAGGTGTGTCCGATAAATTGCAATTACTTCCTGGTGCTGTCTGTCAGCATCCTAGATATGTGAAAAGATGGACAGGTTAGAATATCAGGACTCAGCTTTACAGACACACGGAGGCTCATGACACTTCTGTCCTTGGCCCTGAGGCTATAAAACAATGGTATTGGGAAAGTGCTCCTGTTGTTCCTTGTAACAAACCACCATTGACCCAACAGGTGCAAAATTCCACAGCGTAACAACAGTCTGAATTTTTCTCATGGATGTGTGGGAATATTCAAAATAAAAGCAATTCTACTTATCCTAGGTCACATGAAATGACTGCCTTAGTTCACATCTAATGCCACAAAATTATCCAGACACTTAACTTAGGCTTCAGATTGTGGCAAAAGCTTCCCATCTTGTCCCCGTCTCTGGACTTTATTCCCTGTCATGCTTCCAAGACTAAGACAGCTCTTCCCTCATATCACTTTCGGCTGAAAAACCGTGGGTGCCACCTTGTTACATATAAAAGAGAATCCCAACTCATCAGCTTGGTTCTCCACAGCCTCCACAACTTGGCTGCAAAGACAGCTTGTGTTACCAGCCTGGCTGATCAGCCTTTTCCACCTCCATGCCCTGCTTCACCCTATCGCCTGTGCCTGGAAGAGTCTGTTTTCCTTTCACTTAGCAAAATACCATCGATCTTACAAGCTCAGGCCAGGTACTCCCTTCCTCTCTGAAACGAGATCCTGCCGTATCAGTAATCTTTCCTTCCTGGGAATTAATGTCACTTAGAATCTGGGACTGTATTTGCAATTCTATATTTGGTATTTTTTGTCTTGTTTTTCTTTTGATAGATCTATATTCTGCCTCTCTAACTACCCAGAACTCCCTGGGAAGAAGAACTGCATACTCTCTTTGCTCTTGACAGCACTTAGACAGTCATGAACATAATAAATAAAACACAAATATTTCCGATTATTGGAGGGATAAGCATACCCTTTTGATAAGATCCAAATCAGCAATTTGTCATTATTAATCGGTAGGCCAACAGTATTATCAAATGAAGACTTAAAAAAATAACTTTCTTCTATTCAAAATAACCCATAACCAGTTCCTACAGAATATGAAAATATTAGCAACAATTTACATTTGATTATGTTGTGTTTTACTTAGCATGTCCACGCACATTATGCTAGCTCATTCAATTAAAAAAGCAAACAAACAAGGAATCCATTCTTACTATCCTATTTTATGGATGAAGAAGCCAAGCATTAGAAGGTTCCATGTCCTTGCTTTTAAGCAGGAGGACTTAGAACTGAGCTTCCATCTTTAGCCTGTAAATCCAGATGCTTTCTTCAATATGTAAAGGAGCTCTAGTGGTACTTATATGGATTTATATATCCAGATGTTTTCTTTTAACATATAATGATATGAGAAGGTATGAAACCATAGGAATGCCTAGCTTTATTCATAAAGATAAGAGATTATATATATTTTAAAAACTTCCGTTAGTTTAGAGTGTGCTGCAGTTAGAAAGATACCAGATTTGGAGTCAGCCAGTCCCAGGATTAAATCCAAGCTGTCTGACCCTAGGAATCAGGTATTTTTGTCTTTGTTTCCTTAACATGGAATGTTAACTGGGGGGAATGAAAACCTTTTAGGATTGTGATGAAGATAAAATTTAAAGTATGTGAAATGAGTGGTGTAGGGCCTGGCATAGAGTAGGCACCAAATAAACGATACCATCCAAGCAGTGTACACAACTTTGAGCAACATGACTACGCTCTTGGATCTGAACACAGCTACAATCCATCTGACTCCTCAAGGAGCTTGATGAATGAGCACCCACAGACGTGACCGCACCCCAGCACCCCCGCATGCAGCCCGCAGGCCCGGCACTCACAGCCAGCTGGTGCTGCAGGGACCTCACTTGCTGCTGCAGGGTGTCAATCAGCTGGCTCTGTCTCTTGCTGGGACTCCCACTCGTGTAGGTGAGCTGTGAAAGGCCATTGAGCGCCTGTTTCAGTCTCTCTACATCGTTCAGCAGCTCAGTTATCTTATAAAACAAGAAAAAAGTTACGGGAGGAGCAGATAAGCCTCACTTACTCATTTACAATGAACGTCTTTACACAGTATATACAATACATATTAATTTCATGCATTACATTCCTCAGTAAATCCCTTACGGAAGAATTATCGAATTAAGAACGAATATGGTGCATATCAGAACATGTGAGTATGACCCCCATCTTCCTATTTTTAGGTGTGACGTCAGTATGTATGAGGTTATGCAGACTATCTTCCAGGTAATGGGGATTCCCTCCAACAAAGTTGGAAAAGTAAAAGAGCATGGCTCATGCACATCCAGAATTAACTTAGGTGCCTGTTCGTTTCAGGAATGTATGATTTTAGACTACTTTGTCTTGAAGAGGGAAAAAAAATAGGGAGGCTGCTTAGAGCAGTGGAAAGAGCACAGGCTTTAAACTGTTTTGCTGCAACATTCGGATATGTTTTCCTGTGGCTTGCACTATCAACAAAGATGCTTTGTTTGCCATATTGTGTAATATTTTGTAATAAATTTTTAATGTCCACAATGCCATTAGATTCTAATTTATCTAGACTTAAATCTAAATGATGCCACTTAGTTTGTTTTGAGTATTTTTTGCTAACATTCAATATAATGGTAAATTTATTCCCATACAACAAAGGTTTCAAATAAAAATGTCATTTATGTGCAAAGCAGCTCAAAGTGTTATTAAATACACTAGGTAAAATATCAACCTTTTATTTTTTGTGGATTTCTGATACATTTTGAAAAAAATCTCGAAATCAATTAACGCAGTGAAAGAGTCAAATAAGACAGCGCTGACGTGGAGTAGCTGTATGACCTTGGCGGATTTCTTTTCTTTTTCTAAGACTTAATTTCATTATCAGTGAAAGGGAGAAATCTTTCATTGTTGAGGAAATCAAATGCAATCATAAAGATATGCCTGGCAACAAGTACATGCCCAAGTAATGGCAATAATTCTAAGTAGATATTAATAATTTGTTATTCTAATGATCTAGTTACATTCACAACCACCTTCCGAACAAGCTGAGAGCATGTAAACGCCGGCTCATCCGAGCAGAGCGTCAGGTGAGGACTCGTACCGCCCGCCCACGGACGGGCTGGGGCTGGGCCTGCTTTACTCCTTGTCGTGCCCTCCGCCCTGATCACAGCAGCTGGCACGCAGAGGCATTTCACCATTACTTGTGGAACTGAGAAAACTCAATCTCCTTGACTTCTCATCTTCACTTTACGCAACTCCCAGTTCCGAAAATACTGCTGAGCACCTACTCTGTACATTATACGCACACAGTGAGAATGAATAAGGAGAAAAGATAAGTTATGATGTTTCTCTTAAATCATCTCTTAAATCATGGTTGGGAAGATCTGAAATCACAGAATTCTGACACTGTAAAGACACACATGTGTGTGTGAGTGTGTGTGTCACACGTGTGTGTGAAATGGATGGCAAAGCCAAAAGAAAACATGCATTTCGGGAGAGGAGCAGTTTGCTGTGGACTAGACTGGACAATGAGGCTCCGGCAGGAGGACACGTGCTAGCGTGGGCATTACGGCACGTGCAGGACTTAACTCAGTGGAAAGGAGGGCAGGACATTCTGGGCGAGGGGCCCAGCCTGTAGAAATATATGGGGACACAATGCACAGTGAATGCGAGGGCTTGGTGTGCTGTACAGGTGAGTGCCACGGTCAAGTCTGGGGTGCTCCCTTGCATTCTTGGTTTCTTGTGGCCCAGAAACAGCTTTTTTCCTCCCCTCCCTCACCATTCTTCAGGGACCCTAAAATCCACCGCTCTGGACCATTCACGTATGAGGTAAGTGAACCTTCCGTCTCCCCACCTTCCCTCAATTCTAGGCTGTACTGATGGAGGAAACAAAATGCAGAATGCTTTAGATTTTTGTGTGACTATACTTTTCAATTGCAAAATTTTTTCTACCCACTACCGGTAGTAGTCAACGGAGAGGTGGCATTTAAGGGTCACCACGTAATGCTTTCGTAAGCCTCTCTGTAGGATGTAACTACTGTAAAGAGGGCTGTTCTGCTCAGTTTTTCTAAGGCAAAGCCACGCAGACGCCGGGGGCCTACCTTATTATCTTTTGCTTCGATCTGCTTAGCGGAGTCCTGTATTCTTTTCTGCAACTCTGTGATTGTGGATAAGGACTTATCGCATCGCTCCTGCTGATCCTTGATTTCCTGCTCGATGCTGAAATGTCGTAATTCCTTCTCATCTTTTGCAGACAGTTCCTTCTTCTTGGCATGCAAAACCTCCTCACATACTTCTTCATACTTTCTATTCAGATTGGCCAATTTTTCATTTAAGGTGGAAATCTCTGTCTCCAAATCACTCTTTGTTGCTTTGTGTTTAGACAAATCAACCACCTCTCTCATCTCTAATTTTTTTAAGGCTTGTTTAGTGCTCTGAACCTCTGACTGGAGTTTGGAGATTTCCTCAGCTTTGTGCTGGCTTTCTTCTTCCTTTGCTCTCAAGCTAGCTTTTATGATTCTGATTTCTTTCTCAAATGCTTCCTTCATCTGCAAATGCTCTGCCAGGAGCACAGAGGAGTTCTTCTGGTTCTCCAGCATCTGGTGCAGTTTGGTTACTGCCTGCTGCTCTTTCTGGTAGCGCCTCTGCTGACTCTTCAGCTCTTCCTGCAGGTTCTCAATCGTGCTGTGAAGAGACTGTCTCAGGGCCTCGACCTGGTCCGATGGGACGTACTGCTTTTGCAAGAGTGTTTGAGCTGAAAGGATGTCAGAAGTCTGTTTGGCATTTTCTGCTAGTAGCTTCTCCTTCTCGTTCTTTACGTCTGTGTATTTCTGTAACAGGTCTTTTAACTGTCTGTTCAACTCCTCTGTTTTTCTGCTTAATGATCTTTCCTTCTCATGAGAATTCTCAATGAGAACGTTCTTATCCCTTAAGTCCTTCTGAAGAGTGAAAATCTCCTTCTTCAACCTGTCATTCTCTTGTTTGCACTTTTTGGCCTCTTCTTCCCTGACGTTAGACTTTTGTGCCTGCTCTGATATCTGTTCTTTTAGTTCTTTCTCTATTGCTTTGAATTTTTTCTCACTCTCTTCGAAGCTGGCAATGGGAGCATATTTCAGTTTAATGCATTCTTGGATTGTGTCGAGTTCCTTTTTTTGGGCTTCAATTTCAGCATGCAGCGTCACAATCTCTTGTTGGCCTTTCTGGTAGTTAGCCAACACCTCAGCACTGCTCTCCTGCACCTTCTGCATGCTCTTCCCAACGGCCCTCACCTTCTCCTCGTGCTCCCGCAGGCTAATGTACTCAGCTCTTATCTGGTTCTGTGTGTTCTCCAGGTTTCTTTTTAATGTGTCATTCTCATCTTTGATTTTTACACATTCTTGATTTATGTCTTCAAGTTTTTTCTTCGCATCTAGTAATTCTCTGTTCGTTTTATCTAACGTGCTACTCAGTGCAGCTTTAATCTCTTCATGTGTTTTAACCGGCACATACTGGTGACTCATCGTCTTTTTCAAGTTAGTGTTTTCAGACATCAGTGAGTATATTTTCTCTTGGTCTCCTCCACATTTTTTATTAAGTTCAGACAGCTGTTTTTTAAGTTCAACAATATTGGATTTCAGGGCCATTATCTCTTTTTCATGTTTCTCAGGAGATACGAACACAGTTTCCAGGTGGCTAACATTCTTACTTAAACTATCATTGTCCATCAGCAATTTCTCCGCTTCCAATTTCTTTTCTGTATACTTTTGTGTTACATCTAAAAGCTTTTTATTCAAATCATCAACAATTACGTCATGTGACCTTTTCATTTCTTCACTTGCTTTTAGAGGAACATAATGATTTTTCATTTCAATTGTTAAGTTATGTACTTGCTGGTTGAGGAGTTTATTATCCAGATAAACCTTTTCGATTTCCTTTTGTAGCGACTGATTTTGCGATGTTAATTCAGTGATCTTCTTCCCAAGTTCTCCTGATTTGTGCTCTAATCTGCTCTTGAGCTGCTCGTGTTCCTCTGGTTTGATATGCTGAGCAAGCTTGGACTTAAAATTCTCAACTTCTCTCTTTAACTGTCTAATTTCACTAAGTGATTTTTCATATTCCCTTTCCATCTCAACTAGTCTTTTTGCCTTCTCATTTACTTCATTCGATAACACGCTCTTCATGTTTTCAAATTTTTCTGCTGGAATGGAAAGGGCTAACTTTGCTAACAATTCTTTCAGCTGGCCTTCCATCTCTGTGACCTTTCTGCCTTTCTTCTCTCGCTCCATTTCACACATACTGAATTCCTTCTGCAGTCGCTTGTTTTCCTCTATCAGCTTGCCTTCGTCGCGCTTACACTCTTCCACTAACATCTCATTTTGTTTCATCTGGTTTCGTAGCTTTCCCACTTCTGCTGACGCGCCTTCGTATTTCGCTCTCATGTCTTTCAGCTGGTCCTTCAGATCCTCCGTGAGTCTGTGGCTCCCTGTAGCTGCTTCACTTGTCAGATGCTCTTTTAGGGCAAGAAAATGTGTCTGCATTTGCTTCACTTTGCCTTCCGACTCGTACATTCTCTTCTGCACATCTTTCAGTGCGTCTTCCAACTGCTTTATCTGTTCATCTGAGTCCTCCTTCACCCTCTCACATTCTAGTGCTAAAGCTTTGCACTCGGCCACCTTATGAGCCAGCTCGTTCTGGAGCTTCAGGCGGTCTTGTTTTGCTGACTCGCAGAAAGTTCTCATTGCCTCTAACTCCTTCTTTAAAATTTCAGTTTCAGAATATGAGGTTTGATTGGGTAAGGATAGCTCCAGTGGCCTTAACATAGATCTGCTTTGCATATGAGCTGGCATACCTGAGGAAGTACACTGAAAAGGACGGAGAAAAAGGTTATCAATCACAAAAGCCTAAAGAAGGCACCTATTTATCAAACTTATAAAACTTCCACATCATCAGTAGTCAGAGGGTTTTCAACCTAGTACTTTGGGAAAATATAGTACTGATTTTTGAGGTAAGGAAAATAGTGCACAGTACAATTTCCTTAATACACCCTTAAGTCGTGACATTTTGAAAGTGTGCTCACTTAAGTGTATCTCTGGAAGAAAAAAGAAAATAGTTATGGTCTCTGGAGACCACCCTGCTTCCCCGAAAATACGACCTAGCCGGACAATCAGCTCTAATGCGTCTTTTGGAGCAAAAATTAATATAAGACATGGCCTTATATTATAGTCAAATAAGACCAGGTCTTGTATTACTTTTTGCTCCAAAAGACACAGTAGAGCTGACTGTCTGGCTAGGTCGTATTTTCGGGGAAGCACGGTATTTTCTTTTTCTTTCCCCATTTACAATACCTACCTCACATATGAATATCAACTCAATCAAAACAGATTTAGTCTTTCTATGTTTTATGGCACATAATATGCTTAGGACTTCAAATTCTGAAGAAAGCCATCAGAACCCTTGAAAAAGTAGTATTACCGTTTTAAAATCTGCAAATAGTTGCATAGAATGATATATTATTTAATTTCTAATAAAATATATGACTTCTGAGTACCCTCCTAGTTAACGCCAATGTAATGTTCTTTAAGTTACAAAAATACCACAAAACAAGGCTAGCTAGGATGAGAATAGTCACGAGAATGATGTTAATCAACCTGCAACAAAGAATCAAGTTTTCTTCTCTCAAATAAAAAGATGAATTAGAACTTAACATATAATCTCACTACAAAATTTGACTGACATCTTGTTCTCTCTATCAAGTGCTGACAAAAAAGGATACTTCAACTTCTCAGTGAAATGGTTCACAAAAATCAGAATGTGTAATCATGAAAGACTAAATTTAACTAATTTTATTTTCCCCCATACAGCCTGTTATAATAAGGGCTCTTCACAAGTGCTAATTAATTGATCAATGCCCACTACTTTAATGGGCAGGTTTTAGTATTGTTCAGTTAAATCTATACTGCCTTCCATCAAATCAAGAAGAAAATTAACAACATGGAATAATTTCCCAGCCTCAGTCTGTTTCTAATTATCTTTAGACTAACTAAGACTACTATAATTTACCAACAAATTACTTACACAGCAACACCATTTACATACTTGTTTTATTACGATCAATCTTCTTAAATATTATTCAGTTGATTGATACGCATTCTCTCAACTTAGAATCTTAAAGTTTCCAGCTTAAAATGATCTTGGACGTCATGCACACTAATTCACTCTGCCTATAGATGAAGGTATGTAAAAAGGCCTTTACAGCCCAAATATTTATCAGCTCTGCAATCCACAGGAGGTACTAGAAAAGTAAACCTTGTTTCTACTGGAAACTAAAAGTGAGGAGCCAATAAACATGTAAGAAAATCAGACCTCTTGGAAGCTTTCTTTATTTTGAGGTGAATTTCTAAAACATAGAATATATGAAAGCCAGGAAAAAACATATTTCAAAGACAAAAAAATTGACTTGTTAATTTCTCATACCTATCTTCCCCTTTTTATGGGTCAATCTGAAGTGTTGACTGTGTGCTGTAATAGAGGCTTACTATAAAGACCATGAAATTGTAATTCAAATCTCTTAACTTATGCCACTGTCATCAAAAACACTCTAAGCAGCACCAGAAATAGCATTATCTGCTTTTATTAAACTCAAGACCAACTTTTCTTTGATAATGAAAACCATATTCAATGTATATTGACAAATATACAATGTTGTTGTTCTTAAAAAGGCACAAATATTTTTAATAAACATTTTTATTAAAAAATAATATTACCTGTGTGTCTGTCATGTACATTTGACCTTGTTTAAGAAGCATATCTTCTTTTCCTAAATAAATGCAAATAAATGATGTCAACTTAAATATCCATACCAAAGTAGGCTAAGTATTAATTTGGTATTATTATCTCTCCTTTGTTATTCATACAAAAGAGAAGCATGTATTATAACATAAAATTATCCTTGTTCTAAAATATCCATATTTTCATTGTTCTTTCTATATATATTAGGGAAGTATCTATATTCTTCTGGATAAGTGCATTTTTAGAAATATAGGTGACTGTTAGACTAAAACAAGCTACATGATTCTAAAATACGTATCTTATCAGTCAAAATAAAATGGTGTTCTTTGCCATTTACAGTATAAATATTATTACTGCACTTAGCTAGAGGACAATTAATATTCAGTGGGAAGCAAAAAAATAAATTTCCTAGAGAAACTGTTTAAAAATGGAGACAATAAAAGGAATGATTAATTATGGATAGTCTTAAAATAAGTAATTGCCCTGGAACTTCTAACTAATTTTAAAATGCTTACCTGCATTGAGACTATATCCAAAGATTTCTCCAAATCATAAAACTATGTTTCTGTGTCTTTCCATATAAACAAGCCCCAAATATCACAAGATAAATGTCTATTAATCAACAAAGCAAATTTGGTAATTCATACAACATACAATTTAAAAAACAGGTGCTAAGAAAAATCAGAGCCCTGGTGATTACCAGCCTTCACGTTAGAGACTCTAGGGGTCACCTTAGTGTCCTCCTAGTTCCACATGCTGAGTTACAACACACGAGTAGTAGGATGAAGTGTAGCGGCAGGATTATCATATAGACAAAATAAATAGGCACAAACATCCTTCTCTGCTTAAACTGGGTGAACAATAATGACAATCTGTACTTTATACTTACGGTTACTGAAATGACTTCCTGATCCTAAATGATCACTCTGAAATCAGAAGTATAAATTAAAACATTTTAGGTGAATACTGCTTCATTTTGTTATGTTTTGTATCTCTTTTAGTTCTAAAGGATTCCGCCATTAAAAACACATTTTCAACATTCCTTATTTCTCCTGAGTGCTAATTATTCTACTGCAACCCACAAAAAGACACCGCACTAGCAGCAATTAGATCAGTTGAGAATCAACTATTTCACTAAGCATTTTAATAAAAGCAGCCAAGTGTTTCAAAGAAAAGCTTTATTTTTCAAAAGAAAAAAGAAAAGTGAGCTCCAAATGTTCAGTGTATACTCTTTGCTGCTTCTTTGCTTCAAAAAGAAGGAAATGCCACATTTGCATCATTTTACTTTACTATTGTTGGGAGTGAGAACCCTACCTCATTGACTATGAAATATTAGTGTAACTTCATTCAAAATTTACAGAATACCCATTACTTTTGAAGGCAAAAGGAGACAGAGATCAGGAAATGAAACTGAGGCAAAGACCTACACTTAGTAATAACCCATCAAGGCATCAGTTAGGAAAAGGAGAATAATAGAGAAACTTTAGATACTCTGAATCAAAATATATTAGGATTGCTACTTTTGTATATTTGTGTATAGTAGTACTATTAGGTATATGTAAAACTCTGCTATGGGTGACCACAATAAAAACAGTCCATGTTTCTGTAACTAAATTAATGCCACCTCCACTAATCCTTGCTGCCCCAAAGGTATGGAAAAATGTCTGTAAACTTAGTTAAACTCTTTGTTCTATGTAATATTTCATACCAGAGTTTACAATAGCTACTACATGTACACATGTATGGGTGGGGGAGCCCTATGCACATAGGGGTTTCAAAAAACTTAGTTTGGGTTTATTACCTTTCCTTGATTATGCAAATGAAAATAAATGTTTTAGTTATAATAAAATTAGCCGTACCCTAAAATATTAAGTTTCCCATATTTTTTCTATAAATACAAGCAATATGCCTATATATTAAGTATTACATGCAACAGCAATTCTGTTGGCAATTTATGCAGTTTTTTTTAAGCATGTGAGATGATACAGTAGTGGATATTCAATATTTGTAAATGATGAATTCTTTATTTTTAATGGCTGCTCTCATAAATACTGGGCCACCTATAAAGTGGGCCCTGTAATTTTCTTTTAAAGTAAAAATCATTTCTAGTATAACAATTCATCATAATGATTATGTACCACCTGGGCAAAATATCCCCATTATATTGAGTGAAAAAATTACAAAACAGGATGTATGATATTCCCACTTGTTGAATGCGTATGTAACACAAGTTATGCACAAAGCAAAGGTCTGAAAGGGTATCAATCAGGTGCTAAGAATGCTGGGATTACAGGCATACTTATTTTTGCTTTTAGTTTAACTATATTTTCTAATTTTTCTAAAATAAATATGCACTGGTCTTATAAGAAGAAAAAGTTATTTTTCTATAGTTTATTATAACCTCATTGAAAATTACAGACTTGACCTAGGTTTGTTTAAAGCTATAGGAAAACATTTTATCCTTAAAATGACTCCTTAACACCTGAGTCTACTATTAGAAAAAAAGTAATACATAAATAGCACCCAATTATAAGAGCCAAACTTTGATGATCCTTCAAAGGACCCATATACACATCTGTGTTTTCTCATTCAAGCTATTCTGAGTGTAAAACTAGCATTGTAGTTAAGAGCACAAAGGAGCCAGACTGCCTGGGTTCAAGTTCTAGCTCTGCTGCTTCCTATTTGTAACACCCATGGGTAGACCATGACCACTCTGTGCCTCAGTCTCCTCACTTACAAAATAGTATAATAATTAAACATACCACATAGAATTATGTGTTTATTAAACACATGAAAAGTGCACAGAATGGTTTCTGGCACATGGCGGGTACTATGAAAACGTTAGCTATTAGTAGGTTCACTATTAACCTTCAAATGTGAAAAAAAACAGAAGCCACCATATTACATCATTCTTTAGCTGTGTTCCTGAATAACCTTCAGAATTCAGTCAGATAAAAAATTTCTGTGGTGGTGAACACACACTGTGATATACAGATGATGTATTACAGAATTGTACACTTGAAACTTATGTAACTTTACTAACCATTGTCACCCCAATAAACCTTAATTAAAAAATTTTTCTTTCGTTTGATTTTTTTTACATGTAGCAAGGCATAACTCACCTGCAATAAAGTACATAAATGTTAAGTGTACAGTGCAATGAATTTCTGCATATGTACACCTATGTAATCACAACCCAGCTCAAAATATACATTTCCAGCACCATCAGAAGCTTCTTCTGCCCCACCCTGGTCAGGAGCCTCTCCCTAGAGGGTGGGCTCTATTCTGACCTCCATCACCGGATGTTAGTTTTGTCTGACTCTGAACTTCACAGACATGGAATCATGCAGTATATACTGTACTCTTTGTGTCTGGTTTCTTTCATGCAACATTCTGTCTGTGAAATTCATCCATGTCTTTACATTCTTTTTCATAGCTACCTACATAATTTTTATTTACGAAGAAAAATACTTTTGTTATGTACTTTGGAATTATAGTCGCCAGTAAAAAGATTCCTGTGGAATAAGCCACCGTCTTCCATGATGCCCAGTGATGAACAACATTTATAAAATACATACTATGGCCCTGCAAACTGAATCCACGCAGTTCAAAGTCAGGCGAGCCGTCACCATTGGTGCACAGAGCGTGGGTAGTGACAGGAAGCAAGTGTGAGGAGGCTTCTGGGCACTGATAAGGTTGCTTGATCTGGGTATGTCCAACTAGTGAATATTCTTCAATGCACACACTTCAGCATGTGTACTTTTTAATGTACACTGTATATCAAAAGCATGGCCTTGGAAAAACTAAATGCTAATTGATCCAACCAAAGATGGTATATAACCTGAGACTTATTAACATACAACTCTTCACCAGTGTGTACTACTTAATACACATACGCACAAAATCCTTCCTGAGATCCTCCTGGAAATGCCACAACTCATTGATATGATGCTTTGGCATTACTGCCATCATAATCACTGCAAATTTACGAGTAAAAATATATAAAGTTTTTAAAAGGTAAGGATGAACAAAGAGGAAAATTGGGGAGAAGACACTAAAAATGTCAGTTATATGCTAGTCAATTTCAATGATCTCATTTAACCTTTCTAACAACTCTGTAGAAAAAGGAACAATCACTCCAGTTTTGCCAAAAAAGGCAACAAGCATAGAAATTCTAAATAAACTGCCCATCGTCAATTCATTTAAACTATAAAGAAGAGAGTGATAACACAAATTCAAGTCTGACTCCAAGCCCTCAAACACTACCCATTATCAGTTATATGAAATAATTTATTTAAGCTTTCTATACCTCAAAATATTTATATCTATTTTTCAGAGCCTCAATAGTTCTTAAGCTTTCTTCATATTGCTTGTCTTTAGCCGCCAAAAGGGATTTCAGCTTTTCCTTCTGAAATGGAAGGGAATAAATGCAGAACAAAATCATGCTGTGCTTGAAATTGGGTTAAAATTATATTTTAGAAAATATGAATTACAATTATTTTGAGGACTGCAGTTAATGAAATCTCCAGCTTGGTGGATTTTTAACTATTAGTAGAGTTAAAAATTTATACAAATACGCTAATAAAATATGTAATACATACAACTAATATTATGAAAAATTCAAATTTCTGTTTGTTTTAAATTTTATTATTTTCATTTTTTAAATAATGTTTAGAATTTCATATCTTTTCATGGAAAGCTTCACAGAAAACATTCAGACGCAATAACAACAAAATGCCTAAGATAATCCGTACCACTATACTCAAAACATCCTTTTCCAGTCACATGTAGATTTTGTTTTTCCCTTTGAGCGATGACCAGAAATAGAATCCTGGTCTCCATCTCGATTCAGGCCTTAAACCTCTACTGCAGTACCATATTCCATCTACATAATATTTCAGAGCTTTAAAGTAAAATGTATCATCCTACCTCACTTTCCAGATCATCAGCAACCATTACTTCCTAAATTTAAAAGAAAAAGAAATGGATTTTCATTCTTGAAAGTTTATTTTAAAAGACTTGAGCTGGGAAAATATCTTTTAGAAAGACGGGCATGTGTCTTTAACATTGGGGACAAAGGTATAAGAAAACGTTTATGTCTACTAGCGATTCTGTTTCTGAGTAGTCATTCATTCTTCTCACAAGGTTCAAAGAAGCACTTTTGATTCTTCTGAGAACCCATGCACGATCAACTCCTAGTTGTTCTTCCTCCCCATGTCTTTCGTCCACTCCTTCCTCTCCAATCCCATAGCCCCAACTATTTATAGCTCAGTCCTTTGGTATTACCACATACCAACAGTATTCTCTGTTCTCATAGGGAACATTGAAAGTTTCGTGTAAAGGTCCGAGTAAGGTAACTTTCCTCAAGGGCAATGACCCAATTTTACCTCCTTTAGCAACATGACCAGACATGACAGGTGGTCGTCAACAGTTTGTTACCGATGGTGATTACTGGTGGTAGAATAGTTGTGGATTTTTTTTGTTATTATGAAGATGATTTACCTCATTCAGCTGTAGCTGTAAACCATTGACTTTATCCAATAATATTCTCTGTTCTTGCTGAGTTTTTCTCAACCGCTCTTTCAGTTCTTCATTTTCAATCTCCAGATCCTTAAATAGTAAAGATAACAGGGGCTAGACCAAACTTAAAAGAGCAATTTTTATGGAAGAAATTTTAGAAGGCAGTTTGCTATCACATACAGATAAGCACATACATAAAAGAGCTTTAAATACAAAGATACAATAATTTCAATGACATAAAAGTGATTTAAATCCATATATGAGAAATAATATTGAAAATTACAGTCTTATGATATCTAATGAATACACATATATAAAAGACAGCAAACCATCATGATTCTAATTGAAAGTAAAAAGTCATCTGGAAATAGAAACTAGCAGAAGAAAATGCCATGTTAAATGTTGCTGAACACCTCTCAAGTTGATGAGACTGTTCTAATGCTTTGATTAAACTAATCATCATTTCAATGCTCTGAAACAAACTTAATGATCCAATTTAAGGCTACATAGTTCACTTTCTTATCACTACATAGTAAACTATGAAAACCCAAATAAAATACTTTTGTTTTAGCATACGGAAAACAGCTATTCAATTTATACTTTAAGGGTATTTCAGTCATAAAATAAACCATTTAATTATGAGATCTTCCTCCAACATAATCCACATAATAATTATTTTTTGAACACTTTGATAAACATAAAAGATACAAAGTGCTAAATGGTTAACAAAACTGTTTTTCTTAATCAAAATAAAAAGTACTTTGAGAAGAAGTTCAAATTGTATTTTATTTACATTAATAACCATCATTTTATCACTGTAATTATCTAAAATGAACAGAAATTTATGACTTGCAGCCCAAAAAGGATATCTTTAAGTCAACAAAAAGTTATATCAAGTTGTTAAATTATTTGCTTCCTAATGTATATTAAAACAATACTTTCTGGAAGATAATACTGACCTAAACATTCATATCAAAAGTCAATTCTTTTAGAAGGGGTTGGACAAGGAAATAGAATCACAAAACATAACAAGCCAGTCTTCCTTCCCCCCCGCTCACTTGCCGCACATTTTCGTTCCCTTTCTTTTCCCCCAACCCCACTACAAACAACACGGGAATTCTTTGCAAAGGAAGGTACCTTTTTTTTGGTCTTTTTACCTGAAAGTTTTGATGCTCCCTCTGATTTGACTTCATATTTACTTCATCTAACATGTGCGTCAAATTTCGCTTTAGTGAAACAAGAGAACAGAAGTTAGCCAGGATGAGAACATGGAAACATACATTTTCCTCGTAAGTCCCACCAGTGACTTGCAGCTTATCTGACATGAAATTTTGCTGTGCACAACACAAGGTGGCAGTGTTTCCACTCAAAAGTCCAAGTGGAAAGCATCTGTAAGGATACAGGTTTTAAATGAAGCAAGTATACTAATTTATTTTGAAATACTGAAAAATAACACAATTTAAAATCCTTATTGTTAAGGATCTATTTTTACCAAAGTCACCAAATTTTGAAAAAGAGAACTGGCACTAGACCCAAAACTAAAGCTGCGCTATAAAGCATTATCAACCATTCCCAAAGGAAGAATTTAAAAAAAGGAGGAGGAATTACATTCATGTTGAAAGAAAAGAAAACATCAAAGGGTGTGGTAAGAAAGAGACAGATAATCCTCCAACCAGAGCTGTATAAAAAATCCCTAAATGACTTGGTTGGACCCATGGTCCGTTTTTGTACACTTCCTGCTTTGAAACCTTATTCCATCTTAGTGACTTGCTTTAACAAAAACACAATTATTAAACAAGAGAGCAAATAACCTGCTTTTTTAATGCAAACTGACCTCCAAAGCTACACAATAATTGAGAAAGTTATTTATTCCTTTCTGAGAGCTAAAAAAAAAAAAAGCTAATGCTTTAATTCTTCAAATACTTGTCATGTTGTGTCTTATTTGTTGAATTTTGTTTAAACTATGGTGTTTAGAATTAGATGTTCAGATTTAGAATTAGAGGGACAAGTTCACATTAAGAAGACACTCATTCTATATCTACCCTTTGGCCCACACTACATTTTTCGCCACGTTCCTTCCACCAAAGGACTGTTCCTTACGTGGAATCCGCTCAGTCTCATCATGCCACGCTCAGCCCCCGCCCACCCACCCCAGGCCATCCCTTCAGAGGGCCCTGTATAACCTGGCCCCTGGCTCTCTGCTCGTGGCTTCTCCGGCTCCATCACCTGCACACCACTCCTGTCAGTCTGGCCTACTGCCCTGGACACGTCAGACAGGATCTCTCCTCAGGGGCTTGTCCCTCCCTCCAGGAGGCATCTCCCACAGAGCTGCCTAGCTCCCTCATTTCCCTCAGACCTCTGCTCCAATGTCACTTCCTGGGAGAGGCCTCTGCTGACTGCACAACCTAAAACAACTTTCCGCCCTCTCCCTCTTCGTCTCCTCATCCTGTTCTGCTGTTCCCCAAAGCATCTGCTATGACACTGCTCACCTGCCTGTCGGTCCTCGCCCTCACTAGGCTGGGAGTTAGAAACTGAACGGTAACTGGCATATAGTAGGTACTCTGCAGATGTCTGTTAAGCTAATTGAATAAGTCTTATTTTTTAAACTATGTTGTAGTCTTCTTGAAAAAAGGGGTTATATGTCCTTTGATACTGGAAAAAATCCTCTTTACAGAATATATTTTTAATGTATTCAATAAATAATAAAAAACAAATGAGTTTTACTGTTCCTAGCAGAATAGTAACTCCATGTATTTTTTCGATAACTCCTAGAACATCAAGCAGAATACCATTTCCATATTAATATTCAATAATTTTAAAAATATCTGTGTATTTCAGAAATCAGTTTTCTACGATTCCAAGTGAGATGGCTGGTAAAGACATAACAGAGTACATTTTATCTCCCTCTATTCCCACTTAGTTTATCTGAGAAATGGCTTGAAAGAGTTGCTTCAGATGGAAAAGAAAAGTGACAGCAGACATGGCCCATGCATGAATGTATTACTTCATTCTGATGGATTCAAAAGGAAAATATGCTTTGATATAGCTTTCAGATTCAGGTGAGAGGCATGGAAATGATGCAGAATGATGATCAGAATTGCTCAGAAGGTACCTTTTTCTTCGGGGTTTGGAAGTGCTCAGGTTCCCCTCACTAGAGAAAAGCTGGGAGCCTGGAAGGAAACAGCCAGCAGAAGAGGAAAGCGCCTACGCTAGCTTTTGAACAAGATGGGAAGAGCGCCGTCAACCAACCCCGCTTATAACTCGAAGAGATTAGAAAAAATGGTAAGACATTTACTGAGACTGGGACACAAAACCAGGTTTAAATAGTAATTTGATAATAAAATTAATGCAACGTAGTATGTTTTTTGGTAAAGTCCTCATCAATTAAACAGAACAAAAAAAAAAGTAAAGAAATCAAAATGTTAACAGTGGTGTTGAAATCACAGTATGTCAGAAATCAGTTTTGAATTCGGTTTTCTTCATGTTGCATTGGAAGAATCTCCCCATAATAGTATTTGGCTCTGTCATTTGGGCGAATAGAGAAGAAAACTATCTATGATTTGTTAGGATAAAATTCATTATGCAACAATCTCAACAAGGTGTGATGTCTCATACTTCAAAGAGCCGGATGTTCAAGGCCAGCACCAGGAAGCTGTTTATGCCCCATTGGATACATTTATTATAATTAAGAGCCATTGTGAGAAAGCTGAGTGAGAATATCTAGATAAAGCCTCCTGATCTTAACACCTAGGTTCTACATGGGTATGACTCACTGAGGAGAGAAGAGCATGCATTTAAACTCAAAACAGTTATGTAAAATCGTTAACCACTTTTACTAAGCACTTTAAATTGAATAATATATCTTTTTTTTAATTAAAATTAAGCTCTACCTGTTGTAAAGATGGTCCTTTCTTCCAAAGTTCTCTCCCTAAAGATTTAAAGAGAGGAGGAGCAGGGAAACAGCAGGTTAACTTGGGTGGATAAGAATTCCCTAACTGTACAACTGAGTCAATATTCAAGAAACAAACATTCAAGTTTCCTCTAAAACTTACTACTTTACAGTTAAAACAATAGTGAAATACTCATTTCTGCAAAGTTGTTTTTTTTTTTTTTTGCTATGACAACACCCAGGTAGATAACATTCAGTGCTAGGAAGGGGAGCTTCACCCTCCTCATCAAAAACAATATATACGGATAAGGGGAAAGGTGAAGGGATTTGGAAGCAGCTGGTAACCACAAGATGGCCTCAGGGTTTTTTTGAAAATTAATTTGGGGAAGGTATTCTATAATGTTGTAAAGATTTTGTTGGGTACCCGATGGACATGCGTCCTATTTGGGAGACCACCTCAGGGATACTGTGGATACCTGATCATGGCATTGTACACCAGAAGCTAAACATTAATGAATGCCAACTATAGTTTTATATATATAATGTGATGGTTCAGTGTGAGGTCGGAGGGACAGTGGATGGGGGGAGGGGGGTTCACAGTATGAGGGATATAAATGATGAACGTCTAAGTATTACCTTGTTTTGTACACCTGAAACTAATAAATAAATAAATTAATTTAAAAAAAAATAAAAAAAATAAAAATAAAAAATAAATATTAAATGTGATTATATAAAACAAAACAAACAAACAAAAAAAAACAAAAAAACCATATATACCATGTTTCCCCGAAAATAAGATCAGGTCTTACATTAATTTTTGTTCCGAAAGACGCATTAAGGTTTATGTTCAGGGGATGTCATCCTGAAAAATCATGCTAGGGCTTATTTTCTGGTTAGGTCTTATTTTAGGGGAAACACGGTATTAATCAAACAATTGCTTTGACTCTTTCTACTCAGTTCTTAAATAACTCCACAGCATAGTAGTGTGTACTGATAAACCAGAGAATACATGAGGTCTGACAATTAAGTTTGAGAACTTGTTGCAACAATGTTGCTAACCTTTTCTTAGTATCAGAGGGAATATTCATTATGAATCTGTACCAACTGGACAAACAGTTAACCAAGCCTACTATTTGGAAGTGCTGAAAAGGCTGCGTGAAAAAGTTAGATGACCTGAGCTTTTCACCAACAATCCATGGCTCTTATATCACGACAGTGCACCAGCTCACATGGCACGGTCTGGGGGGGAGTTTTTAGCCAGTAAACAAATCACTGTTTTGGAATACCCTCTCTACTCACTTGATCTGCCCCCCAATGACTTCTTTCTTTCCCCAAAGATAAAGGAAATATGAAAGGAAGGCATTTTGATGACATTCAGGACATCAAGGGTAATACGATGACAGCTCTGATGGCCATTCCAGAAAAAGGGTTCCAAAATCTCTTTGAAGGGTGGACTGGGCACTGGCTTCGGTGCATAGGTTCCCAAGGGGAGGACTTCAAAGGTGACTGTAGTGATATTCAGCAATGAGGTATGTAGCACTTTTTCTAGGATGAGTTCTCAAACTTAATTGTCTGACCTCCTATGCCAAACACATTGCCTCAAAACAAGTGACTACAATGTAAGACAAACCCATACTGTGTCTCGGTAGTATAAAGGCTGTTCTTTTTGCAAACTGTAGTTCCACCATCTAAATCTTTCAAAGCTACTCCTTATTAACCTGGACTTTTCTGGTTACAGAAAACTGCCGGTACCTTTGGTGGTATTTTCTGATGCCGTCTTTAGTAAGGTTAGAATGTCCAGATTGTCGCCAATTCTTGCATAGTAGGAACTATCATGGCCCAGGGCATCCAGCAAGCTCACATCAGCACCGTTTTTAATTAAGACTTCTACAGCGTCTTTGCAACCATACTCGCAACCCAGCATCAGAGCAGTTCTAAAGGGAAGAGGGAAGGTGAAAAGACCTTGAGAAAGATCCAGGAAAACACTCCAGAAATCTTCCAAAGCAAATGTTACTTTAAAAAAGTCATACTTGTTACAGAGTCAGATTTTACTCTATATTTTTATCTTATATTTTAACTTCACCACATTTATAAAAACATTTACTTTGTGTTTTCGTTGGCACTGCTAAACTCTTTTATCACTTTATATATATTTGTAACTTCTACTAACTCCCAAACCACTTCTGTTCTTCCAGTCCTACTATGTCCTACAAGAAAATTACCACAAAAGCCTTCCACAACTGATACTGTCACCCCATCTGCTCAAAACCTACAACAATAAACCCAAACTACTGAAGCCCCTCCATAAACTGAACCACATCATACAAACCTCCCTGAACAATCTCTGCTACTCCAAACAAAACAAGAATCGGATTCCTGTTCCTGATTTCTCTTCTTAGAAGAGCCTTGCTTCTCCTCCCTGGAGACCTTCACAGCTTCGCACTTCATTTTAAAACTTGCCTACTCAAACATACCTTCCTCCATTTATCATGGGCCATGGGTGTATTCTGCCATGACAGAATCATCAGCACTTAAACATTAAATAGAATACCGGCAAATAGTACGGTAGTAACGTAACAAAACAAATCATCACAGAAATTGAGAAAGATCTTAGAAATTACTTGGTTCAATTCTTTATTTTTACTGCTGAGGAAATCAACATCTAATGAAATGAAGTGACTTCTTGTCACCAACTCTTGTCCTCCAATTGTGAAGATGGATTTCATAAGGAAATGGATTCCTGCCTTTGCTGTGTACATTCTATTTCTCTTTTACACTCCCCAATAGTTCCTGGTATACAACTTTATACACAACAGGCATTAACAACGCTTTGGTTACTAGGGGAAAAAAGGCTATAGGTTGGACAGGAAAATAAAGAAACCTGAATACAAAGTGTCAGAACCGAAGATTTTTATTCTTAAAACCACGGGCTATCTAGTCTATGTAATACACATTGCCCTACCTCATCAGTTTTGTTGTTAAGATCCAATGAAAAAACAGAGACAAACATGCTTGGAAAAATACAAGATCTATTAAAAAAATAAGGCATTATACGTGGATCAACCAGACCATCCCTGATACTAAAATTTATTTTTAAGTCAAAGTTTCTCAGTCATGCCCAGAACCAAATTAGAGTAGCTGCAAAAACAAAGTAATACCAAAAAAGCCACTTTCTTAATAATTACATCAATGATTTAATTGCTTAAGAATTTCCTCCTTTGAGATGCCAGAACAATTAAAACAATTAGAGCTATAAAATCTGACACCTAAAGATTAATTTATTATACTTCTCTACTTCCAGTGAAGCACAAACAACAGGCTACATGTTTAGAAAAATAAAATTAAGTCAAAAGAAGCCAAGAACTTCACTCATAATCATCTATAAAATCCCAGAAACTTGTTATAAACTATCATAATACTTCAATAGTGGAGGGAATCTATTTCAGATACTTTGTTGTCAGAAGCTTTGTGACCATACATATCAGAATTATAATATAGCAAGCACCGTGATACTCTCCAGCTAGAAAACGGGAAAGGGAGAATTACAGATAGAAATCATGACTGCACACCAACTAAAATAACATCAAATATAGATGCAAACATAAACTGCGGGATTCTGAGTGGAGAATGAACGCGGTTTCAGAGAAGGAGGTAGCATTTTGCCCAGGCAGGGTAAGGTCAGAATGCACCCGGGGCGAGTCTGTACTGAAACATTCCAGCTCTAGGACCCCGAAGAACCACTTTACTTTCCAAAGACTTGCAAATAAAGAAGTGGGGGTGTCAATGTAATTTTGTCTTCTTCTCCCTTGTAACTTATTTGAGCCCTCTTCATTAAAGACTTTTTTAAAGCTTAAATGAACTGGGATGTAATTCCTCTTTCTTCAGGTCTCTGACCCAAACCCAGGCCCTAATCATTGCCTGGATTCTGCATTTACCCTGTGATCTTCCCCTACGGCCCTGTCCTTCCTTCTGCAGCAGACTGAAGGAAAAAAGAAGTGGTGCTAACTACAAGAAGGGGAGAACCAAAAGGGATGGAAAAAGCCAAGTCACAACAGCAGAGGTTCAGAATCACTGTGCATCCATCTGGCGAGTGGGGAGCTGTGATAAAAGAATTACCTGTTTTGCTTGTCTCTGGAATTAATATCCGCTCCTTTATCTATCAGCAGCTGACATATTGTTGGCCTACACATCTGAGTAGCCAGAACAAGTGGTGTCCGTCCATCCTAAGCAACAAGAGAAAAGCATCAAGACAACAAATCTCCCAAAACATAAAAGTCAGAATGCATGCGTTGAAATGAGAATAAATATAAACTGACTTACTACATCTTTGGCATTCACCAAGGAACCATGATCACAAAGCAGCTGTATGCTAGAAGGACAGTCTGCCATAGCTTTGAGGAACAAAGGAAAATGATGAATGGTGAACATCTGTGGGTAAGACACGTGTTTTGCTAGGTCCACAAAAGGTCTAAGTTCTTCAATTTCTAAACTATCAAGCTTCACACCCTTCACTCTCAGTTTAGCATTATAAGCATCGATTTTCTATATGAAAACGGATTAGACAAGATCACTTCATACATTTTGTATAATTGTTAGGACCAACGAATACTATCATCTTTGTAGGGGACAAAAATATACTGCTATTCTAGAAGTAAACACAGATAAAAATCAAACTTAAATTTTCTATTTATAGTATGTTTTTAAACATGGTTATAACTGACTGGGTCCTTGGAGTGTTAGCTCAGGTCTTTTTAAAAATTACGTTCTTTTTTTATAGAAAAGCCACAGTAAATAAATTCACTCAGATAATTCATATTTCCTTTTAAAAGCAGAAATAGCAATGCCTGCCCTTAGTGATGCAAAATAGGGTCATTTTGCAAAAAATTATAAAACTGCAGGATGCTTCTTCTCTGACGAACACTAGAGTTATATTTGTGTTAGGAAAAAAATTATTATTAAATTCATAAAATAGGATGGGGTTTAGACTCCCCATGTGTTTTTTTTAAAGCCTGAGTTGATACTAAATTATTAGCACAAAAGGTACTGACAAAGTCAGCATTCTTTCTGTGTATGTGAAATTTAATAGAATAAAACCAAACACATGTAAGAAATTCAAGTAAATGTTCATTTGATGTCTTTAATCCAGCAAGTCTTTCATATGAAATACATAATCAATCTTAAAAAAAAGATAAACTGGATACATTATTTCAGGAACTAGAAAATTAATAACCATTCAATTCCAATTAAAAATAAGAATGAAAAAATGTAAAGCATAATAAATTCCAGAGTTATGATATATTGAACAAGTCCAACCACTATTAAAGAGTGTCAGCTGTTTACCAAACTCTGATCACTCTTTTCTCCATGGTAGTAAGCTTGTCTGGGCACATGGTGACTCACCTAGAGACCACAGTTCCCAGGTCCCTTGCAGGTAGGTGTGACCCCCTGAGTTAGGCCATGCCAAAGGAACCTGTGCTACCTTCTGAGTAGGGTTAAAAGAGTGGTTATACATTCCTGCACAATCTTCCCCCTTCCTGTTAACAGGAAAACAGAGCTGCCTGCTATCAGCTTTAGCCTTAAAGATGAGGACAACACCCCTGGCAATGGTAAAACTGCAAAATGGAAGAAATCTGGATCCCTGAATGACCATATGGAGCAGAGGCACAAGCCAATCTGAACATCAGGACTATGACATGAAAGAAATAAATTCTGTAGTTTTGTTTTTAAGCCAATGTTATTTTATAGTGTCTTTGTCACAGCAGCCTAGCCTTAGCCTAAGACAAATACTGCTGTCAGGTGCTGCTATAACAAATCAGAGCCCAAAAGACAAAACTGCACATTGTCCAGGAATCCTAGTAAGCCAAACGGGTTGGTTTATATATCCTCTCTCTTTGGGAGGGGGTGCAGAGTTCTATGTATGGAAAGTAGGGGCTTCGGTAATATCTGGAATTAGAGGGGTGGACCGTAGCAGAAAATACAATTTGTTATCAAACTCTGTTCTTCCCTTCTTCTACAGTGTAGCAGCCTGGCCATGATTGGTCACCTAGAGACTGCATTTCTGAGGCTCCTCTGCAGATCAATACAGCCAGTTGAGTTTGCTCTAGTGGATGGAATATGAGTAGAGGGCTATCTACACTTCCAAATCTGGGTCTTAGACTTCAGGCATGTGCTTCTCCATGCTCTCTTTCCCTTTCCTACTAGGTGGAACATGGGTATAACTGCAACCCTGCTTCAACCACGCAGTTGATGAAGATACTCAGAGACAGAAAGAATTCTGTTCACGAATGACCTTGAGTCACTGGTCAGTCACTACCACTTAACATTTTTTTTATAAGCAGCTGACATTGGAGTTGTTTTATCACATAAACTTAGTCTTCATTCTAACTTCACCCATACACCTACTGAACAAATACTAAGATTTCCATTGATTAAGTTGTATCAGTTTTAAATATAGGAATAATAAAATTTATAGCATACTAAAAATTGCATATGTTTAATGTATACATTTCGATGAGTTTGGACATACACATATATTGTGATACCATCACCACAAACAAGGGACTACGCATACTTACCTCCAAAAATTTCGTCGCGAGTATATATGTGTGTTTATTTTGTTTTTGGTAGCTTTTTCTATGTGTGATAAGAACACATAACATGAGATGTATCCTCTTATTATATTTTAAAGTGCACATTAATTATGTATTAATTATGTGCAATTTTGTATATAATTACACCTCGAAAAAGCATAAAAATAAAGACTGGGGAAAACTGAACAATGACTAGACAACATTGAAAACATTTCAAATGCATTAAATGTAATAATGGTATCACACTTAGGTTACAAAATAGAATCATTATCTTTTAGAGATACAAATTGAATTGTTTATGGATCAAATTATATGATGTCTTGGATTGGATTTATATATGTCAGTTGAGTGGGTGATGGTATGGATGAATCAAAGTTGGCCATATGTTAATAACTGTTGAAGCTGAAGGTGAAGGGTATATAGGTGTTTTAATATAATATACTCTCTAATTTTATGTATGTTTGAAATTTTTCATAATAAATAATTAAAAATAATTAATGTTGGATTAATTTTCTAAAAACTAGGAAAAGATGGTAGATCGAAAATATCACACGACACATATTCATACTTCAGCAAGTAACAAAATCATTTTTAAGATTCCATCAAGCACAGCCAATAAGGATTACAAATATATATTTTTAATTATTTTAAATTTAATTTGATTTTGTCTCGATGATTCCGCAACTGTACAAACTTGATAAGGACAGCACTTATGAATCTAGGCTTATGTTTTTATTTAAGTAGCACTACAAAGTTATCATAAAAAATAAAACGTGTACTGACTCACAGGGGTCACTGTAAGGTTGAAATGATAACGTATGTGAAAATGCTTTGAAAATAATAACATTCTACACAAAAATAAAGAATGCATTGTGTAAAAAAATTACACTATCATAAAAGCACATGAAATGTAAAAAGAAAAAAAAACAAAGAAAATTAAGGTATGAAAGTTGAAGGACATTTCAAGTATAATGCATTTTTAATGCAGAGCACTTGAATCTACTGCAGATATTCCACATATGTGAAAAGAGAGGGTCAATATTTTTTCTTTCCTTTGGCCTTCTAGTAAACTGCAGGAATGTCAGACTTAGAAGAGTGGCCAAAGGTCAGACTGTATTACATTCCAAAAATACTTAATATCTAACTTTAAGTATTTTAAGACACCTAAAGAACAATACAAATAAAGAACAACACAGATAAATAAACAATACACAAGTATGAGTAATAAAATCTGTGAAATTATTAGTATAAATCTTTTTTAAAAATAGCACGTTACAGTGATGTGAAATTCAGCACTGACACCTCTAAACCAAATAGTCACCACCACCCTTAATTAAGAAGTTACTACATGCCAGGCACTATTTATGATTTAATTATAACCACTTATTGCAGTAGTATTAACTTCATTTTGAAGATGAGAAAAATGAGATTCAGAGATGTTAATTAGGTTAATGTAGTTTTCAAGAAAGAGAAGTCTTCCTCCCATTTCTCCTGCCAATTCCCTCTCTCTCCCTCCCCTCCCTCCCCTCCCTCCCCTCCCCTCTCCTCCCCTCCTCTCCCCTCCCCTCTCTGCCTGGAGTTCCTTGAGAGCAGGATTGTGGTTTACTCATCTGCAGACTTTGAGTATCTATCAAACTGGCCTACAAATATTGGCTGGCTGAATGAATCTTTTAAAGCTGCACAATCTAAAATATTTCAAATTTAGGTAAAAAAAAATCCATATACTATTCTGTTTCTCCGTGAATTATATGAATGTATGCATGTTAAAACTTTGAAATTAATTTAAATGCCTAGGCATTTTACCAAACTTGTTTCTGTCCAAGTGAAGCCTTTGCTTACCAGCATCGTGGAGTGCGGTTCTTCCCTGCTGGTCCACATGTTCAGTGGGACAATTGTACTGTTAAAACCAAGAAATGTAGTCATCCTAAAGAGTGTTATTTTAAAATTAAATCTCTAAGTTCAAATGAACAGCTGTTATTTCATCTTAAAATATTCCATTTATCAAAAAAAAAAAAAAAGCCCACAAAGACTGCTAGACAAGCCACTAAATATTTTGACGTGAAACAAATATAATAATGTTACACTGTAAATTTAACAATAGTTCTCCAAACAGGAAAACATGGTACATTACAATAGCCTGGGATATAGAAACTATGTTATTGTTTGTTTGGTTTTTGTTTTTTATCAGCAGGAGTTAAAGCTTTAACAAGTGAATCAGAAAACCAAGAGTTCTGCTATTAATGTCAAAAATGTTTATAGAAATGTATCACTGGACCCTTTCATTGAAAATTCTGCCCACTCATTCATAGGATTTTGTGGCTACCTGATTACAAGTTTACCGAACGGTTAACAGTAGGTCCTGTAAGTTACTGGTTACAGAGCTACACAGGTCCTGTGCTGTGTCACTTCATCTTATGTTGTCTAACAGACAGCAGAAAATTCCAATCTCCATCTAATGTCAACAGGAAGGTCATGTCTTTGTTATTTATTTTTAATACACTGAGTTATGCAACTCACTTCCCTCAGAGTTTTTGTTCTTTATTGTTCACATTCTTTCACAAATGATGGAAAAAAATATTATGTAAGCTAAGAGTCAAAGTTAGCCCACTATTTTCTTTGATCTCAAATTCCAAAAACATATCTATTATTTGCTGTTGAAATAATAAAGCCAAAACATGAACTGCTTCTGTTACCTGCAGGAGTTTCTGCAGGCACAATGCATGTCCGTACTTTGCAGCCAGGTGAAGAGCATTTCTTCCTGTGAAAGAAAATAATTTAAAATAGATGTGAACTTTCATAGAAATGTCATGCACTGTTTAAAATTATACTTAATTTGTGAGCACGCGCTCAGTTTCTAAGATGTTTCACCTGGGTTGATATTTTAATAAGATATAATGTACACACTTCCGAAACAATGACAGTGGGAAGAAAAATTAAACATACTCATACAAATGCATAAAGAGCAAGAATTTTGTCTCATTCGTCCCGTATTTCTAATACCTAGAGTAGTGCCTGAGACAGAGTAAGGTAACTAAATTTTGGCAGAGCAAAGGGAGGAAGAGAAAAAAAGAGGAAAAGAAAATGGGGAAAGAAGGGAGAGAAAGATGGCTAGATTTCTTATAACATTTCCAAATAGGCAGTGTGGACGCTAAAATGGAGAAAGTTAAGTGATGTAAGTCAAAGAAAGGTATTCTCTAATTTCTGTGCTTCAACTAAAATTCTAAGTTCATTAAGAGGCCGTGTCTCTGAAACTCAGACTTGTTTGACTATGTGTATTAAAATGTGCAACTTTAACGGAAATGACAAGGAGCCGCGCAGAGAGAAGGTTACCAGATAATCTGCAAGCTTAACTCTGATTACTGAAAAATGTACGCTCACAGAGAACATTCTATCTCAAAAACTATTTCTCCTAGTTACATTTCTTTACACATACATCTCTCTTGAATGGTGAAAGATGTAAAGGTTTCACCAGGCTATTCCAGCTTCCGATGTTTAAATGCTCTGAATTTCCCTCTAACTTCACAAACTTCTTAAAAAATGATTTGACTTCACAAGTAGACATTTCTGTTAGAAAAGAAGTTGCTTAAGTTCTGTTCCTCCTGGATAAGTGACTACATTGATTTCCAACTATCACTCAGCATTACATGAGTTTAGAGCAGTGGATAAGTTTTCCTGAGTCTGATCACTTCTGTGTAGCTGACTACCCCGCTCCCGGAACCAAAGGCAGTGAGTCTGGGTCTTTGAACAGATACAGACACCAGACACTCATCCCTGCCTAAAACCCTCTGGTTACAAATAAGTCAGAGCGATGATTTCAAAGTTCAATGTGCTACTGTTCATGCACAAGTTTCCAGGAAACATTTTACATGGTGAACAGTGGCTAGAATAACTGTCACTTGCATGGGAAGTACGAAAGAGCAGGAAGTGGAATGGTGGGAGTAGGCGCAGGAGTGACAGAACCTGGTGTTCAGCAAAATGCCACACAAACTTGGTCACATAAAAATGTAGGGTCAGGTATTTCCTTACTCAAATTCAAATCTAGCCTCTTGTGATAGAGCAGTGAAAGTCAGGGAAACAGCAGATCTAAAGCTTAGCACCGTGAATTATACCAAAGGTGTGTATCTGGCAAGACCTGGTCACAAATATGTCAAAACCACACTAACTTGAAATCTGGTTATTTACAATATACTTTCATATTTCTAGCAAATAAAGGAATTAAGATAAAAATACATAGTTTTTTAAATCAAATTTTTATCAAATAGCCACGTCTGGATTATAAGAGACAGGACAATAACAAGTGAGACAAGGGCCTTATGCTCGGGAAAGGACAACTGTAAGGACAAATGTAATTAAACAAAGCAAATAAAAACATGACTAAACAACAGCTAAAACAAAAGCCAGAGGTAAGCAGCGTATGTCAGAATGCGGTATATGAAACGATGTCTGCTGGGCTTGGGAAGCATTTGAGCTTGACCTGCTCTGAAGGAGGGAGGGCAAAACTCACTAGACTGGCCCCTCAGCAAAAATGTCCAGAGCAGACAGGACACAGACAAAAGTAAGAAGGATACTTGTTTGAATTAGAATCAGCACAATCAATTTAAAAAGTCTTAAGAGTTCTAAAGAGGTATGATTAGTCCAAAATTTCTAAAAATAAATACTCCTCTGCAACAGTGAAAGCACATATAAGTAACAGACTCATTCTTTTGTTGCTTCGAAGGGGACTGATAAATAGTTTGGACTTTAATTCAGAATTTGACCTATCTTTAGGTAGTTTCCTCATTAACTCAGTTTTAATCTCTCCCTCTCCCTCCCTTCCACTTCTAAACGCCGTGCTGGTTAACAGCGATATTTATTTGTCCACCCATGGAGCCATAGGAGAAAATACTAAAATTGTTAAAGGAATTCTCTGTTCTTGGTCACCTCCTATCTAACTGAATAACGCAGTAGAACTGCAGAGACACAAGCTGTCACGAGTCCCAGAGAACTGAGAGTGGTTTTCCTGACGACTAGAAAGCCAACACACTCACTGAAGGAAACCAGCACCTATAGTCAAATACGTGAAGGTCTCTCCTGGGATGGGCACACAAACTTCCGCCGCAAGAATTTAAAAGACAGACATGGGTATGATGTTCAAGTTCAAGCAGAAGATGTGGTCAGAGATGGACTTAAACCGTGTACAAGAAATAATGTTTTATAAATACAGCTCACCAAACAGGAAGAGGTTTCTTTGTGAGGCCTGATGGTTAAGGACACACACTGCCCGGGACTCACCCCCTCGACGACCCTGAGCCTCACAACCTCTGCGGTGATGCAGGGACAAAAGGAGTCGGTACATGGAAAGCGCTTACACGTTACGTAAGAGTGAGCTGTTCTGGTGACGGTCGTTACCGGTAATGTTGTGGTTGTTTAAGGCAGTCAGTTGCATCACAAGACGTGTCCAACCAAATGCCGAATGACCTCACAACATACCCGGTTCATATACTGGACAGTGTGTGAGCATAGCTAAATGGCCCCTCACAGTTCTTCAAAATCTGAGATTCCAGGACCCCGGACACTATCAAGACCAGCATTAGACTTCAGGTCTCCAGCTGCTGGTCACTTCAGTAATCCTTTCCACTAAGTTTCCTGTACTTGACCTCTCCCCAACGGTGGCTCAGAAGCAAACCTTTCCTCAGCTACTTAAAAGACAAAAGGAAGGACGTCTCGTTTTAAATGACACTTGGGTCTGAGGAAGAACATGAGCAGTGAGCACTGCCTGCTCCTCCTTCTGCCTTGTAACCGACTGGAGGCAAACGCACCTGCGGTATCACTGGCCGTGATGTCGACTCCATGGATGAGGATGGCGTTCAAACACTCCAGGTTCCCCTTTGAGGCCACGACATGGAAGCTGAACGAGAGGAAAATACCTGTTATGCCACAGAAACCAGCAACGGTCATCTTAAATGTGACCCTAATGTCACCTTTGGTCAGCAGACACACACACACACACACACACACACACACACACACACACGCACGCATTTTAAAGGCTGGTGCGCCTATATATTTAATACAAGAAAAAAGAAACCTATTCCATATGACTGGAAAACTCATTTTAATACAAATGTATGTAAGGGGCCAATAGTTTCTAGAAATACCTCCTGAGAATCAATGGACTATCCCAATATTCAATAGTCTCAGTAACAGGAAATGTATACTATAGTATCATTAACTCTATCGATTATTGCTTCAACAGTAAAGGCACTGGTGCTTGGAGCTTCATAAACGCCCTGAAGCATTTCTATCCACCGGCGATATCAATAAAATAAAATATCTATTTTGCTTAGTTTCAAATATACCGAAACTGCCAAAACAAAGAAATGACAGCTGAATGCTAAGGCCAGCGACAGATCAAAACACTATCCCTTCTCTTTGGGATTATCAGATTAAAAGCTGGCATAGTTCAGAACAACAAACTAAGCGACACTTGAAAGCCATAAAAGAACTGGCATCATCATCATCTTCCCCGAACGCATCATCAACAAGTGCCACCTAATTCTTCCTTTTGCTCCTGGACTTGTATGACTGGTTGAAGTTTCACATAAACAGGCATAACTGAACAAGTTCCGTAACAAGACGAGTAAAGCCTACTTAAAAAGTAACTTCGAGCGTTAAATATTCCAGATGTAACATGGAATATCCCATTGTGTCTTTGATCATCTAACACTTTATCCATCAACAAACACTGACAGAAACACTTCGTGTGCAGTGGGAACTGACAGTGAGTACACGCCACCAAATCCAAACTACTACGTAAATACAGTCGGCAAGGACGCTGCACTCAGGCTGAAAGAGGACGGAGGCTTCCACAAATACTCTAACCTCTGGGAAGGTGCCGGCAGACAAAGATGTGCACGTGCCCCGCCGGGTGCCTAGACACTGACACACTGTTGTCAAACTCCGTCTCCCTGACCGCACCACTTAAACATTTTACGTTTCCCCCCTCCCTGGATTAGTATTTCTAATCCCCCCACCCTGGCCTTTATTATTCTATATAGAACGATATATACATTGAGGGTTGCTTTTCTTTATTGTGGACCAATCTCTTCCCACTCAACTATAAACTCCATGAAAGCAAGGATTTTGGTCTGTTTTGTCTCTTATTATATTCCCAGGACCAACTTAAGTACTAGTGAGATATGGGCCCTCAAATATTTGAATTAACTGACTGCTGGGAGACCAAATCTGGAGTTTATAAACTTATTTCCAGAGATTGCAACACTCAGTCTCTCTATTAGTATTATAACTGATATAAATGGAAAGTAGAGACCAAGCATAATTAAATAAAGTAAAGCAGATTTGTGTACAGTTGGAGTTAAAGAGAAACAGATGTTTCTGATAAAAGGGATATAGCATTCGTAAGGGTCAGATAAGTTCTCCGTATAGAATTAAATTGCTGTAAGCCTGAGGGTATCAATTAATCTCTGTAACACTGAAGGGGTTACACTATGCAATGCATCATGACAACCTATTGAAGTGATTTCCTTCAAGCAAAGGTTTTTAGTCTCTCAACAATCTTGGAGAGATCATTTTTTGTTTGCGCATTCCCATTTCTTAGCTCACAAAATTAGGAAGATGTCTTTCTTCAAAATAAATCAAATTATACTAATGAAGTACGAAAGGGCAGAAATCACAACAAATCTGCAGTGCACTCCCCATGCTGGTGTGCTATAAAGAGCAGATGTGCTTCAGAAAGAAGCTATATGAATCATTAAATTGTATGCAAAGAGTTGTAAAGGAAATTGGAAAAACTGCTTTATGGAAACTCTTCTGCAATTAAAAAAATCAATACGTTTTCTTTTTTCAAACAAGCCATGGACTTCGGCCTCTGTAATAGGAAATCCAGGCAATATGGATAATCCCCACCTCTGAGCACGACTAGAAAAGCTGCATAAAATATAAGACATATGTTTGAAGGCATCAGTGAGCTAACGAGATAGTAAGAAGGTACGAGGTCAGGCTGCAGGGAAGGACAGATGAGGTGAGCTTGGTGTTTGAGGCCACTTTGGGCCAGAGCAATTGCTGATTCCAGAGAAAACAGCTGGGAGGCTGAACAGCACTTCTGACAGCCTGAGGGGATGGGGAGGCAGGAATCGGAATCCACAGCTCTCCAGGGGCAGTGGGGTTTCTTGGTGAATCTGCCCCATTTTGCATTGGCGAAGGACTACATCCCAAAAGAGGTGAAGAGGAAGGAAACAGATCCTTGCAGTGACTATGGCCAGGCTTCAAATACTTCATCTCTGAAATTGGACTGAGCTTAAGGAGCACACGCTGCTTTTGTCTTAACTTTCAAAATTAACCCCCCGCCCCCCGACACACATCTCTGAAATTGGACTGAGCTTAAGGAGCACACGCTGCTTTTGTCTTAACTTTCAAAATTAACCCCCCGCCCCCCGACACACATACAAAAGTCATCCAAAATAAAATTATTTGTATCATCACAGATAATACAGAAAATATATTTGTAACACATTGTATATTTGACTACATACGAAATGCTTTAATTAAGGAAGAACACAGTGTGTGTGTGAGTAACAAAAGGAAAATACTTTATCCTATAAATCCCAGAAAGAATTCTACCTCCTATGGGGAAAACCTCAAAGACTAAAACTACTCAAATATTTCACAAACTAAAGTTCATAGTTTACCAAATTACACCAGATTTTTATAACTCTGACCAATAAGACAATTTCACTCAAAATTGAACTTTAGATCAAAAAATTCTAAACAAAAACTCAAGTAACCATTCACTCAAAACATTCAAAGCGTGGATGGGCAGAATGGAAGAAAGAAGGTTTCACTGAAGATTTTCATCCCAAAGAAGATTCCCTTCATCTTTTAGTATCTTGGTGTTTGGGAAAAAAGAAACACGAAAAACAAAGTCACCTTTAGATATTAAATTTTCACTATTTTCACTGTGAGCTCTATCTACAGCTTAAAAGTTAGCAAAAATAGGAGCAGGGCTCAAAATAACCAATGTTTCTGTAGCGATCAAATTGCCTACTTGATAAAATTGAAACAGCATATAAAAATTGGAAGCTTTCAAACATATTGTTCTTAAAAACAACTTAATTTTTAAGTCATGCTTTGCTATATTTACTATTCTTGAGTATCTAAGCATTCTAAGGTAGCGACCCACATGAAACATTAACTATTCACTTCTTAATTATTCCTCTCTACATTCAGTATCTGGCTTCCAGTTACGATATTGGAAATAAACTCATGCAAGCGTAAGACAGAGAGGAATTTTAGGAAATGACTTTTCACCTCGAACTTTGGAAGGTTTCCCAGATATGGTTTTAACTGCTATAAGTACAGATGATGGTGACGGAACCTGGATCTTACTAACTAACCCTTTAACCCAGCTGCTCCCCATCCTGCACAGGAAGCAGTGAAGGCCGGGCAGGGCTGGGGGAAAAGATAAGCATGTGAACAAACCAGAAGTCCACAGGTTCGGTAACACAAAAACAAAAGGGAAGGGGCACATATCTCCCTAAGCCACAAAAGTGATTCTGCTCCCCTGTCTGCTCTCAACATTCTCATTTAAACTAAATGTCATTCTCATTTACCCAAGTATACAAATGGACTGGGAACTGAGAGGAAAAGAGTGTAATTTATAGAACTTTTCCAAGACAGAACACTTAGGTTCACATACCAGCTCTGTGACTTTTGAGTTTAGACCAAGTTACTTAATCTCTGTAAACCTTTCCCCACTTCTTTTTGAGGGCCACTGTGAAGATTAAACATGATAAGGAAGATGAGAAATCTGACCACAGAATGTGGTTTGCCACAGGGCCTAAAGAACTAGACCACTAGTGGTACGTTAGTATTCTTTCTCTAGCTTGGAAATCTTTCAAATTGAGAACAATTATTATTCCAGAATGCCCGAAAGCGATGTCTGAAAGATTTTATAGTGTGGGTTTTGATAAAGACTACTTAAATTAAAAAGTTGATAACCACAATTCACCAACTTCATGTGGACCCCAAGGGTCTCCCCAACGCCCTTTAGGAAATGATCAGTCATACTCACGCAGATCTGCCTTCCACATCTAGTTTGCCTGGATTGACGCCCTTTTTGGCAAGGATTGAGGACACTTTTTCCACATCTCCCCTTTCTGCTGCTTTCATCAGTCGGTCATCATATTTGTTCCAATCTGCTACATGCTACAAAAATGAAAAAGAAGTAAACATGCATCTTCTATATTCTGTACTGGTAAGACTTTCTAAAGAAGGAAGGAAAAGCAGTACAATATAATACATCACTCAGTTTTCAAGTGCACCCCAAACTTCCTTCTCTCTGCTGTGCTGACTTCACAAAAAGAACCTTTCCAAAACACGTGATATACAAGAAATATTTTAAATTACACGTTGGAGAAAAAGGATGTTTCTCATATTCTCTGTTCTTTTCAGAAACAAAGAAAGGAAATTAATAACTGTTGAACCCCTACCCTGTGTCAAGCATGAATTACTCAAACAACCCTAGTAAACTAAAATTATCATCCCCATTTCACAGATTCGAGAAGTCAAGGCTCCAGGAACATGAAAAGACTTAAGTGGCCAAACCCAACCATAACTTCTCATGATTTCCAAAATCAATGTGCTTTTCCTAATCTCCAACTTTCAGATTTGGCTCTGATTACGTATCTCCCAAAATTCTCAGATGCAGTGTAATTCTGTACATGTTTTAAAAACTTGTTTCAAAGTACTGTTGGAAATATATTGATGGAGAAAAATTACACACACACACACACACAAACACCACTCAATAGAAAAAGCGATTCATTATGCATATATATTTGGATAAAAATAAATTCCTACATAGAAAAAAACTTTAAAAAGGACTCTAACGAATCAACTACTTAAAAATCCTAAAATATAGGATTACAGGTGACTTTCATTTTCTCCCTTCTTTTTTACATTCAAATATATTATTTTTGTTAAAAAACGATTTTTTAAATTTTAACAAAAACTCAGTGCACGTTTTAAAAGGAAGAGCAAAGGCAATTTAAAAAAAAACACATTGTAATTATATCAAGGTTATCTTTAGCTTTGATTGGAGAAAATATATTCAAGACATTGTGCAGCCAGTCATTTGGATCTCCTCTTAGTAAAGCAGAAATGTAGCACCCAGCACTAAAACATACAATATTTAAACAAGTAAGGTTTTAACCTTTCAAAATATTATGCAGCAAACTTATTGCTAAATTCTGTGTTAAGGCCTGTATTATTTCTAGAACAAAAAAAGATGCAATTCCTATGTCCACAAATACCATAAGAAATCTCTGGGGGAGGGGAAGTGAATCATTTGTATGATGCACATCCTCTAAATGTTTGATCAGTATGATTATTTTTTATCGACTATCCTCTCCAAAGCAACAACAACAAAAAATCACCAATTTTCTAGCTAAATCAACAATGTATTCATTAAATACTCGAAGTGAAAAATAAATGAAAATAAATACATTAAAATGTTAACCCACTCCTGAAATGTAATCTTTCAATTGAATCTGGTTCAAGTGCATACAACAAACATCAGACTTGTCTCTAAATTCATCAAATTTGGAGATGAACCCACTTCCTCGTAACTTTAAAAGTTCAAACTGACAACTCTGAGTAGAGCTAGCCCTACTTATTTATTGGCTGAAAGTCTAAAGTACATTTTAGGTATCCCCTTTCCTTAGCTTTAAAACAAAACAGTTGACTGACTCTAAATTGGAGAGTGGTTGAAGATGTATGTAGGCTTAGGAGACTGTGTTTTCAGATGCCTAAGGGATTAAGTCATGTTTAGGACACAAATACTTGCTCTGCATTGATTAATTTATCCTTGCAATAAAACAATCTCAACTTTATTTCCAAGTAACTCTCTGGTGGAGGAAAGAGCCATTTAAAACACTAAAAATGTTAAAATCTTAAAGTAAGTCTTTTAAAAGGATAATTAAACACGACTAAAGTCTCATATTATCGTGTGATTTTCACCTCTCCTCAACCAAGCATGCACGGTTTTCCATTTTGCTCCGCTGTCAGTTAACATAAATACTGCTTAATTATTAAGATTCTATCATGTGCTGTTTAAACCTAAAAAAAAAAGAAACAAGAACGTTTGTTTTCTGTCACTAACCCCAACCTGTTAATCAGATAAATCAGAAAGAATATCAGACAAAGAAACCAAACTTACTAAAAGCGTAGCACAGTTTCAAAGAACACAGTTCAGAAAGCCTAACAGAGAATCCCGTTACCCTGGACGCCAGGGATACCTACTCTGTTCTTAGCAGCACAAGAAAACCAACAGTTCATCCTAGAGGGGATTGAGTTTCTCCTTGCCACCAGCACACTGCTTCGCATTGAGTTACAAATCTCGGCAGCTCCCGGGGAGCCCCAGCGTCACAGCCCTTGCCGTGCTGCAGCCCGCATGCTGGGCGGCACTTAGCTCGGATCTCTAACGATGTTCTCCTCGTCTTCGGGATCCTTCTCCGCCTGCATAACGCTCCAAAATGACCCTCCTGGCTGTGCAGAACCTGCTGGGGAGCAGCTCCTCCGAGGCAGGTACCGTAACTCCTCCTATTTGTAACTCTTTAGAAGCTGTCTTTCAAAGCTGTCCCTCTCGGGGGCTCCCCCTGGGCGTCCCGCTGCCCCAGCACTGCGACAGGGACGCTGCAGTGCACGCTAACACTGGCCACCTCCACACCCTCTGTGGACAGCGTGGACGCTGTCTCCCATTGGTCGGGCTCTATTTTAGATTCCATAGGACTTGACAGCTGAGTGATAGAAAGCAGAAGCTAAGAATATACTGCAAACGCATGCTTCTCCTCTGAGTAATCAACCAGGTCTGCTGGGTTGGGGGCCACTGCCTTAAACATACTGGAAAACGTGCCACTTATATCAAAACAACTTGGGTGACATTATGGCAATATTGTTAAGAGACACATTCGGTGACTCCACAAGACAATATTTAAAACCGGTTTCAGTCTTGGGATCATCTAGCATGAACTTATAATAATAGCGCTGATACACGGAATATAAAACTTTTTTAAGCAAATGTGTCACACTTTAATTTAAGGAAACACACAAGGACACAACACTTTCACGTTTTCTCGGTTCTCCGCCCTCCCCGTATCAGTCTCCTCTGCACAACCAGGTGTCAGTTTACAGCTGCTGCCAGTCTGTCTCCTCACATGTTAAATGAGAAGCGCCAGGGGCACTGCCAAGACATTAAATAGACTGCATTACGATCACCACTTTCCCACCAATTTTAAATTTAACCCAGGACTCTTCGTTTCCAAGTTTAGTGCCCTGCCTGATATGACAAGTAAATATTTTATCAGTGGAAAATCAAATTGTGAGGGTTCAGGGATTAAAACACAAACTGACGAAATACTAAAGAAGGCAAGTGTATACCCAACACTGAGCTAGGCTGTAAACAAAACTCCATTTGGGGACCCAGCAGGCACCTCAATTTCTCTACATTCGCTCTGTTGAACATTATCAAGGATGGTAACAAACATCTGCAAGCTCCGCGATGTGTTTTACCTTCCAGTCACCACCACAACACAAGAGTAGTTTACCCGTCCTCCAAAAAAGGCAGATTTGGGACAAGAGTTTCATGGGAATGTAAACTATTCCAACGTAAGTGTTTACAGGAAGGAGGTGACTGCTATACTAGAGATAGTCCTACCAGCTATGAACTTCATCCAGAACTCCACTTCCCACGATTTAACTTTAAAATATTAGACAGATTCTCTAATTATAAAATACATACGGTCATACACCACAATGTAGTATTTCTGAAACAATGATTTGTTTTTTCTCAAATCACATGAGACATCACAATAGGTTTCTTGGCTGGACCCAGAGACTCCACCCAGTATATTTCACCCTTCTTCAGAGGAAATCTGGGCTAGAATTCAGGCTCTGTCCTCTGGTTAACAAAGAAAGCACATTCTTTCTAGAAATAGGACAGCAAAGGCAAAGGAAATAAAAAGAAAGGGGGAAACCTGTTATGAGTATGAAAAGCCATATAAGGAGCTGTCTGTGCTAACCAAGGCTCAGGGGACAGGATTCACATGTCCTCCTGTACTGCAGGTGTCCTGAGCCTCCCAGCGTCGGTCTGTGACTTCACCTCCGTTCCTACTCTCTCACCTTCCTTCCCAGGTATTTCCCAAGAGCTCTAGGTAAATCCCCACCTTTGTTGTCCCCTATCACTGAAAGTTTCTTCCCTCACCTTTTTTTTTTTAAAGATTTTATCGGGGAAGGGGAACAGGACTTTATTGGGGAACAGTGTGTACATCCAGGACTTTTTTTTCCCAAGTAAAGTTGTTGTCCTTTCAATCTTAGCTGCGGAGGGTGCTGTTCAGCTTCAAGTTGTTGTCCTTTCAGTCTTGGGCGCAGCTCAGCTCCATGTCCAGTTGCCGTTGCCAGTTGCCAGTTGCAGGGGGCGAAGCCCACCATCCCTTGCGGGAGTCAAACCGGCAACCTTGTGGTTGAGAACTCACTGGCCCATGTGGGAATCGAACCGGTAGTCTTGGGAGTTAGGAGCACGGAGCTCCAACCGCCTGAGCCACCAGGCCGGCCCCCTTCCCTCACCTTCTTTCAGGTTTTTCTCAAATGTCACTTCCTCAGAAGGCTTCTCAAACCTCTATATCTAAACAGCCTCAGCCCTACTCTACACTTGCCACTCTTTATTTTCCTGCCCAGTTTTATTTTTCTTCATAATACTGATCAGTATCTGCCATTATGTCATATATTTAACATACTTGTACTAACAAGTACAACTTTATTAGCTTACTGCCTATGTCTGATATTTGCTTCAAAAAATAATTTCATTAGTTTAAAGTAATGAATTCCATAACACATTAAACGCATTATACACCATGACCAAGTGAGATTTATTACTGGAATGCAGGGATGTTCCACATATGAAAACTGCAATGTAATGGACCACATTAACAGAGAATTAAGGACAAAAATCACATGACCATCTCAATCGATACAAAGCATTAGACAAGATTCAACATCTTTCATGATAAAAACACTCCAAAACTAGAAATAGAAGAAAACTACTTCAACATACTAAAGGCCATATACAAAAAGCATACAGCTAAAATTGTACTCAATAGTGAAAGACTGAAAATTTTTCACTTAAAATCAGGAACAAGATAAGGATGCCCACTCTCACCACTTGTGTTCATCAAAGTATTGTAAGTCCTTGCCAGAGCAGTTAGGCAAGAAAAGGAAATAAAAGGCATCCAAATTGAAAAGGAGGTAAAATTATGTTTGCAGGTAACCTGCTCTTATATGTAGAAAACCCTTAAAATTCCACAAGAAAAAGAATTTGTTAGAATAACCAAATTCAGCAAAGTTGTAGGATACAAAATCAACATACAAAATAATTGTGTTTCTATACGATAACAATGAACAATGAATACTCCAAAAACAAAATTAAGAAAACAATCTCACTTATAGCAACATCGAAAAAAATATAATAGTTAAGAATAAACTTAACCAAAAAGGTTAGGTTTGTAGGCCAAAACCTATAAAATATTGCTGAAAGAAATTAGAGCAGACACAGATATAATAAATGGAGACATCTGTGTTCATGGATCGGAAGACTTAATATCGTTAAGATGTCAATACTACCCAAAGAGATCCACAGATTCAACACAAACCCTATCAAAACCCCATTTTCCATTTGTTTTTGTAGAAATAGAAAAATCTATCCAAAATTCATACTGAATCTCAAGGGAACCCAAATAGTCAAATAATCTTGAAAAAGAAAAACAAAGTTGGAGTTCTCACACTTTCTGATTTCAAAACATATTACAAAGCCACAGTAATCAAGACAGTGTGGTATTGGAATAAAGACAGATGCACAGACCAATGAAATAGAAGAGAGAGCCCAGAGGTAAACCCTCATAATAATGGTCAAATGATCTTTGACAAAAGTGCTAAGACCATTCAAGGGGGAAAGGACAGTGTCTTCAACATATGGTGCTGGGGAAACTGGATATCCACATGCAAAAGTGTGAAGTTACTTTACGCCATAATACAAAAATTAATTAAAAATGATTAAAGACCAAATTTAAGATCCAATTACAAAATTCATAAAAGAAAATAGAGGGAAAAGCTTAATGACATTGGATTTAACAATTTCTTGGATCTGACCCCAAAATTACAGGCAGCAAAAGGAAAAATAAACAAAAGGAACTATATCAAACTTAAAAGTTTCTGTACATCAAAGGCTTACAATTAACAGTGAAAAGGCAAACTATGGAATGGGAGAAAATATTTGCAAATCATACATCTGATAAAGGGCTAATATGCAGAATATATAAAGAACTACAGCTCAATAACAAAGAAACATATCCCAATTAAAAAATTGTCCAAAGGCTTGAATAGACGTTTCTCTAAAGAAGATATCAAAATGATGAAAAAGCATATAAAAAGATGCTCAATATCGTTAACTATTAGAGAAATGCAAATTAAAATCACGATCATTTCACACCCATTAGGATGGCTACTACCAAAAACAAACAAAAAAGACCAGAAAATAATGTGTTGGCAAGGATGTGGAGAAATTAGAACACTTATACAATGTTGATGGTAATGAAAAATGGTACAAACACTATGGAAAACAGGATGGTGGTTCCTCAAAAATTTAAAAAATAGATCTACCATACTATCCAGCAATCTCTCTTTCGGGTATATGTATATCTGAAAGAACTGAAAGCAGGATCTCAAAGAGGTATGAGGGTGTGATGAAAAAAAATACAGTGAATGTTTAAATTTAAAAAAAATTATTACAGTAAAAGACACATTGCTATTAATCCCCCTCAAAATACTCCCCCTCACTTCGAATACACTCATCCCATCGTTCTTGCCACTTTCTGAAGCAGTTCTGGAAGTCCTATTTCATGAGTGTCTTTACCTCATCCTCCATCATAATGCTATGTGTCACACATCACTTCTGGTACGGCAATTTCTGTCAAATAAAACATTACAGTGTGTCCTCATCCACCTTACTCACTGGATCTGGCACCATGCGACTTCTGGCTCTTCCCCAAAGTCAAAATGATTCAGGACATAGAGACAGCCACGACAGTGCAACTAAAGACACTCACAAAAGAGGACTTCCAGAACTGCTTCAGAAAGTGGTAAGGACGATGGGTAAGTGTGTTCAAAGCAAGGGGGAGTAGTCTGAGAGGGATTAATGGCAATCTGTCTTTTACCATAATATTTTTTTTTAATTTAAACATTCACCTTATTGTTTGATCATACCTCGTATTTGCACAACCATGCACACAGCAACATTACTCAAACTAACCATGAAGTGAAAGCAATCTAAATGTTCATCAATGGATGAATGGATAAACAAAAAGTGGTTTATACATGCAATAGAATATTATTCAATCATAAAAAGGAAGGAAATTCTGTCATGTGCTACAACATGGATGAATTTCGAGGACATTTTGTGAAGGGAAATAAACCTGTCTCCAAAAGACAAATACTGTATGATTCTACTTATAGAGGTATTTAAAGAAGCCAAATTAATAGAAAACAAGAAGTACTATGGCGGTTACCAGGGGCTGGGGGAAGAAGGAAAAGGGGAGTTGTTGTTTAATGGGTACAGCATTTCAAATCTGCAAGATGAAAAAATTATGGTGATTAGTTGCACAACAATATAGTTAACACTAGTGAACTGTATACTTAAAAATGGTTAAGATGGTAAATTGTATGTTTTTGTAAACACAATTAAAAATAAACAATAAAATAAAAAATGCAATCTCTCAGAGTATCATTAGCATGCTTAATATTAACAATTTTTTTTAAAAAAACAATCGAATGGGTGAGGGTATAGATGAAATAAGATTCGCCACATGTTCATAATTGTTATCATACTAAACTATTCTCTCATCTTCTGTATATTCCATGTACCTCTGATACATGGTCCAATAAATGTGGTTGATGCATAAAATTTTAAACTACTTTAATGTGTAAGCTTAATTACGTGTAAGCTTATCACCAAGGCCCTTCAAGGACTCATTAGTATGGCAGGAAATGCAGCACGTCCTTTCCACTCAATGCTCTCTGGATTACAATGCAGCTATTGACATTTCAACACATGTCAGTGAGTACACAGCCATATACTTACAAGGTAAGCTCCATGGTATCAGATGAAAGCATGCCAAAAAGAAGCAGGAAGTTTTTAAAAGAGGATCAATGTTTACCATATATTATAATAAATACATTTATATACTCGGGCAGTGCATTGGTTGGAAAACGAGATATTCATCAAAATCAGAAGGCAGAAAGTCAGAGTACGGTAAAAGTCAAAATACAGATGTTTCTAGAGAATAAATGTAACATTCTAACACAAAGCAGTCATTCTAGATGATAACTTTAAACTCTAAATCAACATAAAGAAAATTACTTCAAAGTTTTAACCGTGACTCCCTCATATTAATATCAATTGCAAATTCGTAACTTTTTCAGAAATAATGAAATATTTTTTTAAATTTTAAAAGGCATGTTCAGTGTAGATTTGTTATATATTATAGTTAAGTTTATACGTGAAAATAGAGATGACCTATAATTCCACCATGCAGAAAAGGCCATTATTAAAAAATCTGTACATGAACCTCTAATCTTTTTTCTGTTAAATGGTCTAATCAATATATTTTTTAAAATGAATGAGTCCAACAGTTGCTTAATTTAGTCAATATTTAGGATCAAAGGTCTCCTGAGAAGAAATTTACAGATGCAAATAAGCAACCAGACTTTAAAATGCATGCAAATCCATATAAAATACATGTATTTAAAGAGTGGACTCAACAAATCACAGCTAAAATGATTTGATGACCAGTTTTAGCCCCAAAGCAATTTTTGATACGTTATCCAAAAAGCGAAATATACGAGATGACAGCCAAACTTGCATAGAAAATTGCTTAAAACCCGGAGGAGTCATGTTGAACCAAAGTATCTAATTCACAGACCTTCATCCCTGGATGCCATGGAGCCTTTTCTGATGAGAGCAATGGACCCTTTCTTAAAAATTATATCAGCACATATTCAGGCAACTTTACATTTATTTTCAGGGGGTTCACTGATCTCTCTACAAATATGGAGTCCACGAATAAACACCAAGATAAAAGACCCTTAATATAAAAAGGAGTCGTAAGAGAGCTTTGCCTTTTATATAATTTTATAAAATCAGTACTGAATAACTGCCCGACGATTATATCATTTATTTGTTCAATAAAAATTTACTGAGCATCTATGTGTAAAGGAATATAAGTACCTCACTCAATATTCAAACATGTACTTGGTATGTGCCTCGTCACATGTTGGGTGCTGGATAGACAATAGGAAAAAAGCAGACATGAGACCCGACCTCAGGCAAAAAGCAGACATGAGACCCGACCTCAGGCATTCACAGGAACAAAAAACCCAGTCACTTTCTTCAACTGATCTCAGTATAAAAAGACAGACGTCTATATGGACATACACAGAATCATAACACACTGCAATAATACCCTGTAACAGTAATTACATGTAAGGCACAAAGGTAATTCAAAAGAGGGAAAATCAGAAAAGTTGTGTAAAAAAAAATGCCTAAAGCATCTACTAAAAGATGAGTAGGAAATCACCAGCTCTGAAATCACACCACAAATTGGGAAACTACAACACAACCTGCAGTCCTTTAGGCTCACAAAGCACTTCAGAGTCATGACATGTCACTGAGAATCTACACAGGAATGACACACACATCTGCATCCCAGGACCATGTATTCAATGATTTCTTGACAAGTCTTTAGTGTCTTCAAAGTACCTCTATGTGCCAAACCTAAGACACGTTCTTCCTCCTGACATCTGCTCCTCTCCCAAGTTTCGTTACCACAGCAAACGATACCATGACCCATGTAGTTGTACAAGACCGAAACCGACATGTCAGTCTTGCTTCTCCGTGTTCCTCCATCACTAAGTCCTGGTGATTTCTCCTGCCCACTACTGCTCAAATCACCTGCTCAGCTCCAGGCCCACCATCAGCCTACTGCAGGTTGGCACCCCCCCACCAGGATGACGGCATCAGTCTCCTAACGCGTCTGTCCCTATGCATTCCAGCCCCTTCCCTTGTGTTCTCCACACTGTAGCCAGTGATTTTTCCAGAACAGACACCTAATCCCACCACCACCACTACCACTCCCTGCCACCCACCCTGTCCCACCCACCTCACTTAAAATCCTTCAGGAGTTTCCTATTCTTGCAGGATAAAGACCAAACTCCTTAAGAGAACCCACATCCTACAGTGTTGCCCCTACTACCTCCTCAGCCTTATCACATGAAACACATGAGTTACCCTGTTTCCCCAAAAATAAAGACCTCACTGGACAATCAGCACTAATGTGTCTTTTGGAGCAAAACTTAATATAAGACCCTGTATATATTATATCATATCATCATATATTATATCATATCATATATTACATAATACGTTACATAATATTATATCCGGTCTTATATTATAGTAAAATAAGACCAGGTCTCATATTAATTTTTGTTCCAAAAGATGCATTAGAGCTGATTGTCCAGCTAGGTCTAACTTTTGGGTAAACACAGTAGGATATTATGGGATTTTGTCCACTACAAGGCAATTGCAGTTAGTTGGAGAATGACTAGAGAATTCTATTGCCATGACTTCTTGTCCCGTGCTTTTCATTTAGTTAAGCTATTTCCATTTCTCTAATCATCTGAAAATAAATCTTTGATGTAAAAAGGCAAGTATCTTTAAAAATTTTAAACATCATAAACTTAGATGTATATGGACAATTGAGGAGTATGCTAAGATTTTTCATAGTTGGGTTTGGTTGAGTCCTCCTTTATAGCAAAAACAAACAAAAAAAAGATGTAAGCTTCACATTTGCACATGTAAGCTTTTATGAAACACCTACTATATGGATGGCATTGGGGACATAGCAGAGAATAAGACAGCCAAAGTCTCTTTTTTTAAAACTACTTTAGTGAGATATGATTGACATGTAAAAAGCTGTACATACTTAATGTACACAACTCGATGAGTCTGAGGGTAAACAAGTATACACCTGTGAAACCATCACCACCATCCAGGCCATTCCAGGCCATAAACATACCAAAATCGATCTTCTAATAGAATTTGATGTTCTAACGGGAAAAGGTAGGGTAAACAACTAAGGAAAACAAGAAACTCTGAGATGGAAGTGGGGAAGGAGATGGGAATGATGGAGATAGACTTTTAGGTTAGGTAACTTGGAAAGTTCTGAGAAGGTAATACTGACGATGGGACTTGAATACAAAGGAAGAGCCAGTCTGTGGGAAGTTATATTTCAGAGGGAACAACTAGTGAAAGGAGCTTGGCATGTCTGAAGGAAGCCAGTACGGCTGACGCATAATGAGAAAGGGATCAGAGGAGGAGAGGAGGGTATAGGGCAGGGCAGGCACTACAATGTGGGATTCCCCAGTTTTGTCACAAATGCTTTCAAAAGAGACTTCTTCAGGGACGAAGGCAACTCTTATTCATAAGGTTCTTCTGGCCACTTTAAATCAAGTGTACAAAAATAGTTCATCCTAACGTACTATTTTTTTCACTTCCAAAAATGTATATCGAACAATAACCAGTTGAACCTTAAGTTGCCTTGAAATGTTTTATAAAATTCATCAATTATCTTAACATACTAACATAGCATAATCTCTGTCACCCATTACAAATCTAGAAAACGAAACAAACTTTGGAATAAAGTCCACTTAAAAATCTGCCACAAAAGAAAAACCGCACCCCAAAAATTAGAATTTCACCATCACATCCTCAAGATAAGGCTCTTCAAGAAAAAGAACACAGAAACAACTAAATAAAGTCTTTTCCAAGGGGGAAAAAAGTCCTAAATAAAACCTAAACAACATGTACGTTTAGGCAAATTCCCCTAAATATCTAATTGAAACCAAGTACAACAGGCTTCTGTAGTACGCTACAATTATCAACATTCCCTGTTACTAAACCCAAAACAAGCTCTACCACAACTAAAAACTGCAGAAAGCAAACCTCCTGAACCATAAACATTCCTTGGAGATTAGGCTGCACAATTAAGAACTGTTCAACAGTTCATTGGATTGATGATAATTAGCAATACTTCCCCCATTCCATTTAGTCCACAGGTTATTTATTCCTCCCTCTTGTATAATGGAAAATTAGAGCTTACATAATAGAAAAAGTGTTAAAATAAACCAGGAAAAAAGCTATTCACCCAGCTTTTTCTCCCTGACCTCCAGACTCTTCCTTTTCTGTTTTTTCCGTATCTTGTTTAATTATGCCCCATCCACTTCTCTTACCCTCTCAAGACTTCCACTGTATGATCTGAAAGGATATAGTTAGGATTTGATGGAACAAAGGGAGGAAAGGGAATATCGTAGCCTATCAATCATTTTTCTAACCAAGCCAGTAACAGGCTTAATCCTGCTTGATTGGATTTCTCTACATAAAAATGTCAAGGACAAAAAATAATAATAGTGACTATTATTATTGGTTAAATAATAAATCTAACATCTTTAGGACTGATGGTGGCTGTGAAATCTGAAAAAAACTGTAAAGAGCTGGATGGAGTTGGAAAGGCTCAGAAAGCACTGTTTTGATAAGACTTCCTAACCACCCAGTTTGATTCTATTCTAGTCTGTTGTATAAATAACCAGACTGTCTACCCTTCCTAGTTCAGGTATTTGTTCCTTTATTAGAAATGTCTAGACACCCAAAAGAGTTTATTAAAAACATAGACAGAAAATTCTCTCTAATCTTAATAAGTGTCATTTGTTTTATAACATTACTTATTTCATCCTTCCTCACTAAAGCACTAAATTCCAAAGTAAATATATACATGTATTTTAACACAACAAATTGTAATGTGTGTCACAGAAGAATAGAACTCTCAGGCGGGATATGTAAGATTGTATTTAATATCCCCTTTAAAAGGTTAAGCAATTGGTTATTCAGGAACAATAAATATAAACTTTGTCCTTAGAAAATTTTATAGAAAAATGTATTCAAATTAGTTCTTTAAATGCTTAAATGTCATGAGTGAAATTTTTAAAATATAAAGGTAAATAACGAAGGAGGGTCTATTATGCTTCTCACCCCACCCTACACATACCAACAAACAGAATACTTCTGGTGAGTTTTAACATTTTTGCCACTGTCTGCTATATATATATCTCAAAACAGGACAGATTTAGGAAGCATTTTATGTTCCTGACAAACAAAACAGATATATTTATAAAAGAGCCTCTGATGGGCTTTGCCTGCAATGAAAAATAAGAGATATTTTTGTTCCTTGGGCTTTCTATCTCTTCTTGGCTTTGCAAAGAAACATCCACTAAACAAAAATGTTCGTTAGAACTCAAAAGACTCTTCAAGAATTAAACTGATAATAAACTTTACACTACAAGCCAATATTTTCAAAATCTGAAATGGGAAATAGATAAGTATATAAAAACAGAGGGTTATAGGAAAATGTATGTTTTTGTAAACACATTAGAAGAACAAGTGTTGGAGAGGCTGTGGAGAAAAAGGAACCCTCATACACTGTTGGTGGGAATGCAGACTGGTGCAGCCGCTATGGAAGGCAGTGTGGAGGTTCCTCAAAAAATTACGAATAGAATTACCATATGACCCAGCAATCCCTCTCCTGGGTATCTACCCAAAAAATCTGAAAACATTTATCCATAAAGACACGTGTGCTCCAATGTTCATTGCAGCTTTGTTTACGGTGGCCAAGCCATGGAAACAACCAAAATGTCCTTCGATAGATGAATGGATAAAGAAGTTGTGGTATATATACACAATGGAATACTATTCAGTGGTAAGAAAAGATGAAATAGGAACATTAGTGACAACATGGATGGATCTTGAGATTACAATGCTAAGCGAAATAAGTCAGACAGAAAAAGCAGAGAACCCTATGATTTCACTGATATGTGATATATAAACCAAAAACAACAAAAGAACAAGACAAACAAATGAGAAACAAAAACTCATAGACACAGACAATAGTTTAGTGGTTACCAGAGGGTAAGGGGAGAGGGGTGTGGTAGATGAGGGTAAAGGGGATCAAATATATGGTGATGGAAGGAGAACTGACTCTAGGTGGTGAACACACAATGGGATTTATAGATGATGTAATACAGAATTGTACACCTGAAATCTATGTAATTTTACTAACAATTGTCACCCCAATAAACTTTAATAAAAAAGAAGATAATTGCTTTTCCTTTTATTTATTAAATGAATAATAGCTCTACACAAATTTATAACTCTATGCACACAGCTATTTTATACAGGATTTCCTTCCAGTGGGTCTTAATATACATGTCTCCCACATTAAAAATACATGACCAAGTTAATAACAAGAAAGAATTCACACTCTTATGATATTTAGGGCTATAATAAAAAAAAACACAGCAATTAAAATTAGGATTCAATTTCAGAATTAAGAAATACTTCTAAGTGCTTTATATACATAAAGAATTCTTCAAGTCACATCGTTATTTCTACTTTCCAAATGCAGCATCAAGAAACTAAGCAACTTTCAGTGGTAGATTGTGCAGCCGCCAATAATTCCTTTCACTCCTGTAAGACCATCCCTTTGCAATGTGACTCTGCCGTGCTTCTCATCAAGATGGCATTTATTCCCTCATCCCTTAATGTGGCAGAAGTGACCTTGTAGGACTTCCGAAGCTGAGTCTCAAGACCTTGCGACTTCCTCTCTTGGGACGCTGCTGGCATAAGGTGAACAAGCTAGCTTCCGAGGGCACGAAAGATCAGGAGACAGAAGAGCCCAGCCATCCAGTCGTGCCAGCAAGCAGAAAGTGCCAGACAGACCACCCAGTGCTAGACGGGCTTCCAGATATCAGCAGCCACATAAGGAACCCAGACGAGACCAGTGGAACTGTGCAGCACAGCCCAGTCCAAATCGCTGGCCCCTGGAGCTAGTAGCGCAAATAAAATAGCTGCTGTTTTAAGCCACTGAATTGAAACCTAGGATTGTGTGAATTCAGAGCCTACACTGTCTCCAATAATTAAAGCTGCAATTTACTCTTTGGTATGGAAACATATACATTTTGTAATCTAATTCAACTGTATAGCTATTAGACAAGAACAATCAAATTGAGAAACATTTTTGTATCCGTTATCTAAAAACAGAAATATACCTTTTCACAACCTTAAAAGAAAAATAGATCCACACATTGAAATCTGTAATTGTAATAACCTGAAGCTGATAAAATTCTATAGAAAAAGTACTTTTTCATCCCCAAAGATACACATATATTCATTTAAAAACTAATAACATTCATATATATGCATTTTATCCACAAAAACTGAACTCCCTGTGGAATCTAAAAGAAAATCAGAATGGCTGTGCAATAAAAAAATAAGAAATTATTAATTTTTATGACTAATAAAATGTGTGGCTTTAAAAAATAAAACATTGTCATTGTGATGTTTGATGAATATACATTCATATTTGAATGGAAACTCTGAATGAGGAGGGGGCCATAGCAGAGCAAAAACCACAGCACCTTTTCTGTGTATTCTTTAGGAATTGGCAACATTTTATGCAAAGGACAAGACAGTAAACATCTTAGGATATGCAAGTCATACAATCTCTGCTGTTAACTACTCAACAGTTCCACTGCAGAATGACAACCGCCATAAACAACGTATAAAGAACAAGCATGGCTGTGTTCCAATAAAGCTTTCTTTATATAAACAGGCAGTGGGCCATAGTTTGTCAACCTTTATTTTAGGTGTCCAATGATCTTTAGCCAAAACACACTTCGTTCATTAGCTGTGATCAGCAGATTTGTTTGCTGCCTTACGATGACAGCTATTAGAAAGTACTCTCTGTATTCATACTTTACGATGTGCAAAATAACACTATGCAAATATGACGGTAAATTTTAGTGTCAACTTGGCTCAGCTATGGTGCCCAGTTATTAGTCAAACATGAGCTTAGATGTTGCTCTGAAGGTATTTTGTAGATATGATTAACATCTAAATTCCATTGGCTTGAAGTAAAGGAGATTACCCTTGATAATGGTGCTTCACTGAATCACCTAAAGTCCTTAAGGGCAAAAACTGAAGATTCCCAGAAAAGAAACAATTCTGTCTCGTGACTATAACGATTTGCCTTACAAATCTCAGATTTCCAGCTCCCACAACTGCATAAGCCACTTCCTTAAATATATCTCTCTTAGGTGTGTGTGTGTGTGTATATATGGTCATTTAATGTAATATGACCTTAAATTTTAAAAAGGATATGCTCTGATTTTTTGTGTATCATCCAAAACTGTGAGAATTATTATCTGACATTATTCACTCCTCTGCTTCCTTGCAAGATGATTTTATATATATATATATTACATTAATATAATCATTATATATAATGTAATCATATATATAAAATAAATCATCCCTAGGTTATCCGTTTCAGGATCATTCGTGTGATATGTTTGGGCCAATAGAATGTGAACAAAGGTGACGTCCATCACATCTAAGCAAAATCTTGAAACAGTAATCTGGGCTTGGACAGGCCTTCTTGCTTCAATACCTTGTCAAGATTGGCGTATCTCATATAAGGACCATTCCTTCAGCCTTGGTTCCAGAGGAGAGCCACAGGCTGTTTCTACAGAGCTGACCCACAGTTCACAACATACAGTTAGTGGGAAATACAATTCTGTTATTTTGAGAAGTCACTACAATTCAAAGCAATTACTACCACAAAGCTGACCACTGCAGAAATTGGTACCATAAATAGGGTGCTACCTTTACAACAACCACCACCAAAAAAATGAAAAATTTTGGTGGTGTAAGCTTTGGAGTCAGATGGCAGACAGCAAGAAAACTGTCATTGGAGACTGAAAAATGACAAACCACATAACGTCGTGCTACTTAAAACTGTTACGTGTGAAAAATCAGTCCGTTGGTGAAAAGATCGGACTTGTGATTGGCGTCTGACGTGGAATGGGGGCAGTCGGAGGGACCGAGTCCTTACCTGTGTGAGCTACCTCTCAGTAGCGAGTGTCAGAATTGAGTTAAATTGGAGAACACGTGGTCGGTGCCCACTGAGGACTGGAGAATTGCCTGGTGTGGAAAAACCCGCACACACTTGGAGTACGAAAGCACTAGGTGAGTACTGAGCAAAGGAAACACATGTTCCTCTTTTAGGTGGCACAAACAGATTTGGAGGGGGAGTCCCCACAGGAAGGGACTACAGATGTGGACCCACAGAAGCCCAATACACTCAAGATAACTATACAGACGTCTAGAGAAAAAATGCACACCTCAAAGAATTGAGCATGTAGTTTTCAGCCTGCATGGGGATCTGACTCAAATCAGATAAAGACAAAAATCTTCCCACATCACCCCCGGCCTGAGTGAATGGTCTGTTCCTCTTCAAAATCTCCTATGGATCCCCAGCTTTCCACTGGCAAGAAGCAGGCAACACCTCAGGGAGGGCACAGCCAAGAGCCATGGAAAGCGATGGGCTAGGGAGCTACACACAGGAGCAAAATCAGGGCCTCATCCAGGAGCACCCCCGAGCGCCAAGAAAAGGAGCCCTCCTTACATGTACCCAGTGGGATTTTCACAATGGCCAGGGACCAGTGACTGCTGCGTGCCTCCATTCCTCTCCTTTCCTAGCAGGAATGTCTCCGGTGGATAGCCTCTCCCTGCTCCACTACGGTGTGTTGGAGATCTGAAAGGTAGGAGATACTGGTCTTTGGATCAAGAAAATGGACATATGTAAATGATGCAGAAAGTCTGATGAGGGTCCAGACTTCAAGAATCATGTGATTGACAGAAATTCTTGAGGTATTTTCCTTGAGGAAAGGATGGATACACTTTGTATGCGGAAGGAAAGAAAGTTCCTATAATAGTTGTGATCAAGGGGACAGATCGTAGCTGGTTGTATTATTGTTCTCTATTTACCACTCCATCCTTGAAAGAGATTCGCACATCCCCGCCCACTGATTCCCCCGGGGGAAGAATACTCGCCTCACTGAGCCTAGCCAGGTGACATGCTTTGGCAGTCACGAAGCACCCACGCCTGAGCAGAAGCTTTAAGAGGTAGCACAAGTTTCAGCCCGCCAGCCCTCTGAGTTCTCACTACCACGCAAATGGCAGGTCCAGATAGGGGCTGCTCCTTCAGCCTGGGTCCTGCAATGAAAACGTGTCGAACAGAGAGTTGCAGCTACACAGGCAGCTCGGAGTCTACATTAATGTAAGGTCCTTATAAGCCACCAAGACCTCGGGTTATTAGTGTCTGCAGCAAAGTTGGTTAACACAGAAATCAAATGACACAGAAGGTAACAAGGGGAGGAATTATGTGATGCAGAGCTATCGTTTAGTTGCTGAATAGAGTGTAAGACGCCTCTGGTTGTAGATGAGCACAGTTGGGGAAGGATCTACATTTCTGCAGCGACTTGGGGATGGGCAAACATAGATGCTATAAAGAATAAGTCAGCTCAGTTTAGTCATTGGAAGTGATGCTGTGGCGAAAATAAAACTAAGGTTGCAAACTGCTATTTTAACTTTTATTGTTAAAAATATACACTTCGCATACAATTCACATAGTCCTCAACTATAATCAAAAAAGACTTATATTACCATCTTCATTTTCCATGTAAAAAGAAACAGGGAAGTTCAGTAACTTGCCAAAATTAAATAGCTACCAAGTGACAGGATTCAAACGCAAATTCAGGATGATCTAATTCTAAACTTCAGTTTTTTTCTATATCATGCTATCACAAAAGGACAGATTATTTAGTAATCATTCCATAAAAGTGATAATTTTGTACTATTTACCAATTCTATAAGATGCAAGAAAAACCTGACACCATGAACTCAGTTCTAAGTCCGAATCCTATTAAATATATTATTCATAATGAATTTTTTCTTTTAAACTCTAAAATGTTCTTATTAATGTGACAACTAAGAAGCTATTTCTACTCTACAAAATTTTCTTAAATTTTGACTACAGTGATTCAGAATTTAAGATTCAGATAAGTGACGGATTAAATTTACCTTGTCAATATGAAAAAGATTTCCCAAGCAAATTAATAACACATTAAAATGATGGGCGATACATTTTAGACTTAAAGAACAAACATTTTAAACACTTTATAAACCATTTAATAGCACTTAACACTACTCGTGTAAGCTACAAATAAAAGTTATTTTTTATTACATAATACATATGCATAGCAAAAAAATTAGACAACTAATACGTATTCCAAAAAAAGGGAGGGAGAGGAAAAGACAACTTAGCAGAACCACCATTAAGAGACTAACAATAACTTTACATTGTGTTATACATCTTTCCAGACTTCTTCACAATACCTACATACACATATACTTTTAAATCAAAATGAGAACATATTAAAAATATATTCCATGTAAACAATTATTCTTAATGTGATTTTAATAGAATTGCTTATGAATGAATATTCCTAATTTGAGACAATTCCAAAGCTTATTAAAATAATCTTTCTGGCTCCCTCTGCTGGCAACTAAGAGAAGCTTTTTAAAATTCAGTTCAGTTTGAAAAATCAAAGTCAGAGAAGCACTAATTTATCATTACTAAAAACACCTTTAAGAACCTGTCTGAATGTACAGTTTGGCCAGAAAGTGTACGATGGACAATTTTTAGGGAATTCCTATGAGCTAGCAGGGATCTGGCACCGGAAAACCCGGACTGAGTTCCCAGCGTGATCACTGACTTGCTAAGGACCCTGGATTAAATCACTTACTCCTTCTGAGCTTCAGTTTCCTCCTCTGTAAAAGAAGTTAATATCAACTACCTCACGGGTTATAAGAATTAGAGTTCCCGTATTCCCACTTCGAGTACTGGCCCAGGGTAAGGGCAAAGTACGTAACAGTGAAGAAGTGTTACTACCACCACCACACAACCATCAAGGTGCTGAGTTTGGTCAGGTCGCGTAACTATTAAAGAATTACCAGACTCGTACGGCTATCAAATCCAAACAGATTAACTTTTAAAATATAAACTTACTGTACTTACTCTTTTAATAACTCCCTATTGTTCTCAAGATCAAAATCTTTAACATGACTCTAAGATTCTTCAGATTCTGGCCCCTCTTGACCTCTGAAGTGGAAACTTGGATACTTTCTCTCCAGCCCTCCAATCTCTTTTCAGTGTGAAGTTCTTCAAAAGTACCAAGTTCCCTCACACGGTACCTGGAAACAGCATTCCCTTCCTCTACGCTCCTTAACAGGGACTCATGTTTTTAGCTCTCAGCTCCACTTTTTCAGGGAGACTCTGATTTCCCAGACCACGTCAGGCCTTCCCCAGGATACATCCCAGCATGGCTCTCCCTCCCACATCTCACCACGTAGAGCTGTGGCTCTGTCTGCAAGTGTGTTGGCGCTCTCACACCGTCTCCTCCCATTGGCCTGTCTACGTTCCTCCAGACCAGGAATGCACTGTGTGCTCACAGCCCGGCCACTTGTCTGCACGGAACAGGCACCTGAGTGTCTGTTGAGTGAGTGAACAAACTGAAAAGAACAAGCACTGAAATTAAAGAATTCTTTCTACACCTAACTACTTCAGATAAAAGGTGGCCATACAAGTGTAAAATAACATTACAAATATTTTGCTTGGTACTGCTACTCAGGCTAACAGGTGTTCGTCAAGTTTGACAGAAGATCATACATAGAAATGTCTTTAACACATACACTCACTGAAAAAGGCGTGCCCTTCAAAGAGAATTTTTAAAAGGGCAGAAACCTATAAATATATGATAGTCCCTTTAACACTTCTCATTTAAATTTTTAAAAATTTTACTATGTATGTGGTTTGTTTTTATAATAAATATTCAATTGAAAATTTGTCAGAAACTGAGTGTTTTATACTGTAGTATAGGTGTTACTTTTCAAGGAAATCTGTGGTAAATACATTAGTAGAGCTAACAGTAACCAGCTAAACCGTATGCTTCATAATTCCTTTGAGGACTATGCGTATCTCACTATTTAAAGCCAAGGTCTACCTGTGATTGCCTTAAAGACTGTGAACTTTTTATAGATTAAACTCATTCTATACATAGTAGCATTCCCAAGCACATAGTAAATTTTGTTCCTAAATGGTTTTTCCTCTATTCATTTAAACCAGAAAAAGATCTGGAAAGCCCCAACCAATCAAAAAAAAAAAACAAAAACGAAAAAAAAAAGCAACAAGGTTTGCATTACATCTCTTAGATTCAGATCTTAGATAGAATATTTGACAGTTTTTTTGGATAGATTTTTATCTTTGAGATTTTTAGTAAATTCTACGACTCTGAAACAGCAACTGTCATTTTCATTTTCCTCACAAGCTGCATTATGATGTATAGAAAATCTAAAAATTAATTTCTCCCTTTCTTATGTTAAAGGAAATTAAATTTTAAAATACATCTCACATATAATAGAATCAAGAGGTTGTGGGGGGAGGTCAATACTTAGAATTACATGTGGCCGCTCCCATGGGGAATATGGAGAAATCAATCTTAGTTAGCATCCTTGCCTTTTGACCAAGAAGTATGTTCACAGACCCCTGGTCCCTGAGGATAAGACACAGTCAATAATGTTAAGAAAAGCACCGTCATTTTAACTGTCACAGGGAACGTTTGCTGCAAATGGCGGTGAATGGAGGTAGCCAACAAACGGTAAACATTCCTTCTCCCTGTTTGAAAAGGAAATCTTTCAACTTTCACAATGTCCTTCCAACCTTAAGGAGGACCGCTGGTGACAGATCTCTTAAATTCACCAGTCTCTAAGGAGGTGGATGGACTGTGATCAGACTTAGTAATATATTTCCTACATTATCATTGGACCAAGAAACAGGAACCAAGAGTGGAACGCAACTGGAGTACCTATGAATGAACCTGAATGAGAGCAGAGGTGCATGTCAGGAATTCTGACACTGACCATGCAGGGACAATCCAAGGAAGACGACAGGACACCAAATCACCAAAACACCACGGTTTCAAACACTGGAATCTTATCGTTCTTTCCCACTCTTCTGATGCTACTACCTTCATCAAGCAAGCTTCTGATAAACTTGCTTCCCCATAGAGAGAGACTGGATGAAGTATCCAGCTCACTAGTCAGCTATTTAGTTCTCATTACACATTCATAAGATGACATTTAATACCTCCGTGAATGTAACTCAGCATCTTCGAATCCAATCAAGATGGAGTTTCGTCTTAAACAAGCCTAAAGTAATTGATCAAGGCGACAGAAGGCCTTCCCCTGGCCAACAGGAAATTGACTCTCCCCTAACAAAACTTTTAATTCTAGCTTTAAAAGATATGTATCATATGAGCAGCACAGAGGAATTATAAAAAAAACAACTGTAAACAGCATTGATTTTCTTAGATTAGAAGCATGTCCGTTGCTGTTCTTTTCATAATGAATCTAAATCTCTCCAAAATTCAGGTTTTAAAAGTACATATCCGCTAGTTTCTCCAATTATTCTCGTTTCACTTAGCTTTAATTGTCACCTGAACTAGAGCTAAGATCACAGAGCTCCATACATTGAAAAGATATGCAAATATTAATCAAGGTTGTAAGATGACAATTTTAAGAAGTAAACATTCAGAAAAACAATGGGAGGAAATAATCAGTTAACAGCCACAGAATGTGGGATTAAAGAAGATCTGAATTCTTTATTTTTTCCCTGTTTTTCTAAATTTCCTACAATAAGTATTGTTCTGTTCAGGCAGGCTTTTTTATGTATAAGAAACACGCATTCAGCTGCCTTCAGAAAAACAGGATTTTTCATAAAGATATACTAAGAGCTACAAGGGAAATCTAACAGAAAACCAATAATGGGGACCACCGTCGACAAGTCTGAAGCTAGAGGGTGGCCAGGGCGTCAATTCTCTCCTAAGAACCTCACGAAGACAATGTAAGTGGCTGCCCACGAGTGCTCTGTGCCACATACTGCTCAGCACCAGTCAGCGGACATCTCTCCCCTCCCCATTGGCTGTGAACGTTCTTTCTCTGCTTCCACTTGAACGTCAAATTTCTTTCATTTTAAGTATCAGGCTGTGGTTGAGGTACAAGGTTAGGAAAACAGGTAGAGCTTTTGCTTAAGGACTGAATTTTACTTTTTTAGATTATGAATTGAGTATGTGTGCACGGTTTTTAGAAAGATCTAACCACAGGAAGGGTTGATAAAAAAGAAGTCTCCCTCCTCTTCCCCGGCATGTTGGGGAGGGGAGTAATCTACAAAAGGAAAATTTACATTTATGTTTCTAAAACTCATAAATATATTACTTAACGAAGCACAATATCTATATTTTCATTTTATTACTAAAAAAACAATTATTGTATGACAACTAGAAAATGCACATACCAAAACAAATACGTTACTTTAAAATTATGTGATATCATTATCACATAGAAATAATATGAAGCACTCTAATTGGTTGGTTCTATTTTAAATTGATATTTTTCTGAACTTTACGGTCCACAGAGCAGATAAATTTAGATTGGCAAGCTATTTAAAAATTATTTGAAATACTGCATCATGGTAGAAATATTTTAATTCCTGTTACACTTTTCATTTGTCCTGCACAGTTTAAATTGGCTAAAAGGAAAATAACTGAGCAAGTGTTCTCAAAAACTGAAACCACCAATTAATTATACATGAGGTATTGATGTTTAAGACTTTCATTACTGTATACTTTCCAACTGCCCTGCACCTTCCTCTTGATATGGACGGTTACCTCAGATGGTGGTTTTAGTACCTTTTTAATTTCAGAAATTTTCCGCAAAGAAATCACTACTTTCTTTGAAATAAACAAAGAAAGAGGAGTTGCTCCATTGAAAAGCTGGGTCCATTTCCTGGCTGTTCTCTCCTCTGTCCTTGCATTATCTGAGATACCACACAGAGCAGCTCAGCCACTGCCGTGGGCAATCCATTTGTCCATTTACATCAGAATGACCTGGTGTGTGTTTAGTCAAAACGCAGCCCAATACCACTCTCAGTCCTCCAAACCCATGTACAGTATGGTCTAGGAATGTGTTTGAGGACCCCCTATTCCTGTACCCCTTAAATACAGAAAACTATTTTTAAGAGGCTGGTGAAGAATTTGGTGTAAATTTTTCCAACTGAAAAGAATTTATCCACTAACCAAACTAGAAGTATGCTAATAAACTGTCCTCCAGCAACCTCTTTTCACAGAATAAATATTTCTTGGACATCTTGAAATGTCACATATAAGTAAATACGGGAAGTTCTCACACGCTAAGTAATAATTTATAAAGATTTACAATTTTCTAGCATCAGAGAAAATAGATTTTTTTAAAGGAATGAATAACAAATGTTTCAGTTTTGCTATTATTATTTCAAGTACTTTGAATTGAATTTAGAATTTAATGCTGGGGATTATAATATTAATATACTGGCAGATACCCTAGGAGAAACACCCTTGGTTTGGAGTTTGGAAGTTAACTGTCAGATTTCTAAATTGGTTAATTAAATTAGTTTTCATGTTTTAGAAATATTTTATAAATCTTAAAAGCAATTTTGAATGTTTCACATTATATTTTCCATCAAATAGCTGTATCTGAATAATTGAATTTGGCATGGTGTAGTAAGTTGTTTCCATATTAATTAGTATGCTTTCTGTATTTTATTTTTATAGTCAAATTCCTATTTGTAGCAAATTATATTTTACTATACAATTGGAATTAAATATTTTGTATTGATTTTAATAGAATGCTGACATATTCAACATGCTTTCAAATAATACGTTCCGTACTTGAGAATTTATGGAGCTTAATATTCACTGTCTTTATCATCACCTTAACAGAGGATTGCAGTTATTTGTACTGAGGTACTCCTTCTAATCATGGCTAACAAATGCTTTTCTGCTTGCATCTCTTGGCTGAGTGGCAGCACTCACGACTGCTAATGGCAGCGGGAGGCATTGGGGGGAACAAGAGTTTCAACTCACTGCTTCTCAAATGTTGACTAGTGATACCCTAGGTGTGGGTGCGTCTCTTATCCACTACATTGTTTTTCTGAATTTCAAAGATGTGGAAAATGTTTAACAACGAGCAGATCTGAGATCCAGAACAGTTTGGTGCTTTAAAATCATTATTGTTCTGCGCGGGTAGACAATCTGAATAGGGCTTTTTCCTCCGCAAAGCACTACTGTATCAACATACCCATTTTCTACTGCTGCAAAACCAAAACATAGTGACTTAAAACAGCCATAGTTTATTACTGGTCATGACCATACAGGTCAACCGGGCAATTCTGCTGTGCTGGGCCAGACGGAGTCACGGTGGCTAAAACCATGCATGCGTCTGCAGTGAAATGGCCAAGATGGTTGGGGCTGGCTGGTCTAGGACGGCCTCCTTCCCACGTCTACTGATCCACTAGCTGTCAGGTGGGGCAATAGGGGCACCAGTAACCAGCAGGCCAGCCAGGCGAGCATGGACCTGTTCATAAGAGACAACAGAAGCATGAAAGACCTTTGAAGACCTCGGCTGAACATCATTTCTAACACATTCTCTCGTCCAAAGCAAAGCACAAGTACAACCTAGACTCAAGGCAGGAAAACAGCCACATTGCAAAGACTATGGATGCAGACAAGCGTGGAGAATGGGGCCTTTTTTGTAATCAATCTGCCATATAACATGGCAAGAGCACTATTTTAAAAAGCTGATTCATCTACGATGAGGGAAAGATGAAAAATACAAAGGATGACATAAACCATACCTTGTTATGAATTGTATAAGACAGGGTTTCTCACCTCAGCACTAGTTACATGTTGGGCCAGATACATCTTCGTTGTGGGGCTGCCCTGGGCATTGTAGGATGCTTAGCAGCTTCCCTGGCCTCTGCCCACTAGACGCCAGGAGTACCCCGCAAGTTGTGACAACTACGAATGTCTCCACACATTGCCAAATGTCCTTTAGAGAAGAAAATCGCCCATGGTTGAGAACCACTGCTATGAAGGAATGAATTAAGGTAAAGACAACTTGGTCTCATTCCTGCCAATATAAACTAAATTACTTTAAAAGGCTGTTCAAATGATTCTAAAATGGAAACTTTACTTATGGATATGTAAGATGGATACCAAATTCTTAGCAGTTTACACATTAAAATTTCAAAAATTCATTCACAATACTTAGATTCCTGATAATTTATGTTTTGTTAATCAATCAACAATGAATATTAAATATCTTTTTTTCTTTTCACCCCCCTACTCCCCAGCAACCATCAGCTTATTCCCTGTATCTATGGGTCTGTTTCTGTTTTGTTTATTCATTTGTTTTGGTTTGTTTTTAGATTCCACATGTAAGTAAGTGAATCATTCAATATGTGTCTTTCTCTGTCTGACTTATTTCACTTAGCATAATACCCTCTAGGTCTATCCATGTTGTTGCAAATGGCATTCTTTTTTTTTTTTACTGTTGAGTAATGAATATTCGTATGTATATGTACATATATACCATATCTTCTTTATCCATCACCTATTGATGGACACCAATGTTGCTTCCTAAATATATATAATTATAAAATTTAACCAAAAGTATTACCATATTTTGAAGTCAATATAAAAGAAGGTAATTCTGCCAGAAGTTAAATTAAATTAATACTACTGGCTCTAGAATTTGGTATGTGGTGCGCATATGAGCCCCAGCTTTATTTTTAAATAAATAAATGAATGAATAAATAAATAAAAGCAGTATTGTTTCTCAACTTCCAAGTATAACACTCTGGCTCAAAACTACAGTTCGTGTCCAATCCCCCTCTCTTCCCATTTCATCACAACGGCAATTTACCTTCCAGTCCCACCTCTCACTCTAGCACCACTTATAGATGTGAAACACACACAGAAAGCCTCTGTAATAAATTACAGCAGTAGAACGCATTTTTCAGGAAGAAGAAAAACAACAAATCAGAATATTCCCTGGACAATTTGAAAAATAGGAAACATACTGGAAAATCTCGCAGTCAGAGTCATGAAATACTGATCGATCTCAACTGTTGTCGTAATGCTCCTGTCCCTGAAATGCACGCTAGCTATACATCAAACCACTACAAATGCACAGGAAATCTTGTAATCTTTGTAAACAAAATATTTTCTAGCTTACACTGAGGTACAAATTTGTGATCGCATTGGCCAAATGAAGTCATATACACAAGAACCCACCGACAGACCTCATTCTGGATTCTGTGGCTGAAAAATAATAGCTTCTCCATAAAAGAAAACGGGAAGCTGACCCAGCGATGCACCAACGAGCGGAGCTGGGACCAGGGTGAGAGGACTTAAGTGCTTAAGGCACCAAATTTAAGGAAAGTCTCACTTGCAGGGCCGGGCAATGAGCCAACATATGAGGCAAGAGCCATCTGGTTTATTCCCACCCGCAGTCCAGCAGGAACTGCACTTAGCAGAAAACAGCACCCGGATTTCCGTATCCCCAAGGTCTGTCCTATACTAAGCCTGGGCACTTATACCTTTACTCATCATCATCTCCATGTCCCCTCCAAGAACCACAGCGCCTGCCTAACCTGCCAGAGTGATGGCACCAAACAGAATGGGGAGCCCAGGAGGAAAGTCACGAACGTATACCTCTGGACCACTTAAGCTTTTAAATTGTGAAAGTGGCATTCTAGGAACTCCAAAACTCTGCCCTGTATAAAGTTGGCCTTGTGTGCATTCACCCTTTCAATGGAAATATTATCATTTTAGCCAATCTTTCCAATTAATGCTATTTAACTGAATCAATGGTATCACCTGGAACACTGAAAAGCAACAGTATACCACATGGTTAGGAATGTAAGTTTTAATAATTCAGTTTCATACAAAAATAACTACAGAATAGGGTTTCATCTTCACCATGCAATACTACTCCTTCCCCGCTGATGGCCGTCTTTAAGAAGCATCTTCAGTGCTGAGCAGTCAGGAGCAGATACAGGTTTAGCCTATACATTAGAAACAACTAAAACACCCTACTCGACAGCTTCATTGCATTTCATTTGTCTTAAGAGTACACCCAAACACACCACCACGCCCAAAAGTGTTTATAGTGGGTCCTAAGTGTAGTTCCTTCCTCTTCTGTGACTCACCCTTTCCCGCGACATCAAAACAATTCCACAGCAGGAATGCAATGAAATCTAAGCAATTAGGAAACCTGCTGTTCTATTTCCTCAATTTGTGTATAGAAAAAGCTTTAATTAATAAAGCTTAACTTATAGGACCCTTGCAATAAAGCTCTTTAAGAAGGCTCAATTACATAAAGTGTCTTGAAGACAAGTCATAATATCGTGCGTCCCCGAAAATAAGACCTAGCTGGACCATCAGCTCTACTGCGTCTTTTGGAGCAAAAATTCATATAAGACATGGTCTTATTTTAATATAAGACCAAGTACACAACATAACATAACATAACATAACATAACATAACATAACACCAGGTCTCATATTAATTTTTACTCCAAAAGACCATTAGAGCTGACGGTCTGACTGGGTCTTATTTTCAGGGAAACATGGTAGGCACAAGTCCTTTGGCATCTTCACAAGGCCATATACAAGCAACTTTAAATCTATCCTTCGGGCCCTCCTGGGCCTCTACACAAAATGTCTTTTCAAAAACAGTACAGGCTTCTGTATTCTCCTCAACACAGACAGCAAAAGCTATTTCCTCAACAAATTAATGAATGTTAAGGAATACAGGGCTTTATTACCTTCGGGTTCTTGATACCAATTCTCTTAATGATATATGCAGTGATTAAGCACTTTTAGGGAAAACATTCATAAGTTTTTCAAGTGTAACCCTTGCTAGCAAGAGTCTTAAGTTTATTATAAATTATATTACTATAAATTTATTTTAACAGGGTTCTTTTCTTAAGGCCTTTCAAGGCCAAAATCAAGGTGCCAGCCCGGCTGGGCTCTCCCTTGAGGAGGAATGCACTCCCAGGCTCAGCAGGTGGCTGGCGGCTCCCTGCAGCTGGACGACTGAGGTCCCTGGTTCCTTGGGGTCCCTGTTCCCAGCTAACCAGCCCAGAGTCTCATTCTTAGCTCTTTAAGGCCACACGCATTCCTTCTCGCGTGGCCCCGTCCATCCTCAAGCCGGCAAGAACATAGCAAGTCCTTCTTGTGCTTCAGGACTCCCTGGATTCCCATTCTGCTGCCAGCCAAAGAAACATCTGCGTTTAAAGGGTTGGGTGATTAGAACAGTTCCACCTGGACAATTTCCCTTTTGGTTAACTCAAGTGATTTGTAACCTTAATTACATCCACCAAATCTCATTTACCATGTAATGTAACATAATCATGGGCATGTTATCTCATTATATTGAAAATCCCAAAGATTAGGGTGGGAAATCATGGGGGGGCATTTTTAGAATTCTGCCTATCACAACCCTGCATCACAGTAGAAAACGTATTCTAACTATGGGTTGTACTCAAAAAGTTATCTAGCCACTAAACTAGAAAACTTTAAGGTCCTTTCCAACCCTAAAATGCTACCAGGTTGGTGCAAAAGTAATGGTGGTTTAAAAGGTTAAAAATAATTGCAAAAACTGCCATTACTTTTGCACCAACCTAATATAAATCTAAATTTAAACACGTTAAAGAAAACAAATGTAAGGTTATTTTAAAACTTGGAAAGAATATAAAATAATGTAAATTTAAAAATAAGTTAAATCAGAAAAGGAGCTGAAGTTTCCCCTTGTTAAGAAAAACACAGAAAATCATGTTTTTACAGAACTGTCACCTCTTGGGAGGTTAATTTTCTAGTCACAACCTCTCGTGAAGAAAAGAAAAGAAAGTGCCATACAGTAGGTGCCAAACAAATATTTGTTGAAGTTATGTAAAAATGTGATAGGCCATAAATATGTTTGTTAGCCTTCACGAACTTCACCCCCCTGGACAGAGAAGAGAACTCATATTAAATCTCAGCTACTGCTAGGCTAAAAACAATCAACAACCTGCCAACAGGCTGAAACTGACAATTCCAAAAAACGACAGAAGAAAATGAAGACAAGCAATAGAAGTGTTAAGACCACACCAAAAAAAAAAAGGTCTGCCAAATATTAGTGGAACTGAATTTTTCTGAATTTTTTTGTCTCGAAGTGATTACAACATACACAATGGCAAATACACAAGGAAATACAGCGTCCCTCCACACAAGGCCTAAAACTCGTTCCCAGCAAAATAAGCCAGGATTCTGCCTACTGGTGTTAACCAGCAGAAAGAGCACACTGATAGCTGTGAATGATACCATGGAATGAGAAGCTCATAACAGCCATAAATATAAAATACTGACAACAGATTCAACTCTTTATCAAATGCACGAGCGTAATGTTTTCCACAGCTTGCAAAACATTCTTTCCCATTCATTGCTCTCTTCTATGATAAAAATTTAGTGGGGAAAATAAGTATTTTGTCACCTTACAAAGGATTTTTCCATCCCAACTGTGCTGTACTCAGCTAACTAACTCAAAACTCCTTTGTACAAAAACAAAAGTTGTACTCTTCTTATTCTCCACTCATGCAATCAATATGAAAAGCAATTCAAATTACAATTCAGAACATCTTTTCATTCTACATATAAACAATAAACTTTATTCTTCACCTCATAAAGACGTAAGCAACATTTTCTATATTTTTAGAGCTGATTCAGCACAATTTCAGGCACATCTAATAAAAACTGCTTTAATGGTTTATGTGATAGATAACAATCATTGCTTAAATTTCTATTTCTACTGTTCCGCAGCTTCTAAAAGGTTTTCATTCTTTTCAGTACCTAAAATCTCTGGTAGGGTTGAAAGGCAAGTGGTTTTATCCCCATCTTACAGGAAGAAGAATTGAAAATTATTGAGATCAAGTGATTTGCACAAGGTCACAGAGCTTTGCAGTAGAAAGAGCCTGGACTCAAATCAGATTTTCTGACATCTTGTCATTCCTGATCTTTTTGCCTATTTAAATGGTATTGACACTAAAATGAAAGAAGATACTTTGAAAATTGCATTACATTTTTCCTTCAATTTGTACAGAAAAAAGAAAAGTTTATGTTAAAGAAAAACATATAAATTGGTTTTATAAAAATCCTAATGAAATAAACCAATAAAAACAAAATGGCCATGTATCTAACAGTCTAAATAAAGAATAATTATTTAACAGTAAAATAAAAATTTTGGAGACATTAATAATTTACACACTCATATAAGCCACTCTGAATATTTAACAACTTATATGCTACTCAAAAATGGTATTGTTATATTCTTAAATATAATTCCCTGTGATTTTTAAGTCTAGAGAAAAGAAACTGAAGAAAAATAAACATCAAATAACCTTGAATACACACCGAATTTTTGTTTCCATTCCCTAGGCAACACATTGCCTGGCATATAGTACTTAAAGAATATGTGCTGACTATTCAAAATGTACATTCTCCAATTTAAATAACCAAATAATAATGACTTATTAAGAACTTCAATAAATTATAATTCTTAGCTATAAAGCAAAGTTTTAAAAAAATCGATCCACAACATATGTACTTACTGTGTTTCCCCGAAAATCAGACCTCGCCGGACCATCAGCTCTAATGCGTCTTTTGGAGCAAAAATTAATGTAAAACCCGGTCTTCAATTGTATTACGTAAGACCCGGTCTTATATTATAGTAAAATAAAACGAGGTCTTACATTAATTTTTGCTCCAAAAGATGCATTAGAGCTGATAGTCCGGCGAGGTCTTATTTTCAGGGAAACGCGGTAGCAGCAGAACACTGAAATTGAGCATCTCTCTGAGGGTGTTCTGTACACCACCACACAGATGTACATTACCTCACCGGAACAAGGACCAGTGTGGGTGACAGAGTCTCCTGACAGCTCCTTCTAAGCTTCCAGATCATTTAATATCAGCCTGTGGCAGGGACACATCCAGCAGTGGGGCTGGAACATGAAGGGAGAAATAAAGAAGAAAAATGCCCAACAGGAACTGCAAAGTCCTGGTCCCTGGTTCAACCTAGTGTCAGCCCCAGTGGAGTGCAAGTATTCACAGGAGCCTGCAGCCCCAGGCCTGCAAACGACTCCTCCCACCTGTTCACCCTAAGGACTGCTCCTTCCCTACAGATGCTCATCACCTATAATTCCTGTAGCTCAGAGGACCCCTAGCACCCCTCTGCTTCCTGTTCTCAGATAGTTTCCTTTCTAAATAAATATGATGATATTTAAGTGTTTTAACGTAAGTCATTCTAAAAGAATATTAAGTTAGTAGGAGTATTCTATGGATGACAAAAATCATTAAGGTATTACACATATTCCTGAAGTTTGAGAGACAGTATTATCATGTACAATGTAAGCTACAGCAATCTGAGGAACTGGGAAACATAATTTCTTCCAACTCTGTTTCATCCTCATCAGTCATGTAACACTTAAGCTTCCTCACCTATAAATACAAGCTACAGTTTAAAATATCACTACTACAATATAGTGTACACAAGAAAGATGTCTTATTCTTAAGTGATGGATGCTATAGTACTTAAAGGTAAAATATAATGTCTGCACCTTTCCTTCAAAAGGTTCAGTGAACGTGTGTATTATACATACATACACGAACATATGTAGAGCAAATGCAGCAGAAAACTAACTTCTGAATACAAATAGTGAGCAGGTGGATCCCAGTTCATTGTGCTATTCTTTTTCATGTAACGTACGTTTCAATTTTTCATAATAAAAAGTTGGAGAAAACAAAGTAGTTATCTGCTAAAAATCTGTGATTGTAATGATTATTAGCACAGTAAATTAAACTTCCAAATTTGCTTTTCAACCATCATCAGAACATTGAGCTATTCATCCAAATGGATTGTAAGTGCACTTTTCTGTATTTTTTTTACTTTATTAAATGTATTGGGTGACATTGCTTAGTAAAATTGTATAGGTTTCAAGTGTACAACTCTATAATACATCATCTTTTTATCACATTGTGTGCTCACCACCCAGAGTCAGTTCTGCTTCCATCACCATATATTTGACCCCCTTTACCCTCTTCTACCCTTTCCCCTACCCCCTTACCCTCTGGTAACCACTAAGCTGCTGTCTGTCTTGACAGACAATAGCAGTTGCTTTCAGTTGTATATCCCACATATGAGTGAAATCACATGGTTCTCAACTTTTCCATCTGACTTATCTCGATAGCTTAGCATAATAATCCCAAGATCCATTCATGTTGTCACAAATGGCAGTCCTTCACCTTTTCTTATGGCAGAAGAGTATTCCATTGTATTTATGTACCTCATCTTCTTTATCCAATCATCTATTGAAGGACACTGGTTGTTTTCATGTCTTGGCCACCGTGAATAATGCTGCAATGAACATAGGGGTACATATATCTTTACGGATGTTTTCAGATTTTTTTGGTAGATACCCAGAAGAGGGATTGCTGGGTTGTATGGTAATTATATTCTTAATTTTTTGAAGAACCTCCATACTGTTTTCCACAGTGGCTATATCCATTTACATTCCCACCAACAACGCACGAGGGTTCCCTTTTCTCCACATCCTCACCAACACTTATTATTACTTGTCTTGTTGATAATAGCCATTCTGACAGGTGTGAGGTGGTATCTCATTGTAGTTTTGATTTGTATTTCCCTAATAGCTAGGGAAGTTGACTATCTTTTCATATATCTGTTGGCAGTTGTATGTCTTCTTGGGAGAAGTGTATGTTCGGGTCCTCTGCCCATTTTTTAATGGCTTGTTTATCTTTTGTTGTTGGATGTATGAGTTATTTATATATTTTGGATATTAGCCCCTTATCAGAGGCATTGTTTGCAAATATCTTCTCTCATTCTGTTGGCTGCCTCTTTGTTTTGTTGATGGTTTCTTTTGGTGTGCAGAGGCTTTTTAGTTTGATACAGTCTCATTCATTTATTTTGCTTTTACTTCCCTTGCCTTTGAGGTCAAAATCATAAAATCCTCTGAACCCAAGGTTCTTAAGTTTAGTACCTACGCTTTCTTCTATGCAATTTATTGTTTCAAGTCTTATATTTTGATCTTTGATCCATTTTGACTTAATTTTGATACGCAGATGACATGATTCTTTATAAAGAAAACCCTAAAGACTCCACCAAAAAATTGTTCGAAATAATAAAAAAATACAGTGAAGTTGCAGAATACAAAATCAACACACAAAAGTCCATTGCATTCCTATATACCATCAATGAAATTTCAGAAAAATGAACAAACAAACAAACAAACAAAAAACAATTGCTTTTCCAATTGCAACAAAAAGAGTAAAATACTGGGGGCCGGACTGGTGGCTCAGGCGGTTAGAGCTCCATGCTCCTAACTCCAAAGGCTGCCGGTTCGATTCTCACATGGGCCAGTGGGCTCCCAAACACAAGGTTGCCAGTTCAATTCCTCAAGTCCAGCAAGGGATGGTGGGCAGCGTGCCCTGCAACTAAGATTGAACACGGCACCTTGAGCTGAGCTGCCTCCTGAACGGTTCAGTTGGTTGGAGCACGGGCTCTCAACCACAAGGTTGCCAGTTCGACTCCCGCAAGGGATGGTGGGCTGCGCCCCCTGCAACTAACAACAGCAACTGGACCTGGAGCTGAGCTGCGCCCTCCACAACTAAGACTGAAAGGACAACAAGTTGAAGCTGAATGGCACCCTCCACAACTAAGATTGAAAGGACAACTTGACTTGGAGAAAAAAAAAGTCCCGGAAGTACACACTGTTCCCCAATAAAGTCCTGTTCCCCTTCCCCAATAAAATCTTAAAAAAAAAAAAAAGACTAAAATACTTAGGAAGAAACTTAACAAAGGATGTGAGGGACCTATACACTGAAAAACACGATATTAAAAGAAACTGAAGAAGACACAAAGAAATGGAAAGACATTCCGTGCTCATGGATTAGAAGAATCAACATAGTTAAAATGGCCATATTACCCAATGCAATATACAAATTTAATGCAATCCCCATCAAAATCCCAATGGCATTTTTTAAAGAAATAGAACAAAAAAATCATCAGATTTGTTTGGAACCACAAAAGACCCCAAATAGCCAAAGCAATCCTGAGAAAAAATCACAAGGCCAGAGTATTACACTCCCTGACCTCAAATTATACTGCAAAGCAACAATAATCAAAACAGCATGGTATTGGCAGAAAAACAGATACACAGACCAATGGAATAGAATTGAGAACCCCAAAATAAACCCACATATGGGGGCAGATAAATTTCAACAAAGGAGTCAAAAACATATAGTGGAGAAAACAAAGCCTCCTCAAAAGCCTCTTCACAAACTGGGAAAATTGGAAAGCCGTGTGCCAAAAAATGAAACTAGACGATCCCTTTACAAGTAGCAACTTACTGCTGGTGTATGTACAGGAAATGGAGACAGCACAGCGCTCTCGCTCTCTCACTTAGATGGGAATCACCTCCAGTCAGGACTGCGCCGTCCATACATTACATCAAGCCCAGGCCGCAGTGGGAATCACTCAGGGCTAGCAGGCAAGGGCTCTGACAACTTGTCTGCTGACTGGGTGTGACTGTCAGTCACAGCTTCTCCGGGTCTCAGGTGACCCACGTTTCTCTAACACGTGCCCTCGTCTCCACGGCTCCGGCATTGTCATGATTCAGGCCCTCCCTAATTTTTGCCTCTACTATTGCAGCAGCCTCGTAAACAATCAAGCCACCTGCAGGCCTGACCCACTCAAATCCATCCTGAACGGAGCTATCATGGTAACACATCTAATAAAACACATCCGATTATGTGCTTCTTCCCTTCTGGATACACAGGACGAACTCCAACACTCTTACGACAGATTCTAAGCCCTCCTCAAATTTAGTCCCAACCTCCCACCCTGCCTCCTTCCCATCCAATCCTCTTGCCTATTATTCTAGGATACACAGCAACTGAGCTGACAATCCAACTGCTCCCTCCCCAGCTCTGTGCCATTTCTCAGCTGCAAGCCCTTGCTCTCTCGGTTCCCTCCCAACACAACTGCATCCTTTCCTGGATCACTCCTACCCACGTCTCGTCAGCCTCAGATTGAGACACTCACCCTGCACACTGGTGGTTGCCTGGGGCTGGAGGAAGGGGAGCTGGGAAGCAACTGCTTAATGGGCACAGCTTCCTTGGGGGGTGACGAAAATGTTTTGGAACTAGATAGAGATGGTGGTTACACAGCAGTGTGACTATAGTATGTGCCACTGAATTGCTCACTTTAAAATGATTAATTTTATATGAATCTCACTTCAATTAAAAAAAAAGAAAGAAAGCAGCAGCAGCTCATCCCGCAAAAACACCTTCACGACCGTCAGCTGCAGACTCAATCAGCACCTGTACGTTCCTGTCACAGCAGCTGTTGCCTTATGCTTTCAGAGCTCGCCCACAAGACTCTGAGTCTCTTACCTGCCTTGTCTTCTCATCCCCTGGTGCTTACTAAGCCTAGGCCCTCAAGAAATGTTTTTTTTAAATAAATGAAAAATAGAGCTACCACTTACCTCCCTTGGGGCAGGAGGCTAGAGCAGATGATCTTTGGAAGCTCCAGGTGACATACAAGCCCAAGACAGCACATAGTAATTGAAAAGGAAAAGATCAGGAAAGACTGCTGTTCATCTGGTTATAAAGGACAAAAATGAGATGACTTCCGGTGAGGCTTTTCAGTCAGCAATAACAGGATCACATTTAATGAGTTCTTAACTACTTTCCCATTTTCCAAATGGGGAAACAAATACATTGAAGAAACTTGCCTAAAGTCACAAAGCTGGTTACTGGGAGCTGCAAAATTCAAACCCACAGTCGCCTAGTCTGCCAAGCTTGACCCTGTCACACCACACGTTACTCTCCTGCCCTTTCATACGCCCCGAGAGCTAGGAACGCACGTTCTTTGGCCCACAATTTGCCTTTTCTAAGGCTGAGAAAACACTCCTTTTTCCATACTTGTCCACTTATGTATTGCTATGAATGCTGTTTATATCATAAAATGCTTTTAAAAAATATAAAATGTTAATTTAAAAAAGAGATGAGTCATAAAAAAGATCTCCCACTTAAAAACATGAAATTGGCAAGAGTCTGTGGGCCATTCCTCGCTCAGCTGAACAGATTGGAGTGTGCCGGTGGCCTCGCTAGAACCACGCCCACAAGGCTTCCCCACTGGAGACTGGTTTCCATAGTACCCCAACCTTTGCACAGTACCCTGCAGGTGAGAAAACCATGGAGTAACAAAAACAAGCTGGAAGAATTATTACACACCCGCTTGTTTTAGTTCAGAGAGTACGATGTGTATGTCTTTCTCCATCTTTCCACTCTCTTTAATAATGTCACAATCTGGAAAGAAAAAACTTAATCGAAATTCTCTGTGAGATACAGAGATAGAGATAGAGATATTTGTGCACCTGAAAGGGTAAACTACAGAGGTAATGTTAAACTTTGACAACATATCAAAAGGTCAATATTAAAAACATTATCACCCCACACAAAAAGTGTATACCCCTGTAGAAAGACACACACACACACACACCCTCCCGATTAAGCCAATAATTTGTAGTTTGGATCTAAAACCAAAGATGATATACTGAGAGAACAGACACATACGCAGAAAAACAAAAAGGCAAAAGGGATAATAAGATGACAAATAACGTAGAATTCAAGACAAAAGTTAGAATGGGACAAATCAGAGACTTTTATACAGCTAGTTACACCGCTATTTAAATGACTAGAAAATAGCCATAACCTCAGTGTGTCAACTATCATGAAATTAAGCACACCGAACAAAAACTATCTGAAATATAAGGGACGCTCCCAGAACACAACTATAGGGAGAGACACACACTACTCTCTGATCTACAATTGGCCAAATAGCAAAACTAAAGATGTCAAGCTCTTAAAGATCAATATGAACAACGAGGCCCCCAATAGAAAAAACGGTCAAAAAACAAGAACAGACGATAATATCAAACACAAGAAGTGAAAGTGGTAATAAGCACAGAAAGAGGTTCACAGTCCTTAGAAATCAAAACCACACATTAAAGCAATAATTTTTTCTATCAGGTTGACAAAGACATTTTAAATAATAGTATCCTTTATTTTAAGGGTGTAGAGAACACAACAATTTTATACACATCTGGAATGAACACAAATTGGTCTTCAGACTTAACATTTCCTTCCCCCCAAAATATTTCCTTCCCCCCAAAATATTTCCTCCCTCCAATTTTTCTGGTGTATGGTTTAAAGTACAAACCCTATAGCTTTAAATTTTAAATTATATTAGTTTGCAATGGTTAAGGAATGGGATCCAGAGTCAGCCTATCTGGCTCTCCACTTATTAGCAATGGCACCTGGGGCAAGTAAATGTTTAACTTCATCTGTAAAATGATGGCAATAGTATCCAGTTCTTAGGGTTGCTGTGAGGATTAAGTTAATGTAAAGCACTTAAAACAATGTCCGAGACATGTATGTTCAATAAATATGGGCTATAGGCACTGGGATTTCTTATCAGTAATTTCTCTACACAAATGTGTATCATTTACTGTGGCACCAAGGTCATTAAATGCTAACTGAATAACAACCACGCAGTGTGGACTCTTTAAAAAGAGCATAACCAGGGCATTATGGCATGGGGAATAGCATTAAGGGTGACTTGTTTTATCCTCTAGCTTCAACTACATTTTGTTTTCTGCAATGAACCTGTATGACTTTTATGAGGAGAAAGGTTTTTAAAACAACAGACAGCCATTTATCCTAACTGGCTCAGTCATACACAGCTCTTGCTCAAGGGCACTTGCCAGGTCTGATTCAATTATATAATCAGTGCTCATCTCAGCTCATCATTTGTCAGAGCTTCAGTCACTCAACTCTATCATTCGTCTTTTGCATATTGTCTTGGAGACGATAACACTTCCAAACAAATTAGTCACTCTCAGTAACATGTAGGATTCCTGATAACAAAAAGAGTCCAACAGACTGTTTGTGACTACAAACACGTGAATTTATTCTTGTGTTTTTGTGCTACACTTTTTAGCCTAGAAGAGAAAAGCAAAACAAACTTTTAATTGTTTTATGATTTAGGAAAATGACAGGATACGCATATACTATCCTGTCATTCTAGTCATAATTTCAGGAAGTGCATTTCAACCACCCGTTTTTGGGCAAATTCCCTAGAGAACTCACTTTGACTTCCCTTGGATGAAAAAGCTCATGCAGGTGGAAATTTTCAACAATTTCCTATATATCTCTTAGGTGTCAGGACAGACAAACGTGTGCATAATCTGTAACAGGACAGTAAAGGCTTCCATGTGATAGAGATGAAAGAATATATGAGTTAACAATGTTTAAATCTAACATCCTTGATCTAGATTTCGTCACCAACGATACAACTGTAAGTTAAACAGGGCTGATGAGAAGAAAATTTTGCTGCCTATCAACTAATTCTGGTGGGAAAGGGAAAAGAAGGATGAATTTGTTAACTCACAAATAGAATAATTTCTGACGATGAAAGCTCACAGCTCCAGTGGGAGATCTCTCTAAACGATGTTTTAAATTTGTCAAGGAATTCAAACTTTTAATTCAAGTTAAAACACACAGAAAAGAAACCTTCCTTTGACTAGATCCCCGAAGGTGCCCTCCCCAACTCCTTCCTTTCACTTGTCTGCACCAGCCCTACCATAACACCCAACCAAGTTCATTCCCAAACTTGGTGCTCTCTCCGTGGGTCGCGTCATGTCACAGATCCACACCACTGCACTCGCTGTGATTTTGCTTGGGAAGCCCTACCCGCTGTCTTTCTGCTCAGGCTTTGCCTTTCTTTTTCCCTTGCCCCACCCTACACACCCATGCTCCCACAGCAATTTACATGCACCTCTGTGATGGCTCTTAACATACTGTATTGTTGTTATTTTATGTCTAGCTCTTAAAGATTTTTTTCATTAAAAACAGATTTGATGAGTGATATGATGGATGTTAATCTTAAAATTATTTAAGCCTATGACTTGATCTCTCTTGTGGAAATTTCAGAACATATACAAAATACAACAGGAGCACAAAAGTAAATAATGGTATCATGATCTACCCAGCTACAATGAACTCAGGACCAATTCTAACTATACTCCCCACTCACTTCTCACCCACCCACCTAGTCACAGATTATTCTGAAGCCAATTCCAGACTTCATACCATTTCAACTGTAAACAGTATACTTCTAAATGTTCCTCTGAAAAGCAAAAACTTTATATAAACATACACACATTACTACCATTGTCACATTTAAATATTTTAAAATAATAATTCTATAATATCACCATGTATCCAGTTAGTGCTTACATTTCCTATAAACTTTTATTTTTTACAGTTATTTAATCAGGGTCTAAATGAAGCCTACCATTACAATTGGTTAATATCTCTCCTAAATCTCTCTTATTTATTTTGTTTTTTTTTTTAAGGAGAGCGCAGCACACAGTTGCCCATGCGGGGATAAAACCGGCAACCTTGGTGTTATTAACACCATGCTCTAAGCAACTGAGCTAACCGGCCACCCTCTAAATCTCTTTTAATCTCTAGATTTGTCCTCCATTTTTTTCTCCTTCTTATAATTATTTTGGAAGAAATCAGGCTATTTGTTCTATAGCTTCCCACAATCAGAATTTTGCTCATTGCATGCCTACATTCCTATGTCCCCTGAATGTTCTGTAAAATGGAGTTTAGATCTAGAGGCTTATCATATTCAGGTTTGGTTGTTCAGACAAGACTGTTAATAGTAATGAATATTTCCATCAGGAAGAAAGAAATTTCTGAGAATGATATTCACTGTCTAGACTCCAGATCCATTAATTTATGAGGAGCTGCCAAATTGTGACATACTAATTCTATCATCCCATCTTCATCTATTAGCTAGGATAAAATTGTTTTCATACAAGAGAAACTTCCCTTTATCGAATATTTGATTACCCTGAGAAAAAGCATGATGTTTCATTCTTTTCTTGATTTTCTGCATCTTCAAAGAATACATCAGTTAGGAATACCTAACATTCCCCCAAAATGACAATTTTTTTTTTGTAATCATTATTATGAACTCATAGATTTAAAGATTTCCATCTACTGCTGTATTATCCTTACTAATACAGCAGTCCCATCTAATACACTGTCCCATCATTGGTCAACTGGGTGCAGTTTCCAGTTGGCTCCCAAGTCCTACTTCCTGAGAGCCTCCTTGCTTTCTAGCGTGACAACGGATTTCCAGGCTCACCTTGCATATCTTCTGCTCCCAATTTAGAAGTATCCATTTATTCAAAGATGACCTTATTATTAATTCATTCTTAAGCCACTTATGCGTTCCCTAAATGTTTTCCAAACTATTAATAAATAAGGCCACTGCTGAGCAAACTTAAAATTGAATAATTTTCAATTTGAAAACTGTGTAGAGACACAATGACTAAAGACATACAATCATTACTCCACTTTTATTAAAAGAAGTAATTAAAATCCTTTATTACTTGTCATTTAAGTTCTAGGACTCATTATATAGCGAAAGACAAAAACTGAGCAATTCAAACGAGCGTGAGGACCTGAGCAAAACTGCAGCTTGGTTGAAATCTCAAAGTATAAAAAGAGGGCTCCTCTATTGTGATCTTCCTTGAAGAACATAAGAAATACAATGCAGGAATAACCCTAGGAAACAATCTGAGTACAGTTTTTATTCAAGTAGGCATTTTTAATTAAAGGTTGGCATCTTTAATGAAAATGAGTAAACAGTGCTCAATTCAGTATCATGAGCTTAAACTAAACATAACAATTTATGATCTTAATTATTCACATTACCCCCAAATCATTGTTATAATAACAATAAAACATTCACATCTTTTCAAACACACCCATATCCCTGAGTGGAAAACACCAAGATCTCATTCACAAAATCACAACTAAAACAAAATCATATTTAATCTTTTATGCTTTCTAAACATCTCAAACTTCTGTTCTTAGTGGGAATCACAAGAAGTTTTTCTGAAGATTTTTTTCAGTTGCTATACCTGTAACTCTAAATTATTTTAGAAATACCAATATTTTCTCAGAATACTGAAACATTAATAAGGTGCTTTAGAACATATTCAGTTGCTGACTTGTAAAATTCATCGCCCCATTTTAAGAGTACCCTAGAGAAAGGGCAGCAAAAATAATCACTGCAGAACATCCCAGGTCGGAGACGACTTTAAAGCAAGAATTTACTCATCTACAAATGTTGAGCACAGGTACAGTTCTGCTGACAATACTGGCTTGCAGTGCTACTACCAGTTCTGGAATTATAGTCCCTTCATTTTAATTACTCACATTTCCTAATCTGAAGTAGGTGAAACTGGAATAAGCCCATTCTCACTGTATAATCATACACGTAATTGTACATGTAATCGACTAGATCTAAAATAGCATTTACAGTCATTTAATTATCTCAGAAATCTGAAGCTCCAATTTAATAATTAATATAGCTATTAATTATTAAATATAATATATAATTACATAGTTAACTATAATTAAATAATATATAATTATACATATTACATTAATAAGTTAAAAATAAATATAACAAAAATTGTCTTATTTTATGATTAAAAGATGCAGCTATCTCCAGATTTAGTAAGAAAATTTCAAACGTGTTTTACCCGCAATTTGCAATTGTGAACTATTTATTTCTATGTGTATAAACACATATCCACTTAGTAAGCTCTAAACTCATTGGTGTATTTATAACTATGGTATTATTCAAAATATTTTAAATGTTTTTTCTGCACATAATCTGCATATAATTATAATTTAGCATGTTAAACTAATATGTTTCACATACTATAAGATCATAAAAATTCATATACCTCAGTCTATTTCTAATTTGTTTCCAGATAAAAAGCTTAAATACATGAAAATATTTATGAAATAGACATTCAAAAAATTATTTCCCCCAAATCAAAGTTGTGCAAAACAAATTGTGATCATTTCCATGACAATTAAATGAACACTTTAAGATTCAAATTAGGTAGCCAAGGAAGGAAAGGGAGCAGAAAAAAGAAAGCAAGATGTATACCTCTTAATTTACATCAGGATAATTCTATATGGATCAAAGATTTAAACGTGGAGGAAAAAAAAAAGAAAAAAACAACTAAAAGAAACTAGGGGGACTTTTTTTTTTTTTTTCAGAGTGGAAAGGCCAAGATATAATGTAAACCTAAAAGTCACAAAATAAAAAGGTTGATAAATTCAACTGTATAAAAATAACCACTTTCTGCATAGCGAAAGCCACTATAAACAAAGTCATGACAAATAACCGATTAATGAAAAACATTATTTATATTAAAAGGGCTAACTTCCCTGATAGATATACAAATGAATATGAAACAATCAACAACTCAATAGAAAAATGGAAAGGACAAATTGCTCACAGACACATGCAACAGACTCTTAAAACTATGAAAAGATGCTCAACTTCACTCATAAGAGAAATACAAATTTAAAATATCCCGAGATACCACATTTACCATCAGGCTCGCAAAGATCGAAACATCTATAGATTTTAAACAAGACTTTAAACAAAAGCATGAAAAAAAAAATTCTCACACATTGGGTACATGACTGCATGGAAGGAAATTTAACAACATTCTACAAAATTACAAATGCATGTATCCTTTAACCCAGCAATTTCACTTTTAGGAACTGATCCTACAAATGTTCATACAGGCTTATTCATTACAGCACTGTATTTTATAGCAAAAGATTCGAAGAGGGACGTGCTTACTAGGCCTAGACATTTACAGCCAGAAAAAAAAAAAAGACATGGGACAGTGAGTACAGTATGCTACCACTTCTATAAAGAACATATAGAAATATTTGTTCGTATTTGCTAAACTTTCTCTGGAGGGACATGCAAGCAACTGATTACTCCATTGACCTCTGAGGAAAGGGGACAGGGTAGCTGAAGGGTACGGTTAGAGAAGGAGTATTTGCGGTAAATATTTTTGTTCCTTTCAAATCTTAAGCCACGTGCTATATTATCTATTCAAAATCAAGTAAATAAAATTTTAAATATTTTTGGAGGCAAAAAGGAAAACAAAAAAAAAAAGATGCTGTCCTAACAATATGTACATGTGACCAAATCTGACATTAGGGATTATGGTTTATAGATCGAAAAGCAGAAGGAACCCATTTCTCCTGCACATTTATTTTATTCTGTCAATGCTTGGTTTGGTTTTATTAGTCATCACTCCTTTATTTTCCTTTAATACTTTACAAAACGTATTCTAATATTTAACTTACACTGAAAGATGCTCACTTTTTCTAAGCAGATAGGTTCTATTTTGTATACCATGTATTTCTCTTTATTTTTATGCCATTATTTTAAGAAAAATAATAAAATGCTCAGTTTGGCAAGTGCTAAAGATCAACGCTCAGAAAGATGCATTTCACGTTCCATATATATAAAATGCAAACTGGCATCTGATAATACACCATTTCCTTTAAGTCTAAGAAAACACATCCCAGAAATAGGTGGGGAGAAAGGCACAATTCTGAAATAACTCAAAAGCAAAAGCAGATTAATTTATATTCTCATAAAAAGCGTATAACCATTTGGTAAAATCTATGTAAAAGTATAAAGGTCCGTTTTAATGACTCCAAATGGGCAACTAGGCAGCCCGAACGTTACATTTCTTTTACGTCTCTGACTCTTGCAGACTTTTTGAATAACGTTTATTTCAGTCGTACAGAATTTTGATGCGATGGCCATTCCTCTAATTTGCCCAATTATCTAACTCCCAACATGTGCAGTCAGGCTGTTTCCCAAGGTTTCTGCTCCCCTGCCAACCGCAGCCTGGCCCCGAGCACTTCCCCGCGCGCACACCGAGGGCGCGCTGCACCCCGCGCCGGATGGAGGGGTCGGTCCCACCGCGGAGACTTGACCCTGCGGTGCGGGCCTGTCCCCCAGGTGGGACGTACGCGGCCGCACAGGACGGCCACCTTCCCGATTTCACCACCACCTCCAGGATCCCCCCCCCCCCCATTGGGGGTTCTGTCTTTCAAACGATGCCCGATTCCGTCTGCCTCACTCAGAAATCACCCTTTCCCAGTGACCGGGAGCCAGCGGCCAGCGCGGGCGTCCTGCCAGCCCCGCGACGCCCCGCGCTCCGAGCCTCGGCCTCGCAGGAGGTCGGGCGCCCCTCCGGGTGGCGCCGGGCCCGCCGTCCTGCCCCCCTGGGCGCCTGCGGGGCGCGAAGCCCCGGCCCGGCCCGCAGCCCCGGGGACGGAGGGGCGCCCGCCTGGGCCCCGCGGAGCCGGGCGGGAACCGAGCAGGAGTGGGGAGCGGGGCCAGCCCGGGGTTCGCCCGGGAAGGCCGGGGTAGGAGACCACCCAGAACGGCGGATCGAGGAGGAGGGCGCGATCGGACTCCGAGGCAGCAGCGGCTGGGAGACCTGCGCGAGGGGCCAGGAACGGCCCGGAGAGGCTCGGGGGCGGCGGAGCGGAGGGTCCCCAGGGTCTCCGGGCCGGGCGGAGCGCCGCCGGGGGGAGGAGTCGCCGGGCCGGCGGGGCCGGGCGCGCGCTTCCGAGCGGGAGGGCTCCGCGGGAGGGGAGCGCGGGGAGCCCGGGACGCGCACGGGCCGCGGGACTCACCGCGCTGGCGGCCGCGGCGCCGGGCGACGCCGAGCCGGGCGCGTCCTGCCTCCGCAGGCGGGACTTGAGGCTCTTCATGGTTAACTCCGGGCAGTCGCGGTCCTGCCGGGCGCCACGCGCCTGCCCCGCGCGCGAACCTCAGGCTGCGGGCTGCGAGCGCGCGGGGAGGAGCGGGCGGCTGCGCAGGCGACCGCGGCCCCACCTGCCACCTGGTGGCCCCCAGCGGCCGACGGCGTGGGGCCTGCGGCTGGGCCCACCCCCCACCCTGGCAGCCAATACGGCCGCGGCCCGGGCGGGGGGGTGGGGTCGGATCCGGCCAATCGGAATCCGGGAAGGGGGAGGGACTTCCCTTTCTAACTTAATAACACTCTTCCTCTCCCGCTGGAGGAAAAGTTGGGAACTTCTGGGCCAGCGGCGGAGGCGCGCGGCCAGCGGCGCGGAGGGACGCCGGAGCCGGGCCCCAGACCGCCGGCCCCGCGTACCTGGGTGGTGCAGCCTCAGGGCTGCACGGGGTCCAGCCTACGCCAGCTTTCGTCTCCCAGGACTCCCGCCTTCTTCCCACCCACGTGCTCCTTCCCGAGTAAAGTCGCCTTCCTGCCACCTGGTCCCAGAGAGGACTCCAGGTTACCTCCACACACGCTGGCTTTCAAGAGCCACTTCCCTTGCATCTGCTGATGTTTTACTACACAAATCCCTGTACCTCGAAACAACCACTTACATCAATAAATCCAGAAACAAACAGCCTGCAGGAATAATACGGTGCTGGTCGTACAGGAGAACAAAGCCTTAAGAACAGACTTTGAAAGACCTTATAGTAAATCAAAACACAGGTTAGGGGCTCAATAATTATTTCTTGAGTCAAAACCCCACTGTTTCGGAGGAAAAGAGATGGAATGGGGGACTGGGGTTGCCTTCAATAAAAAGACCCACGTGGCCAAAGTGATACGAGAAGCTGTCAAAGAGACAAACACTATGTCCTTTACTTCCACAAGTTTTTTGTTTCTGGTAGAAACATTACAGGTAAAACTATACAATGAAATTAGTTTATGCTATTCAGAAATCTGGATTATGCCAATAACTTAAGGGAAGGATGAGAACACAGGTGAGCAACACTCCATATTTTGCTGTTAATGTGACATCTTCAAAAGTCTTCCCTGGCGTCCTTTTTTCCCAGCAAAATGTTTATTCTAACATGCAGAGAACTAACAAAGAACTCTTTTTGTCTGAAAGGTCAGTTGCTTTCTTTGGAGTTCCCTTAGAGTAACTCAAAGCTTTATTCAAATACAAGGTGTGGTCAAAAGACAGCGAATGTTTAAATTAAAAAAAATGATTATAGTAAAAGACACATTGCCATTCCCCCCTCAAAATACTTCACCCCTCGCTTTGAACACGTGTATGCCATCGTCCTTGCCACTTTCTGAAGCAGTTCTGGAAGTCCCCTTTCGGGAGTGTCTTCAGTTCGTCCTCCATCTTGACAACTCTCTGTGTCACAAAGTTCTTCTGGTATATGGCAATTTCTGTGAAATAAAAGCATTACAGCGTGTCCTCATCCACCTTATTCACTGAATCTGGCACCATGCGACTTTTGGCTCTTCCCCAAAATCAAAATGACCATGAAACGAAAACATTTTCAATTGATTCAGACAATTGCGGCAGCCACAACAAAGCAACTTAAAGACACTCAGGAAAGAGGACTTCCAGAACTGCTTCAGAAAGTGGCAAGAACATGGTACACAGTGTGTTTGAAGAGGGGGATGGGGAGTATTTTGAGGAGGATTAATACAATGTGTCTTTTACTGCAATACATGTTTTAACTTAAACATTCACTGCATTTTTTTATCATGCCTTGTAACTTTAAGAAAGTTTTCAGAACTCTTGAAGAGACAGCATTCAAAGAGTGTGTTAACCCTTGACAAACAGTAAATGACAATTTTCTCTTGATTAGTTCTATAGAAGGAAATTCCTTAGACATCTCCTTCCTCAAAATCCATAGCCATTCAGTTTTTCTGGGCTCATTAGTGTCTGGGAATGGTTGGTTACTTTCTGTCACTGCAGAGCCAAAATGACCTCATACCTTGATATTATAGAAGCTTCCTAACCAGTCACCCAACCACCCAGTCTCACCTGTCCCATTACCAATAAATTACCAACCATTATCAAAAACCTTATAGATGATTCCTCTCTTACTCAAAGACCTTTGATGGCTAATGAATAAAATCTAATTCCTTCACCTGGCCTCTGAGGCTCGACAACCCTGTTCTCTAACTGACACTCTGACTGACACTTCAGCCCATTCCTCAAACTCGGGTCTTGCCTCTTCATTTCCACATCTTTTTACGTGCTGATTCCTCCTACAGGAATTCTTTCTCTGTCTGCATTCATCTAACAAAATCCTATGCCCCACCCCCAAGAATGACTGGAGGAGGACACAGGGGGGCTTCTGGAGTATGTACTATTTATTCTGCATGGTGACATAACTACTGATGGGTTCGGTTTGTGAAAATTCAGTTAGCTTGTAATCTTTACGATATGTACCCTTTTATGTGTGTGTTGTACTTTAATAAAGAGGTTTTTTTTTCTAGCCGTACATTTGTTCCAAGTGCCCTCCTCTCTAATAGAGCCTTCTCTGATCATTCAACTAAAAGGGATCTCTCCACCCTCCCAATGGTTAAATTGTACCTCCCATATGATACTAACACAGTGTTATTTTCTCAACAGTATTATTTCACTACTACCGTGTTTCCCCCAAAAGAAAATAAGCCCCACTAAATGCCAGACGGACGCATTTAGTACGTTATGACGATATTCTAGAAGAAGATGACATGGCTGTATTTGAATAAATGTAGATTGTTGTACATGAAAAAATAAGACATCCCCTGAAAATACGCCCTAATGCATCTTTTGGAGCAAAACTTAATATAAGACCCACTCTTAGTTTTGAGGAAATACGGTAGACTTCAGACTCCTTAAAACCAGGGAATTATTGGTATATGTTTTAATTCTCTAGAATGCTTAGCCTGTGTTAGGTGCACAATAAATACTTCTGAGTAGATTGATGCATTCTTCTTGGTTATCAGAGTGAATTCTGGTTCTTTACTCTGTGTACTCATATAACACCGGGTTGGTCCTGCCCCGATGGGGAATACTGGGTGTGTGCTGTAGCACCGAAGTTCTCAAAGCCCTGGTAACGGGCTCTTTTCAGTTGTTACTGGATAAAAGCGAAGGAAACAGAACCACAAGTACGGCTTGCATCAGTTTCCAAAAATGTTGGACAAGTTATTTTTATGAACTGTCTGCATGATGTGCCCATGGTGTCTGCGTCCAGTTGCCTTTGTGGATTTTTCCAGGCTAGAAACTTGATAGCTGATGTCTGCTTATTCCCATTTGAGAATAGCTAAGTAAATAGCACTGGTTTCAATATGCAGTAAGGCTTTTTCTATGTTGATCTGGAAGCCCCTTACATGCAGTAAAGTCATTATTATTAGCATTCAGCCAGAAAGGTTTTGCTTTGTTTTGCTAACTGTTATCCATATTATTTATTTGTGTCTTCCCCTCAGAACAAATAGCCCTTACCAAAGTGAGATGGATTTTTATTTGTTACCATTCTGAATCTATATGAATTTTTCTTGTTTGCTTATGTTTTACAATACGTGCAACCAGGAAGGGACATGCATTTAAAAAAATCATTTTGATAAGTTATACATGTACAACATACAGAAATCTCAAATAATACAAAAGGGTAAAAGTTAGTCTCCTTACCAGCTGTATCCCTTGGCTCCCCTGTTGAGAAACTTGTGTTCTAGACTGGAGAACTACTTACTGAGCTGTAAGGGAGGATCACAGATTTGGGTGGTATTCAGGGAAGGAAAAGATTGTGTGCGGGGAGGGCACTCATGGTTGGGTGGAGCTTCAGGGAGTGCACGCAGGTACAAGGAACACCAGGGCAGCAGAGGATACCCACGGGACCAGTCAGAGTGGATAAGAAGCAAAGTTGGAAGATGTTCATCGATAATGATGTGATGGCAACAAGATAACAAATACATTCCTTAGAAAGAGGAGTACAAATAGTTAACACACAACATGAAACGTTTACACATAAAATGATCCCTTTTTAAACAGGAAGGCATCAGCAGTTATGAATTCCATATCCAGTGACGTCCCTCTTCCTTACCCGAGCTTCTCCTGCTCGGGAGAACCCCAGTTAACCCAGCCAACAAAACCGGTCAGTAATTCCATGGAGGAGCCCAGGACGTCAGTCATTCTCTCCAGCTCAGATGCCAAGGCAGATAGCTGGCAGAGCCACGTGTGACCATGAGGTCATGAGGAAGGGCACTTCCACCCACAACTCATTTGACAGCCCCAGGAATGAAAGACCTGAGGCAGTTCTCACACCCTCTTCTGTTGCCACAGTCAAAACTGAAACATTGCATAAGAGAGCTTTAAAAAATAAATAGGTCATCTTTGGCACTAATTTTGAAACCATCTGCATTTCTAGTAATTTGTCTTCAATGACTCCATCCTGGAAAACTAGAGTAGGAAGAACATAAGTGGGAAGATAGCTTCTGCTCCCTATAACCACAGACACTTGTGTGAATTATCTTGATTACTCAGCACTAAAACTTGCTGGGATGCCAATTCCCTCTTACAGAAACTTCTTTAATCTCCTCGGCTGAGGGTTGCTTTAAGCTCTGCTATGTTGATCTTGAACCTACAGTGATCTCCCTGAGAGCGCTCCTTTCCACCTGTCTCTCTGTCCTTGGCATTTACAGACTGCCATTCACCTATGACACATCCAGTGTGTCATTAGTTTCAATACTGAAAGAGGGAGCTAAAAAGCAGGGAGCCTGATCAGGAACAAAACTAGGCTTCCCCCCGGAAAATTGAGCTTACCCCTAAAAGCAGTCAAAATACCCACAATTATTTCTTTGAATTCAGGTTTAATGTCAAGCAAACTCAGCCCATTTCATCTGGTGGAAATTAACCTTTGTTAAAAGTCTTGATTACACAAAGCTCCAGAAATACCATGGGCTTCTCTTTAATGAGAAGATTGATGGTCCTGAATGCACATGGTTCAAAGGCAGAAGCTCTTGATTGCCTGTTTTAAAACAGGCTACTTATCCTGGAGCCCAGATAAACACAAGGAATTTGGTTAAGGGATCAGTAACTGTCTGACTCCATAATAAACTTGCCTGGACCTTGGAGTTTTCTTATCTTAGCCAGGATATGTAGATATGCACAAACAATGAGCCAAAAGAATTTCAGGACTTCAGCATGGTCGGGTAAGTTGAATAGAAAAGTTTCTTGCTTTTGAATTGAAAATATGGCAAACAAAGACTGTCTCTATAGATTTGAAATGATAGTTTTACTTGTCCTCCTTATCATTTTTTCCTTCCAGATCTGCAGGGGCCTTTGTAAATCCTGGCAAGGTATTACTAAATATTCTTGATTGAATAAATTCCTAGAAAAGTATGTGACTATTATACCACCAGTTACACCATGCCAATCTTTACTATTCATCGTAATGAAAGAACATTGCAGCCAGAATAAGTCACGGTAAATCTCACGTTCAAATGTACTTGGTAAATGACCTTATGATGCACTTCACGATGGCCTTACAGTGACAGAAATCAAAATTACTATTGACTATGTGGCTTAGGTTATGCTGAAAGGAATGTCATTGGCAATATACTGGATATATATATGTTCTAAGTTATATGTGAGCAAAGTTTATTATGCATATTATATATTATATTATTATATAATATATTATGTAAGATTATATATTACATTGTATACTTTAATGTATTATACTATTTGGGATTGCCTTTATAAAATATCTTTATACATTAATACAACTTTCTGCAAGTCCTGGTTTTTATATAAAAAAAGTGAACCCACTGTGGAGATAATGTGTATTTTTAAAGGTTACTCTTAAAAATGTGTTTCTTGCACAGTCTCATACAGGATGTATATATGAAGTATGTATGTTTGGGTCTGGTTACCAAAAGACTCAGACTTTTGTTTCCTGGAAGAGAATAGCTTATGAAAAACTTTTCTACATGCCCCTTCTTCAAAACTACTTGCACCAATGTTTGAATTATAATTAAAAATTAAAATATAAGTTTGTATCAAATTGCTACGCCATTGTAATGCGGGGTCTCTGGTCCTGCTTCCTGCACAAGAACACAGGATATGGTGAGGCCAGAAAAGAACAACAGTGGAGCCATACATAGGGGTTTCATACTACTATATTCTCTATGTTGGCTGGTTGAGACACAAAAGCAAACATCCACCAGTGCCCCAGCGAGGGGTCTTCCTGCACCCCAGTCTCGCTGGCAGCCCGGCGAGACACAGGAAGTAGGATCAACACGATCCGCAATCCATAATCCACCTGCTAGCCACATCCACACTTGCTGGCCTAGCCACAGCAGTTATATTAGTGGCTAATGGCTAGCTGGGTACAGCTGATGGCCAACTAGTCACAGCTGATGGCCATCTACTACCCAAGCCAGCACCTTTCCACGTGAGCCCGAGAGCCTGGAAACTGCTCTCTGAGACTCCGTCCCTACAGTGATCATGAAGTACAATGCTCATTTGAGAGAAAAAAAAATAATTAAGGTACAATTCTTTTATTCCACATTGCATAGAAACCATCCGGCTGTTTTAATATTTTAACTATTTAAAGAGATTTGTTCACTATTATGCTCTCATGAATTAGCCATATATATATTCTTTACATCATCTGTATCGATTTAGTACAAATATCAAAAGATATTCAATAATAATGGGTCAATGTGTGTTTTTCCTACTGCTGTTTTATGAATGCTGTTGCCACAAGCAACATATATAAAATAAATAATACATTAAAATACTAACATATTCTGGACTGCACAAGAGTTACATTTTAATTTTGCCATGCTAGGGTAAAGTGCTACGTAATAAAGTTCAAAACCATCCCTAGACATAAACAGTAATTAAGAACAGTTCCTTTGAACCTTAGAAGGGTGTAGTCCATGATTTTGCCGAAGATCAAGGCATAGCATTTTGAGGCTAAACTAAAGGGCGTGTTTCTTCCACTACAGAGACATGGAGCTCTGAGAGAATAATGAACTCTCAAGAGCCATCAACTTTTCAGCTCATAACTCTGAAGTGACAACAAATACACATAAATCTGAAAACCCTAATTCCCAGAGGGTTGGGCTGTTATTAGGCAAGTCCACCCTAATTAAAGTAACCTCAGGGAATTCCTAAATATGAATCACAGCAAACCACCTGCGACAATAAAAGTTGCTCACACCACCGAATGCCCTTACAGGGAAAACTCCCATCCAACATCACGTTGTTCGAAGTCAACACTATAGCGCCTACAGCAGAATGTGAACATTGTAAATGCTTTTGTTTAAATCACACTTCTCTCAGAAAAGAAATCGAGGAGACTTATAACAAATTTCACTATCACGCTTCTGAAAACAAAAGTAGGAAATAGGCCTGAGGAAGGGAGGGAGAATTTACGTTTACTATTAAAACAACTCTTATTGCTGTCCTTGAGTTGGAAATTTGGCTTTTGGCTTCCAAATAGCTAGGGCAAAACAAAAACTGGAAACAATCCATGACAGTTTTATACTGGAAAAGGAAAGGCACAGCAAGTTCTCAACAGAGGAAAAACTTTTTAGATTCTGCATTCTAAAATAAATTTGTCATATGCGTGTGGCTTACCGTATAGGACAGTGAGCAGCACAGTAGATGATCTCCTCAACTACATTTGGTCTTGTAGTATTTAGAAATATCTTCATTAGGTGTCCAGAATGTTCATTCGTTCGTGCACCTATTGTTGGTTAGTCACAAATGATGCCTGAGACAGTTATATGTAATGTATGTTCTATGCAAATACATTTGTATGTTCATCTCTATGTATATGCATTTATGTGTAATTTATATGTAAATGCTGGGAAAACTGCAGGGCACAAGATAGACAAAGGATCTGTGCTTGAGGAGTTTAATTCCAGCAAGAGTAGAGGGAGGGAAGGAGACTAAGTAAACAAACATGTAAGTGACCAAATAAGTTTGGACGGTGGATTTGAGGAAAATAAAAGGAGTAACATGCTAGAGAAGAAGGGAGGAGGGGCTGCTGTAGACTGGGTCGTGACGGAAGGTCATTCTGGAGAAGAGACGTACACTAATGACAGGTCTGACAGGTCTGAATGACAGAAAGGGGCCTGCCCAGTATAGATGTGGAGGCAAAACACTCCAGGCAGAGGAAACAGCCAAAACAAAGACCCTCAGAGAGGTTCAGCTTACCTTGTCACAGGGCACATTGAAGGCCAGTGTGCCTGGAACATAGAGGGAGAAGAACATGAGCTACATGAGTTTGGAGAGGCAGGCAGCAGCGAACTCAAGTAAGGAGGGCCAGAGTAAGTATTTTGGATTGTTTTCTGATCGGAAGCTAATTAAGCACAGCGTGATGTGATCTTATTTATATACTAAAAGGGTCTTTCTGCTTCTGGGGAGAGAACTGATCATAAATGACATAGAGGGAAAGTGGGAGGGGATGAACAGGATTGGGATATATTCTAGAAACAGAGCCGACTGCTGGTAGATTGGAGAGAGAGTGAGACATTAAGCAACTAAGTGGATGGTGGTGTCATTTACTGAGTGGGGACGACTACAGGAGCTGTTTTGAATGGAAAGTCAGGAGTGTTATTTGGGTCTAGTTTGAGCTTCCCATTGAGCGTCCAAGTGGGAACATATTAAGATGAGGGCCTAAATAGCAAGAGTGAGACTCACTGGACTGGTGGGGCTGGAGACACAGATTTGGGACTCAAGGGCAAATAAATGTAATATCAGGTCATGAGTCCAAATGAGATCTGTTACAGAAGAAGAGGACCAAGAGCCCGGATGTGGGTAAAACAACATTTAGAAAAGAAGCAGAGGCGCTGGCACCAGCAAAGGAGACTGAGGGGGAATGGCTAGAGAGTAGGCAGAAAACTATGTGACCCAACAGCCACGAGAGCATGGTTTTTCAAAGATCAGCCTTGCCAAATACTGCTGAAAGATGAAGAAACACGAAGGCAGATGAGTGGTCTTTGGATTTGGTATCATAGCTGCTACGAATAGCCTTAACAAAGCAGTTTCTATCAGTTTTGAAAAGAGAAGTCTGTCTAAAGTAGGTTGAAGAGAGAATGAAAGGGGATGAGATGGAGACTGTGACCAATGTGCTGTGAAGGGGAACAGAGACATGGGGATTGTAACTACAGAGTGACAGGAAGTCAGAAGTCTTTTTATTTTAAGGTGTGAGCTACTAACATTTGTTGTAGGCTAAGAGGAGACTGATCCAATAGAGGGGAAGGATTGATGAAAGACAAGGGACACACCTGGAGGATACTTGTAAATCCTTAAACAGGTGAAAAGGGATGTGACCCCTTGCTAGGAGCTTGGACCCATCATCTGTAGTAACAGGAAGGCATGAAGGAGACCATGAAGGCAAACAAAGGTACGAATATGAGTAAACATAGGGTGGTATGTTTAGTGGAAGGAAAAGAAGAAGGTCTTAACTGGATTGCTTCTATTTTCTCCTGAATCATGACCATCAGTTAAAAGGAAGATGAGCAGTGAGGAAACAGGGTTGTTGGAAGTTTGAAGAGAAATAAGAAGATATGGAGTCTTACAACTCCGAAATATCAATTTGGTGTACCTGATCTAATAAATCCCCAGTGTTATTCTGAAAGCATGAAGATAATTTCTCAATTTATGTCTTTCTACCAGCAAAGGGATCAGCTCAGACAGGGAGTCCCAATATCTAAACCACCAAACAACAAGCACTGGTTAATTTGTGTTCCTAAACTGTAAAGGGATTGATCAAAATATTTGTGCACCAAAGCACCACGTCTCATCCTTTTTTGTGTGTGGACCCCACCGCGCAACGTACTGCTGCTAATATTACTATACAATAGCCAAAATTTATTGAGATGTTACCATGTGCCAAGCATTGTGCTAAGGTCTTTACATGTCCTATTTCTTTTAATACTCCCTGCAACAAAATGAGTGGCATATACTATTATTATCCCAGTTTTATAAATAATGAAGCTGAAGTCTACAAAGGCTAATTTATACCAATATTAGAGACCATGAAGTTATCCATGAAATTGGAAGGACAGAGAGTCACCAATTATTAATTACACCATGTAGTTATGAATGGAGTTGTGTAAATAAATTTTAAAACAAAACTTTCATGCTTGTAAATAATCTGCCCAGAGAGGAAAACAACTATAAAGCCGAAACTTAAATAAAATAACCCATACCTACAAATGGTTCACTAAAGAAAGTTAAAATACTTCAGATAGAAAATCCAAAACCGAAAAATGGGAATTTAGACACCCCTGTTGACATAACAAAGTCTGTCAAACCACTGTTGTACTAATAAAGTGTTCAACAGCTCGCTTTTGGGGGACAGTGGAGGGTTGCCTGGTGTGTAGTAATTGCTACTTTCTCTGGTGTAAATATTTCAACCATGGAGTTCAAGCTAGCAATGTGACATCAACCAACTCACAAAAATTCTTTAAAAAGGACCAATTTGCTCTTGTGTATAAGCTCCAGCACATCGCTGGAAGAAGCTCGCATGACTCCTTCTGGTACCACCAAACCTCTTGTTTCCTTTAGTATGTTAAGCAAGGACGACTTTGGGATCTCAGAACTTCAGCTGGTCTGAGATTATAGCCTCCTTCCTATGGGCCAAGTGAATGAAATAAAAAGGGAACTCTAGCCATGAATTGTACTGATTCTAATGTATTTATGATGTTAGGGTTAGGCATCGGTGTTTGTATTTTCTTTTTTTCCCAAAATATTTAAAAGATTAAGTGAAGAAGGTACAATCACGTAAAGAGTCAGAAGGGTCGCTTCCTGTGTTTTAACATGCTGTGTGATTTCAGGCCTCTGTTCATTCTCAAGCAGTAGTTAATACGACTTCCTCAAGTAAGTGCCTAAGATGTTGGTGTTGATTTAGTGGATGATGTAAATGACTGAGTTTTCTGTATGGAAACAATTCATGCACAGAGATTTAGCTTAATGCCATCTTAAACAAAGGACTCATTGACTTTCTAGTTTCAGGTTTAAGATTATGAACACTCACCAAAGTGGTGCATTTATAAAGTCATGGATGATTGTCATGTGAACTTTCAGAATTATGTCTTTCTAGTTTCATTTCTGATTCATGTCAGAACAACTATGGTTTAGGGTGGAATCAAGTTTTCTTTTGGACATGATCCCTGGATTTTTTTTTATCTTAATGTTCCTGGTATTATAGGAACACTCAATTCTTTTGTCACTTTAAACAAAAATCTAGTCAATGCTGTCCAAAATTAAGATTTTTAGATAAATATCTTTAAAAAGAAGTGAAGTAGCAAACAGTATTTTTTTAAAAGGGGAAAATTAAACAACGTGAGAGCTTGTGATTGAGAAAAATCATTCATTCATTCATTAAATATTTACTTACATTAGTGCCTATTAGTGCTAGGCACTGTTCAGACTCCTTGAGATTAATCATTGTTCCCAGAGGACAAAGATCAGAGAGTGATAAGTGCCGCTGTGGCTGGAATAGAATGAGAAAGGGCAAGAGATGGAGGAGATGACTTGAGAGACACAAAGGAGGTAGGGAGCTAGGTCAGGTGGTGCCTGGGAGGATATTGTAAGGGCTTTTCTCTGTGGTACATGGGAAAATATGTCAGGGTTTTTTGGTAACCCTGGCAAGAGTCCACAGTGACCAGACCAGGGTAGTAGAAGTAGAGAAGTGATTGGATTCTGGATATATTTTGAAGGTTGACCCAATAAAAATCCTGGTGGATTGAAGTAAACTGTGAGAGTCAATTATGAATCTGAGTACCTGGAAGTATAGTTGTCATCCACTGAGCTGGCGAAGGCTGTTGGTGGAGCAGGCTGTGGGGAAGAGCAGGAGCTCAGTATTGGACTTGCTTAGTATGAGATGTGTATTACATATGCAAGTGGAGATGACAAGTAGAAGGCTAGATTCATGCATCTGGAGTCCAGCAGAGAAGTCTAGGATGGAGAGAGAAACTTGGGGGGCATTGACATATAGTTGGTATGAGACTACATGAAGTCACCGAAAGAGGAAATAGAAAGAAAAGAGGACCAAGGGCTGAGGTCTGGAGCACTTCAGTATTTACAGGTTGGGCAAAGACAAGGAACCCGCAATGGAGATGGAGAAGTGGCATCCAGTGAAGAAGCAAGAAAGCCAAGAGTATGGAGTCCTGGAAACCCAATGAAGGAAGTGTATCAAGGAGGAGGACGTGGTCAATTGTATCAATGCTGCTAATTAGTTGTACCTGTGAGGACTGAAAATTAGCATTGGATTTAGCATCACGGAGGTCACTGGGGACCTGGACCATAGGCAAGTAGTTGATGGGGTAGCAGGTACAAAGTTCTGACTGCAGTGGCCTTTAAGAAGAAATAGGAGAAGAATTGGAAACTACAGTAATAGGTAATTCCTTCAAGGACTTTTGGTACACGTGGGAGTAAGGAAATGGGACAGTGCAGAAAATATAATCAAGAGTGTTTCTTCTAGAGAACATTATGTTAAGTGAAATAAGTCAGAAAGAGAAAGACAAGTACCATATGATCTCACTTATATATGGAATCTAAAGAAAAGACTATGTGAATGAACTAATCAGAGTCAGTTTTGGGGACGCAGAGAAAAAACCGAGAGTGGTTAGATGGGTGTGTGGGAGGGGGTTGGGGATAAGGGGAAAGGTGAAGGGATTTGGAAGCAGCTGGTAACCACAAGATGGCCTCAGGGTTTTTCTTTTGAAAATTAATTTGGGGAAGGTATTCTATAATGTTGTAAAGATTTTGTTGGGTATCCGATGGACATGCGTCCTATTTGGGAGACCACCTCAGGGATACTGTGGATACCTGATCATGGCATTGTACATCAGAAGCTAAACATTAATGAATGCCAACTATAATTTTATATATATAATGTGATGGTTCAGTGTGAGGTCGGAGGGATAGTGGATGGGGGGAGGGGGGTTCACAGTATGAGGGATATAAATGATGAACGTCTAAGTATTACCTTGTTTTGTACACCTGAAACTAATAAATAAATTAATTAATAAAAAAAAAAAAAAAAAAAAAGAGTGTTTCTAACATGGGAGAGATTAGCAAGATGTCTCAAAATTAATTTGATATACATTGCTCCATGTACACACTCCAATCTTAGCATTTTTATTATACTGTTCACGTGTCTCACTCCCCCAATAAATTGTGAGGACAGGGACCTTATTTTATTCAACTTGACATACTCATAGACTAACCCAGTGTATTGGTTTTCTATCGCTGCTGTAACAAATTCCCACAAACTTAGTGGCTTAAAACAACATAGCACTGTAAACTAGAAGTCTTACGTCGGTCTCACTGGGCTAAAATAAGGTGTCAGCAGAGTGTTTGTTTCTTGGCTTTTTCCAGCTCTTAGAAGCTGCCCACATTTCTTAGCTCATGGCCCCTTCCTCCATCTTCAAAGCCAGCACCACTGGATCTCTCTGACCCCGTTTCCATAGTCACATCTCCCTCTGACTCAGAAATCAACTGGGAAAGGTTCTCTGGTTGTAAGGAGGCATGGAATTATATTTGGCCCACCCAGACAACCCAGGACATCATCTCTGTCTCAAGGTCCTTAATTTAATCACACCAAGCAAAGATCCTTTTTCTGTGCAAGATAACACATTCACAGGTTCTGAGGATTAAGACGTGAACACCTATCCAGGTCATTATTCTGCTATTGTATCCAGTGACTGACGCGTAGATAAATAAGCATTTAGAATATAAAACCTATGCCTTGTTTCTTTTGACATTTATCATACAGCATTTTAAAGGCCTGCATTTAAAAGACTATAGTCTCTCTGAGAGCAGAAACTTTTGTTCTTCACTCTATTCTCAGCACTTAGCCCAGGGCATGAAGTAAGTGCTTAGTTAAAATTTGTTGACTGACTGACTGAATAAATAAATGAGTATACCTGTTCTTTCAAGTGAACTGCTGTAGGGGAAATCTCTTCTTTGGGCACAGCAGATGATATCTGATCCCTTCAAGAGAAATAGGGCTCCCTCTCTGGGAGCAGGGTCAGTTTATTTTCCTTGCCTCCCTTACGTCCAGTCTAACAGGATTATGTATAATCTAACTCTATGCATATACAACCCTTTTATATAAAAATGTAAGCATCCTAAGATAGACATTTCTACACCTTACCTTTTTATTTGACGATATCAATCTTTCCAACAGCTCCTTAGTATGTGATTAAATAGCCATGCAACAAACAACTTATTAAGCCTTTATATAGAGAGCCCTAAAGTGGTGACTCAAATGTGGTAGCATTTCAGGCATCTGAAGCAGGGAGAACGTGATCGGTCCTGTGTGGGCAAAAGGGAATGGTGGGAACTGTAAGGTAGATGGGGCACCTGGAAGCCCAGACATGCATCACAAGCAAATCTTAAGGAAGGAATGTAGACAGGGTTGCAACAACCAGAAGGCAGCTGAAGAAATTCGAATGTCAGAAGAGGGAAGCCCAAGAGAGCAGAAGGAATGGGTATTAAGGGCCCTACACAGACCATCCCCACCCAACCCATCCAGGTTTGTCTCCCTCTACTTCCCTAAGTGCCTCTGCCGCTCGCAGCAGGTGGATTTCCACTCTCAGCTCCCATCCCTCCCATGCACATTCCTGTAGCTTTGCTCACATCTTCCTGCTTTCCCAGATGCATTTGACACAATTGCCTACGCCCTCCTTCGTGAGCTCTCACCTACCCAGGTTTCTGGGTCACCTTGCCTTACTGGTATTCCGGCTACCTCTCTGAAATTGCTTTGATTTTTTCTGGATCCCCTTTTGTATTAGTTTCCTAAGGCTGCTGTAACAAATACCACAAACTTTGTGGCTGGAAACAACAGAAATATATTGTCTCACAGTTCTGGGAGCTGGAAGTTCAAAATCAAGGGGCCTGTTCCTCCTGAAACCTCTAGGGGAGAATCCTTCCTTGTGTCTTCTAGCTTGTGGTGTTTGCTGACAATTCTTGTCATTCTTGGCTTAGAGATGCATAACTCTATTCTCTGTGTCCCTCACCTCAGGGCCATCTCCCTATGTGTCTCCACATCTCTCTCTCTGAGCATGTCTTCTCCTCTTCTTATAAGGACACCGGTCATAGTAGATTAGGGGGCCACCCTACTTCAATATGACCTCCTCTTAACTACTTACATCTGCAGTGAGCCTATTTCCAAGCAAGGTCATATTCACAGGCACCCGGAATTAAGAGCTGAACATTTATGAGACGCAGCTCAACCTGTAACACCCTCCTATAAAAAGCAGTGACCTACAAAACAGGGGAAGACTCCCTCAGAGTACACAGGATAATCCTTTGAGGAAAGGGAAGAAAATATTGACATTTTTAATTCTAAACTTTTTTTCTAAAAAAAAAAATAAGAAAGAAATTAAGCTCTACTGGTAATTCATATGAGGCCTGACACAGGTGACTTCCCTTGTATACGATGTGTCAGAGCCCCATGTCGTGCCCTGGGAGGGGTGTGTCCTGAGGGAATAGGAGACTCTCCTTAACGCCGAGGGCTTAATGGACGTGCCCTGCTTCTTGTTTAATTTCAGTATATTACCACATATGTCATTTATGTGCTTTAAGATATCATCAAGGTGGCTGCTTTTAGGAAAACAGGACCTCTAAATAGTAAAATCTCTACTACACTTTGTATTGACGTAAAGCACGATTATGGAAGGATCTAAAATCCAACCAAAAGGTGAGGTGGCACTTGATTTTACAAAATCAAAAGTTTACCAGTTTTGCTAACTTTTTCTATAATGACTAATGACAATAAGTTGTATGCTACCTAGGAAATATTTTGGGGGAAAAACAAAAGGCTGGGATCTGGAACTGGAAAACTATCAAAAAACCGGGTCTTCCATGAAAGGATGGGTTGGAAGACCTCCACTCACAGGCACAAACATGCATAGGGAAACGTGTCACAGTCAGCCCGGCACTCAGTGGAGAGAAGGAAGTCTCCACTAAGGATTTTTAACCCCATGCCTGGACCCACATCATTTGGGAGGTTGAAACTATATTAATTGCATGGACAAGGTACCTTGGAGCCCAGAAATCTTCATTAAAAATAGTTCTTATGCCACTGACGCCTCTGGCAGAAGCAAACCAAAACCCTCTGAGGGACACTCTCTCAGCCTAAGTCTGACAGGATTCTTTCTAATATAATTTCTTAATAAATAAAATAGTTGCATGATTAAAACATATTTAAGATGCTGTGGTAGTCCATGGTAGAGGTTCTGGCACACGGACTAGTGTCGGGTGGAAGCGAGGAGATGGATGGAGGAGATTTTGGAGGGATGGTAAATAAATAGGCTTTCGGGGCTCATTTGGATGTGGCAGGTGAAAGAGTGGAAGGTGAGGATGACTTCCTGGTCTTTCACTTGTACACCTTTTACTCCAAGGGCACGTAGGAGCCGCAGCAGGTTTTTGGGTAAGAAGTTTTTTCAGCTGGGCGTATGTTGAGCTAGAGTCGCCTATAAAGCATTCGCGTCCACCAGCGAGGAGGACACTCCAGTCCGGAGCTGAAGTTTAAAATTTGGATGTTGTCAGCACACACAAATGGTAATCCGGGCCATGGAAATGGACAAGGAGACCCAGGAGGTATGTAGAGGAATCCAAGCCTAGGACAGAGCCTGAGGAATTGCAGCTTTTAGAGGATGGGTGGAGAAACTGGCCGGCAAATTCTAGGGTCACAGAGGCCAAATGTCAGTAAATATTAAGAACAAGTGATATTGACAGAGGTCAACAGCCACTTTCCTTCTGCTGTCTTCACACACCGTGCGCTTGTCCAAACACAAGGAACACTTCTGAGCCACACCTCTGCCCAATCTTCATTCATGAGAGAGCAAATAAACCCAACGCACCCAACACAGCAAGGCTCTATTAGCACAGTTGATCACAATTACTTGGGATATTTATTTGCTCTTCTTTCTTGCTACTTCAATATTTCAATTAAACAACATGCAGAGCAGAAGTGGATTACCATAGCAATAAATCCTCTGTATTAGTAAAGGCTATGAGAACCATGAGTTTCGCTAACCAACAGGAAGCTCTGTATAATGGTGTTTCCTTGAATGAAGCCCTGAGGGATCCAGGAACTGTCAGAGGTCCTGTGCGCGGGTCTCCCTGGCGTCTGTCCTAGGTGCATTACACATTCGCTGGCCACTGACTCGCTGGTGCAGCTCAAATCTTCCCTCTGTACTTGATGTAGGATTTCTGCTTGTTACTCAACATTCTTCTCACATCTGGGTGCCATGACAAATCTTGCCTTGACCATTTCAGCCTATGAATCTTTTTCCTTCTTATGAACTTGTATCTCATTTTCTGTTGCTCACCTGGTTCTTGATAATACCTGGTTTGAGATGAACTTCACTCTTGATCTTATTTCTCAACTGAGTTATTTGCTGTCAGTAGAAAGGATATTGAAAGACTCGATTGATGTCTTTTACTCATTCCCCTGGAAGCTCAAATCCAACTCTCTCCTTGAAATAGGTATTACTAATAACTAATTACACAATTATATATAAAATATAGACATGTTTATAATCGGATATAAACGTGATTATGGCATGGTAAAGCGTTAAGGTCAAAGGTCATCCTACTCAGTACTGGTTTTGTTCTGAAGTAATTAATTAATTATTGAGGGATAGAGGCGAGGAAGCAAAGGAGACTAGGCTAAGGTAATGTCTAATTCAGGTACACTTGTATAATTGGTTCATTTATTTTATTTTCAATTTTAGTGTGAAAATTGAATGACTCGAAGAACCATATGTTATAGAATGATAATGTGCCAGTTATTGATCTATTGCTTCTCATCTCCAATTCTACCCTTTATTGCCCAGTGTGTGGAACTAAAGCTGGACCCTGTAAACATTTCTCTTTACTTGATGGCATGATGCTATAGGCTTTGTGAGTAGAGAGTTCTGGAAGGGCTGCTGCAGGACACCAGGAGGGAGGGACTTCTCTTCCTGGTTCTGGTGTGCTCTCTTTTCTTCTTACGCCTGTGGCAGAGGCCAAGGTGGGGGGGCACACTCACTTCAAGTAAGTTTCAGCAGCACCCCCACAGGCAGCTTCTGTGGACTTCCACAGGTTCCCTCGCTGGCATTCCAATGGGCAGCTTCTCAACAATTTTTTCTGGTGCCCCAGTGAATAACTCCTTATCTGCCTGTAACACCTTGATCAATTTTTGTGCCATTCATTGGGTTACAGTTGTAAGGTCTCTGGCATGGGAAATCTCCATATTTGTCCCTTCCTTGGGTATTCAGCTGCTCCCTCTATCTACTATTCCAATATTCTTCAGAGTTCACTTCACCCCTGAGTAGCTAGTTCTCTGTTATTAGTCAATTATTTTTTATATTAAACTTCCCCTGTTCCAAGTACTGTATGGTTTTTGTCTCCTGACTGGGCCCTGAATAATACAGATAGAATGAAAGGGGTTCATTTCATACAGCTCCCTCACTTTATCAGTGAGGAGATTAGAGCAGAGAAACCAGGAGAGGGACCTGAAAAGCGAATGCTGTGCCCACGTCACACAGCTAGTGAGCAGTAGGAGCAGAGGTGGAAGTCACATCACCTCATGGTCCATTAAGTAGTGACTACAGCATAATAACATTGCATAATCCATAGGCACGGACTGAAGGGCTTAATGAAATAAGGCTCTGAAAGCAAGGCTTTGTTGGGGGAGGTCAGGAAAGAGAAAGCTTGAAGGCCCAGGAGTCTTTGACAGTGATAAAGAAAGTTATCACTGAGATAAGAAAAATACACATTAGGAGAGACCTCTTACCAAAGAACTTGCCAGTTACTTCACAATGGAACAGGCTAAACCAATAGCTTGACTTCAGCCCACAGGTGGCCTTGGGGTCAGGGGGTAATTGCCTGAGGGCATTTGCCTTCCAGGTTTCTGAGCCTGGAGCATCATTGGTCAGAAGGCATGTCGGTGTATCCTAGTGCCACCCAAATATTCACCAAATGGTGACAGCTTCCCGGGAAGGGCCACAGCCTATTTGGTTTGTAGTCCAGAGGGCGCAGCTCTCTGTTGTGAATGAAAACTAAGGGCAGTGGACAGGGCGCCTCCAGAACTACCCCCATTACCCACCCACTCTCATGAGATCCCCACAATCCACAAAGCGATGTTTTGGAGTTTGTAATTATCAGTTTTTCTTTGACAAGGATGGTTTTGGCACAGTGAGTGCCAAGACACAGTGTCTTTAAAGCTTTGACCTGAGCCCAGTAGTTGCTTCTCATTTTTAATTAGGGCGTGTTTATATAGCAAGAGAAGAAAGGTCAGTCTAGCATGGTGATTAGAATAAGAAGGCGGGGGGCGGGGTGGGAGGGGTGGGGGGGTGGTCGGAAGGGGTAGCCTCAGGCAAACTTATTTTAGACAAGTTGTTTTGACAAGTTCAGTGCAAGAAAAGGGATTCCAGGGATAGAAAGATAGAGTGGAAAGAATACTAGGTTTGAAGTCCAGCACCCAGAGGTCAAGCCCTAGGTCTACTACTAATGGTTGCGATGGTCCTGGACAAGTCGCTTCACCATTGGGACTCCAATACTCTCACCTCTGAAAGGTTGACATACATGATCTCTGGACCCCAGTCATGATATTATAAGAGATTATGGGACTCAGAGGCTCCTGCAAGGAACTAGGAAAACACTTCTTCTCTTCATCCACTGCTCTCTTCAACAAATTGACTCCTGTATGTTTCAGAAAAAAATATATATTCTTTAAAAGAATGAGAGTTTCACTTTGTACCTATCTGGGAACAAATGACTCAAAGCACTTTTCTTATGCATGCATTCATTCAGTTATTTTCCGAACACCTTCCAGGTGTGAAGGAAGCAGCCAAGTCCTAACCATCTTTCAGGTTCACACTCAAAGCTCTCCTCTACAGAGCTTTTCTGCTCACCGGCACGCTTAAATTCCTTTTCTGTACTCGCAGCATTTAGTGCCTGTTCATCTAATTTTATAATTAATCCTATAACCTGTAGAGATTAGCCAGTAAATTGCTGCTTTACTTTTCAAGACTTGCTCTCAGAGACTTAATTCATTAATCTGTTTATTACCTATAGATTTACAGGCAAATCCATCCACTTGCCATGTCTCTATAACCACACTGTGAGCTCTCAAGGGTAGGAACTGGATCTTACACTTTGTAACTCCCACAGAGTCAAGTTCAGTGTCCTGCACATTATTAGTGCTCAATTTATGGTCCTTAATTGATTGGTCCATTTGCACTGTGGATGTACAAAGGCATGTAAGTGGAAGTTCTTGCCCTGTGGAAGGATTCAGTCTAAATGAGGGATATAGTCCAACTTGAAGAGTTAAGGGACAAGCAACGTCCCTTGCCCCGTGATTCATTGTAAACATAGGCAATAAGCCAGTGGTTCCCAAACCTTAGACCTTAGATCCCTTGTTGTCCATGAGTTGTACTAAGCGTCACAAATCTTTATATCTGGAAGATGACTCAGCCAATCCAGAAGGTGTATACACTTCTTTTTCAAATGTATATTGTGATTGGCAAAACATATAGCCACTTAAAAGCCTAGGATTTCATGCTATCCTGTGGTCATCATAAACTTTTAAAGTAGGTGCTAAAATAACAATTACTGTCAGGTGGGTTCTGTGCACATTATTGAAGTTAAAAAGAATTGTCGTACTCAAATAGGGTTATTCACTGGAACAGAGAGCTGAAATTTAGAAAAGAAAGTAAACACTTTAGCTTAGGTGGGTCAAAGGATTTTATTTTTCAGTTTTTTCCTGAAAGAGATGGAATTTAAATTCAGCCTTGAATACACACGTTCTTCATAGTAGGGTCATGTCTGAAGCGCAATCCATTTTAGGTGTTTGAATGGATAAAAGTGAACCGGCATCTCAAGATGATTCACCATAGAGCTGGGGAGGACTCTGGGTGGAGCTGGGCCCCTTGTTAACTCTCGAGTCCTGACTTCCTGTTGAACTTTGTGGTAACTTCTGGGGAAGAGGTCCAAATAAACATAGAGGCCATCTGGGGAACTCTTTTTGGCATGTGTGCGGCCAGTTGGAGCTCTGGCCTGGAGTAGTGTGTGTTCACACACTGCTGGGGGGCCTTCTTTCTTTTTCTTTTCCTGAATAAACCGCTTTTTGGTGGATTTACTGGAGAATTATTTTGGCCAGTTGACAAAACGAATATGAAAAGAGAAAGGCCATGAGACTCATACCTGCATGCAATAATCCTCTCCAGGATGGGTCAGGATTTTTTCAAGAGCAGAAAGTACACGGATGCATTGGAACACAGGTGGATGGAGACCTCAGGTTAACTTTTTTAAAGAGCATCCAGAAAATTAACAGAGACTTGAGAAACCATCCACCCTAGTAATGTATACCAATATGTCAAGAAACTCTGAAACTTATTTTATCAGATTTTTAAAAACTTAATGAAGGAAGTGTGTATCAGGATACATGCACAGAGGAATCACGTATACAAGAATTGTGCCTTCCGAATGAAGTGCGATGTTTTGTATTTGTCATCAGATGTGGATGGAGACATGGATATTAGCCAAGATTTGCCACAAACTAGTTCTGAATCGCTTCTTGGGCAAGTCGCTTCATTTTTCTAGGCTTTGATCTGATAAAATGAGGGGTTAGAAAAATAAATCTCTAAGGTCTCTTCCTACTGGCATGTTTCTGCTTTCTGCATGGTGACTGTGGAGGGAAGAGCCCTCTGTCCCCAGGAGAGTTGGCTGGTGCCACTGCTCAGCCCTCTGACCTAGCAGAAGTGGACAGGGAGTTGCCCCGGGAGGTGAGCAGAGGAAAAGCAGATGACTTCTCCATTTGATCTGGAAAAAGTCCTGACAGTCTCTCTTTCCTATCATCCTTTTGTTAAAGTTGTTCTCTCTGAAAGAGGTTAACACTTCACTCTCTCCCGTTCTGATCGTTCCCTAGGCTAAAATCTGCCAGTGAATCCAATTTCTGTCTTTTTTTGAACTTTGTTTCACTCACATCAAAAATGCTTCCTCTTCAACTCCCCTACACTGCTGAGAAGAGATTGTGTAAGATGACCCAGCTCCTTTGGAGAACATTTTGGCATGAGGGATCACAATGTTTAAAAATATCCATAGCCTTTTATCTTATAATCCTCCTTCCAGAAAGCTACCTTGAGGAAGTAAGTCTACATGTCATTAAAAATTCAGGCATAAAGATGTTCACCATCAAGTTGTATAACTTATAATTGCAAAAAAACAAACAAACAAACAAACAAAAAAAAAAACAAAGTGGAAGCAACCTAAATGTCTAGAAAAGGGGAATGGTTAAGCAAGTCAAAGTTTACTGAAACAGTAAAATATTGTTTTAACAAATAGTCTTAAAGAGTTTGAAATAACAATTTGGAAACTGCTTATTTTGCAAAATGGTAAGTGGAGAAAGTGAGATACAGAATTGGTTGTATGGTGTGATTTTAACTCTGCAAACGAGATATGAATAGAAAAATATTGAAAAGAAATGCTCCAAAATGTTAACAGTGTTAGTTCTGATTCTGTATTGCTCAGTTTTATCTACGTTTATTGATAAGCTTTTATTATTATCAGAATAAAAATATGATTCAAATCTAAAGAAACACTCCTGGACAAAATATTAGCAATAAAACCTCTTAGTGAAAGGAATATAAATATTATTTATTTTCTCCTTTATGCTTTTCTGCATTTTCCAAATTACATATTATTTAAATAACCCACAGTGGCCCTGATGAAATGGTGCAGCTCAGTAACCTGCCAAGATGACCTAGGCAGAAGGGGATCAATTGTGCTTGTCGTGATATTTAAATCCCAGAGGGCAAATACCTATGAAGTCCCAGGAACCAAAATCTGGGTTGTGCTTTTGAGTGATGATACCACTTCCAAACACTCTGGCCAGCCATCACTGCGTTGTTTGTCCTGAGAACTGGGGGTAGATTCCCTTGTCCCTACAAATGCCCAACCCATGAGCCACCAGCTGGAGTCAGTTTAACCTGGGACCCAACTGGACAGTTGACCCGCACACTAAAGACTTTGGGTATATTCTGCTGCTTTTTTCTTATGCGTTAAAGGCTGGCAGACTCTGGTTGCTGGGAGCTCAGATTCCCCGCAGACTGCAGGTGAGACAAAACCCGGGAAACCACTAGGAGTTCTTCCCTTCATCTGAAACATCTGGCCTCAAGATGAAGAGTAAGGGCTCTGGAGTGAGAGTCACATTTGTCTTCCAGCTCTTCTACTAACTAGCTGGGGGACTTTGGACAAACTGCTTGACCCATGACTCAGTTTCCCCATTTAGCATTCTTATAGGACTTGGTATGTTTGTGTGTAATATTATATATATGTGTAATAATATATATATATGTATGTGTGTATATATATATATATATATATATATATATATATATCTGGATAAATGGTGTTGAATGAAGGACAAGAAGTAAGATAGGGTGGGTCTCATCAAGTAGCCCCTGGGGAAGGCACACAGGGGCTTCTCCCCTTTGAGAAGAGACACATAGTATGGTGCTCCCGTCCCTACCACACCCACACCCCTCTTATCTCAGATGAATTCCTTTTTGCTCCATGCAGGCTTTTTCTGACTTTCCTCTTGGTGGAGGGCACAAATCTACAATCCAGTCCACTATTAGAAGTTACTCAGTCTTACATCCAGTGTCACCCAGCACCAATACATTCAACGTCTGCTTCAATGCGTGTTAAAGAAATAAATAAAAAGCGGAGCTGGAATCAATCATAGAAGACTGTGTCCTGGCCCTCACCAAGCACACTGTTTATCCAGAGGAGAGAGAACTGATTATGATTCAAAGGGCTGGGTGTAAAGCAGAAGCCAGTACCAGGAGCTCCCCGGGGACTCAGATTGGGGGACCCAGGAGAATGATGGGAAGGGTAAGGCCCACCTTCACCTTTGAAGTGGTGCTGAGGAAGAATGATGTGCCTGACAGATGGTAGGTGTTCACCGTTGAATGAGAGCTGAAGGGAGGGGAACAGGTGCCCAGGCTTCAGAGGGAGGAGTGAGTCTATGGAGCATGAGAAACAGGAGAGTGAAGAGATGTGGGGGCAGGAAATGGGGGTCCTAAGTGTCAGCCAGACGCTGGTGGAGGGAAGGGAGTTCAAGCACTGGCGCAGAAGGCCAGGCAGGGGGCTTACTCAGCTCATGATGTGGAAATGTGGTTTGGAAACCAATGCAGGGCTGAGGTTAGCCTCTGAGTTGTCCTAGGTTAAACAGAGACACAGTGCAAGAAAGACTGTAGATGCCGGCAGTAGGGGGCCTCTGTGGGAAATAAGCCCGGGGGAACTCTCAGGAAATCGCAGGGAGAACTTCCTTGTCACAGGCAGAGGGGTGGTCAAAAGCTAAACCGGGTGGCATGCGTCATGGCAGGGTTGGGGACAGCAGAGTTCCACCATTGGCTGGTGGGATGTGGGAGCCACTTTTCTCTGTCTGTCTCACAATCAGTCTTCCTCTAACATATGTCCATATTAGTCTTAACCGTGATCTTATTATATTATCTTTAAACATGTGGAAAAGCCCCCCACTCCCGTTTCCCACCACCCCTACCCTGCTGCACTGCTCTAATCACACACAGTGGAGTCCAGACTGGTGTCTAGTATACCAGCCCACAGGGGTCAAGGGGGCCCCAGGGGACCTTAAACATAAAAGGAAAAATAACAGCCCATGGAGGCGATCGGAGGGGCCAGCCAAGTGAATGTTGAAGCCCACGCAAACTTCTCCCCTTGTTGAGAGGGGTGGGACAGCTTCCCTTGGGCGGGTCTGAGGGGAAAGATAAACAGACAGGAAAATCAGTATTCAGAGGAGAGGAGGAGGAGACAAGTGGAGGCAAGAAGTCGGGAGCCCTCTGAGAGGCCAGCGGAGCTAATTTATGTCATCTGTCTGCCTGAACCTAGTTAAAATAAGGTTTTAGTAGGATTCTTCATGTGAGCGCTGCGGTTAAACAGAAATTCCTTTTAAATGATGTCTGAAGAGTGAGTCAAAATGAGGCCAGGAAGCTAGAGAGGAGTAACTCCAGGCCAAAGCTTGAGCTGGGAGGAGAGATTATTCACTAGCTCAGGCGGCCAAAGCCACAGGGAGGAGTTCTGCCCCAGCTCTCACCCCCGGGCGTGGCCTTCCTCTCTCCCCAGCCCACCGCTGTGCCGCAGAGAGCAGTTTTTCCTTCCAGAATTCTTGAGCATGATTGAACTTGGATAATCACAGTCAACCTTACACTTTTCAAAATAAAATTTCTTTCATTGCTTTTTCTTATCAAAGTGTTCATTATAATGAGTGTTCATTAAAATGTTCATTATAGAAAAACTAGGAAACACATAAGTAAAAACAAATGGCTAAATAGTCACGATTTCACCTACTGTAAACAACCACTAGTGACATCATGTTAGATAATTAGAATACCCTCCTAGGGAAATATAGTATTTATTTTTCTATAGTTTTAAAAAATATATATTTATACTATTAACACCATGTTCGATAATTAGAATACCTTCCTAAGTATATATAGTATTTGTGTTATTATACATAACATATTATACATAATATAATACACATTACACATATATTATATATACACAAATGTCAAACAAAAATGGGTTATATTGTTGTGATTTCTTTCCTTCTTTCACCTGACATTTTCTGTGGCTGTAAATTTCTCAACATCATTATAATGCCTGCATACTACCTATCACTTGAAGTATTAAGTTTATTTAACCAGTTCACTATTGCTAGGCACTTAGGTTATTGCAACTTTTTCTCTGTGGATAATGTTGCAATGAACATTCATGCAGCTAAATATTTGCATCAATTATGAATGGTTTTGGGGGGTACACATTCTCAGAAGTCAAACTGCTTGCAGCTTCCTGATTTTCATGTTAGGAAAATGAAACCCAGAGACTGGCTGCGGCAGGGGAATGGGCAACCCAGAACCTGAAGTGAGGCCTTCTGGCTCAGGTGCACTGCTGTTTGCACTGTACAAGATGAAGAAGGGACTAGCCAGGTTCCTCTGACAGTTGGAAACATTAGCTGTGAAAATGAGTGCCGCAATTATAATATTTCCAACTTCTTGTAAGAGCAAGGGCTCTTAATTCAAACTCATTTATGGAAGTTACTCATCTCCTACAGCCTCAGGTCTGGGCTACCCCTGAAATGTGTGTACCTGTGGGTGTGTACCTGCCTGTAGCGTGCTTGGACATTGCGTCTCGGTACATTCTTTTTCTCCTCCTGGCTACAAGTGAATAGGGATATGAATGTTTTTTGAAGTTCTATAGAGATTTCCTGGCCATTATTACACAGTACCTACTTATCACTTAACATCTCTGCCCTGAGGGGATTTGGAGAAGGCTTCAGAACAGAATTTATTAGAACACAGGGCGTGATTCCTCCCACCCATCATGCCTCACCATGCCTTGTGGGACAATTTAAATTGAGCCACCTAGTGGTTGGATCTGTATACTAATAATCTTCTCCCCAAGGAGGGATGTGGCTGAGTGGGGAAGGGGTGCTGGGACAGGCAACAACCTTATAGAGGAGTACACGTGGGGGGGGTGTACTCCCCCCAAGGGGGTGTGTGCAGTGAAGCAGAGAGTGTCCGCCGGGAGTGGGCTCCGGCTCTGCCCACGTGTTGTGTGGCTCTGAGGAAGACGCTTTCCTAAGCTTGTCCCACCCCTTCGATCCTTACTGGAAGCACCATGTCAGACGAGAGCCATAGTCCCTTTCTGCTTTAGCTGCTCTGCTCTTTTCCCCACTCATTTGATCAGTTTGTTTGGTGACACGGTTCAGAGTGTTTTTTTTTTTGCTTTTTGATACTTTCTTGTATGTCAAGTTTTTCAAATCTTATCGATGATTTGCCAATAACTGATCCTATGTTAACGTCATGGGAAAACTCCAAGCCAGTTTGGATGTTCTGAGGCAAGCGTCAAAGGCTTCCTGTCACCCTTCCTGTAGCAACAAACCCCTGTTTATAATTGACCGTGCCCCTTGCATTTAAAGCCTAGAAGGTGGCGGCCTCCTGGAGCTAGGAATGTCCACCTTGTGCATACCTGGATAATTCTGCACTACTGCCTCCTTTCTGCAAGGCCTTTGCGTCCCCAGGGACTACAGAGTTGGCAGAGAGATTTCACCCAGCATACCGCCCTAACCAAGTGATGATAGCTATCTCAAGAGTCATACTAAAAGGTAGTCTCAGCCACTTCCATTCTCAACCAGAAAGATTGCAGTGTCTGCCACAAGCAAACAATGGGGGACAGCAGTGGAAATCACCATTTCTCACTCTCTGTGGCCTAAAGTACGATAGGATTTTTGCTCCAGTCCCAGCTTTCCAATGGGTTCTTATGCTCCAGGGTGATGATATAGGAAATCAGCTCCCTCAAGAAAGATGAGTTGGGGGAGAAGGAAGTTACTGGTGCTGTAAAAGCCATGTCACCCAAAGCCTTCTAGCAGCACGGAGGCAAAGCGTCTGCTATCGCCCTACGCCGGCCTTCCTCAGATTGCGTTTCCCTCTCTAGTGGTGGCTTATCCTCTCTAAACCTTCTCCTCATGTTAACTTTCAATTTTCTCCTCTATCATGTGTTGTTTTGAGGAGGTACGGTGGGTACTCACAGTGAAATTGGCTCTGGGTGGGCCTCTGTTTTCCATTCAGATGGTGCTGCCTGGATCATTTATGGGCTGGACGTTGGAACTTCAAAGAGAATCCACTATCTTTTCCAGGCAACTGAAGATTTAGAAGCCAGCACCCAGAGAAACAGTTGATGTTTTTCCTTCATTCTTTCCATGTGAATGCAAAGGAAAGCAAGTTTAAAGTGGTTATTAGTGAAACTGTAAGGTGTAGAGTAGAAAACCCTAGGAGGGTTTTAAAAGCAGACTTCCTAGAACTGGGGACAGCATGCAGCTCTATTTATGGCAGTGTGATCTACTGGATAAACCAAGATCTGAAATCAGGAAACTGGAGCTCTACTCTCAGCCTTGTCACTCACTGAAAAAGTCACTTCCCCTCTCCGTGCCTTAGTTTCCCCATCTGTCACTGCCCTGCCCAACTCAAAGGGTTTTGGGGATGATTCTATAAGAGAAAGGATGTGAATATGCTTTGAAAAGAAGGCTCAAGAGCTGTGTAAATGGAAGGAATGATTGTTTGTTTTCATAAGTGGAGTTGTCTCTTTTCCATCACTGCTGGAGAGGCTGTTTGGACTATAAGTATTTGGCCTCTGAACTTTCACTGTGGACTGGAGCAGCTGTGGGTGGCAGGAATCCAGGAGGGAGGAAATATCAGAGTTAGCAAGCATGGGCCTCCGCCTCAGAGTTGGCCAAGTTTCTAGGGGAAAAAAAAAATCTCAAGTAGCTCTTTGTGGTCATGAAGAATACACTTATGTGATTGTTTTCAATGTTTTAGAGTCTGAAGAAAAGCTTTAAGGGATACATCACAATGGACTGTAGTAGAGTTACTCATTCAATCTAGGCTGCACAAATCTATATGGAGAATAGTAGACCTTATCTAAATCATATGGAGAATAGTAGACATTATCTAAATAATTCCACATGCCTCTTTCTTCTTGCATGTATACATACACTCACAGATTGTTTCATCCAATAATTCAGATAGTGGTTTCAATTCTTCCCTCTTTGCACCTAGTCAGAGCCTTTCCAGTCTTCAGAGTTCTTCCCAGTTCCTTTGCCATTTTATCCTCAGTGCCAGGCACAGTAGCTGGCTCAGAGTAGGTAGTCAATAAGTTTCTGATCAATGAAATACCACCTGACCCGGAGTCTATTGTTACATAAATGGCCCCCAATGAATCACGCCTCTGTGCATGCATGTCCTTGGGTAGCCCCTTCCACACTGGCCCTGGGCTTGGTCACATAATGACCTTCTTATGTGACCAATAATAAGGTCACATATTATTATTGACCTTATTAATAGTATGTGACCTTATTATTGGTCACATAATAAAGGTCCACGTGATCTTAACAGGGGCTTGAAAAGTACATCGGAACAAGCTCACTAGAGGTCGAAGCTTGGGTCAGCCTGCTGGAGACACGTGGTGCAGTCAACAGCCATCTCCAACTACCAGGCATCTGAGTGAGGCCATTTTAGGTCCTCCAGGCCTCTCAAGCCACCAGCTGACTGCAGCCACACAAAGTCAGCAGAAGGACTATTCAGCTGAGCCTCAGCCCAAGCTGTTGACCCATGGAATCATGAGAAAATATAATTGTAGTTTTAAGCCATTGCATTTTGGGTTAGCATGTTGTACAGTAGTAGATAACTGAGATAACTTTAAAAAATGTACAGATTCCTCTAGTCTAGGAATGGTAAATATGTTTCATCTCATCTATCGACTTAAATTGATTGGTCGTGTCTTCCTGGAAGGCTGTGTTGAAAAGAATTTGAAATACAAGTTAATGGAAAAGAAGGCCACTATTTATTAGCAATGTGTGCAAAGAACTTGGGCAGGGATAGTAGCAATATGGCTGCCTTATATTTTCCATCGTTATTCCGTATTACTAGTCAGAGGTCCACAGATAAGGAAAGCAGACTCATCAAACTTAAATGTTAAGTGGGCCAGTTGGTGAGGGGATTTTCCAATGAATTAAGTAACGCTTCTCAGAAACAGTGGTGCCGAAGGCAGAACTCCTTGCATGACCTCAACCAGACATTTTTTATGTCACTGGAGAACACAATTCTGTGACTGAGGAGACCCACAACTCGGGACTCTAGCTGGCTCCCCGGACTTGGCTCGGGGAGTGTGTAAGTGGATTTTCTATAGTCAGATCTGGTCGTCAGCTGTATAGGTCCAGAAACTCAGTGTTGTTGGCGAATTGAAAGCTGACTGGGCTCTTGGAAATGGACCTATGAGAACCACATTCAGGAGAGATTGATAACAAAATAAAATGTAAAGACTTGCCAAGGATACCACAATTCTTATTTGCTCCCCAGACTAAATTAGTCCTTAAAAAAGCCCAGTCCCATGAAGAGGATGGAATTTAAAAAAAGGAAGTGGGAAGGTTCAGGGAGAATATTTCACACGAGTCAGGAAAGGCGGCTAAAATCTCTCTCTCTGACAACAGTGCCCTCTCTCCAGGGAGAGGAAAACCGCTGACTTCAGGTCCAGCTCCTCTCTCCCTTGAGAAGAACGGGAGGTGCACTGACCACTCATGGACGTTGAGTTCTAACATCTCTGCAGACCCCATTCCTTCTAGGAAACATGCTTCCTCAGATACATTAATGTAATTGATTAGGCCGTTGTTACTTCTCTGTTCAGAAGCACCTTCTGGGGATTCTACCTTAATTATAGTTTGCTTTTTCAAGTTCCTGACTGTTCCATTACCACTGATGAAGTGGTAATGTCTTATAAGGCCTTTTACCCCTTCCAAGATTTCCACATCGTGCATTGATTTGTCCATTCACCCATCCACCACTCATCCATCCGTCCGTTTATCCACCCATCATTTCACTTATCTATTGTGTAAATAATTATGCACTCAGGTAGTGCTGGGGGACACAAAAAGAAATAAGGCCTGGGCCCTACCTTTAAGGAACCTTAAAAGTGAGAAAGGAGACAGGAGTCTAGGTGGGAGACTAGTCCTTCATGAGTCCAGGGAAGAAATATGGGTACTCTGACTAAAATAGAGCAGAGGTTATAGAGAAGAAGGGACAGATATCAGAGAAAAAAGAGTGTAAAAGAGAGAAAATGGACTATGACTCCTATTGGGTGGCCTATGAGGGAGAAGGAGGAGACCAGGGTAAGAGAATGATTAACCAGTGTCATGATTTAACTAGGAAACGATTTATTAGTGTCATCATTATCATTAATAGCTGGCGTTTACGGAGCACTTCCACCACGTGAGATACTATTCCAAGCCCTTTATATGTCTGAATTCATTTATTCCTCACGACCCAGCAAGACTGGTACTGTCATTCCATTCATATTTCAGGTGAGGAAGTGGAGGTGTAGGGTGATAAGTAACTTGTCCAAGGGGACATAGCTGGTAAGTGCCACAAGTGGATGACCCTCAGGGGTCCAGTTCAGTGTCTTAGTGGGTGCCTCTACAAAGATAAGAAATATAGGAGGAAAATATGCAGTACAGTTTTAGAAATGTATAATTTGGGATGCCTGAGACAATCCCAGTGGAGAGCCCCAGGAAGGATAGAGGACAGGGGGAGTATCTGTACAGGAAATATCACCTTACACACCATCAGTGTCCACATGTGGTGGTGGAAGCCATAGGTCTGGTGTGGAATGTCAAGGACAGGGCCAAGGTCAGGACCTAAGAGAAGACACAAGAGGGAGGGGCATTTGGAGGAAGAGGAGCCAGGTAGGGAGTATAGAAATGAATGGTTAAAGAGTTAGGATATGAACCAGAAACCCGGGGTGTCACACAGGGGGAGGGAAGAGTTTCGATGCTCCAGGGGGTCACATAGCACCAAAGAGAGCATATGAATGCAGCTGGAAAAGCAGCCACTAAATTACACATTCAGGAGGTTTGACAACTAGTGACCTTGATAGTTTCAGGGGCATGAACTCCAGCACCCAAAGCACCCGGATCAGTGATTCTCAAACTCTGCTGCAGAAGAACCTCCAGGTGGTTTGTTAAAATGCAGACTCCTGGGGCTGCCTCCAGAAGCTTGGATTTATAGGTGTAAGTTGGGGCCCAGGGACCTGAATTTTTAAAAAGCCCCCAGGTAATTCCGATGCGGTTGGCTTACAAACTATATTTTGATAAGCGCTGCCCTGAAGACACAACAAGCATTTCCTTTCCCACTTGCCCCGGGTTCTGGTTTCCTGCTAAGTGATCCGCAGCCTCCCCTGGGAGATCAACACTGTGAGTGGCCAACCTTTTCAGTTCACACCGCCCCACACGAAACTTGCCTCTCAGGCCCTAATCATATTTTAATACTACAATTAGCCAAACATCCGTACATACCACACACACACTCACACACACACACACACACACACACACACACACACACACACTATAGGAGAGAAAGCTATTTATCCCAGAGATAAACGCCTATAAAGCAAATAAATGCAAAGACACATGACTGATCCAGTGAGAAAGAAGGAGGAGACTAGAATAATACAAAACAAGGCAAAGGTGAGTCAAATACCGTTCTTAACTATTAAGAGTAGATTGAAATACCCTGTATTTACACTACGGGTAAAAAATGCAAAGGAACACAGAGGAAGGAGTACCGGTCAACTTGTAGGAGTCGGTGAAGGCATTGCCGAGAAGGGGACGTTTGAGTTATTCACCACTAAGAGTTCCTGAGGCAAAGAAAGGGAAATGGATTCTGGGCACAGCAACAGTATAAAAGTGGGGAGGCACAAAGGAGCATGATGTTTCCAGACAGATAAGAAGCATAGTGTGGCTGGAATAGTGGAAGTAGGGTGGAGGGAGGTAAAAGCAGGTGGAATAACAATGAACTTGATTGGAAAACTACAACCGGCCACCCTTTGGAGGGTCTTTGATGAGTGCTAAGGGATTTGGATTTGATCTTGAAGAAGTGGAGAGCCCACGTGGTTTTAAGTGGGGACTGTGTCATTTGTCTTAGGGCCTAGGGTATCACAGTGTGGAGGCTGCAGGTTTTTCCCCTCTGTCTACTCAGCACCCAATAGACTACAATCTCTTATAGAGACAGAACCCAGAATTCACATGGTATTTGCAGACACAGGTTTTGAGTTTATTTCTTCTATACTGTGGAACCTGAAGACTATCATTTGGGAAATAAACCATGGGGAACGAGGAGGGAGAGGAAGAGGGGGAAAAACAACACTCAAATGGAACAAAAACATCTCCCTATCTAAACATGGGTTTAAAAATAATTACAAAAAATACAGTTTCAGTTTTGCAGGGTGGACTAGGGGAGGAGAACCAAAAATGGCCAAAGAACAACCAAGGCGGAAAAACAAGCATTGGAAGAAAGAATATTAAAACAGGAAGTCAGCAGGCAGCAGTTCTCCATGAGGTCACTGACAAAGGACCCCATGGCCCATTCTCTGCAGGTCATGGGGTGGGGAAGGAAAAGCTGGGGTACAGCCTTGGGCACTGGAATGGACCGGAACACAGGGTCAGTGGCAGACACATCTGGAAAACTGCAGAAACTCTTTCTATCCGGGAGGGGTAGTCCCTTGGCTGCCCACCTGGGCCCTGGGGGTGAATAGGAGGCAACAACTAAACTCAAGTCTGAAACTTAGCCCTGTGTCTGGGTCTGTGACCCTGGACAGAGTCTCTGCCTCTCTGGGCCCGTTTCTTCATTTGGGATTTATTATGTTTGGCCCGGCCTCCGTGCATTGGGTGGCCAAGGGGCACAGTGAAATCTAGCTGTGCAATCTGCCATGCGCAGCGACCAGGAAGACAAAGTGCTTTGTTTTTCTAATTTATGCCCAAACATTGTTCTGCCTGCCAAACCCAGAGCCCACCAGGCCATGACTACCTAGAGAGGTGCCTGTTTCTCATTCGCGTATAGGAGCTCCATGAGCTAATGGTAACCCTGAAAGGGAGGGATGGGAGTGGAGTGGATGAGACTGGAAAAATAGCTGAGGCCACCCTGCGGAGAGTCTGGGATGCCATGCTAAGGAACTTGGACTTGATCTTGAAAGAAATGAAAAGTCAGATATGCTTGAACTCACTTGTCTCCCCCATCCCACGCTCTTTTCCTGGCCCTGCTCAATGGAAAGCCTCTGCCGCCACTGTCACCTACCTCCTAATACACAGGCTGTCTCAGCCCCCTGGGCGTGAGCCTGGGTTTTGGCATGACCTTTATTATACCCGCTCTGAAGGGAGGAGCTGAAACAGCTCTAGCACCCATGTGGAACCTGACCAAGAATCACTGAGACTGATCCGGTAGCTGCCCAGAGGGCCCAGGTACGGGAGAAATAGAGAAGAATGCCGGAGTAAATGCCTCACGGGGTGAATTTTGACCTCCCTCGTTTCTCCTCCCTCTCACTGTCATTGCCCTGGGATTAACTCTCCTCTCCCATACAGTTTTAGCATAGTATAATTTTCACCTCTTGTTTTTTAGAGAACCTGAACTAAGACAGGGTTCTCAATAATAACTGCTACTGGCCATCCTGCGGACCCTGGCGAGTGAGGGCTTGCCACATTAGTCCTGGCTCTTTTCTTCTTCGTGAGTGTGTTGGAACAAACCCATACTTGTCAGAGACATTTGGGCAGTAGAACCAAGAGGGCATGGAGGCAAACAGACCAGGGCTAAAATCCTGGCTCCGTCGCTCACTAGCTCATGTGATGACGTGGGTGATGACTCGACTTCTCTAAGTCTTGGTTTCTCCTGCAAGATGGAGGTAATAAAACTTCCTTCATGGAGTTGGTGATGAGTAAAGGAAATGAGATCATACATGCAGAATATTTAGCAGATTGTAGGACATGGAAGGTGAGCTCAGACAGTGCTGTTTTGTAGTGATGGTTAGGAAGATGGAAGAGTGGGCGCCCAGGAGGCCTTTGAGTCAGTGCCTTGTGACAGCAGCTGCAGAGAGGGACATCGTGGCCTGTGGGAGGGGTGTGACTGACGGCCAAGGCCGGGCTGGAAGGTTTCCCAGACTAGATTCTGAGTGTGGGGATTCTCTACTGTTTGAACACGGAGAGTGACACGAACATTAATCCAGGTTCTGCCCCCTCCCTGGTCACTCATTTCATCTTCAGGCTGCACATGCCCACTCAGCTGCCCACTCTGACCTTGGCCCGGACGTTGTCCACCGCTCACCTATGAGTGCTATTTCCGCTGCGGCTCCTGCCAGCGTTTCATCCTCAGAAAGGACAGGCTTCTTGCATGGCTTGTTTCCACTCTGGCCTTGGTCTTGGAGACTAAAGGCTCAATTTGGCGGGAGGTAAGGCCCAGGTCAAGCTAGGACAGAGACGCTCCCTGTCCACAGTCTCAGCAGCCTGCGGAAGCCTCTGATGCCAGCTTGGATGTCAAGACTCAATCTCAAGGTCATTGTCACATTCGCACAGCAGGCTGCTGCTGGGCCCCTGGGTTTACTTTCACTGCTCCACTTCTGAGTAGTAACTAATCACTGATGGGGCAGACTAAAGAGAAGAGGGGAAGGGGCTTCCTATCCCTTCTTCATCCCCCTGTATCTCTATACCTGCCCCATATCTAAAGCTGAGCCCTTAGGTCTGCGGCAACTGAGTGGCTTGAAAATGTGCTATAGGTCTCACCATGGTTTAAGGGAGGATTTTGTTTTGTTCTATTTCACTTTTAGTGATAAAGGAATTTGTACATGGAATGACAGAAAGAGAGAGAGGTAAAGTTAGTAGAGCAAAGACCTAGAGGAAAACTGGGAAGGATTGCAAGCCGTGGAATCTAGGACACAAGTAAGGAGACTCTAATCTCTGTTTGGGTAGGACACCTCTGTTCTCTGACACTGGTGAGAGGATACGGGGATGTGGCAGACATAAATACATTTGTAGGAGGGAGCCTGGACGTTGAGGGATTTCATGCCAGGTGGCCTCAATATTCTCTGGGAACTAGGAGTCAAAGCCATCTGTTGAGAGGAGAATTGAAGTAAGAATGGAATTAGGGAGTAGCAGTGAAGATCTGGAATAGCCACCATGGGTGCTTTCTAGAGACATGGCGGAGAATGGCTCAGAGGCACTGAAGACTGAATTTATGATTTTCTTTTTGGCAGCATCTAGCAGTACAGACCCAGGGTTCAAGAGAGCCGAGTTGGGGTTAGTCCCAGGTCACCTGTCGTGTGGGGGAGGCTGCTCGTTGCGCCATTTGTCATGCAGGGCAGCCTGCGGGGCCTCTAGTCCTGCTCCCCAGGTAAGAACACAGGATATGGTGAGGCCAAAAAGGAACACCCATGGAGCCATAGATAGGGGAGTCACACCACTATAGTCTCACTGGAGGCTGGTTCCACACGACCTGCAACCTGCCATCTGCTTCTCTGCCTGCCAACCAACCGACTGACCAACCAGCGCAGCCGGGGCAGTTACATCAGTGGCTAATTGACAAACTGGTTACAGCTGACAGCCATCTACTACCCAAGCCAGCACCTTTCCACGTGAGGCCGAGAACCTGGAAACTGTTCTCTGGGACTCTGTCCCCACGTCACCTATTATGGGAGTAGAGAACATCATTATGGGAAGCATCTTGCCCAATGCCTGGAGTTTGAATAGTGATTCTCCCTAGGTCTCATTAACCCTCATCCTTCTCTCTAAGTGGCTCAGAGCAACTTGAATTACCAGAAGCCCATCCTGTCCCACCCTCTGTGTCCGCTCCTTCTCCTCACCCTTGAGAGTCAAGTGGCTGCAGGAGTAGATGGCAGGTAGGTAACTTGCCTCTTTGGCAATGATTGATCTCCCTGTGCTCAGGGTCCCAGAGGCAGCATGCAGCCAAGACAGGGAGAAACCTCTGATTCCCTGGGGTATATACTGGGGCCATAGGCCTAGATCTCATCCTGTCAATCAAAAACTGCTCAGGGGATGTCACTTTGTCTCCTCTCTGAGGACCCAACATGTAGACAGGAAATCTCACCCACTTTCCCTGGTGCCAAGGCCCGCTTTATTTATAAGGGCATGTTCACAGAGGTTTCATTATAACTGACTCACTCTATCTGTGTTTCCACAGAATAGTTTCCCAAACTTCCCATTGTGGATAGGGAGAGCTAGGGACCAGTGTCACTTAGAAATATGTTTCTTGGCAGAGGATTTATTGGCACAGCAACCAAATGGGTACCACTTATATATCAAAGAGCTTAGTTTTCAGCCCTGGCCCACTATCCTGACATGCCATGACACAGATGTCAACCAAATGGCTTGACAATCTAAGAGAGAGATGAGCTATATGTCTCACTTTATTTTTAGCCACTTTCAATTTTGTTGATTCACTTGTATAAAAGAATAAAGATTTAAAAAAATAAACCCATTTAGGCTACATCTTTCATCTCCTGGTTCAACTATTCATTCCTTTTTATTTTGGCAGTGGAGACCGCGGTTCTATAGTGATGTTTGGTATGTTGCCATCTTGTGGTGGGAGAGGGGAACTGCCTATTTATGCTCTGGGGTTGCAGTCATTGTTTCAACAAACACTGTATTTGTTGAGGGGCCACTCTGCATCAGGCACTGGATGGTAATTGCCGTCATCTCTTTACATTAAAAATAAGAGTCTGCCTATGTGATGGGACTCTGCCCCTGGGATTGGTGGTAACTACCATTCCAGACCTTCCACAGCAGCTGTATCTCAGGAATCCAATAACCTGCTCTCCACTCTATTTGAGATTTCCCCAACAATCTTGGAAGCTGAAGGAACCTGATGGAATAAGGCTGCCCGGGGCTTTCAGAATTCATTTCAGGTGCTACAAAACGTGACCTTTTCCAGCTGTAGTAATTTCCCATCCTTACACATCAGTGGTTCTTGGCTTTGGCTGAATCACCTTAGAATCACCTTCAGGCTTTTAAAAACAGTGATGCCCAGAACTCACCCACAGAGATTCTGATTTCATAGTTCAGGGGTGAAGCATTGGTATTTTTAAAGCTCTCCAGGTGATTCTAATGTGCAGTCAGAATTGAGAGCTGCTATAAAAGTTGGTAAGCATTGCTGTTATAACTAGAATTACTCGTCATAGTCACACACCTCTCCTCACTCCTCGCACGCAGACAGAAATTGGGGAGCAGCATGGCCCCATCATCTAAGAATTTCATTGGTCTCTCACATTACAGGGAATACTTTCCAAGTTTCTGGGGGTCTTTGAGAAGCTCCACAAGCTACTCTTAAAGGGTATATGACCAATAGGGCACATTTCTTATTGTTGTTCAGACTAAGGGAATACAGTCTGAAAGTAGAATGGGTGAGGGGAGAGCTGCTGTCATGCGGGGCGTCTGGCGGGGTCTCAGCTCCCGCTCCCTGCACAAGAACGCAGGACGTGGTGAGGCCAAAAAGGAACACCCACAGAGCCATAAGTAGGGGAGTCATATCACTATATTCTTGCCGGCGGCATCGCCTCTCTGCAATCCGCTCTTGCTAGCCCCCATTCTTTTTGCTAGCGTAGCCGCAGCCGTTATATTAGTGGCCAATGGCTCACTGGTTATAGCTGACGGCCAACTAGCCACAGCTGATGGCCATCCAATCACAGTTGATGGCCATTTACTACCCGAGCCAGCACCTTTCTATGTGAGGCCGAGAGCCTGGAAACTGCTTTTGGGGGCTTTGTCCCCACAGCTGCAAACAAACATATTCTGGTCACCAAAAGAACATAAAGTAAAACTCCAAGGGGAGCCTTGCAAAGTATGGGAAGTTAGGGGGAATAAAGTTTGTTTTGTTTTCTCTTTCAGGTTCTAAACTGAATCTATGCAATCCTGGAAATTAATGTTTGTCATTGGGAGGGGTGTGTGTGTGCACACCAACTCTTAATCCATGGACATTTGGAAGAATGAAGAGGTCCATTTTCAATTGACATTGGTGGGACACCTTAAAGAGGTCCAGATCTGGGGCCCCACATCCCCCACAGGTTATCTGGCTCTGAAGGATTTGAAGAGCCCAGATTCATCTTGGACCATTTGCTGAGCCATTCTAGATGGAGTAACTAAGACTTGGCTCAATGAGCTTCTGGGATTTGGATGGGGGAGTGGGAGATCTTCATGTGACAGACCAGTCCCTATCGATGGGAGGTGGAGTTTCTCAAACATGGGAGGGTATGCCCACGCCAGAGGGGAGAGATTTGAAGAGGGAGCCTGTCTCTCCACAAGGAAGCAGATACAAGGTCAAAGGAACACGATTAGGCTCTGGAGATCACCCGCCTAAACATTTCCTTCTCTGAAATGTTTAATTTCTTGGATGTTTTTCCACATCTTGGGTGTTTTGCCAAGAAAAAAGTTACGGGTGGCTGTTTAAATTTCTTTCTCTTATTTGTTGTAACTTTATATTTTCAACTTTTAGTAAAGTCTGATACATTTATTGGTGTTTGTGTGATAATTTTGTAAAGAACAAAAAGACGCATTCACCTGCCTTCCCCTGCACATAGACCATGCGTGGCTCGCGAAGCAGCAGAATGCTGAGTCAGCTTGCCCTAAGATGACCGGAGACGTTGTTACTGGGAGATGACGTTGAATCCTCGGTTCTTGGGCTCTTGAAGGAAAGACTTCAATCAAGAGACAGAACTGTGTGCAGAATAAAACAGCCAGAAATGTATTAATAAAAGAAAGTACGCTCTGAGACATGGAGGGGGCTGACCGAAGAGAGGGCAGCAGCCCAGCCTCACGTTGGGTGAAGGCCTTTATTTCTATGGGTAGAACTGCCTTCCCCTCTCACTTCTCTTATCTCTCTTTCTCCCCCTGAGGTGCCTAGTCCTCTGGTATTTAGCAATGCATTTCTTTGATTTAGGGGCCTGTGTAAACACACCCCTTTGATTTAGGAGCATGTGCAAACACACCCCTTGGTTTGGGGCATGTATAAACACATCCCCTTGATTTGGGGGCATGTGTAAACACATCCCGTTGGGGTATGTGAAAACCTAGAATCCTGTTGGGCCAGTAACTCATTGGCGGTCCTGACAAATAGAATGTGTTCCCTGATATAAGCAGGATGTCTTCCTCTCTTCTAATGCATTTCTTTGATATAGGACTATGTTGAAACACACCCCTTTGATTTAGGGGCATGTGTAAACACTCTTCTTAGGGAGTAGCCCTGGAGTTCTGCTGGGCAGCTGCAAGGGGTCTTGACCCAAGTAGGAGCTGCAGTAAGGGGCTTTCTAACAGGGACTAAATTTCTCCTTTTCATGCTCATTTCTATCTATCTACCTACCCTATCAACGTGGCGCACACAGAATCCAGAGCCACCAGGAATACAGAATTCAGAGGCACAGAGGTCAGGAAACCTCAGACACAGGAGGAGGGTGACAGCCTGCACTTCTCCCAAATATAGAGGGAGGCAACCCTTAAGAAGGGAAAGCTGTCATTTAGATTACACCATATATTTTTCATTAGTGAGCTAAAGGGGGAAAGAGGAAAGCAGGTAATTGCTAAGGCAGATCCAGAGGTGTGATTTTTACTTAATTAGTTTGCAGTAGCAGAGACATCCCATAAATACGAGGACATATATGGGGAAAAAAAAGTGAAAAATGTAAGACTAAAGGTAAAAATTGGGGAGTCTAAGCAGTATGAAAAATTTCCAGGTATAACAGGTTTGGGAGACATAGGCCAAATCCTAGCCCTTTATTTTTCCCACGAGAAAACAGACCCTGAGAGAGGCAAGGGTCACTGCCGTCCCCAAGGCTACAGAGCTATTTGACCTGAGAGCCTTGGTTTGCCTCTACCTCTCCTGAATCCCAGTTAGGTCTTGGTTTTGTTTCCTGGTTTCCCACGTGTCATCTTGATCCTGCTCATTTGAATATTGATGACAGTGAACACAGGAAGGCAACGGGTGGGCTGTCCTGGGGAACTTAACCAATTTTCTTTCATTGGGCTTTCTGGTGACAATTAAAGGTAAGTTTTATTTTCTGTTTTTTAAATCTATTTTTATTGTGTTTTGTTTTTAGTAATGACCACTGTTTGTGTAGACAGGGAGTTAAATATCTGAGCCAGCACTCTCCCCTTTGTTTGCAGTATACTCACAGACTTTCGAACTGCGTGGGCAAAGAGTATCAAATGGTTTCCATTTAAAAGGGAACTTGAAATTGAGCCACGGAGCTTGGCTGCAGTTCCCATGCTAAGTGATTCCAAGGAGGGCAGCCTAACCCTTTCCTTGAGGAGTCATTTGCCCAAAACCAAGGTGATCAGAGCTTTGGAGAAGAGAAACAAAGCAGGAGCAGAAACATCCCAGAAACCAACTGAAATGCCCCCTTGGTAGGCATCAATGACTCTTAGAACTTAGGCTTAAGCCTCTCGCTCTCGCGCGCGCTCTCTCTCTCTCTCTCTCTCTCTCTCTCATTCTCTCTCTCTATCTCTCTCTCTCTCTCTCTCTCTCTCCATCACCCCTCCAGAATTAATGCCATTTTGTCATCCAGACTTGGGGGTTTGGGATGGCATTTTTGCCACTGGTCAGAGGGTCTGGCAAAATAGAGACTTATACTGGCACCCAAGTATTATTTCTTTTCTGTGTTAAATGAGAAGCTGCCTCAAGTGGTGACTTGTGGGCCTCCCAACAACCTTGACCACGCTCACTTTCCAGGTCCAAGGGCTAGCCCTTCCCATGAAGCTCTGTGCTCCGTGGCTGAGCCCGCACTTGTCCCTGAGGAATAGGGACATAGGAGGTAGCTCTGGGAGGTGGCCAAACTTGCCTGGGCCCCCTGAGTGCTGTGTTTATAGCAACGGTATGCAAGTTGTGTGGGCTGAAGGAAGCTGGCAGTAAGGCTGCTGTGGTCTGGGTCAGGTCACCCTGTGCCTGGGACCCTCGGAAAAGCTTGGAGACACCACGTTTGTTTATTCCGAGGCAGAAGGCCAGGAAAACACATTGGAAAGAAGCCCTGCCCCTTCATCAGTGGGGTGAGCCAGACAAGGAAATTCGAACCACAAAGACCACACCACATTATCAAAGTGAACTGGTTTCTTGTCCTCTCGCATCCTCAGTCCCAGTTAAATGTTCCAATTATTTGGATTGCTCTTCTCAAGGTATGATTACTTTTCTCTTTAATTAATCATATTTTAGAAACAAGAAAGCCCTTTTCCCATAATTCACTGTTATACATCCATTCTCCACATAGCAGCCAGAAAGATGTTGAAGAAGCACAGATTCCTTTCCAACTGTTTCCACGGCTGTACCTGGGCTTGCCCTGCCCTTCTCCCTGATCTCACTGTGTCTCCCCCAGCTCTTAGCTCCAGCCGCACTGGCCTTGGGTTTATTCACCAGGTATTTCAGGTTTTGGGGACTAATAAGGATGGATCGGGCTGCGCAAACACCTGAAACCGCCCATCAAGCTTTTTTATTACTTTTTAAAACTTCACATACATCAGCTTCACTTTCATTGTTTTCGAGGTTTTACACATGCATAGATTCTTGTAATCTTCACCACAAACAGGACACAGAACGATTCCAGTTCCCAAAAGAAATCCCTCATGCTGCCGCTTTATTATCTCTTCCTGCTCCCACCCTCTTGCAACCACGGATCTGTTGCTAGAGTTTTGCCTTTTCCAGATTGTCACATGAAGTGAATAATGCAGTACGTAATCTTTTAAGACTGGTTTCTTTCATGTAGCATAATGCATTTGAGATTTATCCACATTGTTGCGTGTAGCAATAGCCCACTCCTTTTTCATCGCTGAGTAGTATTCCATTGTATGGATGCAGCACATTTTTTTACCCATTTACTCATTGAAGAATATTTGAATAGTTTCCAGTTGGGGGCAATTATTCATAAGGCTGCTATTAAACATTAGTGTGTAGATTTTCGTGTGAGCATGTTTTCACTTCTCTGTGATAAATACCTACCCGTGAGATTGCTGGGTCAAATGCGAAGTATATGTTTAACTTTGTAAGAAAATATCAAACTGTTCACCATTTTGCATTCCCACCAGCCATGTACAAGAGTTCCAGTTGCTCCACATCGTATCAGCACTTTGTAGTATCAGAATCTTTTATATTAGCCATTCTAATAAATATGTAATTGTATCTCATTCTGGCTTTTCATCTGAATTTCCCTAATGACTAATGACGTGAACAGCTGTTCCTATGTTTATTTGCCATCTGTGTATCTTCTCTGGTGAGGTGTGTGTTCAAGTCCTTTGCCCATTCAAAAACATATGTTGTTTGCTTTCTTATTGTTGAGTTGGGAAAGTTCTTTATATATTCTGGATACAACAAGTCTTTTGTTGGATATGTGATTTGCAAATATTTTCTTCCAGGTCGTGGCTCATCTTTTCATTCTCTTAATAGCGTCTTTCACAGAGCAAAAGGTTTTAATTCAATGAATTCCAATTTATCAACATTTGGACAGAATTTGTTTTGTGATCCAAGAGCATGAAGATTTTCTCTTATTTTTTAATCTGAGTATTATAGTTTTTTTAATTTTACATTTAGGTCTTGGATTTATTTTCATTTAATTTTTGTATTTGATGTGAGATGTAGGTTGAGGTTCAAACTTTGCATATGAATATTCAATTGTTCCACCACCATCTGTTGAAAAGACAATCTGTTGAACTTCTCTCATACCTTTGTCAAAACTTTGAACAGGCACTTCATAAAAGAAGATATATAGATGGCAAATAAGCATGTGGAAAGGTCTTCAACATCAGGAAAAGACCTTCAATGTTAAAAAAGTGCAAATTAAAACCACAATGAGTTATCACCACACACCTTTTAGACTGGCTAAAATTAAGTGTTGGTGAAGATGTGACAGAGCCGAAACTCTGACCCTGCTGGTGGGAATGTAAAATGGTACAAACGGTTTGAAAAGAATTTGTCAGTTTCTTTAAAAGTTAAACACACAATTACCACTTCTTGCAGCCATCCTACTCCTATTTACAAAGAGAAATGGAAACATAAGTCCAGACACATGTCCAAAAACTTGTACATGAATGTTCATGGCAGCTTTATTTGTAACACCAAAACATGATACAGCCTAAATGCCCATCAACAACTGAATGGATAAGCAAAATGGATACAATGGAATACTGCACAGCAATAAAAAGGAATGACCTATTGATACATGCTACAACATGGATGATTCTCAAAATAATTATGTCGAATTCAGGAAGCAAGACCAAAAAGTACACTCCGCATGATTCCATTAATATTAAATTTCAAGAAATGTAAACTAACATAAATGAGTGAAAGCAGATCAGTGATTACCAGAAGATAAAATACGTAGGTGGAGAGGGGTAGGGAGACAGGATTACCAGAGGAGGCAAGGAAACTTTTAGGGATAATGGATATGTTCATTATCTTGATTGATGGTTTCACAGACCTATACATGTCAAAATTTATCAAATTGTACCCTTTATATTTGTACGATTTGGTGTAAGGCAATTATACTTCAACAAAACTCTTTAAATTTGACCATATTTTATGGATCTGTTTCTGGAGTCTCTATGCTGTTCCACTTACCTATGTCTATTTTTGAGTCCATACTATCCTGTTTTGATCACTGTTTTATTTTATAGTATATATTAAAATCAGGTAGGGTGAGTCTTGCAACTTGTTCTTCTTTTTCAAAATTATTTTGGATAACCTAGTTCCTTCTTTTATATGTAAATTTTATAATCGGCTTGTCTATACCTACAAAGAATCGTAGTGGGATTCCCTTGGCATTGCCTTTAATCAATCAATTGGGTAAGTTTAACATTTTAACTATAATGAATCTTCTAATACATGAACAGAGTAAGTCCCCTTGTCTATGTAGGTCTTCTTTGATTTCTTTCATCAGTGTTTTGTAGTTTTCGCCATGTAGATCCTGCACATATTTTATAGCTAAGTTATAGCTACTTAGTTAAAGCTAGTTAGTTATAGTTAGTTATAGCTAAGTATATCATATTCTTTTTGGAGCTACGTATTATAAATGGTAATTTTTTTTTAAATTTCAGTTTCCAATTGTTCATTTGTAGGTATAGGAAAATCATTGATTTTTGTATGTTGACTTATTCCATGATCTTGCTATACACACTTAGTTCTAGAAGCTTTTTTTTTTTTTTTTTGTAGATTTCTTGGGATTTTCTACATGTCACCCATGATAGAGACTAGTTTCATTTCTTCCTTTCCATTCTGAATGCCTTTTATATCTTGTCTAATTACACTTGCTAGGATTTCCAGTACAACGTGGAGCAGTGGTGCTCAGAGCTGACGTCCTTCGCTGACCATGCTTAACATTAGAACAGAGAGACACAGCCGGGCGAGTCCTCTGAATGTGATGCAAGTGGGACACACGCTCGGCTGTGAAGTAGCACCCTCGGCAAAAAACTGAACCTGGGACTGACCAAGCCTCTAGCCAGGGATGAGGCCACTAGTCAGGGGAGGCCAAAAACTCGGTGATCAAGACAAATAACAGCTCTTTTTCATTTATTTTTTTTATGGGGGAACAGTGTGTTTCTCCAGGGCCCATCAGCTCCAAGTCGTTGTCCTTCAATCTAGTGGTGGAGGGCGCAGCTCAGCTCCAAGTCCAGTTGCCGTTTTCAATCTCAGTTACAGGGGGCGCAGCCCACCATCCCATGTGGGAATTGAACCGGCCGCCTTGTTGTTGAGAGCTCGCGCTCTAACCAGCTGAGCCAACCGGTCACCCTCCAGAAGCTCAGCGGCAGCTTGTTGTCTTCAATCTAGTTGTGGAGGGCGCAGCTCACTGGCCCATGAGGGAATTGAACCAGCAACCCTGTTGTTCAGAACTTGTGCTCTAACCAACTGAGCTATCCGGCTGCTCTGACAAATAACATCTTAATGCAATATTTTAAAAACTCAAAATTAATGCAAAAAATTAATGATGAACCAAATATCAACATTTTAAATAAAGACAGGATCAGCAGTACTGGGTTTTCCTTTCCATTATGGCTCAGACTATTATTAATCCTGATTCTGGTCTAGAGTCTAGATCTAATGACTGTTTTACAGAAAAGACAGAAATAGAAGAAATGTTGAATGAATCCAGTATGTGGGAAATTACAGGACAATGATGAGTTTCTTCAATAAATAAATTAAAAGAAAAAACACCTGGAGTGCCAGGTACTACATGTAGTAAATACAGATGTGTGTACTCTGTGATGCTTTATTTACCAAGTCATACCTTTATGATAGGTGTACTTTTCAACAGTACATTCTATTATAATAAATAAAATGTTTTTTTTTTTTAAAGATGGAATAAAAAGCACCTAAGTTGAAACAGTTACTAAGTTCAGGTGATTAGATTTGGGCTGTTTATATAATTTTATTTTTAATGTTCTTTTATAATGTTCAGTCATTCTTTTATAATTTATAATTTATAAATTACAATTTTATAACTATGTTATTTATGTAACTAATAATTATTAAAATGTCTAGTTATTTTTTTATGTAACTTATAAGTTTTAGGAATTATAAATTTAAGCAAAAGTTTTAGAAATACTTATCTGGCCCTCAGTTACTAGAGCTGCATACTGAAGTATGTAGGGATGAATTGAATGAAGCATGGGATCTGTTTTTAAATATTTTAGCTTTTTTAAATCCAGAAACTTTGCCCTAAAAATTTTTAGAAAGATGAAAAGAAGAAAGAAGAAAGGAAAAGTTCCCAAGGAAGTAAATGTGGGAAAAATTCATAATTGTTGAATCTGGGGAACTTATTAGAGTTTCTTATACTCTCTACTTTTGTATTTGCTTGAAACTTTTTATTTTAAAATTAAAAATAAATAAACTTTCACCCCCTCATTTGGTATAATTTTCTACACCATTACATTGTTTTGTTTTTTTCTAAATTGGTATCTGAAATTATCTTGCGTATTGGTGTATTGCCTGCCTCCTCCCAGAATAAAAGCACGAGGATAGGATGTAGCTGGGTCTTGCTCACTCCTTTATACCCAGCAATGAAAACAGTTAAAAACAATGAATTTTATCAGCATCTTACATCTAATATGATGTCTCAAAGATGTTACATGTTGTAGTTGATGGGGATTTTATTTTTTATATTATTTAAAGAATAAGAACTCAGTACAGCCTCACTTTCTGTCTCAAAGGGATCCCAGCTCTTCACGTAGATATCCTAGCTCTGTTTTCCTTGGATGGTCAGCAAGATTTTAATGGATGCAGAGACTAAGTCTGCCCCCAAGGAGTTCTTCACAATCATTTCATAGTCCCGAAATCTGATTATTTGCCAATCTGTAAAGACCACAAAGCCCAGCGATTTCATTTGACCTATTATTAAGTTTCCCAGTGAAGGTGTTAATTTCAGACTACTTTGGAGTTTTATAGACTCCATCTTCCTTAAATTGTTGTAAGGCTACGCTAAACAAAAAACAGATGTTGCACTCTATAAATTGCCATTACCAGCTGCTAATCTGTTCTCAATGTCAAAGTCAGCTTCTCCAACTTTGAAGAGGCTGTGCAACTCAGAACAAGCAAGTTTCTGTTCCAAAATTTAGCTCCTTAAAAGTGAAAACAGTTGAAATTTCTCACGTGATATTTCTTGTGTTTAAAAGCAAAAACAAATCTACTGGTCTGTGTCGTGTCTTTTCTTTTCTTGGTTATGGGCCTGTGGTATTAGAAGAATTGTTTTTGGATAAAGAAAACATTTATGCGCATTTATAATACTTGCTATCTGTTCTTTCCCTGAAGTCTGCCCTATGGCCACTTGAGATGACATATTACTCATGTACGTGTGTGTAACTGAATTCATCTGGGCACATGTTGATTGGGTTGGCCCTTCAGAGTGTATTCCAGGTGCTTCAGGTTGGGACCAACACCCTCATTTTACACACACGAGCGGCAGCTTCAGTGGTCTCTTGGTCCTGACTTGGCCTCCATTCCTAAGCTCCTCCCATCTGTCCTGGGTTCACACGCTCCTTTTTATATTCCTCAGGGGTTCAGAGTTCAGGAGTCCCCATTCTAGACTTAATCATACACAATATGCTTTCCCATACCTTGCGATGAGACATGCAGACACTCCAAGGTGCATTCCAGGGCCAGAGTGTTTCAGGACACAGAGTTGTCAAACAGAGCTGAATTGTAGTGCCCTTGCAATTTATATGGCCTGGAAACGGGTCTGCTTGGATGGGTGGAAACACTAAATGTATAGTACACTGTACAATATATTTAAGGCTGAGGAAAACAAGGTTTTCATTCAGTATCCATTCAACAAATACTTCCCAAGCTCCAGCCATGGGCCAGACTTAATTAAATGTGGTCCTTACCTCACGGTTCACCATCCAGCAAAGAAATGGTGCATAAACAATTGACTATAATGTAAAGTGATTAGTGCTCCAGATAAGTCTTTCCCATCCTTCTTACTTAGGATGAATTTATAGCTGAGAGTTTTAGTGACGATAAGTTTCTTGGAGCAATGTTTTAAAGTTGGGATGGTGTGAAGTATTTTCCATGTATTAGCCCATTTAATCCTTACAAGAACACAATGTTGTAGGTATTATCATCCTCATTTTACAGATGAGGAAACTGAAGCCTAGAGAGGTGAGACAGGCTTCCTAGTTTGGCAAGTTGCAAGGCTGGAATTTGAACTAGGGTCTTTCTTACCCCCCAACCGTAAAAGTGTATGCAGGGTTATGATCCATTTAGGCAGGGCTATGTCCCAGTTTGGACACTAGAGGGAGCGCAGAGAGCAAACCCGCGGGAGGAATTCACCTCCAGGGGTACCATTCTGACAAGCCATAATGAATTGGCCTTCCCAAACTCATCTTTGAAGGTGAGTTAACTATGACCGCAGGGGTGAGAAAGCAGGCCTGAACCAGTACACATTCCGGTTACAGATAAGGGCAAGGATCACTTAGGATACATCTTTCATCCAAAGTACTTCAGCCCACTGTTTCTTTTCCCCAAAGTATAGTAGGCTTGTGGAATTTAATTAGATATCTACTGTGTACAGTGACAAGACACATGTCTTGCTCGCTTCTGCTCATCCCATAGCTGATTCCAAATGTGGGGTGTGGTGCAAACATAGCTGCTCACCTAGAAATGGGTCCAAGGGAAAGTAGCTTAGTTCACCCGTTGGGCTGCATACATTCCAGACACGACCCTCACCACCCCATTTCTTCCAGCTCCCAGAGCACTGAGAGGCTGGCATGGCCCCGCTCCACTGGCAGCCTACAAAGGACTGACACCCCTCATTGTGAGGGCTGCTACATGTGAACGAAGTCCTGAGGCTGGAGCCTACAGCATCACGTTTCCCCTATGAGAACGGGCGCCCGCCAGGACCGCTGTCAGTGCCTGGAACAAGAAGTCGACACTCCCTACTGTTTCAGTCCTTTCCTCCTAGAGCGTTGCTGTTTGTTTCTGAGTACTTTTCCATCATGTTTACAACTCCCAAGGATAGAACACACAGCTGAATACTATCGGAAAAGGCAAGTTCACATTTTTGGGAAAGTAGTTAAAAATAATTGGTGACCAATGTGTCTTCAAAGAGCCCTTTCTCACGTGTTTCAGTCCTGTGTGGCAGAAACCAAACAGAGCCTTTTTCAACCCAGACACACCCTGGAGTGATGCAATGGGAAGTGAGACACGGGCATGGACCCGGTTTTGGATCAACCCTGCTAACGTCCAGAGGGCCTTCCCCCCATGATGCACAGCGCAAAGGACGTTCACTCCTTAGTCCCTGGTACGGGAAGGGGCAGCCAGCACTGTTTTTCTAAGGAAGTTATGTGAACAGAACTCCAGTCAGATGGGTTTGGAGGCATTATAAGGGCGGTAAACAAGGAGGATTGGACACAGGGAGGCCTTGGGAGGAGGGTGTAAGGATGTAAGTGAGCATGCGGGGAGTGAGAGAGCATGTAAAAAACCTTTCAGGGCTAGAATTGACAGCTCTGAGTTGTTCACTGAAGGTGGAAAATGGTGAAGAAAAAGGTCTAAATATGAGATGCTCACATGCATTGAATGTTTACCATGTGCAAGTTACTATGCGTTTTACGGGTACTGACTCATTTAGTTCTGACAAGTCATACAAGGTAGGACTATTAGCATCCACACTTTCTGGGAGAGGAAACCGAGGCACAGAGTGGTGAAGTCATTGCTGTGTCAAAAGTCACTAGGATTTGAACCCAGGCTGTCAGACGCCAGAACCTGCCTTCTTCACATATGCCTCAGACTCTTTTCCAGTCTGGGGACATGGAAGACAGCGAGGTCCCTGGGTGAGACGGAAAGTCAGGAGGAGCAGGTGTGCACATGTGTGAGGAGGTGGTGTGGGTGGGGGCAGACAAGGTGATATTGTGGCTGTGCGTAGGGTCCGAATGTGCTGCCAGCACCTCAGTGGAGAGGTCCAGCGGGCTTCGTGTCCCAATGCGGACAGGGAGCTGGTTTTCATTAAAAAATCACAAAACATCTGTACAAATGCTCTTGGCTGAGTTTCCCAGTCAAGCTGTTCAAGAAAGCCTGATCTGCTAACAAACAGGAAGCCTGTGCCCCCGCTGAAGGTTTGGCCAGAGCTTTAGAGCTCGGGTTCATCAGCAAGGTACCCACATAAAGTGTTTCTTGCAGTATAAAATAGAGATAACATCTGAACCTTTCTTGTGTGGATGCTGGAAGAATTAAATGAGATAATGCATGGAAAACCCTTGGCATAGTGGCTGGTATCTAATCACTGTTCAATAATGATTAACAAATTATGTTGACTGTGACTTGTCTAAAATCCCCCCAAATGGCAAATGGATAAGCCAACACTGGAATCTCGGCCGGTCCTTTTTCTGTGACACCAAGGCAGCTTCCAGTGCTAATGGACAGAAAACCAAGGAAAATGAGCTACCATTTATGGAGGGCCAACTGCATTTTAGACACTGACATCGAGACAAATCATTCTGCAGGGATACAAGGAGGCTGAGAGGGGCTAGTGACTGTCCTAAGGTCACACACAGAACTAGTAAGTGGGGGGTGGGATGTGGGAATCCCCTCACCTGTGACAGTGACAGTGGCTCTCAAATTCCAGCTTGCATCAGAATCTCTGGGGTGTGGGGAGGGCTTGTTAAAATCCAGATTCCAGGCCCCACTCTCAGAGTTTCTGATTCAGTGGGCCTGAGGCACAGCCTGAGAATTTGCATTTCTAACGAGTTCTCCGGTAATGTCACTACTGCTAATCCAGGGGGCCACGTCTAGAGACCTCGGTCTATATCATATTCAGCTGCCTCATGGGCAGGATTCATTGTCATGACAGATGCTCTAACATCTGCACACGCTCTGCCAACCCCTCAGGCTGCCAGGAGCCCCAGGGCTGCCCCTGGACACATTCAAGAAATGTGTCCCCGTTACTCCTCAGGGCCTCAGACACACTAACCACAGCCTTGTCAGACAGGCAGATTTTGTCAGGCACAGTCTACGACTTCAGAGCTGGCACTCCTGGTTGGGTGTTTTATTATTTATTCATTTGACAGGAAACATACATTTGGTCCTAGAAGCAACCATGCTACCGGCTTCATTAGTTACCATTATATGAGAGAACTCCTCTGGGCTCTCAGGCAGCACCTGCGTGGCCCACAGAGGACAGCTCCGTCACCGGAGGGAAGAACCCTGCCCCAAAGAAGAGACCCACTGCCAGGCCTTCCCTGAGGAGCCTCTGTCCCACTGCCGTCCAGAGCCATGAAATTCACACACGCCGGGCAGCGTCAAAACGATGGCCATGCTGGGAGGAACGGGTGTTCTCAACTGGAAGATGGTCGTAAACCCAGAGCATACCAGACAACTTATATACATTACAAATATATAAATTAAGAGGTCTACATGTATACAAAATCTTTCAAAGAGGACTTATTCTATGTCATGCCAGGTATTTGTCAGAAGGTTGAAAACAGAGGTGGTTTTCAATGGAGCTGGCATTAAAAACCGAAGGTGATCATACCTGGGCCCTGCCCCTCTCATGTCCACCATGGAACCCCTTGGTGTTGTCAGGGCCTCTGGGCAACCTGAGGACCCCCACAGGTAACCCATCTGCAGTCTGCATCTTCCGAGAGAGCAGGGGACTCGCTCTGGGGCTCTTCTCCTGTGTCCCCATCTCGGCTTGGCGGCGCCTCCGAACCCAGGGGCTGCCGGAAGGAGTAATGCTGCTGTCAGAGGAATAATCCATGCACTTGCGAAGGATCTCAGGACTGGTGCTAGAGTTCAGCCGACCTTCCTCAGCCAGCGGGGATTTTCGGGAAACGCCCTTGCGTTGAGCCAAGGGGCTGCTCCAAGGGCTGGAGCACGGGGAGGCATTCGGGCTCAGAAAGAGATTCTGGTGGCCAGAGGGGCTGAGCTTGCTGCTGACCGTGTGCCGCCGGCCAGCCATAGGGGACGTGGGATTGCTCTCGGGGTCAGAGGAGCTGTTAGCGGAAGACTCGTCTCCCATGTACTGCAGCTCCTCAACTCGCTTGTTCGGGGACTTGTTCAGGTGGACGCTCGCAGTGGGCTCCTCGTCCTGCTTCTTGTCTTTGGGGGGTTTCTTTTTGGGTGGCTTCAGACCAATCAGGACTGCTTTCATGTTCTCCCTGCCCTGAGATTCCGCGATCATGAACTCATGGGCTTTGATGGCTGCTTCCACCTCCTCGAACTCGACGATGGCACACTCCTGCGTCCCCACCTGGCTGTACCGGCTGCTGATCCTCCGGATATCAGGGGGCAGCTCTCTCCCGGGTTTGAGGATCCGCACTGACGAGATAACGCCAAAGGTCCCAAATAGCTTGAGCAGGTGTTCCATCACCTTCTCCTGCACCCTGCCATTCTTCTGGGGGGTGCCCAGGGCCCACAGCTTGGGGGACAGGTAGAGGTCATAGACCAGGAGCATCTTGCTGGGGAGATTCTCATTGGGGAAGAGCGGGACTGGGGTGGTCCGCCTCACCTTCCGATGGTCCTCATTCAACTCCAGGGTCACTGAGTACTTCAAGGCATGTGCTGTGGTTCTCCAGTCCCGTGTGAGGTGTTTTACCTGAAGAACAAAAAGCAAATAGGAAATGGCACCTCATGTCCTGTCCACCGTGTGTCCTCTGTAATCTCCCTCCCTCCTTTCCTTACCCCTGGAACACTGGGATCTAGAATCATACCTGGGGGGAGCAGGTGCTCACAATTCTAGTGAATGAATGAGTGAACACACATACTTTCCATAACGTCAAATGAGGCAACAGTTTGTAGTAGTGCTGTCCACGGGACGTTTTCATGACATGGAAATACTCTATCATGCACAAGTTTGGAGGTTAAATCTGCAGGCTCTGGAACAAAGCTGTTGGATACACAAATGGAAGGCCCACCTCCAACTGGCAGTGAGACCTGAGGAGTTATTCAACTTCTCAGTGCCTCGACTTCCTCATCTGTAAAATGGAGATAATAGTGCCTGCCTCATAGAGTCGTTGTGAGGATTAAATGAATATCTGTCTATCTATCTATCTATCTATCTATCTATCTATCTATCTACACACACACGTAACTTACTACAGTGTCTAGCTCACAGTGAGTACTCAATATTAGGTGCTGTCATTATTGCAAATATTACGTTCTATCATTTTGATAGGACTCACAGATTCTCAGCTACTCTGAAGTTGTATTTCTACATTTAATACAGAGAAGTTCTCCAAAGATCTTTCATATTTCACTGCACTATCTCCTGGGAATGATGTGGACTGTTTCAACTTAGAATCAAATTCAACCTGGGCCCCATGGAGAATGATGAAACAGTCCCCCTCCTCCCTGAGTGGAAATTGTGCGTATCAGGGTTGCAGTACGTGAAAGCTATATTTGTATCGTAAAACAGTAATTTTCAGGAGGCCCACTTCCAGTAAAGGGAATGCCAGGGAGAATGAGTCATCCCAAAGACACAGTGGAGGTGGGTGGGGTGGGTCGCCTGAGCCAGGAATGGCGAGATCACCCCGAGTCCTCTGAGGCCAGCCTAAAGCCGTGGCTCTGTAGAGGAACCCTGAGACCAAAACAGGGAAGGCGGCATGGGGGGCACCCTGGCAGGCAGAGCTATTGGAGGTGCAGGCAGGCTCCTGGAGAGAGGGTACTATCCACTCTAGCTTGAGGCCTCTGCGTGAAATGGCCCAGATTTGGGCTTAGGGTAACAGGGACCCCAAGTCACCTGCATACAGACTCCATGGGCTGGTGACCATGACACAGGCTAAGGGCAGAGAGAAGCGTGTCCAGGCAAAGGGTCAGACTTCAAGTGGATGATGTCAAGTAGGGGTCTGGACAGGGTGAACATGTGGCTGCAGGTCAGGGCCGGGTTGTGGGGAACCAAGCAGTGGTTCTCCTGGGGGTAGAACACAACCCATCAGGGAGGGAGCACTCAGGAGAGGAGAAGAGACCCCCTAAGCCTGAAGCCAAGCCAAAGGTGACTAGGGGAGGCCAGCACTGCCTTACTCAGAGGGCAGGGGAAGCTGATGGACAACCACATCCACTCCAGAGAGAAGCAGGCTCTGGCGAGGACCTGGCACCCCTCCAGAGCCAGGAGCAGGGCCCCCTGGACAATCTCAGCCATTCCGTGTCCCAGCCTGTGTCTGAATCTTGAGGAAGAGTATCCAGGTGCCATCTAAGAAGAGGAACCAGGGTGCTGAGGGCAACTACTAGAGCTTTGCGAGAATTCCAGAAACTCTGTAATTTCCCTGCTTGTGACCTTTGTCACGTAGGTTTTTCTACTATGATTAGCAGGGAACGCTTTAAGAGGAAAAAGGTCTTTGCTCTCATTTTGTAGGTGCTGGGGAGTCTGTGTCCACTCTGTAGCCAGTGTTCAGCAGAGAAGACCCCTCCTACATGGATCCATAGTGGCAACTTAAAAAAGAAAGAAAATTGGGCCGAAGCTTAGCGTCCCAGGGGCGGAAATGATCCCATTTCATTCCAGGTCTCCCACAAATACTTCATGTGAGGGCGTGCTCTCTGTTCTCCACACATGTGTGATATTGTGATTCATAGTAAGAAATATATACATATATATACATGTATATATTTGGTCTTCATCGCCGTTCCTGGCACCGAACTCCTGAAACCTATAGAATTTCCTGAGGGATAAGAGCACTAGGAACATCTTGTGTGTATTAATGAGGTGACTCCAAGTGGCTCCTGGATCGGGGCTGGTCGCCAGAAGACCAAGCAATGATTAGAAGCTTAGAATTTTCAGCCCCTCCATCCTCCAAAGAGGGAGGAGGGCTGGAAACGGAGTTAATAATTGATCACGCCTGTATGAGGAAGCCTCCATAAAGTCCCTGTGGGTGAACACACCCACCTACCTAGAGGGTGACATGTCCCAACTCCACTGGGATAGAAGCCCCCGCACCCAGGACCCTTCCAGACCTTACCCTGTGTCTCTTCATCTGGCTGTTCATTTGTATCCTTTATCGTGTCCTTTAACAAACTGGTGAATGTGTTTCCCTGAGTTCTGTGAACTATTCTAGCAAATAATCGACTCCAAGGGGAGGAGGTCAAAACCTCCAATTGGTAGCCACGTTGGACAGAAATCGTGGGTAACCTGGGGACCTACTGCTTGCAATTGGCATGGGAAATGGGGGGCATTCTTGTGGGAGTGAGCCCTTAACTTCTGGGATCTGACACTGTCTCCAGGTAGACTGTCAGAATTGAGTTAAATTGTAGGACACCCAGCTGGTGTCAGAATCGCTTGGTGTGAGAACGCTCTCCCCACCTCTGGTGGCAGTAGTGCGAGCAGAAAGGAGATGTACAGGGGAAGAGGACGTCTTTCCTTTACAACATGAAATGTCCCTTCCCCTCTCCTGTTCCTTGAAAACCCTACTCATTTCCCCAAGCCCCTACTTCAATGCCACCACTTCTGGGAAGACTTCTCAATTCTCCAGGCAGGGTTAGTTGCTCCGATCAACTCACCCCCAACAGTGCTTTGTTCTTTCTTTTGTGGTACTGTCTATGGTCATACTGTAATCCTACACTGATCTCTCTCCTTCATTGGACTTTGCAAGGGCAGGGGGAATGCCAAGTTCATTTAATATATCCTGTGCCGAACCAGTACTCAGCAGACAGGATGAATATGTGTGATGACTGAATATAGAGAGCAATGGAAGATAGCAGAGTTACCGGGTGGCAAGGCAAGAAGAGCTCTGGGAGAACAGCTCTCCTTAGTGCTCCCTCACAAAGTGGACAGGCAACTTGGCCAGGCCCCACTCGTTACAGATCTCATGATGTAACAGGCCGCACAGTGCCTTTCCATCCTGGTGAGTACCTTCCCCCGAGAGAGACACAGAGTTCTTACACTAATGGGCCTGTCAGCCCTTTGAGAAGCAGGGCAAACACAGTCCAGGTGCTGGCTGTGTACACAGCAGGGACATGTGGTCTGCTGCCCAGACAGCAGCGATCATTAGATATCCCAGATTTCCACCTACAGATGAGAGGTGGGCATTTCACAGCAAAACAAAGACCGCTGGCATCTTGGAGAAGACTCATCTCCAGAGTTCTGAGCACTCCTGCCTCCTTTTAGTTATTGAACTGGACAGATGAAAAGCTTGGACTTCATATCCTTCTAGGCCTGGCAGGTGTCTCATAAGGCCACCGAGTTGCCCTGTCCAGGCACAGATTCCTCCTGGCAACCCACTCGCCTGCCAAGAGTGCCTGACTTGACTAAGAACAAGCCATGTCATTTTATTACCGCTGCCAGCTGAGCTTTGTCCCTACACCCAGGCCCTTTCAATAGTGTGGGCCAGTATTCCTACTAACAGACCTCAGAGGAAATAAAGAATCATGAGTCATTAGGTTTCAAGGGGGTGAAAAGTATTGAGACCCACAGCCCCAAACACCCCTGAAACCCTTGCGGCTGCTCCTGAGAACGAAGCGTCACCTTTTTGAAGGAGGTGAGTAGCTTGACGCTCACATATCCCAACTTGTTCCTTCTCACGTGCTTTAGCAGGAAGGCATCCTTCTCCAGGTTTTCATCAGAAAAGTAGAATTCGATCTGATCCACCAGTTTCTTGATTAACTCCTCATCCGGGGGCTTCCACTCCTGCTCCAGGTCCTCACGCTCGTTCTCGCCCCCACTTGTCGTGGCGCCACTGAGACCAGAAGGAGACATTGGGTGTTATGAGCTGAATTGTTTCTCCCTGCCAGAATATATATGCTCAAGTCCCAACCCACCCCACCTCGGAATATGATCTTTTTTGGAAACAGAGTCTTACAGATGTCATTAGTTAAAGATGAAGTCATACCAGAGTAGGGTGGGCCCTAATCCTGTATGACTGTTGTCTTTAAAAGGGGACATCTGGAGACACGTGCACACAGGGAGAACGCCATGTGACGATGTGGGCAGGGATGGGATGATGCAGAAGTCAAGGAACATCGAAGATTGCCAGCAAACCACCGGAAGTTAGGGGGCAGGCCGAGGACAGGTCCTTCCCTAGCACCTTGAGAAGGAGCGTGTCCCTGCCCACACCTTGATTTCCAGAACCTCTGGCTTCCAGACCTGTGAGGCAATAAATTTCTGTTGTTCTAGATCCTTAGTTTGTGGTACTTTGTTACAGCAGCCTCAGGAAACTGCCCTGGGTCACACCTGAGCGGGACTCCTCAGAGGTGGTGATCGCACGACCACAAGAGTATGGGTTTTGCCTCCAAAGAGCTAAGAAATCAAGCTTCTGTCTTTAACAAAGAGGGAGAATCACTAAAATAACACCCTCTACCAACATTTACAGGAGGCGCTGACACTGGCAGGAGGATTTTCACATACGCTATGGTTCTTCCCTTCCCTAGAAGACAGTTTAGTGGGGCAACTAAACGTCCCCATTCTAGAGTTAGACTGCCTGGGCTCGAATCTTGACACCACCATTTATTAACTGAGTAACTGAGGCAAGGAACTCCACTGCCACACCTACCTCAGTTCCATCAGCTATAAACTGGGAATGATGATAATAGGGCGTCATAACTCCCAGTTTATCTATAGGCAGGGAGTCATCCTACACGGCATCTTGATGTCTAATAACATGACCATCAGACCCAGAACTTCCATTGACATGTTCTGAGCAGAGAACAATCTAGATCAGACGTCTAGTCCACCCATGTGCTTCTGCTCTGTTCGGAGAACTTGCCTGGCTCCCAAAGAGGCTCAGAAAGTTCACAGCAGCATTGTTCCCAACAGCCAAAAGGTGGAAGTAACTCAAGAGTCAATTGATGAATGAATAAATAAGATGCAGTGTGTATATATATATATATATATATATATATATATATATATATATATATATATATACAGTGAAATACATTTGAGCCTCAAAGAAAAATATTCTGACCCATGCTGTCGCATCCAGCGCAACACGGGCAGTGAGGGTGTGAGAAGGGGCGGCTTTGGGTTAAGTTTTTAAGAAAGAAAGAAACAGACTTAATGCAGTTAAATCTCAGAAGGCCAGGGGCCTCACAGTCATGAAAGCCTGGAGCCCAGAATGAAGCCGATGGGCTGTTTTTATTGATAAGTATACAAGGGAGTGTTACTGTTTTTGACACGGTCTGTGAGACTCATTTATCATGTTTTAGAAATAACCCAAACCAATTATGTGGATCTTTAAACAGCCAAAGCAGAAAGTCCTTGAGGTGAGATATGTGACTCCCTTGAGGGACAAATATCACATGTCGAAATTGTTTTACAGAGCTGAGGAGAGCTTAATCTTATTGCTCTAAAGACTCTTCTCACAATTAGGTGAGAGGGGAAAGCCAGGGTCAGCAGCGGCTTTTCCCAGGCAGGGGGAAGGGGAGACAAGGCCCCTTCCCAAATCTTTCTAAGGCAGCTCATGGGGGTCTCTACGGGGTTCCGCCTGGCTTGAGTTGCCCCCCCCCCGCCCCCGTGAGGAATCTTACTTGTCATTGGACGCAAACCCTCTTTTGGAGACTAAATAGAGAGAAGTATACAGTCCCAGAGATGCACAGTATCACAGACTCTTCTTTTTTTAAGGAAACACACAGGGGGACAATCGACTAGGCTGTTGTGTAACAGCACCATGCTACAACATAAACTTAGCCTGTGGTGGGAACCCTCCCAGGAGGCCCTGGGGCTGGCACACTCGGTGGGCAGCTTTGGACCCAGTTGGAGCATCACCCAGCCACCTTCAGGGATGACACACCCAAAGGGCAGACTGGGCAGGCACCAGAGCCCTGCTAAAGTGAATCCTGTTCCATAGGGTCAGCTCCTGCATCACAGCTCCTCCACTGTAGTCACGGCCAGTCCTCATAACCGATCATTCTGATGACCAACCCCTCCCATTGACGTGCAAACCGCAACCGAGGCTCAACTACAACAGGAGGGCACACTCAACCCACACAAGGGACACACCTGGAGTTCCAGGCTCAGGTGACAGGGAGACTGCGCAACTGAGCCCCACAGGACACCTACTACATAAGGCCACTCTATTAAGACCAGGAGACATAGCAGTCCAACCTAATACAGAGAAACAAACACAGGGAGGCAGTCAAAATGGGGAGACCAAGAAACATGTCCCAAATAAAAGGACAGAACACGTTCCATAAAAATAACCAAACAAAATGGAAAAAAGCAGTCTACCAGATATATTATAGAATTAGAAACACTGGTTATAAGGATGCTCAGTAATCTCAGGGTGAACTTCAACAGAGATAGGAAACATAAAATTGGAGATAGAGAACAAAAAAGAACCAGTCAGAAATAAAGAATGCAATAACTGAAATGAAGAACACATTAGCAGGAATCAACAGGAGATTAGTTGAAGCATAGGATCGAATCAGTGATTTAGAAGATAAGGTAGCAGAAAACACCCAAACAGAACACCCAAAAGAAAAAAGAATAAAAAAATGAGGAGAGTTTAAGGGACCTCTGGGACAACATCAAGTGTACCAACATTCACATTATAGGGGTACCAGAAGGAGAAGAGCGAGAGCAAGGAATTGAAAACCTATTTGAATAAATAATGACTGAAAATTTCCCTAACCTGGCAGAGGGAATATAGAAACCCAGAAAGCACAGAGAGTCCCGAACAAGATGAACCCAAAGAGACCCACATCAAGACACATCATAATTAAAATGCCAAAGGTTAAAAACAAAGAAAGAATCTTAAAAGCAGCAAGAGAAAAGCAGTTAGTTACCTACAAGGGAGCTCTCAGAAGACTATCAGTTGATTTATTAACAGAAACTTTGCAGGCCAGAAGGGATTGCCACAAAATATTCAAAGCGATGAAAAGCAAGAACCTACAATCAAGATTACTCTACCCAGTAAAGCTATCATTTAGAATTGAAGGACAGATAAAGAGCCTCCCAGACAAGAAAAAATCTAAAGGAGTTCATCACTACCAAATCAGTAGTATAAGAAATCTTAGAGGGATTTATTTAAGATGAAAATAATAATAATAAAATGGCAATAACTGCATATCTATCAGCAATTACTTTAAGTGTAAGTGGATTAAATGTTCCAATCAAAAGACAAAGAGTCGGAGAGGGTCCAAGATGGCTGATTAGGTAAACACCATGCCCACTGCATCCCAGGATCACACTAAGATTACAAATAAATTATAAAACAATCAACCTCAAGAATCATCTGAAGACTAGCTGAACAGAAACCTCTATAACTAAAGATATAAAGAATAGGCCACATTGAGAGGAGGGGTGGAGATATGAAATGGGCTGACCCCAAACCCACAGATAGTGGTTGAACATCAAAAGGGACACCTTGGTGGTGGAGGTCCCCCTGGAAGAAGGAAGGGTCCCCAGCCCAGGGGTCCTGTACTGGGAAGTGGATCTGCCACAACATCTGACAGTGAAAATCAGTGAGGACTGTGTCTGCTCCTCCTGGTGAGATGGAACGCAGCTGGAAACCCAGAAGTCCTCTCAAAGAACCCACACACAGACTCACGCGTCTGCAATCATTCACCTGGTCTCTAGTAGTGGGGCAGCAATTCGAGAGGTGCCAGAGATACATGGGGAAAGACTGTTGTATGACTTCAGAGTGAGGACTGGAGGGAGAGGAGCCATTATCCCTGTGTGGAGCCTGACTCACGTGTTGTCTACAGGAAGGCGCCATCTTTTCTATGTTGAATCCTCCCACAAAAGGCCCAATCTGAGACTGTGTTGGTCTGGTAAAATCTGCATGTATGTACTACCTTCGGGACACTAATGACTACTGAGCAGCAGGCCCTGCCCCACAAGCTGTGGAAGCCTTTTACAGCAGCAGATGGCCTGCAGCAGCGGAGAACTTTTGGTGGTGGGCAGTGACCCAAAACGTGGACCACAGCTTCTCTTGGGCAGCTCTCAGGGACCTGCGGGCCTGAGGCGAGCATTAGCTGGCCACAGTGTTCTCAGGGGATTTTGTGAAGTGGTCATGGGCCCAGGACCAGTGCAAGAACCGAAACTGCATTAACTTTGTAAAAACTACTAGCCACATCTCATGACTCCCTGGGACCCCATCCCACCCAGCATAGCCAAGGGCACTCTCGACAGAGGGTCAACCAGTTCTGTGTGTGCACCTAAGGAGGTTCTCTCAACAACTGTGCCAGAAAGTGGCAATAGGCCTAGGTGACTTTGGTCCTTTTGCTAAGCTGCCTCAGGCCCAATACTGGTGGCAGCTGGCCTCAGTTCACAGGAAGGCCACCCACACACACTTCCAGGTCTAGCACAGGCAGCAGCCAATCACATATAGCTTTGTGGCTCCTACCACGTAGCCACGGGCTGGTCACAGGCAAGGCTAAAATTGGCCTGCATGGAAGCCCCTCCCAAGAGACACCAGAAACAACACACCCAGAGGCCAGCTTCAGACCACATCAGAGCACTACCTGGTTATACCCCCAAGCAGCACACCCAAAGGATAGTCTCAACATGCAAAAGAGCCCATAGGGGTGAATCCTCCTGAGGGGTCAGCCCCCACACAGCAGCTCATACACTGTGGGTGTAGCCAATCCTCTCAGTCAGTCAGCCTGGGAGTCAATCCCACCCACTGATGCACCAAAAACAATCAAGGTTCAACTACAACTGAAGAACACACACAACATACTCAAGGAGCACCCCTGGAACACATGCACAGGTTATCATGGAAACTGTGCCATTGGGCCACACAGGATACATACTACATAAGGCCACCAAGCAAAGACTGAGAGACATAGGAGATATACCTAGGACATAGTTGCAAGCACTCAGAGGCAGCCAGAATGAGAAAACATAGAAACATGTCCCAAATAAAAGAACAGGAGAAACCTCCAGAAATAGCACTAAATGAAATGGAGGCAACCAACCAGCCAGAGACAAAGTTTAAAACACTGGTTATGAGAAGGCTTAAGGAAATTATTGAGAACTGCAACAAAGAGAGTAAGCATAAAGAAGGACACAGAAACCATAAAAAAGAACCAGTTAGAAATAAGGAATACAATACCTGAAGTGAAGAATACACCAGAAGGAATCAACAGTAGATTAGATGGAGCAGAGGACTGAATCAGTGATTTAGAAGACAAGGTAGCAAAAAACACCCAAATTGGAACAACAAAAAGAATTTTAAATATTGACATAGTTTAAGGAACTATGGGACAACATCAATCGTAACAACATTTACATCACAGGAGTACCAGAAGAAGAGAGGAAGCAAGGGATTGAGAACCTATTTGAAGAAATAATGACTGAAAATTTCTTTAACCTGGTGAAGAAAATAGGCATACAAACCCAGGAAATGCAGATAGTCCCAAACAAGATAAACCCAGAGAGGCCCACACCAAGACACATCATAATTAAAATGCCAAAATTTAAAGACAAAGAGAATCCTAAAAGCAGCAAGAGAAAGACAACTAGTTACTTACAAGGGAGCTCCTGTAAGACTCAGCTGATTTCTCAAAAGAAACTTTTCAGTCAGAAGGGAGTGACAGGAAATATTCAAAGTAATGCAAAGCAGGAACCTACAACCAAAACTACTGTACCCAGCAAGTCTATCATTTAAAATTGAAGGAGAGATAATGAGCTTCCTAGATAAGAAAAAGCTAAAAGCTATAGAAATTCATAACCACCAAGCCAGTATTACAAGAAATGTTAAAAGGACTCCTTTAAGGAGAAAAAAAGAGAAAACAAACAAATGAAGCTTAAAAATATGAATAATAAAATGACAATAACTATGTACTTATCAATAATCACTTTAAATGTAAATGGATTAAATGCTCCAGTCAAAAGATATAGGATAGCTGAATGGGTGAGAAAATAAGACCCATGCAGATGCTGTCTACAAGAGACCCACCTCAGATTGAAAGACACACACAGACTGAAAGTAAAGTGATGGAAAAAGATATTTCACGAAAAGAAAACGAGATAAAAGCTAGGGTAGCAATACTTATATTGGATAAAATAGACTTTAAAATGAAGACTATAATAATAGACAAAGAAGGCCATTAACTAATAATAAAGGGATCAATCTGACAAAAGGCGATCACCCTAGTAAACATTTACGCACCCAACACAGGAACACCTAAATATATAATGCAAATATTGACTGACATAAAGGCAGAGATTAACAGTAACACAATCATAGCAGAGACTTTAACACCCCACTGACAACAATGGACAGGTCCTCCAGACAGAAAATCAACACAGAAACTGCACCCTTAAATGACAAACAGACCAGATGGATTTAATTGATATTCTTAGAGCATTTCACCCCAAAACAGCAGAATATACATTCTTTTCAAGTGCTCATGGAACATTTCCAAAATAGACCATATGTTGGGCCACAAAACAAGTCTCAATAAATTTAAGAACACTGAAATCATATCAAGTGTCCTCTCCGACAACAATGATATGAAACTAGAAATCAATTACAAGAGAAATACTGAAAAACACATGGAGGCTAAATAACATTCTACTAAAAATGAATGGGTCAACAATGAGATCAAGGAGAAATCAAAAGATACCTGAGACAAGCGAAATGAAAACACAATGACCCAAAAATCTATGGGACACAACAAAAGCAGTCCTAAGAGGGAAATTTATATCAATACAGGCCTAACCTAAAGAAACAAAAAAAACTCAAATAAACAGACTAACTTTACACCTAAGGGAACTGAAAAAAATAACAGCAAACAGAGCCCAAAGTGAGTACAAGGAAGGAAATAATAATGATCAGAGTGGACATAAATGAAGCAGAGACTAAAAAAACAATACACAAGATCAATGACACCAAGAGCAGTTTTTTAAAAAAAGATAAACAAAATTGACAAACCTTGAATCAGACTCATCAAGAAAAAAAGAGAGGACCCAAATAAATAAAATCAGAAATGAAAAGGAGAAGTGACAATGACACTATAGAAATAAAAAAAAAATTTAAGGAAATACTACAAGCATCTATACACCAACAAATTGCACAATCTGGAAGAAATGGAAAATTGCTAGAAGCATACAATCTTCCAAGGCTGAATCATGATGAAACCTAAAATCTGAACAGACCAATGACTACCAATGAAATCAAATTAGTAATCAAGAAACTCCCAACAAACAAAAGTCCTGGACCAGAAGGCTTCACAGGTGATTTTACAAAACATCCAAAAAAGAATTAATACCTACTATTCTCCTAAAAATACTTCAAAAACTTCTAAGAGGAGGAAAGGCTCCCAAGCTCATTTTATGAGGCCATCATTTTATCACCCTGATTCCAAAACCAGGCAAAGACATTACAAAAAAAGAAGACTATAGGCTGATATCCCTGATGAACATAGATGCAAAAATCCTCACCAAAAATATTAGTAAACCAAATTTAGCAATACTAAAAAATATCATACATGACGATCCAGTGGGATCATTCCTAATATGCAAAGTTGGTTCAACATCTGCAAATCAATTAACATGATGCACTACATAAACAAAATTAAAAATCAAAACCACATGGTCATACCAAAAGATGTAGAAAATGCATTTGACAAAATCCAGCATCCATTTATGACAAAAACTCTCAGCAAAGTGGATGAAACATATCTCAACATAATAAAGGCCACATATGACAAACTCACAGCTAATATCACACTTAATGGGGGAAAGCTAAAAGCATCCCTTTAAGATCAGAAACAAGACAAGGATGACTACTTTCACCACTTTTATTCAACATAGTGCTGGACATCCTAGGCACAGCAATCAGACAAGCAAAAGAAATCAAAGGTATCCAAATTGGAAAGGAAGAAGTAAAACTGTCATTCTTTGCAGATGATTCTATATTATGTATAGAGAACTCCACAGATTCCACCAAAAAAACTATTAGAACTGATAAATGAATTTAGTAAAGTAGCAGGATAAAAAGATTAATATTCAGAAATCGGTTGCATTTTCATACACCACTAATAAACTACCAGAAAAAGAAATTAAGAAAACAATTCCATTTACAATTGCACCAAAAAACCATAAAACTTAGGAATAAATTTAACAAAGGAAATAAAAGACCGATTTTCAGAAAATTGCAAGACATTGAAGAAGGAAATTAAAGAAGATATAAATAAAGGGAAACATATACCATGCTCATGGATAGAAAGAATATAGTAAAAATGTCCATACTACCCAAAGCAATATATAGATTCAATGCAATCCCTATCAAAATGCCAATGGCATTTTTTTTCACAGAACTAGAACAAATAATTCTAAAATTTATATGGCATCATAAAAGTCATCGAACAGCCACGGCAATCCTGAGAAAGAACAAAGTTTGAGATATTACGCTACCTGATATCAAAATATATTACAAGTCCATAGCAATCAAAACAGAATGGTATTGGCATAAAAACAGACACATAGATCAACGGAACAGAATAGAGAACCCAGAAATAAATCCATGCCTACATGGTCATTTAATCTATGACAAAGGAAGCAAGAGTTTACACTGGAATAAAGATAGTCTCTTCAATAAATGGTGCTAGGAAAACTGGACAGATACACGCAATAATATCAAACTGGATCACCTTCTTATGCCACATACAAGAATAAACTCAAAATAGATTAAAGACTTAAATGTAAGACCTGAAACCGTAAAATTCCTAGAAGAAAACATAGGCAGTAAACTATCAGACATTACCCTTAGTAATATTTTTACTGATATATTTCTTCAGGCAAGGGAAACAAAAAAAATAACAAATGGACTACATCAAACTAAAAAGTTTTTTTCACAGTAAAGGAAACCATTAACAAAATGAAAAAATATCCTATTGCATGGGAGAAGATATCTGCCAATGTTACACCTGATAAGGGGTTAACATCCAAAATTTATAAAGGATTCATACAACTCAACACCAAAAAAATCAAATAATCCAATTACAGAATGGACAGAGGACCTGAACAGATATGTTTCCAAAGAGGATATAAAGATGGCCAATAGACATATAAAAAAATGGTTAACATAACGAATCATCAGAGAAATGCAAATTAAAACCACAATGAAATACCACGTCACTCCTGTCAGAATGGCTATCATTAATAAATCAACAAGCATTGGTGAGGATGCGGAGAAGAGGGAACCCTCAATCACTGTTGGTGGGATTGCAGATTGGTGCAGCCACTATGGAAAACAGTATGGAGGTTTCTCAAAAAATTAAAAATAGGACCGGCCCAGTAGCTCAGGCGGTTAGAGCTCCATGCTCCTAACTCCGAAGGCTGCCAGTTTGATTCCCACATGGGCCAGTGGGCTCCCAACCACAAGGTGGCCGGTTCAAGTCCTAGAGTCCCGCAAGCAATGGTGGGCAGCGCCCCCTGCAACTAAAAATTGAACACGGCACCTTGAGCTGAGCTGCCGCTGAGCTCCCCGATGGCTCAGTTGGTTGGAGCACACCCTCTCAACCACAAGGTTGCCAGTTTGACTCCTGCAAGGGATGGTGGGCTGCGCCCCCTGCAACTAGATACGGCAACTGGACCTGGAGCTGAGCTATGCCCTCCACAACTAAGACTGAAAGGACAACAACTTTAAGCTGAACAGCACCCTCCACAACTAAGATCCAAAGGACAACAACTTGACCTGGAAAATGTCCTGGAAGTACACACTGTTCCCCAATAAAGTCCTGTTCCCCTTCCCCAATAAAATCTTTTTCAAAAACCCCAAACCCAAAAACAAACAAAAAAAAGAGAGAGGCAGACTTTTAAAAAAAATTAAAATTAAAACTACCTTATGACCCAGCAATTCCACTCCTGGGTATGTATCCAAAGAAATCCAAAATACTAATTCAAAAAATATATGCAACCCTAAATTTATTGCAGCGCTATTGACTATAACTAAGACATGGAAACAACCAAAATGCCCATCAATAAGAAACTGTGGTACATTTCTACAATGGAGTATTACTTGGCCATAAAAAAGAAAGAAATCTTACCATTTGCAACACATGGATGGACCTAGAGAATATTATGCTCAGTGAAATAAGTCAGACTGAGAAAGACAAATACCATATGATCTCATTTACATGTGGACCCTAAAGAACAGAATAAACGAGCAAACAAAGCAGAAATAGACTCAGATACAAGGAAAAAAACTGATGGTTGCTAGATGGAAAAGGGGTTGGTGGATGGGTGAGAAAGGTGACGGGATTAGGAAGCATAAATTGGTAGTCACAAAATAGTCATGGGGATGTAAAACACAGTATGGGGAATATAATCAATAATGTTGTAAAGACTATGTAAGATGTCAGATGGGCACTGGAGTTGAGGTGAATCACTTTATAAATTATATAAATGCCTAATCACTGCTGAAACTAATATAATATAAACTAATATAAAATAATATTGAATGTCAACTATAATTAACTATATATATACACACACACACACAGAGGGTGCCAAAAAATGTATACACATTTTAAGAAAGGGAAAAACTGTATTAATTGTAGTACTCAGTATATTCCGATAACAAAAGATGAATACAAATTACATTGACGTCTGCAATTGCAAGAGGTGCTCAAAGTGGTTACCATCAGCATCCAGACACTTCTGATTATGGAGAACTACTGCTTGGGCAGAGATAACAAATCTTCAAATGTGTATACATTTTTTAGCACTCCCGGTAAATATATTGTGGGAATAAAGCCCCAGAAAGCAGCTTCCAGGCTCTCGGCCTCACGTGGAAAGGTGCTGGCTCAGGTAGTAAATGGCCATCAACTATGATTGGATGGCCATCAGCTGTGGCTAGTTGGCCGTCAGCTGTAACCGGTGAGCCATTGGCCACTAATATAACTGCCATGGCTATGCTAGCAGAAAATGGGGGCTAGCAAGAGGATGGTGGCTGGCAAGCAAGGATTGCAGTTAGGATGGATTGGGTGGCTGGCAAGCACGGATTGGGTTGCGGACAGTGTGGCTCCTGCTTCCTGTGTCTCCACCCCAGCCCCCAGCGAGAATATAGTGGTATGGCTCCCCTATCTGTGCCTATGTGGGTGTTCCTTTTGGGCCTCACCATGTCCTGTGTGGAGAGGGACTAGAGAGGCCAGAAGAGATCCCGCATGACACCTGGCATGACATATATATGTATGTATGTATATGTATATGTATATGTGTATATATATATACACACATATATATACATATATATGTATACTATATATATATACACACATATATATATATATATATATATACTATACATAGTCACTGGATATAAATAAAGCACAGCATAGGGAATATAGTCAATGCTATCATAACTGCTATATACCATGTAAGGTTGGTAGTAGACTTGTTGGGGTTATGACTTCGTAAGGGGTGTAAATGTCTAACCATTATGTTGTTTTGTATACCTGAAACTAATTTTAAAAAGGACAAAACAAAATTTCACTTATTAGAGAAATTTTATACCCTAGATAGCAGTGAAAACAGGTTGAATATACCAGATAAAAATAACTACAAATGCACAGGAAATTCTGAGCCCAGCTGACAAGGATGACAATAAAAGCAGAGGATGGGGTGAGGTGTGTAATAATGACCAATGAAGAATTTTGGGTGGACTTGGGTATTAGCAAAATGGCCTAACTAACTACAAGTGGCTAGTATATCAACGGTGACCAAACCATCGAAGGGACCCACAGATCACTAAATCCTACTCCCAAACTAGAGCAGTTGAAGCCATTATAAAAACTGTACTTGTAAAAAAATTTTTTAAAAAATGGAAGGTGGTGTAATTTTTCAACCCTCCAGACCCACTCCAGTGCCTCCTGTTCTTCCCAAAATCTGCCATGGGGAGACGCTACTCTCTGCAGATGATTCTATTTCAGACTTGATTGAGAAAGTGAAGTTCATCCAATCAGACTTGGTCAAACCTCCCCTGTACCCCACCCTCCTACCCCCAAGTTTGTTCTGTGTCTGGAAATCCTAAAAGACCTCAATTGCCATATCCAGGTGCTTTCTTTCCATCTTGGTCCTCTAGCCCCGGATGCAGAATGGCCACGTTCTTCTTTTTTTTCTTTTTTTTTTTTAATATACTTTTTTAATTAATTAGATTTATTGGGGTGACAATTGTTAGTAAATTTACATAGATTTCAGGTGTACAATTCTGTATTATATCATCTATAAATCCCATTGTGTGTTCACCACCCAGAGTCAGTTCTCCTTCCATCACCATATATTTGATCCCCCTTACCCTCACCCCCCACCCCCTTACCCTCTGGTAACCACTAAATTACTGTCTGTGTCTATGAGTTTTTGTTTCTCATTTGTTTGTCTTGTTCTTTTGTTGTTTTTGCTTTATATACCACATATCAGTGAAATCATAGGGTTCTCTGCTTTTTCTGTCTGACTTATTTCGCTTAGCATTATACTCTCAAGATCCATCCATGTTGTCACAAATGCTCCTATATCATCTTTCCTTAACGCCGAATAGTATTCCATTGTGTATATATACCACAACTTCTTTATCCATTCATCTATTTCTTGATACTCTCCCCCTGGGATTACATGATTTGTTTTCTGATTCTTCTCCCCATTGAGCTGCCCGGTCTCCTCTCTCCTCTCCCATTTCTAAATGTAGGTAATCCCCAAGGATCTCTCCTTGACGCTTTCTTTCCGGCAAACTCTACATGTCAGTCCCTGGTTAGCTTATCCAATTCAAATCTGCCTCTCCTTGCACCCCTTCATCCTCCTCTCCCTCCTGAGCTCTAGTCAATTCCTAACTGCCTTGTGCCTGCCTGACATTTCCACTTAGATAGGCTGATACTACTTCAAATGCAGTTATGTCCAGAATCAAATTATCAGCTTCTGCAGAACTTGACCGACCAAGAGACATTCTATCTGGGAGGCTCCTCTTCCTTTCAGTCTCACAGTCAACAACCCATAATGTGTTGGGTAGTGACTCTGCATCAGTTGTTTGCACCCAGTGAGCAGACAGCAGGTAGCCAGAGATTCTAGAACAGGCGGGCAGCTCTGGGGAGGTGATCTGACACCCCTCTGCGAGTGCAGAGGTGAGCTTCTTGCACCCAGGGAACCCCTCCCTTGCATGGGGCCTGTCAACAGCAACTGTGCCGGAAGAGCAGGAAAACCTATTTTGTATCTGGGAGCATGTTGCAAAATATCCTGGTTTAGGCAAACAGTCTTTGAACGAAACAGACCCTGTATCCTTTACAGACGTTAAAGAAGTTTATATTCTTTAAATACAAATATCGGCAACTTTTGGTCAAATACAACAGTCCTGTAAAAACGATGAATCATCCCTCCCAAACTGCCCCAGCTACTTTCCCTATTCACTCATCTCTGCACTTAGGCTCAAAACCTAACATGCATCTTTCAGGCCCACCTCAAGTCAGTTATCAAGTGTTGATTTCATCCTGCGTGTCTCCCATCTGTTCTCTTTTCCATTCCAACTGTTCTTATTTATGTAACCCTTGGACATATTAATAGCTCATCAAAAATGAATCTTCAAAATTAAAGCAATACATATCCATAGCAAAAACTAAAATAAAATAGTAGAGAACTTATAAGGAAAACAGTAAGTGCCTGTTCCGCCTCCCTACAGCCATCCTCTATTTAACCATTTTGTTTTATGAGAGTTGCCTGATAGCCTATAAGGTATGCTTATGGCTCTATTTCTCTTTGCCAATTTTAGACAGTATGCATGTCCTATTATATGTTGATTTGGGGTTATTCATCCCCCAAAGCCTCTTCTTCCAATTTTTAAAACTTTACATTATTTTTAATTTTTTCTGTTAACCTTCTAATTGCGTTTTTAAATAATACATTTAAAACCCTGTTGCTTATTCCATCAACAGTAAATAATATTTCTCAATTCCTCACTATATAGGATGTGCACATCATTACCCTACGTTTTCCTTCACCTCTTTGTCCCTTCCAACCTTCCAAACTCTATCAGACATACCTTTATTTCATTTTGTCATGGTTCATAATATTTACATTCTATTCTGTAACTACATTTCTATGTTTTGTCTATAGATAGATAGTAAAAGTCAACCAGTTGCATGTATTTGTATGGCTATGTAAATATTGCTCACTGCAGAAAGAAGGTATTTGCTAAGATTACATTTCTTTCTTAAAGTCCTATTAGTTGACTGACTGTGGACTCATCCTCTATGTCTTCTATCTTTTTCTCATGTTGTCTGTCTTTGCATTTGTCTTTGATTTACACGGTACTATGTTTCCCCGAATATAAGACCTAACTGGAAAATAAGCCCTAGCATGATTTTTCAGGATGACATCCCATGAACATAAGCTGTGATGCGTCTTTTGGAGCAAAAATTAACATAAGACCTGGTCTTATTTTGGGGGAAACATGGTAAGAGATGTCCTTGACATTGTTTTCCAACCTTTCCTAGTGAATTTTAAAATTTTGTTAAGTATTTACTTTTTTCTCTGAAAACTCTTCTGTGTCTTCAGATTGTTCCTTTTTAATATCATCTGGCTCTTGCTTTGTGAATGCGATATTTTATATTGTCTCTCAAGGTATTAACTGGAGTATATACTTTTAGTCTTTTTGTTTCCAACAGTGTCACCTCTGTATCCTCTGGGGTCACTTTTTTTAACTTTCATGTCATTGATTCTCTTCATGTGACTGGTCAAAAATTCATCCTTTTCTTTATAAGCATTTTAAAAAATAAACTTATTTTAGAATAGTTTTAAATATACAGAAATATTGTGAAAATAGTTCCTATATACCCCACACAAGGCTTTTTTTAATTAATAGCTTACATTAGCATGATAATGTAATAAACTAACACTGATGCATTATTATTAGCTAAAGCTCATACTTTATTCAGATTTTCTTAGTTTTTACTTAATGTCCTCGTTCTGTTTCAGGATCCCATCCAGGATGACATATCACATTTAGTCATCATGTCTCCACAGTTTCCTCTTGGCTGTGACAGTTTCTCAGACTTTCCTTGTTGCTGATGGCCTTGGCAGTGCTGAAGGGTACTATTCAGGTATGTCGTAGAACACACCTCATTTGGGATTTGTCTGATATTTTTCTCATGATTCGACTGGGGACATGGGTTTTGGGGAGGACAACAGAAGTAAATTTCCATTTTCCTCACGTCATACCAAGGGCACATACTATCAACGTGACTGATCACTGGACGTGACCCTGATCACCTGGCTGAGGTAGCCTGTCTCCACTGTCAAGTGACTCTTTCTTGCCCCTTTCCAACATACTGTACACTTTGGACTCTTTCTTGCCCCTTTCCAACATACTGTACACTTTGGAAGGAAGTCACCCTACACAGCCCACACTTAAGGAGTGGGGAGTTACGATCCATAGCTATTCATTTTGAAGAATGAAGTTCTGGATTGCTTTTCCTTGGTGGGTTGTGTGGGTTCCCTATTGGTTTTCTTCTTCGGTGGCTCTATACAGTACACGAGGGGGACATGCCAACTGGCAGGCTTCACTTCAGAGTGAACAGGTGGGGGATCAGTAAGTAGGGGCTTTACATGGAGAAGGCTTTACACTGCAGGCACTGCTCCACCTCAGCAGCCCCAGATTACCAGTGAGTTCATTTAATCCCTATAGAAAATAATCTTGTTTCTTCTTCTTCCCCTTGGAAGTAAACAGTAGGTTGCCCGCTCCTTTTCATTTCAAGCAGAGAGGCTGGGCACTTGTTCTAAAGGAAGAAGTGAAGTGACCTCTCAGGTATTGCATCCCCTTTCTCTCTTGCATTCTTTGCGTAGTTCCATCCAGAGCATTCTTAGGGTTCTGCCTTCACAGCTCCTGCCACCTCCCCTCGCCCCCAGCCCACTCCAGTTGTATTTTGAGTTAAGCCTCTTCCACTCTGCACCTTATTACATGTTTTGAAGACCAGCGATGCCACCTCCCCTCGCCCCCAGCCCTGCCACCTCCCCTCGCCCCCAGCCCACTCCAGTTGTATTTTGAGTTAAGCCTCTTCCACTCTGCACCTTATTACATGTTTTGAAGACCAGCGATGCCACTTCTCTACTTTAATGATGATGTGAATAGTAATAATAATGATAATAATAATAATAATAATAATGTTTCCTATTTCATATTAAATAAAATCCAAAGTCCTTAACTCTTAATTCAGATCCATTCAGAATCTGGCTGTAACCAGTTCCAAACTTATTTCTATTTCCTTTCAGATCCTTTGTCTCAAGCAAGTAGGACGTATAGCTCCTTGTAAGGGTCACAAGGTTCCTGCACGCTCTTCCCATCTCCTTGAATGCTTTGTCCCTGTCTCTCAGGTCGAAATCCTAGCTACACATCAGGGTCCATCGTAAAGCAATTCTCCCAAGAAGGAAGTCGTTTCAAATTTGAATTACTACTTGTCCATACTTGTATCAGAACTACATCTCTTAGTGCCTGGAACCCTAAGTGTCTGGACAGTAGGATTCATACTGTTTTCTTTAATTCTAGCACCAACCTAGAGACTTGCACACTAGGAATTTTAAAAGTGTCACCAATGTAAGGGGAATCATTTCCGTAGGGCAGATCCCACCTATCAGGATTCTTTGAGACAGAGGTATATTTTGTTAGTGGCCTTTCAAGAGGACTTTGAAAAAGTTTTACATTTAACTTTTACATTTACATTATTGTTTCATTTTAAATAAAGCATTGCAAATCTAGAGTGGTGATCAGTTCTGTTACAGCTGTAAACCTGCAAGAAATGGAAACAAGGGGTGGCAATATAAGGAGCAATATTTCAAACCAGATGATTTAGCTCCACAGACCAGTGTGGAAATATTTATCATATTTGTAAATAATCTGGAGAAACAAGTGCAGCATAAAACCTCCAAGGCTGCTTTTCTGATAAAATATCAAGCTACTTTAGATACACGTATGTTCGTTGAGTGGTTGTTCAAATGATACCTTACAGAAGGAAAATGCCAAAACAGAAATGGTGCAGCGATGAGCTCCTCACTGTGACTTTCAACACAGGAAAGATTTCCTGGACTCACTTATCCTTGCAGATGGCCTAATGTGGTGCTTTGGCCACCAAGACCAGGAAAATGCTGGACAGCCACAAGAAAGATATTGAACAGAAAAGAGAAAACATCACTTATGAAAAACACTAGGGTCCAGTACCATCTGTGTGAAGTTTCTTTTGCCTCACCTCTAGAAAAAGATAATGAACCTGAAAAGGTTCAAAAAAGCAAACAATTGATAATGCAATATAAAAACACGAGGGCACAGTCAAAAGATGAAGTTTCTTCATAGAGGCAGACAGAAAATATATGCAAGACTTTCTGACTTCGGAAAAAGCATTTTGGGAACAACTACACTTGGATGGCACTAAGGGAAGCCACATCCTGTGTTTTGTGGTCCGTGGGTTCTTAGATATCTATGACAGAGATCATGACCTGTCTTCTGACATTCTGGTGTATTTCCTAGAGCCTGGGAACGGAGTACAACTAGTGGATGTCTCCGCCGATCTAAATAACGATCTGTGGCGTGGAGCAGAGATAAGGTATACAAAGTGCTTAGTTCCACGTCTGGCACAAAGTTGGCATTGATAAATGGAGGCCTGCACTATCATCATCCAGAACAGAGAAATGATAGCTTGTGCAATGTCCCTAAACATCACGAAAAGAAAGAAACTTAGATGTTTCTGTTTGTTAAATGAAAAGCAGACAGCCACTGGTTTTATTATTTGTACTGATATTTAGTACTATAATCATTTTTATACATTCTAAGACAAAGCAAACAAGTAAATAGATTCATGTTATTAGGAATCAAGATTTCCAGTGTAAGAAATAAAAGAAACAAAGCAAAAACACTATTATGTTAAATTTTAATTGGAATTATCAACACAATTTTCTTTTTAGAAAACGTATTTCCTAGTTCTGTCTATTGAAAGGGCCTAAAAGCAATGGAACACCAGTAGAAATCAGCACTCTTAATTCCAAATCCTGGTTTCTAAATACCTTCCCACTAGAATTTGGGATTTCTGTGGAAATGGCTGGATCCCATGACTGGAGTAGGAAGTGTACAAGTTAGGCCTAGAATATCTAGTATCAGAAAGCAAGGAAGTGCTCAAAGATAGGGGGAATAATTAACCATTTCTGCTTGCCTCATTAGGAAGAACTCTTATTCAATCCCAGATAATGAGGCAAAGCTCTTTTTTATAAAGGAATGCCAGCTAATAAACATACAGAGAATGATAGAACACCACCTATTTGTAATTCCCAATGAACTGACTCAAGCAAGGGTTGAGTCAGCAGACGCTAAGGGTTTAGCATCAGCAGACGCTAAAACCATTAGGGGAAAGTTCATTGGTGAAAGAATATTCACAAGAAGCCCACACATACTACTTGTTAATTGCAATGGGGAGATCACCTTAACCAAGGGTTCAAATTTAGCATCACTAACGTGGTTGCTGCCTAAGGTGATGCAATGAAAAGTTCCTGGTATTGCGTGTGAAGTGCTCATGAGAAAATGTTTGATCTGAATCTAATCAATCCTATAGCTCTAAATCCCAATTTATGGGAAACACAGTACAAAGGAGCAAGTGAAACTAGATGATGAGAACATAACCAAACTGTGAAACATTCAACAAGACATCTGGCTTAATAGTTCCAAGATAGCAAAGCATTGGGTGTGGGAGGGGGTTGCGGGGGAAATAATGTTCTAGATTAAAAGATTCTAAAGAGACATAATAGGCGAATGTCTCGATCTGGACTGAGTTCTGGTTTAGCGCGGGGGAAGAAATAGTTGTAAAACACAGCATGGGACAATTGTGAGAAACCTGAATATGAAACTTGGCTGTCAGATTATTTTAGGAAATTATTGTTAATTTTTTTAGTTGCAATAATACAGTTACGGTTTTATAGGAGAATGTCAACATTAATCATGTACTACAAAATGAAGTACTTAGGGTATAAATCTTATGCACAAGATATTTTCAAATGATTCAGAGAAAACCGCACACATTATATGTCCATCAAAGAAATATGGCAAAATATTAACAATTGTTAAATCTAGGTGGTGGGTACATAGACGAGTGCTCACAGTACTACTCTTTCACCTGTTATGTTTGAAATTTGTATGTTAAAAAGGTAAAACTGAAAGGAAAGACACCTTTTTAGTGAACAAGATGTGAGAAGACTAATGGATATGTGGAGGTTATAAAGATTTTTCCTTATTTCCATTTATCCCTTTTCCCCCAGGTATAAGCCAGGTATTGGGCTAGGTACTGGAGATATGGAGAGGACTCAGGCCCGGTCACTGCCTTCAAGGATTTCACTGTCTAGTGGAGGAGAAACACACAGATATTTCAATTCCATGGAGTGAGTGTGATGATAGACACGCATTCATTCAACAAACATTTATAAAGCACCCACTATGTGCCGGGTGCTGAAGACACAATGAGAATAGGGCAAGCCTAGCACCTGAATTCGCAGGGCTCATACACTGGTGAGGCACACAGAACTCTAGAATTACAATTGTGGATAAGCGCTAGGCATAGAATGGACAGAGGGCTACCGCCACACAGTGGAGAGAAAGCAAATCCGGCTTTGGGGTAAGGATGGGGATGGTGGGGAAGAGGCAGCTAAGTTTTCAGGTGACTAGCAATCAGTCAGAGGGACCCAGAAGTGCGAGTGCAAAAGCACGTGAACACATACTGCAGCCTGTGTTCAGGGACCTAGAGGGGTTAGGTTCTGTGAGTACGTAGTTTAAATTGTTAGGACAGGCAGGGAAAAAAGCAATGGGCTGAGGGGTGGGCGCCATGTCTCACCCAGCAAATTTAGGAACCTGGGCTTTCCTTTCCTGCAGGTTCTGGGAGCTGAGAAGTGTTCTCTCAGGGTGGTGGCTGCTCCCGTGCCAGGCTGGGCCCAAACAGTGTGGATCCTGTTCTTGGCTGGACCTTCTTGTGCTCTGGATGTTTGCCTGCTGGGCTCTGTCAGCTCCACCACCCTGAAGAGCCCCAGGGATTTTCTGGGGTCAACTCTATGCCAGTGGGCAGCAGGAAACGCTTCAGACTGAAAACTCCATGAGACTCCAACAACTGGAACTGGGAAAGAAGGGTGGCTCTGCAGGGAGAGAGTGGGGGGTGGGGGTGGGGAGGGGTAAGAGGCCTACCAGAGCCGAGGATCATGTTCTCTTAGATCTCATGAGGGATCTTTCCAGGCCTAAGAAATAAGTAGGGCTGTCATCCTGGCTAATGGTACACTTTCAAAACTTAGCACCCAGGACAGGGGACAGCTTTTTGCCAGTTACAGGCAAAAACGAAATCAGAAGTATAAACCACTCGAGGCTATTATACATGACCTCTGAAATTATCGGACCAGGTGACTGCCTTCTCCTCAAGACTGTGAGAAGCCAGCGACTATGGATTCATTATTTATATACTCTCAATACTCAGCAGAGCTGAATGAATGAATCAGGCTTTACAGTATATAAAGTGCTGATATATCTCCTGTGTCATCTGCTGTGGCCCAGCTTTCCTGCTCTAAACTGTTGAGCTGGATTTTCCTCCTGGAATATCTGTCTCCACTGAACTGCCCTGAATCTCTGGGTCCGTAAATCCAGACCCTTTCCATTGGGAAAGTGTCAGCCAGTGAAAGGGAATGGCTCTGGCCCCAGTCTCCTTATGCCCTGGGTTGAGTATTCTCCCAGTGAAGAAGGTACATGTCTGCCACAGAAGAATCCTGCAGAGCCCGGACAGCTAAAAGCACGTGCAGAATCCCAGAACAGGGCTCTTCATAAGTGCCTGTTGGCCTTTCCCAGAATTTGCAAGTTCTGCCATTGCCCAATGGATCTCATCCCTATGGATACTCCACACAACATGGAGTATCTCCTTTCCACAGCAGAAACAAAACCAGAGTTGCGAAAGGCCTGGCCTTAGTGGACTCAAGACGAAGATCTCCAGCTGATGCCCAAGCTCAAAGCCCAGAGGCAAGGTGAGACAGGTGGCTTCTTGGGCCATACCAGCTCCGGACAACCCATCACCCAGGAACCCAGGCCAAGGCAGCAAGCTGATGACGCAAACCCAGACATGGGATGGGGAAGGCTGCTTGAAAATGGGAATCCCCCAGCGGGGAGGACGCAGGCAGCAAGCCTGGGACTGATTCTACGTCAGGGCAAGGGCGCGCTTTACACCGTGAAATCACCCCTCCTGGGATCCCCCAGCAGCAAGTGTCAGCCGTGCCTGGCCTGCCCCCACGCAGAGGCGGGGCGAGCGGAAAGGGCAGTGAGGTCTAGGAGGGACCACTGTCGGGGTGGTTTGGGGAGGGGGCGGTGCAGCCTCGGAGGCGCACACCGGGCTGGGCGGGCTTTTCGGAGGGCCTCTGGGGGAGCTCACTGAAGGCGAGGCAGGACAGGACGGACATGGCCCAGGAAGGACTTCCTCCTGGGTCCCGGGGCATGCCCACGTCCAGGCCCTCAGAACGCGCGCCGGCCCCTGCAGGGAGCCTCGGGGGGTTCCAGAGCTGGGATCGGAGCACCGAGGACCGACACCGCCGGTTCTGACGCGTGCGACGCGCTGACTCGCACCCTCCGCCCGCCGAGCTGCCGGACCCGGGGGTCGGGGGCGCCCCTGGGCCCGGCGCCGCGCCTACCTGTGCCCGCGGCTCGGCTCCTCCTCGCTGGCGCTGCCCCAGCCGGGGCTGAGGTACCGCGCCGGGTCCCGCGCGCCCCGCGCCTCCGCGCCCTCCTCCTCGTCCTCCAGCTCCTCGGGGTCCTCGGCCTCCTGGATGGCGACGCGGATCTGCACCGCAGTCTCGGGCCCGGGCAGAGCCTCCTCGCCGGCCTGGGCCATGGCTCGCGGGCCGGCGGGACTGCGGCGGCGCCCGGTGCCCGCGCCGCGAGGCCGAGCCAGCCGGGCGGCTGCGTCTGCGAGCCAGCGAGCGGAGGCGGCCGGGGAGGACGGGGGTCGCGGCGCCCCGCCCCCGCCTCGCCCCGCCCCGCAGCCGCCCCGCCCCGCCCCGCCCCGCCCCGCCCCGCCCTCGCCCCCGCCCCCGCCCCGCCCCGCAGCCGCCCCGCCCCGCGCCGCAGCCGCCCCCGCCCCCGCCCCGTGCAGCCCCGCCTCCCGCCCCCGCCCCGCCCCCGCCCCCGCCCCGCCCCCGCCCGGCCGCTCGCGGAGCGCGGCGTAGGCGGGGCCGCCGGCGGGGAGGGGACTTCCCCTGCTCTCCGCCCGCGGACGCCTGTCCGGGACCCGGCCCTGGACCCCAGAGCCGGCCAGGGCGCGCCCTCCGCTCGCGGGGCCCTAACCCGAGCGGGGAGTCGGGGCTCCGGCCGCGAGCCTCTCCTTACACCACGGCCTGGGGAGTGCAGGGGCGCAGCACCTCTCATTGCTGGGTCCGGGGGGAGCAGGCGCAGACATCAGCTTCAGGGGACTGGGTGTCTCTTCAATGTCTTTGCCACTGACCCGCCGAGGTGACGGACATCTCCACGGTCAGTCTCTGGTATGACCACCCACGACTGCGTCCTGCCAGGTCAGACTTGGTGCCTACCATGTCCCATACCCGTGGTTCTCAAAGTGTGGCCCTCCCCAGATCAGCAGCACCAGCTTTCCCTGGGAACTGGTTAGAAAAGCCAATTCTCAGGGCCCAGCCAGACCTCCTGAATCGGAATCTATGATTCAGAACTTCGCCTTTTAACAAGCCCTCCCCGGGTGATGCCGAAGTTGACTAAAGGTTGAAAGCCACTGCCCTGTATTGCTTCTTAGAATATGCCCTGCACATAGTAAGCAAATACTCGTTGAATGAATAAAGGGAGCTATTGAATGCCAGTATGTTGGAAAACCCTGCCACCTTTCCACATTTAGTTTTCATTAGTTCCATCCCTTCAAATGTGACCCACAAACTACGGACAGAGGCACAGAAATGAATAAAACGTGAATCTGCTTTCAGGAAACTCTTAATTTAGTGCCTTAAACATAATTTATCATATTAATTTGCCAGGACTCCAAAAGGACAGAACCCTGAACCAAGGCATTTTGATATAGGGAAGCAAGTCAGGAGAGGTTCAAGAAATGGGCTCTCTTGGAAAGCAGTGCCCTTATAAAAGAGCACCATGCATGGGCCCCTGGTGTCTGGGCTGGGGCCAGGAAAGACCCAGGGATGCAGGAAGGACAGCCCTTCTTATTAAGGTTTGACTGGAATCAGTCACCATTTCTTTGTCAGATCTGTCTTTTGCCAGAAGAGGCCTTTGAATGAATAAATGAAGAAAGAGAGAGACGCTTGGTGTTCTGCAGAGGACAGCTCCCAGCCCTAGGTCTGAGCTACTGACAGAAGAAGCAAGAAATGGAAAGGATCTTTTCCAAGCCACCTGTGCCTCTCTCCAGGGTTATGGAGCTTATAAAGTCTCTAGCCACCTGGTCTACCCCTGCAATGAGGATGGAGAGGAGAGAAGTTTGCAGTCCCCTCCATGCCTGCAGATCGGATCACTTTAGTTCCTGAACATTACAAAGCAATACACATTCTTTCATTTAAACCATCCTGTGTGGCAAAGACAAGAGGGATTATAATCCTTACCCACAATAATGGCTCACAGTTGTACCAGGTTTTAAAGTTTATGAAGAATTTATGCCTACGTTATCTCGGGGTTTCCAACTGCCTGATCATATGAGTTCCCTGAGGATTTTTCTGAAAATATAGGTTCCTAAGCCCCCATAGCTTGAGCACTGCCAGTTGGTGAATGAATCTGGTCTGAAGAAGGGTTTTGTTTGGTTAGAGTTTTGAAAAATAAAAAGATTTTATATGCCCTTAGATTCAAATATATTTGCCTATGCCGATTCTGATATTACTTATTCCTGACTCTTCACAAAAGGATTTTGGATCTACCATGTTTCCCTGAAAATAAGACCTAGCCAGACAATCAGCTCTAATGTGTTTGTTGGAGCAAAAATTAATATAAGACCCGGTCTTATTTTACTATAATATTAGACCAGGTATAATATAATATAATACTGTGTATAATATAATATAATATAATATAATATAATATAATATAATATCAGGTCTTATATAATATAATACCTGGTATTATATTATATTATATTATTATATATTATATTATATTACATTTATTATATAAGACCAGGTCTTATATTAATTTTTGCACTAAAAGACACATTAGAGCTGATTGTCTGGCTAGGTCTTATTTTTGGGGAAACATGGTAGGAAGGATGTCAGACATCACAGCTCTGAGTGCCTCCTGTTAGGGAATGGGTACCCCCAAGAGAACAAACCCCTTTCTTCCAGGGCTTCACTGAGAGAAAGATAGATAGATAGATAGATAGATAGATAGATAAGGTGTGATAAAAAAATTACAGTGACTATTTAAATTTTAAACATTATTCCAATAAAAGTCACATTGCTATTAATCCCCCTCAAAATACTCCCCCTGGCTTCAAATGCACTTGTCCCATCGTTCTTCCCGCTTTCTGAAGCAGTTCTGGAAGTCCTCTTTCGTGAGTGTCTTTAGTTGCGCTGTCGTGGCGGCCTCCTTGTCCTGAATCGGTTCAAAACGTTTTCCTCTCATGGTGATTTTGACTTTGGGAAGAGCCAGAAGTCGCACGATGCCAGATCATGGTCACTGCAGCATCACCATAAACTAATTTTAACATTTTGTGTGCTTCATTAGCACTTTTTTGCAGTTTGAAACAAAATTTCAGCATTGTTCGTGAGCCATGGTTTACGGCACACTTTAAAATACACTTTCTCTCAACCGTAGCTCACACCCGACTGACTGCACCCAACAAGTTGAAACTTGTCACACGCTGTTACTAAGGCTTGACGCACCGCTACTCGTACTGAAGATCCCTGCCTTTCTGTTGGATGGCACTCGGCAGCAGCATTCACCATAGTTTTTGATCATACACCTCTTATGTACTTTAATACTTTTTATATTCTGTATAAATATGTATATTTAGCAACTTGGAATAGACTGTGGAATCAAATGCAAAATTTGCATGGAATTTTTAAGGCAACTTCACTTTTGGTTTGATTTGAGTACTTCTACTTACAGACCTCATCATTTGTGTCACTAGTGAAGGAACCCGGCCTTTTAAAGAGCCCCTTCTGGTTTCCAGCTCCTTCCGTCACGGAACTGTGGCTGGAGAACGAGGCCTGTCCCACCCAGGCCTGTGTTGAGCAGCATTGCAGGGAGTTTGCGTCAGCACTGATTTTACTGATTAGCAAAGTCTTCTTCAACAAAATCGTGACCTCAGTTTGGAGCTGGCATCAGTCCCTTTCCCTGGAATCTTGAGGGCTCATTTTTTTCTAGTAAACTTGAAATGGGAAATAGCTTTGTTCTGTTGCTTCTGAGGATGAGACAAAAAAAGTAACACATTGACAAAGCATCAAGATAGACTGAGGTTAAGTTGAAGTAAATATCAACCACAGAAGACCTTGCCAGTGTATAAAAGGTTCTTGTTTTGGAGTCAGTTGGAAATATATTTGAATGTCCCTGGCATTAGAGTTGGAAACCAAGAACTTAGAATAAGATATTAATGTGCTGAAACTGGGAGTGGGCTAAATGTTGAAGGCAAGAATTGATCATTTGGGGCACAGTGTAAAGTGTCCGTTTTCAGCTGTAGGTGAAGGGGGAATTTATTTACTCATTTAATCACTTGCTTACGCATACAACAAATGCCAGGCCCTGTGCTGGTGTCGACTTTGTAAAATGACTAAGACATGATCCATAAATACCAGGAGATAGACAGAGCCTGGAAAAGATAGCCTTCAACCATACGAGTGCCTACTGCAACAAATTCCGTAGCAGAAATCTGTACAGAGTCAAAGCCAGTGAAAATATCACCACGGATGTCTGGAAGCTAACTAGAAAAACTCCCACGTAAGCACTGGAGTGTAGTGGGAAAAGCACTTGCTCTGGTATGAATAGACCTGTGTTCAGACACCAGCCTTGCTACCTCTTAGCAACATAACCTGCTGTTCAGTTTTCTTACCTGTAAAGTGATTTGAATGATACTTACCTCATCAAGTTGGGGATGTAGATCAAATCAGATCATTTGTGGAAAATGTCTAGCACAGTACCTGCCCAGATTAGATGCTCAGTATATGTTAGTATATACCGTTATGTGGTCTTCTAAGTAACTACATTCTGGGAAAACCTTAGCCTGAATGGGGAACACAAACATTCTAGTTACTGATACGTATTTTTCTCCATTGGCAATTAAGCAATTGGTATTATTATTATTATTATTATTATTATTATTTTGTCTATATGCCAATCTCTTATAAGTTGAGGTAGCCTTTCAGAGCCAACGTAATTCTGAATAGCAAATCAGCATCTTCCTAGAATTCACTTCCAGCTTCAATAAAAACTAAGATACTCATCCATAGGTATGAGGTGTTTTATGAGACTTGTCCATCAATATATATTTTCCATTGTTTAATAATATCAAATATCAAATAATAACTTCAACCAGTTTTAGATGGATACGTGTCCATCTAATTAGAGATTACATTTCCCAGAACACTTTGCATATTGTTATAACCGTATGATTAAATTCTGGCCAATAAGATGTGAGTAAAATGTTTTCTAGGTTGTGCTTCTAGAAATATGGATGTGCTTTCCTGGCCTTTTTCCTCTATCAGTTGGCTGGAGCAGCCAAGTTGGACCCAAGGATAGAATCCACATGTTAAAGTTGGGAGAGCCAGACTATCATCTGGACCATCATTTGAGGAAAAAAAGAAACTCACACCTTGTCTAATACTGTATCTAGAGATATCTTTTTTATAGCAGCTTGGCCTGTATCCTAACTAACATTAGGATTGAGGATTGAGTAAGATTAAATGAAATAACGTATGGAAGCACCTAGTTCAGGGCCCAGGACTAAGTAGCCACTCAATAAATTGGTGCTGAATTTGAATTTTTAAAATTTGACAACTCAGTCGCATTCATTGCACAATGTAAGTACACAAATTATGTGGTAAGAATGATGCAAGATCAACAAGAAATAGAATATGGTCTCTCTTTCTAAGAACTCATGTTCGAATAGGAGAATTAGATTCTGTATTCCTTCTTTTAACCCTTTTGCAAGAATAGCATCACTTGCAACGATTTTAGCAATTTTAGCAATTTTAGCAATAGCATCACTTGCAAGTGGCAAAAACAGTGGGGGCTTCCAAAAAGGCTTTCAGTTACTGTCTCCCACTCCCCAAAGTTTGAGGTTTTCTCCCACCAAAAAAGCAACAAAATCCCAAGTTGGGTTCCCACCACGTAAAAAGAACACGGCGCTGGTATAACATTAACTTCATTGTGGCACATTAACAGATTGTGTTGGCACATACTTCAGAGAGTGTATTTAAGCTTTGCCTGCCTTTTATGCCTGTGGAAGACCAGTATCAAACTAATGAAGAATATGACACATTAAAATAGTTGGATTTTATTTTGGGGGAGGCAGGTGAGAGGAGGGCTAGGTACAGGAGAGTGTTCAGACATTGTAGGGATAAAGGTGACTGGCTGAAATGCCAGAGGAAAAGCCAGAAGAACTTGCACTAAGAACAAGAGAGCCAGCTGCGTTCTCTAGTCAGAAAGGTGAGCCCAGCCGGGGTGCTCCAATCCCTAGGAAGAAACACAACAGCTCATGCTTCTGATCAGGGTGAGGGCTGTATTAGGTCAGAGTTTGCGCATTAGAATCACCTGTGACCTTTTAAATATTCTGACACTCAGGCTGCACCCCCAACTCAATTAAGTTCTGGGGGTAGAGCCCAGGTGTCAGAATCTTTCAAAGCTTCCTAAGTGATTCCAACACGTGGCAAAGGTTAAGAACCTCTGTTAGATATTTCAAGCTCGTATTCTCCAGACCCCTCCCAAGAAGTCTGGAGGCTGGTTACTGGCTCACCTCATATCCAGGAGTAACCAGCACAGTTTTCCTGGAATTTACTGAGAGATTGGGGTGACTTAAAGATGAATTTCTCAGTTGCATCATCTCTTAGCAGGAACAGGTTTTAGACCAGGTTGCTGCAAGCAGTTATGCAGTTAGCACAAGTTTCCTTAGCAAAGGGGATGAAATCACAGCGTAAACTCTGCTCACCGAGTCGTCAGCCTGGCCCTGGACGTGGTGCAACTAGAAGGGGAAGAGGTGCCTATTTCTAATTCTCACAAAGGAGCTAAAGAGCTAATAGTGTCCCTGGTTCAGACCTGCCTGAGACAGAGGCAAAGGGAGATTCAAGAACCACCTGCGTCAGAATTGCCTGGCATCTTATTAAAACACAGCTTTTTGGGCCCTTGGGCCTAATGAATCAGATCTTTGGGGATGGGACCGAGCAATCTGTGTTTTAACAATATCCCAAGTGATTTCCATCAAGCTGAAGCTTGGTGACCAGTGGCCTAGTATATGCGATGGTCTTTCAACAAAAATAAGTTGAGTACCTCCTGCAGGTGGGGCCCATGCCACCTTTCAGGGCTGCAAGAGCAAACAAGACCCTGTCCCTTCCTCCTGAGCTACTGGGAGAAAGACAAAAAATGTGGGTCCCAAGAGCCTAAGCTATGACCTCTGCTGGGTTCAGCTGGGTCTGGCACATTCAGAGAACTGGTGAGCAGACCCAGAGATTGCTACAGAAGGGACTGAAACTCTTCCCAGAAGAGTCATCCCGGGGAAGTAGGAGCCAGGCGCCACCATCCCGACCCACGGACAAAGCCTCCATTGTCAGAAAGGAGGAATGATTTGAGGGACAGCTTAGTGTCTGATTCGTGGGCCAAAGCCCCAGCGCCCAAACCCCGTTGATGCCCTGTGGTTGTATATCTGAGTCCCAGGGAAAACTGGAAGCACGTGTACTCAAACTGAAAGAAGTGTTTCCCTATAACCCATATGAATTATTTGGGCAGAAGGAATATGAGTTTGGGGCCCCACTAACTGAACATACACACAAAGGGGCAGGCATTCTTGCCACAGCACAGAACAACAGCTCACAGCTTTGGTATCCCCTGTGCTCCTCAACTGCAGGGGGAGCCTGAGGTGCCTGATGGACACAGCTGTGCCCTGGGGACAGGACACAGGGGCTCTAACAGAGACCTGGTGTGACAGCAGAGGAGGGACAACCTGTAGGCACCAGGTGCAGACTAGCGAGGCTTGTCTGTGAACACATGTTGTGAGACCCCAGGGAATGCCCACAGATACCTGGGAGTGTATACAGGTGGCCGCTAGGATCAGGTACTAATGGCATTAGTGGATGCGAGGGGGCCGGTGGACGGAGCTCTAAAACATGGGTAACAGACTCCCAAGATTTGGCTTCTTTTCATTCATCCTCCCTTTTGCAGAAAAAACTTGGTGCCTAAGCAGAGTAACTTCTAATTTGTAGCCCAGACCAAGCCCTTGGAAGAGCCCTGAGGCATGGGCACTGGGACGGGTGCTGAGAGAGAAGGACCCCAGAGTCCCTGAGGGGAGGCGGTGAGGGGCATTTCCTTGGCTCACTTTGGAAGGTCTAGCACGTGTGGCCCCTGCCCACCTTTCCTTGCTCATCTCATGTCATCCTGGCCCTCACTCTCTCTGCTCCAGCCATGGGAACGTTCTCTCAGTTTACTCCAAGGCACCATTCTCTTTAGCTTCCTATCCTTTAAACATGCCATTTCAGATGCTTGACATGCTGGTTCTCCCCCCTTTAACCTGGCCAGCTCCTACTAATCTTCCAGGTTTCAGCCAAAATATCTCTCACTCCGGTGGACCTTTCTGATGGACCAGTTTAGTATATAAAATATTAAATGCAGTCCATAAACTCAGCTATATAGAAAATGTAACTCTTCGGGGTGATGGAAACTGAATCTCAGTTTTAGTTTGGGTGCAACCCATAACTTGGACTTGGATCAAAATACCAGGCATCTGGTTACCAGTCATGTTTACTCAGGAATTTAGCTACCGAGATGTCTACATCATCAGTCAGTGGCTTCTTGGCCGCTCCAATGCCAAGTTTGGGGCACAGGGATCTTTGCTAAGCTTTCTGGTTCCCCATGTGCCGGAGACAACACCACTGACATGCAATCATTTGCCTCTTTTCTTTTTTTTTTTTAATCTTGCTTCCATTCTGGAGGAATCATTTTCTGGATTAGGGAGAAGTTGCTTTCATTTCAAACCCTATTCAGCTCAATGGTTGCTGACTTCTTTCCCCAAATTTTATTTTCATGGATATAAAAATGTTGAAAGAATAATAAAATGAACATCCTTATAAACTCTACTGGATTAAAAAATTGTTAACATTTTTCCATCATTGTTTCCTCACCGCTAAGTTCTGCAGCCTAAGTCTTCTAAAAATAAGGGCATTTGCCTACTAACCACAACACCATGGCCACATCTAACAAAATTATCTGCAGTTCCACAAAATCATCTAATATATAGTTCATAGTCGAATTCCCCTCAAATGTTCTGTTCCAATCGTTTTTAATGCTTAAAAACAAAAAACCAGAATCCCATTAAAAGTCACACATTGCAGTTTCTCTTTATATCTCCCTAGTCTATTTTAATCTAGAACATTTCCTCCTCTTCTTTCGGCAGTTGTTCTTGCTTCATGATGTTGACTTTTTTGAAGGATTCATGTCCGTTTTCCTAAAAGACTCAGGATTTGGGAATAAAAGCCAAAGAACTCTGCTCCAAACTTTCCCTGAGGCAAGAAGTTTAACCAACCCGTCCTGGTTTCCTCAGGATTGAGGGCTTTCTCTGACCAGGAGAATTTTAGTGCAAAACCCAAGAACGTCCTGGACAAGCTAGGATGAGTTTTACCCTCAAGGAAAGGAGGCACAGAATTGGATACTTGCTTAAATAGTCGCAAGGCACAGGGTATAACCCTAAAACAAATAGTTACCCAATATTATACGGCTGCACTTGATCGATAAATGCTTTCATAGCTTCATGTGGCTACCCTTTTGCAAGACTCGTCATATTTTTTACTCTGTTTAATGTCTAAATTTCCCCCAAAATAATAAACTCCATGAAGGCAGGGAGTTGCACGCATGTCTTTCTTATTACTCTTATCCCACTGTATTCCCATAGTCCTTTTACATATCAAGTGTTTATTAAATATTTACTGAATGAAGAAATCATCGAATTATTTCAGGGTGTTTCAGAATCGAATGTATAAAGTAGAATTCAGCATCTGTATTTTGAATGTCCAGATAAGATACTTTTAAGACTGCAACCCTGGTTGTAATCTCCATACCTCTAATCACCTAATATTATTAGATTATGTTCCTGCATGGAAATCTTAACAAGCATCCTATGCAATGGCCTTGGCCAGCTCGGTAAGATTCTGGAAGTTTAAATAATCTTCAAGATCAAATTCAGACCTTAGCGTCCAAGTCCTCAGAGGGCTCACGCAATGAGGGGATAGATAAGGGTAGGGGTTATCTGGGGATCTGGAGACACTTATCCCATTGGCTAAGCAATGCTGGCCCGTGTACCAGGGTCCTAAGGAAATCAATCACACTTCAAGAAAACTCAGTTAAGTCAGGTAGAAATTAAAATAATAATTCTACTCAGTCCTTGACCCATTCTCCAGATTTGAACCCCTCAGGGCTATTAAATGATTGGTTTCTGAGCGGCCAAGAAGGAGGGACTGGGGTTGGGGAGGCAATTGAAATATGGTGTAATTCCAGAGCTGGCCTGAACTTCAGATTCGTTCAAGGTCAAGTCTGGCCATTGGGAAGTCTTCTGGACTGAGGATTTGGTGACAAACTGGGAGTAGCGTTGGGTACCTGATTGCAGAGAATTCAGCTGGAGGCTGACCTGGGCGAGAGTCTTGAAGAGCCCAGTGCCCAGGACTGGCAAGGTCCACGTGGAAGACACCGCACGCACCTCAACGCACGCTCTCTCCTTCCTTTTCCCCTCCCCAAAGGAGGGGTTGGTTGGGACCCAGGCTGACTCATAAAGGGCTGGCTTTGTGGCAGGAATACTTAGTTCAGATACTCGGAGGAAGAGGAGTCACGGTCACTACAACGTATCAAAGAGAGACTTGATAGACAAGAGCATTTAGAAAAGACCTTGCACAGGGCTGACGGTTAGCTCAGTGGGTTAGAGCGTGGTGCTCTTAACAACAAGGTTGTTGGTTCGATCCCCACGTGTGCCCCTGTGAGCATGCCCTCCACAACTAGGTTGAAACAACGACTTTACTTGGAGTTGATGGGTCCTGGAAAAACACACTTAAAATAAGAAAAGTTAAAAAACAAAAACAAAAAAACCCAACTTTGCTAACTATAAAGAAATTTTGAAATACATGATTAGATTTCTTTTATCCTGAACATCAACAGAGTAATTTTTATGTGTCCCTCACACCAGGGTGGGGGACTGACAGACTGAGAAGACACCAAAGCATTGTAAAAGAGATAAAGGAAATGGCTATTCATGGAACAACTACTGTGTGCTTTGCACACGACCTCATTTCATCCTTGCAGCAATCTCAATGAGGCAATTGTTTAGGGAAACTGAGGTTTGGCAAAATCAAGTGACTTGCTAAAGGGTATATGGCTGGGATGTGACAGAGCATGAATAATTATACCTGACCTGTGTGACTCCATCCAAATCTACACCTTTCCCGCTATACCACACTGCACTCTTCCAGGGATGCAATGGACCAAGGCCTAAACAGCTGCACAAGTGGGGGCATTATTGAATCCTGGTGAAGAACACAGTCATTGCTGCCATGCTCTCTGATGGACACTGGAAAGATGTTTTTGCTCCCCAATTTTCTCTTCCACAACCCCCAAATGGCCTGAAATCCTGGAATGCATTGCTTTGAGGAGAATATCGGGGTCATGCCTCTCGGAGACATTCTCAATGAACTAGTCGGGTCCAGAGGTGATGGGGCGAGGTCCTCGGTACTCCTCCTCTCTGTCACCTCCATTCTGACACATCCCAGATGCTCTGGCAGCTCCATTTCTCAGTATTAGCTGTGAACTTGAGAGCATTCTGTTTTTCCTTCTCTTTGGTTGGATTGTCCTTCGCCCTCAGGGGAAGGGGCGGGTGTGGACAGCCTGGAGGGTGGCCAGATTTTCCATTTTGCAATCTCCAGCCACAGCTGCTGAAGAAAACTTATATTGTGTTTTAGTCTAGTGGAGAAAACATGTTTTCTTCTGCACTCTTGCGTAACCATGAAACATCTGGGGAAACTTAGCTTAAAACTTCCCTCCAGTGTCACGTTTGGGCTAAGTGACATAGAAGAACGTTCACCTTGACCGTCCAATGTGTTTGGATGCATCTCCCACTAGGAGTCATCCAGAACTTACAGGTGAGACCCTCTAAACTAACAGCCACTGCATTTATCCTACATCACATTGTCCCTTGTAACTAACTGGTCAGGGTCCAGAGGGGAGCATTTGGGCATTGAAATGGGGAAACACTTGGGAGGGCCAAGCCCTGTCATTTTCCCCAGAGACTCTTTGAGGACCCCAACAGCAAAGACTGATGGCAAGTAAAAGATGCAGAGCGTGGTTTCTGCCACTAACTTTAAGATCGAAATGTGTGAGTCATCAGCAATGTGAATTGGGAAGCACTGCCGCAGAGCAGCCGCGCTCCGTCATATCACACTATATATACACAATATCACACTAGCTCAATTGTGGCTTTTCATTTTTAGAAATATGAGCAAATGCCACATAGTTGGTTACCACTTTCTTGTAACACATCAGATTCATGTGAAGTTGCATCAACCCCAAAGGGTCATACACTTCAGACAGGACTATTTGGAACAAGCCTGTTAGGTAATTCTTATGTCTCTCAAGGTCCTCATTTCATCCTCTTCCCCAGGGGGAACCATATTCTAACAAATTTGTGGTTGGAATTGGACTTCAGAATTTTTAGATACGCTGTAAAATCTTTATGGGAAGGGCTGATTCTGTCATGTCTGATTTTATCCTGTCTGTTGAATGGGTGAAAAAGTATTCCTATTATGCTAAGAGATGAACCTAGGCGATAATAAGTATTTGGAAGTAACTTCCTAAAGGGTTCAGTTTGGGGACCTAGAACTGTGGTTTAGAAGCCTGGGATGACGTTGATGATACAATTTACGGTCTCCAAAGGTGTGTGTGTTCTAAAAGGATGAAAATTGTCAAGAAAGAGAAAATAATTAGCACTGTAATAAAAGAGAACATTAACACTGGAGAAGTTCCGTAAGTAGACTCTAAGAAAGCTGTCAGGTCCGTGAGGAGAGTGACACGAATCTGAAAGCATGGGGTGGATCTGTGCCTAGAGAGAAAGAGGATCTTATTTCCCCAGAGATACCAAGTCCTGTGAGAAAAATGACTCTTAATGATGGATTGTCAAGCAGAGGTAACCTATATCTAAACCTGTAGTTGATACAATTTTAGTAACAATTACGTTACTACAATCACTGTATAACATGCTGCCCACAGTGCAACGACTTCAAGATGACCATTAACTTATCTCACAAATCCGTGGGTTGGTTGTGAAGTCCGTATGTCAGAACAGGCGTGGCTCATGCTGCTGGGCTTACTCCTGTGTCTCCAGTCAGCTGGCATGCCGGTGGTGGCTGGGTGATCTAGGACGACCTCCCTCGTGCTCCAGGATTCCAAGCAGAACGAGAGGACACGCCCAGGAAACGAGAGGAAAGTGCTTAAGCACTTTCAAAGCCTCAGCTCGCATCTTCTTTGCTGATGCCGCATTGGCCAAAGCGAGACATGTGGGCAAGGCAGATTCAAGGAGGGGACAAATAGATTTCACCTCTTGATGGGAGTGAAAGAATTTATGGCCATTTAAAACATCTACCACAACTAGAAAGTAGGGTTGGTAAAGAAATAAACCAGTAAGTCCTTAGAATTATAGAGAAAGTGTTGGGATATCAAAGAGACAGTCCTTGGCTATAGAAATTATTCATTTCCTGCAGGGTGTTAGCAAAACAGTCATTGTTTTGACTGTCATTGAGTCCTGAATGTCATTGAGTCCAGTGAGGGAATGCTCTGTTTCGGGACTGCCCTGGGTTATGTTATCTCAGAGTCACTTTTGAGGATCTGAGTAGAACTGCAAACACCATCTTGGACCAATCTTGGAGGTTTCCTAGATGTCTGGAATCCGTCCGTTCTGAAAGTAACCAGGCAGGGACAACCACCTTGGAATATCTGAAAACCCATCACTGCTGGTTCAAGTGGGAAAGTTGCCCTACTTTTTCTTTTCAAGGGCAGGGATTAAGAGCCAGGACATGCAAAGGCTAGATGGGTGAGTAGCAATGATAGATTACCTATTTGAGCTTGAATCAGGAAAAGGAAGGATGTGAACGACAAGCCTGCCCCAGAGGTAAGCAATCAAAATGAATAATAAGCGGGAGAATATGATCTGGTGAAAAGGTCAAAGAACATTTAAAGGACAGGTGGAAGAAATTTGATCGTCCCTTCAAGCAGTTTGAATTTTTTTTTTAAAGATGATGAGCCAGCAAAGACTCTAATCTCAGCTCCGCCACTAACCAGTTAGTAATGTGACTGTGGAGAAATCACCTCTTTTAGTTTTCTCATTGATAAAAAGAGGGATTCTGACTAGGTGATTTTTCCGAAGTTCTTTCCGGCTCTAACATCTTCATAGAAGCTAGGAAAAGAAGCAAAGGATTGGCTTATACATGAAGGGAATGAAGCTAGGTTAGTTAGGCGGAATCCCTTTCAGAGGGCAGTGGAACAGGTAGAGGAAGAATTGAAATCTCTAGAGCTTTAAAAACATGGATTCCTATTATATATTCAACAAATATTAACTGAGGATCTACTGTATGTCAGAGAGAGTAGTCAGTGCATGACAGCAGCTTACGCCTGCTCTTAAGGTGCTTACAGAATCATTTGGGTTTGATCGAGTGATTTTAGAGAAAAAGGAGGATTTGTAAGCACATGTAACTTTTACTATGCAGTCATTTCTGATAAAGAACAGGATTAGGTTTGTCAGAAATGGGAAGACTGGATTGCTGAGACAATTACAGGCAGGGATTATGTCAGATAATATCTCTGATCTTCAGTTTCTTCATCTGCAAAATAAAAGGGTAGACTAGATCATCCCTGAAAGTCTCATTCCGCTCCAAAATTCTGATTTGGCTGCCCAGCAGCTCTTAGTGCTTCAGCTCAGCAACCCCATCTAGTGCTACTCTGTGAACCTGGAACACCTCCAATAGCCCTGCTACAGACTGATGAGAGCTACTAAAGAGACAGGACATGAATGAAGACAGGCTTGAGAATAGAGATATCAGAGTAAAAGGTTGATGGTGATTACAACTCCCATATGTGTCTGGCACTGTTCTAAATGGCTAACGTGCATTTTATTTTCACAACAAATCTATGAAAATGGTACTGATAACACCCTAACTTTGCAGATGAGGAAACTTGCCTAGTAAGTGGCAGAGACAGAGTTCAAGGCCAGGTAGTGGCCCAGAAAATCCATCCTCTTATCCACAATGCTTTCCTGACTCTAAGAATTATAGAATTACTTACCATGTGCCAGACACTGTTTTGAGAATCCTGCCTAGGATACCTCGCTTAATCCTCTCAACGAAAGTATGATGTAGGAAGTAAAATCACATTTACTCAAAGACTTAGGCCCAGAGAGATGCAGGAAATTGTCTAAGCTCATAGAGTTGATAGGTGGTGGAGATTGGATTCAAACTTGACTATTCAGCAAGGGCGAAGGGAACAAACCAAAAGAGGCATCCAGGCTGCTGCCATCTCCCTACTAGTTTTTTCCCACCTTCCCAGATGTCACTGCTTCCTCATTCTTGGTGCAGAAAGGGATGATTTAAGCATCAAATGCCAGATGGAGTTTTTTATTTGTTTGTTTTCAGTTTTTGCCAATTATCTGAAGAGCCAATTCCTGAATATTCAGAATTTGTTAATTCAATTAATGGGTAATGCACACTCCTACTCATTTTCTTGGTCTCTCTTGCTTCTCATTTTGCAGCAATGTTGCCAGGTAGGTAAGTAATGAAGATGTGAAGTGCCCCAGGAGGGCTTTAAGCTCTCCCTTAGAGATCCTACATCATGGTTTCAACTACCATTTTTATGTAAATGCCTCCCTGACTATATCTCCATGCCTCACCACTCTAATTGCCTGAGAAATGCATCTGCTTTCCTCTTCCATTATTTCCTCTTCCATTATTCTCTCAAACTCAGTATTCATTTAGCAAATACTTACGAGCACTTACTATGTGCCAAGCACATATGCAAAACCCTTAGACCTTTAGAGCAGTGCTTGGCACGTGGAAATATGAGTGCGAGACAGTCTTTCCTTTCAAGTTTTACAGTCCTGTGGGGGAGATTGGTAAAAAGTCACAACACGAGGTGATCAATGCTGTGATGGGCTAAGCATGACATGCACTGGTATATGCAGTGACATTTCATCCAGTCTTAAGAGAGAGGGAAGATTCCTCAGACAACTGACTTCTAAAAATGAAATCAGCATCTTTCCCCCAAATTGGCTCCTCTTTATTTCTTTTTTTTTCTTTTTTTTTTTAATTTTATTGGGGTGACAATTGTTAGTAAATTTACATAGATTTCAGGTGTACAATTCTGTATTACATCGTCTATAAATCCCATTGTGTGTTCACCACCCAGAGTCAGTTCTCCTTCCATCACCATATATTTGATCCCCTTTACCCTCATCACCCACCCCCCCTCTTTATTTCTATTAATTGTGCCATCACTTTTAGTTACCCAGGCTTGAAAACTCCGTCACTGTATACTCTTTCCTTGTTCACAGATCCATTGTCGAAATTAATCATCACGTTCAGTCAATTCTTCCTGCTCCATATCTCCACCAGTTTTTTACCTTTCCCCACTCTGGTTGAATCTCACGTCTTGTTAAGCCAGGACTATTGCAAAAGTCTGTCGTCTTAACCCTAACAATTCTCTCCTTTCCAGTTCTCCCTGAACCATACCGTAGATTTGTTTGCCTAACATACTTTCCTGCTCAAAAATCTCAAAAGATCATTTAGGGCCCAAAGGATAAAGACCAGTTTCCTTGTTCTGGCAACATTTTGCTACTAGCGGCTCCATCTTACCCTCCCACAACTCCCATTTAAAAGCTTCTGCCTTTAATTTAGTGACACCACTATCTCTCTAACCCACTTACTCTCAGCTCTTCCTACATGCATGCCTGTGTTGACATTTTTTTTGCCTTCAGTTTTTTTTTTAAATATAGCATGTCTACAGCTTTTTTCTCCTTATAGAGCCGTTACAATTTTGCTTTTTACCTTTAAAAAAATGTACAGATTTATCATTTATATTAGTCATCTGGCAATTAGTGTGTGTTGCCTTTTTAGTCCAGTGTATAAAGGTATGATTTACATACAACTACAACTGTACACACCAGTGTGACCATCATCAGGATATAGAACATTCCCATCACCCCCCACACATTTCCTTTTGCCTCTTTGCATGTAGTCTTCCCTTGTCCCGGTCCTAGGCAAACATGGATTTTCTTTCTGTTACTACAGATGAGTTTTCTCTTTTCTAGAGTTTCATCCAAATGGAAATATGGAGTGTGTACTCATATTTGAGTCTGGATGTTTTCACTCAGCATAATGTTTTCAAAATTCATCCATGTCGTTACATATGTTATTTCATTGCTGAGAGAGTTGGATTGTTTGGGTACCCTACACTTTTATTAGATTGATGCAAAAGTAATTGCGGTTTTTGCAATTATTTTTAACCTTTTAAACTGCATTTACTTCTGCACCAACCTAATATTTGCTTATTCATTCATCTGTTGATGAACATTTGTGTAAAAGTCTATGTGTGGACATATATTTTAATTTCACCTAGGAGTGGAATTGCTTGATTGAATGATATGGCTATCTTCCCTTTATGCAAGTTTGCCAAACTGTTTTCCAAAGTGGTTATAATATTTTACATTCCCATCAGCCATATGTGAGTTCCAGTTGCTTTGTCTCTCCAACACTTCGTTATTCTAAATCCTTCGTATTTTCAGATTGTAAACGGAATGGATTTTATTTCAGTTTGCAATTTTCCATTGCTACTATATAAAAATGGTTTTTTGTACATTCACTTTACTAAACTTACTTATTGGTTCAAGTAACTTCTTTTGTAGATTCTATAGGCATTTCTGTGTACATGATCATGTCATCTATAAAAAACCGAGTTTTACATCTTCCCTTTAAACGTCTCTGGACTTTTTTTTGGACTTTGTTGCACTAACTAGGATCTCCAGTACAACGTTGAACAGAAGTATTGAAGAATGGATATCCTTGCCTTGTTCCTAATCTTAGGTATAAAATTTTCTCCCCTTGAACTTAACCATGATATAATTGGTATATAATTAATGGCTGCCATTTATTGGACTGAGAAAGTAAATTTCCTTCTATTTCTACTTTGCTGAGGATTTTTATCATGAATGGATGTTGATTTTTGTCACCTCTTCTAAATCTAATGCAATGACCATAGGATTTGTCTCCTTTATTCTTTTAATATGAATTGCATTGATTGATTTTTGAATTTGAAGCCAACCTTGCATTACTGTGCTAAACTACTTTTGGACATGATGTATTATTCTTCTAATATATTGAAGGATATGTTTGCTAATAGTTTGTTAAGGATGTTTGCATCCGCATTCACAAGGGATATTGGTTTGTAATTTCTTTTTTTTATGTCTTTGCCTAGTTTTGGTAATAGGGTAATACTCTACTCATAACACAAAATGGAAATTGTTCCCTAGTCCTTTTCTCTTGAAAGAGCTGTGCAACATGGGCTTTTTTCCTTATGTGTTTGATAGAATTTGTAAGTGAAGTCATCTGGGCCTAGAATTTTGTTTATGAAAGGATAATTACAAATACTATTTCTTTAATAGATACAGAACTGTTCAGATTTTGTTTCTTCTTGTGTCAGTTTTGATAGCTTGTCTCTTCAGTTCTAGAATTTTCATTTGGTTCTTTTTTTAGTTTGCTTTTCTCTGAGATTCCCCCCCTCTTTATTCATTATTGCTATATTTTCCTTTTTGAACATATTTGTAATAGCTCCTTTGAAGTTCTTGCCTGCTAATTCCTACTTCTGGTCATCTTGGGGGTGGTTTCTATGGATTCCCTTTTGGCTTGCTTATAGGTCACACTTTCCAATTTCTCCATATAACTAGTAATTTTTAATTTTATACAGGACATTTTGGAAGATGAATTCTGCTCTCTTCTTCCAAAGCATGATAGATTTTGTCCTAACAGCCAGTTAACTTGGCTGGACTCAAACCCCAGATTCTATTTCCGGTACGATGGGTAGCAGCTGAGCTAAGGCTTGCAGCTGTTGCTTTCTGCTGAGCCTCTTTGAGGTCTTTCCATGCAACACACATGTAGTTCAGTGAGTAGCCAAAACTTAGGTGGAGTTTATAGCACATGTGGGTCTCCCTCCTAAGTGGCTTCCACTTTTCCATGATTTGCCCCATCACTTTTCATTCTGGCAGCCCTTCATTTTCACCTCTGACTCATGAGGCCAGGAAAACTGCAGCTTTCTGCTTGAGTTGCAGCTGCCCTTCACAGCATGGAATAGTGAATTCACTTAGGTACAAATATGCATAAAGGGCATGTCATCCACTGCAGTTCACATTTCACATCTCAAGGATGACTGTTTCTATCTGCCTTTGATCTCCCCAGCTCCCTCAATGTTGTTTGGTAGATTTTCCCCCAAATTTATACATGCTAACCATGGGAGGGTTAATCTGATACAAGCTTCCTCGCCAGGAACAGAATAGGAACTGCTCTGTTGTCTTGGGGAAATTAAAAAAAAATGACACTATCACCTCCATTACCTGTCCAGAATTCCCATAGAATATTTTTAATGGAATAAACTTTATATTCACATTTTTAAAAGTTTTTTTTTGTTAATTTTTTTATAATTGGGGAAGAGTTTGTTTTTTCCAGGGTTCATGAGCTCCGAGTCGTTGTCCTTCACTCTAGTTGTGGAGGGCACAGCTCAGCTCCAAGTCCAGCCACTGTTTTCAATCTAGTTGTGGGGGACGCAATATCCCATGCGGGAATTGAACCAGCAACTGTTGTTCAGAGCTCTAACCAACTGAGTCATCCGGCTGCCCCTGTATTCACACACTCTTGACATGTCTCTCTTCTCTCATCTATAGCCCAATGGTTTTCCTTGTGTATCCAATTAAGTATGAAAAATAAATACTAGCAGGTAAGCCATCTATAGAATACATTTAAAATAAGAGTTTAAACCTAGAATAAAATAAAAATTCTTGATTGTGACCTCAAGTGCCTTATACCGTCTGGTCCAATCTCATTTCTTATCATTTTCTGCCTAGTTTATTAACTCAAGCCACCCCGGCTTCTTGCTGTTCCTTAAATACCAGTGCACCTGCTGGTCCAATCATGTGGAATGCTCTTCCCTCAGATAATTACATGGTTGTTCCTTCTGATTGTTCAGGTCTCTAATCACATATCGTCTGCGCCGAGAGGCCTTTTCTGATTAACCTACCTAAAAGAGCAAACTCTCTTCCCCACCCCAATTATCCTCTAACGTCTTACTCTGCTTTACTTTCTTCAAAGCACTAATCACTATCTGAAATTATTCATTCATTTCCTTGAATGTTTGGCTCATTGTCTGTCTCCAGGCTAACACGTAAGTGTCAAGCAAGCAGAATCTTTGTATACCTTGTTAGCCAATGTATCCTTAGGTTTAGAAGAGTTGTCTGGCACAGAGTATGTTTAACAAGTAGTTATTAAATAAATAAATGAAGAATGATATGGGAGAGATTGAACTAAACCTTACATTTTCCCCATTACACTCATCTGGCAATAAGAGAAACTGAGATCATTTCGAATATTTATGCAAAAAGTAAACAGTATTATATAGATGATAAGTTCTATACATTTAATTTAAAATAAAGCTAGAATTTTGTTTTACTTTAGGGCAGTGAAACATTACACAATACATTATAAAATCATGTGATCGACAAACCAAACATATATTCTCAGCTGGTAAGAGGAAAAAGAACTAACTGAATAGTAAAATAAATAAATAAATAAATAAATAAATAAATAAATAAATAATAAGTGCTGCTGTGGCTATCAGAATTGTTTAACATGTAGAAATGAAGTAAACCCATGGCAGTAATTTTGGGGATGACTGGGCACATAACTGACACTCATTATGGTTTGAATTAAGAAGACAGGCTGTTTCAAAGCTCAAGGGGCCACACATACTTACTGTCAGAATTTAATTTCAGAAGATTTACATGTTTAGTTTGAAAACATAAAATAGTCATCTCAAATTCAAGCCAAAGCAGCAATAATAATGATGCTATGTGTTTACATAATCATTGTTCAGGCTTACAACTTCTATTAATATTTCATTTATTTTATTATTCTTTTTATTAAAATTGAGTTGAACATAAAATTAGTTTTGAAAGAAAATCATTTTTGTGTATTATTTAATCCTTTGAGGATAAAATGCATGCAGGTTCTTCTAATCATGGAGAACTAACAAGACATGTGAGGTGTAAAATGGACATTTATTCTTATTATTTTCAAGAGAAGATCAGTTATAATAAGTTTCTCAGAAACCATTTTAACAAATTACCTTGTGGTACAAAATTACCATAGAGATTTTCCTGGTGAATGCCCAATGGGGCAGTTAAGTTTCACATGCTTGATTCCCAAATCTGGAATTCAAAAGAGTGGGATTAATAGAGGAAAACCTAATTCTTACAATGGGGATATTTTAGAAATGTCATGCTGTTATTTTGCTTGATGTTAATAATTTCAATCTAAATTAATCAAACTAATTTGTTGTAATAGGAACTGGTGCAAACAGATTTCACTAATAAGGTAATCTAAGTATATGAAACTCTAATTAAATTGATTTCCTTCAAAAATTTTTTGTAAGAGCCATTATTACTTCACCAGAAATGCTCATAGGGACAATCCATAGATCTAATAGCATGACAAATGGACAAACTAATAAATAAATATCATAGACAATAATAAGGGTAAATGTGCTGGCTTTACCCCCAAACAATTTAATAGTATCAGACTTGATTGTGCTATTATTGCTCTTTATTTTCAAATTATTTAGAAGAATAGTGACATTTTAACGTGTGGATGTCAAATAAGGCCCATATGAGTATTATTTCTGAACTAAGATTAAATATCCATGCTTAATCTTTATCTGGAAATATTGCTATTGTGGCTTTGTTTTATAACCTGATTTCCACCATAAAAGGTAAAAAATAAAAGAAGGTGAAAAGGAGGAGGTGGGGGTTGTGGCAGGATTATCTTCATTATCTTGGCAAGCAGATAAAATTTTGGCTTAGAGCTAAATAAATTTTGCTGATACTCAACTGTCAAATAAGTTGAAGTGAAAGATTTACAAGAGCAGAGACAATTATGTGAGCGAAGATTTGAAAAAATGATATCAAATCATTTGAAGTGTCTTTTACAGGTCTCTTCACTTCCACAACTATATAAGACAATTCACTTTTTTTTTAAATTAAAGTTTATCGGGGTGACAATTGTTAGTCAAGTTACATAGATTTCAGGTAAACAATTCTGTATTTCATCATCTATAAATCCCATTGTGTTCACCACCCAGAGTCAGTTCTCCTTCCATCAACATATATTTGATCCCCCTTACCCTCCAATTCACTTTTAATATCCCAGTCTGAATCTGTTTCTAAGTCACTGGAGTGAATGCCAAAGACAGAGAAGTTCTAGACCATAATTCATCAGTCTGAGTAGTTGCATTACGTAGTCGTTTCCCAAACACTTTCACTTTGGCCTAAGTACCTGAAAGAGAACAAACACAATTACCTATGAGTTAGATTTTGCTTTTCATGTATCTGTCATACACAAAAGATCAGTTCAATTGACCAATCAACTGAAGAAGTAAGACATGCCTACACTACTGGGAGGGGGTCTTTTCAGAGAAATCTGTGCACTTTTAGGCACTGGGTCTTCTTTTTTTTTTTTTAAATTTATTGGGGTGACAATTGTTAGTAAAATTACATAGATTTCAGGTGTACAATTCTGTATTACATCATCTATAAATCCCATTGTGTGTGTTCACCACCCAGAGTCAGTTCTCCTTCCATCACCATATATTTGATCCCCCTTACCCTCATCTCCCACCCTCCACCTCCCTTACCCTCTGGTAACCACTAAACTATTGTCTGTGTCTATGAGTTTTTGTTTCTCATTTGTTTGTCTTGTTCTTTTGTTGTTTTTGGTTTATATACCACACATCAGTGAAATCATATGGTTCTCTGCTTTTTCTGTCTGACTTATTTCACTTAGCATTGTATTCTCAAGATCCATCCATGTTGTCACAAATGTTCCTATATCATCTGAGATATCACTTCACCCCAGTCAGAATGGCTATATCAACAAGACAAATAGTAACAAGTGTTGGAGAGGCTGTAGAGAAAAAGGAACCTTTATACACTGTTGGTGGGAATGCAGACTGGTGCAGCCGCTATGGAAGGCAGTGTGGAGGTTCCTCAAAAAATTACGAATAGAATTACCATATGACCCAGCAATCCCTCTCCTGGGTATCTACCCAAAAAATCTGAAAACATTTATCCATAAAGACACGTGTGCTCCAATGTTCATTGCAGCTTTGTTTACGGTGGCCAAGACATGGAAACAACCAAAATGTCCTTCGATAGATGAATGGATAAAGAAGTTGTTGTATATATACACAATGGAACACTGGGCCTTCTTCATAGTGAGTACAAGTACTGAAGTGACATCATTAGATTATCAGTATGGACTTGTGTTTGTATAACTTCATTTTCACATGTAATCTAAAAATATAAATCAGGAGAATTACATCAAAGGTAAGCCTACCTTTTATGGTTCTACCTTCCAAAAGTTACAAGTGGTAAAGAGTATAGATAATACTTTTCAAGGTCACAGTAGGAAGGCTGGAATTTGAACCTAGGCAAACTGGCTCCATAGTCCAAGTTCTTAAGGACTCTGCCATACTGTTTACTATTTTTAAATCATAAATTTTTAAGCATTCTGGCCAAGCAGAAATCTATAAACTATTAAGTTCCTTGCTCACAACCCATTATTTTTCCCCTAAATCAACAGCTTGCAGAGCTACTACTAGTATTAAATTATTGGATATCATAGCAGTAGCTTTATTCTAGAAAGCTCAATCATCAGTCCTTTATACCTTACAGATAAATACTTAGTTAGATAATATGATTGGCTTTAATGTTTTTATACTTTCCTGAGACAAATTATAATGTGTAATGGAAATTTTGATTTGTGGGGAAAGAAATAGGAAGATTTAGATGCTTGGAAAGTAACATAAGACTGATACGTAGAAATTATGTGGAAGAGGCTAAGAAAAGATATCTGAAAAATGTAAGAAAGACTGGAGGAAGAAAAATATGAAGTGATAGAGAAATGAAAACAAAATTATAGTGCTTTTCAATTTTACCTAAGGTGTTGATAGTAGCAACTGCCTTCAGACCACTGAAAAAATATTTTAGCAGGCATCTTTGGTCCCTGTTAACACAGGCTATAAATATCCAAGTTAAAGAAACTTTGGGAAGAAACTTTTATGAAGAGTCTCTTTGTAACATGAATAACGACATCTGATATTATTGAAAACTTTAAAATTTAAAAATCTTACCTTTATTTGTGTTTATGAAATTATGACAAATTTCTACTGGCTATAGCTGTCATGTTTCCCCAAAAATAAGACCTAGCTGGACCATCAGCTCTAACGCGTCTTTTGGAGCAAAATTAATATAAGACCTGGTATTATATTATATCATATTACACATATTATATCATATTATATAAGATCTGGTCTTATATTATAGTAAAATAAGACCAGGTCTTATATTAATTTTTGCTCCAAAAGAGGCATTAGAACTGATTATCTGGCTAGGTCTTATTTTCGGGGAAACATGGTACTTCTAAGCCAAGCATTATGAAGTCTAGAATAAGTAAATATATCTTTACAAAACAGATGTACACTGGATAAAATAGTTGTAATAATTTAACTAGACTTTTCAAAATAACTTTCGTTCCCTTTATAACAATAAATTTTATCACTGAGAAAATCTACACCACAGAGAAGTAAAAAGCCCTAAAAATTAGCCATCATCCACAGCTAACAATGTTATGTTTTGGTATATTTGTCTTTTTTAATGCATTTTTTAAAAAATTAGGGAACATATGTTTTATAATCTAGTTTCCCCTTTAATATATCATGTTTCTATGTTATTAATTCTGTATCATAACTTTATGGCTGCAAACAATCTATTGTACATATATATTATAGTTTATTAAAAACATTATTGGAAATCTTTAAACATAAATCTTTTCTACACATATCTCATTACTTCTTCATACTAAAAGGTTAAGAAACAGAATTCCCAGGTATGTATTAATAAATTGGAGCATGAGTCAAAAAAACATTTAGAATGAGGCAGAGAGAGATAAAAGGATGAAAAAATATGAAAAAGAGCAAAAGAGAAATAGCAGATAAGATGAAAAAGTATAACATATAATATTAATCGTAGTCCTAGAGCAAAAGAGAGAGAAAATGACACAGAAGCATTATTTGAACATATGACATCTGAGAATTTACAAAAATAAGTAGAAGCCATTAAAACTTGTTTTCTAAAATACTTATTTGTATTTATCAAAATAAAAACAAAGGAAACCACATCTATGCACATTACAGTAAAACTGGAAACCAAAAGAGAAAAACGTAGGGGCAGCCAGAGGAAAAAAGATGCAGAAAAAGGATACAGAAAGACTGAAAGTAAAAAGATGTAAAAATATGTACTGTGCCAACATTAACCTAAATAAAGCTGGTGTCGCTATGTTAGTGCTATATAACTAATAACAGCTTCAGAATATACAACACACAATTTGTTTGAATTATAAAACTAAATATGTAAATGACCACAGTGGAAGAGTTTTTAACATACCTCTCTCAGTGACTAATAGAATAAATAGACAAAAATTCCATAAAGATATAGAAATTTAAATAACATGATTAATAGACATATGGAGCATCACACCCAATTGCAGAACACACATACATCTCAAGTGCAGTTTATAAAAATTGACTTATGTTAGGCCTAATACAAGTTTCAATAACTTTCAAAGATTAAATCCATATGTTGTATATTCTGTCTACAGTGTAATTTATAAATAAATCTATAACAAAAACATAACTACAAAAATGCTTGTTTGTTTGGAAATTTTAAAGTACATGTTTAAATAACCCATAAACAAAAGATAAAATTACAGGAGAAACTGTTAGATATTTTACACTAAATAAAAAATATTCCATATCTAAAACTTGTAGGATTGAGTTAATGCCTAATTAGAAGGGAATTAATAGTTTTAAATGCATATAATAGAATAGAAAAATTATGCTTGATTAATTTACATTAGAATTATTAACATTTTGCAAAAAAGTACTATACAAATTATTTCTAACATATCCCCATCTCAGGAGTCAGTTTATTCTCTAACAATACCACTCTACTGAATTATGTGTTTGGGAAATAAGCATGTGAAACTTAGCTGCCCCATCTGCCATTCATTAGGAAAATTCTGAAAATCAATGATCTAATTCCTTAAGAAGTTAAGGAAGAACAGTAAATAAAGATTTAAAAGTAGAGGGACCCAAAGTGAACTGTAATGTAAACTCTGGACTCTGGGTGATAAAGATGTCTCACTGTAGGTTCATCAATAGTAACAACTGTACCACTCTGGTGGGGGGTGTTGGTAATGGGGGAGGCTGTGCGTGTGTGAGAGCCGGGGGATGTGGGAAATCTCCACCTTTCCCTCAATTTTGCTGTGAACTTAAAAGTATTCGAAAAATTAGCCTTAAAAATAATTTTAACAATACTGGAAATCTTATTTTAAAATGTAAGCAGTTGGACAAAATTGGAAATATTTGGTAATTCAATGTTTTGTCTTCACATAAACAAGTTAGTTATCCTTAAGGTATCTTTGTGTGAAATACCACATCTGAACATTAAAGATATGCTAATGTTTAAATGAAGTTTTCACTTTTTAACAATTTTGATTGATGGAAAAAACAGATATGAAAATGTCTACGTTAATCTTAGCTCAGTAAACCTAAACTACTCGTATCAATTAAAAAAATCAAAGCTGAAAAAAATAAGTGGAGGGAAGGAAATAATACATAATAGAAATATGTGAAAAAGAAAAAAATACCAGAGAGATCAAGAAGGCAAAATTCATTCTTTGAAAAGACTAACATAAAGGGGGTCAAATATATAGTGAGGAGAGTTAACTTTGGGTGGAAACAACCAAAGTGTCCTTCGATAGATGATTGGGTAAAGAAGATGTGGTATGTATACACAATGGAATACTATTCTGCCATAAGAAAAGATGAAATAGTGCCATTTGTGACAACATGGATGGATCTTGAGATTATCATACTAAGTGAAATAAGTCAGAAAAAGTCAAGAACCATATGACTTCACTGATACGTGCGATATGAAACTGAAAGCAACAAGGAACAAGACAAACAAAGAAACAAAAACTCATAGACACAGACAACAGTTTAGTGGTTACCACAGGGTAAGGGGGGAGAGAGATGGGAGCAAAGGGTAAACGGGGTCAAATATATGATGATGGAAGGAGTATTGACTCTGAGTGATGAACACACAATGTCATCTATAGATGATGTATAGAACTGTACACTTGAAACCTATGTAATTTTACTAACCATTGTCACCCCCCAAAATTTAATTTACAAAAAGCAAAAATTACTACAGATCACTCAGAATTTTAAAAGACAAAAGATTATCATGAACAATTTTGTCAACATATTTGAAAATTTAAACTGACTAATTTTTAGACAAATACAATTAATCAAAATAGATATAAAAATAAAAAAGACATTTGAATAACACTATAACTATTAAAGAAATTGAACCCATCATTTAAAATCTAACCACGAGGAAAAGTCCAGGAATAGGTGTCATTATCAGTGAATTCTACCAAATATTAATACTAAATTTATCAGTGAATAGATGATGCCAATTTATAGAAACTTTTCCAGAGAATGATAAGAGAACAGCTCCAAATTGGTCAGCATAATATTGATACTGAAACCTGAGAAAGGCATTTCAAGAAAGAAAATTTATAGACCAATTTTCCTCACAAACACAGATACAAAAATCCTATACAAAATATTAGTAAGTGAAATTAAGCAATATATAAAAAGAATAACACACCTTGGCCAAATTGGGTTTACTTCAGCCATGCAAGTTTGATTCTGTATTTCAAAACCAGGCAATACAATTCACATAAACAGAATAATAAACAAAATATATGATCATGAATAGATTCAGAAGAAGCGTTTGATAAAATTCAGTGTCACTTATGATTTAAATCTGTAGCAAAAACTAGGAATAGAGAATATTTCTTTATGATAAAGAGCAGCTCCAAAACGAAACTATAGAGAAAATCTTACGAAATCGTGACATATTAAAGGCTTTCCCTCTGAAAATACGAATGAGAAGGAGTTCCCATTTCTTTGTTCCCCAGACTATACTGGAGGTTCTAGTGCAAAAAGAAGAATAAGAAATAAAAGCATGAATGTCAAAAACTATTTGTAGATATTTTTTTATACATGTAGAAAATCCAAAAGAATCTGCAAATTATTGGAATTAATAAATGAGTTTAACGAGATTTCTGGATACAAGGTCAACAAAAATCAATTTACATACATTTATAGAAAATAAAATATTAAATGCTATTTATAGTAGCAAAATCATATAGAAATAAATCTAATGAAAGGTGTAGTAGATGTCTACATAGAATGTCGTAAAACGTTTTTAAAGGAAATGTAAAAATCCAAATAAATGGAGGGATACACTATATTCATAGATTAGAAGAATCAATGATTGTCAATATTTGCTTTCTCCCCACATTCATTTATAAATTAGATGCAGTCCGTATCAAACTCCCAGTAGATAATTTGTGGAAATTGATGAACCAATTCTAAAACACACATGGAAATTCAAAGGGCCCAAAATAGCCAAGACATCCATGAAGATGAACAAGGTAAGAATTAATCAATTGGTTAATTCTTAACATAAGCTACTGTACTTAGGCACTGTGATAATGGTGCAAGGGCAGGCAAATAGATAACGGGACATAATTTTTAAAAAATGTGGAAACAGGCTTATGCATGCGAGGTCTAACAATAAAGTTCAGGAACTAACCCTAGAAAATGTCCTACATACCTCACTGCTGAATATCACTAAGGTCACCTTCGAAGTACTCCCCTTGGGGAGCTATGCACCGACGCCAGAACCTAGTCCACCCTTCAGAGCAATTCTGGAACTCTTTTTCTGGAATGGCCATCAGAGCTGTTGTCGTATTACCCTTAATGTCCTGAATGTCATCAAAATGTCTTCCTTTCAATATTTACTTTATCTTCCAATGAAGAAAGACGTCATTGGGGGCCAGATCAGGTGAGTAGGGAGGGTGTCCCAATACAGCTGTTTACTGGCTAAAACCTCCTTCACAGATAGTGCCGTGTGAGCTGGTGCATTGTCGTGATGCAAGAGTCATGAATTGTTGGCAAAAAGTTCAGGTTGTCTAACTTTTTCACACAGCCTTTTCAGCACTTCCAAATAGTAAACTTGGTTAAGTATTTCTCCAGTTGGTGCAAATTCATAATGAATTATCCCTTTGATATCCAAAAAAGGTTAGCAACATCGTTACAACAAGTTTGTGAACTTAATTGGTACACCTCGTGTATATATATAATAGAAACTTGATTTATGATAAAAGTTGACAATGCAGGGCAATGCTCATCTTCTCAATAAAAGATGTGAGTCTACATAGGGAAACTTAAACTCTACCTCCATCATACACAAAAATTAATTCTGAATGGGCTGTAGATCTGATTATAAAAACAGTAAGTTTATAGAGAACAGCATAGAATGCTTTAAGCATTAAGCAGACAGAAAGATTGGTCAATTGGCCTACATTAAAATTAAGAACTATGGTACATCAAAAGACACTATGAAGAGTGAAGAGGCAAGCCACAGTGGGAAGATATTTAAAATATATTTAACAAACAAAGGAATTCTGACAAAGTCAGAGTTTATTAAGAACTTTAAGTCAACAAGAAAAAGACAATCCAACAGAAAAAGGGGCTATCCAAATACTCAATGAATACTTGGAAAGGTGTTCCCTTACTAATTTCATTTACAAAATGGGAAATGGAAAGTAAACCACCTCCACACACCCTGGGAAAGAACTTAAATGTGACATACTGACAATCCAAGTGTACACAAGTATGAGGAACAATGTAAACTCTCACATGCTCTGGTAGAGTGTGAACTGGTACAAGTGTTTTAGAAACTATTTGGTGTCATTTACAAAGTTTAATATAATCCTATGTCCCAGCAATTCTAGGTATATACTATCAAAAATGTGTGATATCTAAAAGATGCATGTATAAGAATGCTTATAACTACATTACGTATAAGAGTCAACAACCCAAATGTACAACAGAACAGATCACAACAAGTTGGTATATTCATACAATGGATTGCTGAATCTCCAAACATCTGTTGAACGAAGCCAGACATAAGAAATGCCTACAGTATGATTCTCATATGAAGTTCCAAAAAAGGCAAACTCTGTTCCTCAGAGGAATTGGGAGGGGCTGGGCTGGTGTGATTTAGGGGCTCCTGGGTTGCTAGAAATGTTCTATTTCTTTGACCTAAGTAGTGGTTACACATTTTCAGTATGTGATAATTTAATGATTTTAGATTTGTGCACTTTCCTGTATATTTGCTGTATTTCAATTAGATGGTTAAAAAATGTAGTTAAATGAAGAAACAAGGATGCAAAATGAACAGGTATAGAAAAACAATGATCATAACTTTATGAAGCCCAACATCAGGCAGGACATATAGTGCTCCTTAGAGCCCCCTTTCTTCCGTGGAGGTGGCCCTAATCTTTCCTCAAGCTCCCTGAAGATAGGGAACATTCGTACTTATATTTACCTACATATAGCACCAAACACCCAGAACAGTGACTGCAATAGTGCCATAAATGTAGAATGACTGGAAATTTGATTTTCAGTCAGTTGGTCCTGGAATTGGAAAGAAAAGCAGTGAATGGGAAAGGAGCCAGAGGTGGCCCAAGCAAACTTTCTTAGCAATGTTACTGAGGTTCTCAATCCAGACCAGGTGAAAAATTATTGCCCCTAACTGTAAGCACACCTTTTTTTTTTTTTAACCTTGTATACTGTTAAAGTAACTCTTATTGCAATCCATATCTTGTTTCCTAATAACTCTGCAATAATTCTATTGTAATATGGATTGTTAGAAATGTTGGCTGGATATACTAATTGGAAAACAGATTTGGTATCTCTTCTGGATTTTACAACAGTCAGCCTTTGTTATACTTTGTAACAATCTTTGTAACAATCTTTGGTTGTTACATTAGCCTGGCTTTTCTTCTCCCGATTTTGATTAGGTAGTATTATTATAAGGAAGAAAAATGGTGTAAGAGTGTGTGGCACGTTTAATATTTATCTTTTACTATATATTTATATTTATCTATGTATAGATGTACCTGGGTAAAGGGTGGCTAGGTAGTGATGGTGGCTAGATGGTTCAAGGAAAGGACAGATGTCTTGAGTGGCATACAGCTTGGTGAGAAGGGAAACTGGCAGAGAACTGAAAATTGTTCTTATAGTCACAATCATTCTACAAATATTTATTGAATCCCTTAAATTAGCAAAATGTTGTTCTCGGCACTGGCAATACAATAATGAACAAAATCAGGTATGATCCCTGCTCTCACAGAACTTACTTTCTAATGTGAGGGACAAACATTAAGCAAACAATACAATTATTTCATGACAATTGTGATGAGTGCTACTGAAGTATGTGTTCTTGAGCCATATGGCATACAAAGAATGAGTATATATAATTAGGGGATCAAAGGGGAGCTGGTTTTTATATAACAGAACTTAATTGATGATGATGAGCATAATTCCAGGGTATTACACGAGACAATTGGAAAGATCAGCATGACTGGTGCACAGTGAGAACAAGGACATGGCCTTGGATAGAACTGGTGTGGTAGGCAGGGACAAAAAGCACGCAGGGAATTGTACACTGTGTTAATAATTTTGCTCTTCATCCTAGTAATTTCAGGATGCCATTAAAGGATCTTAAGCATTCACCCCAATGTAAGAAGCAGGTTGGTATTGCAGAAAGTTTTGGTCTGGCAATCAGACCTAGAACAAGGATTATAGGCCTTTGAGGACATTCGCCTCCTGGAATGTCTTCCTTGTGCATAAATTGTGAGTTTGGACTAGATGAGCACTAAGGTTTCCTTCAGCTCTAAAATTCTATGAATACTTGTATATGTTCAAAACCAAAATGCCAGTCACAGGTCACTTAGAAAATTTAACAAAAGATTTAAAATTACAGTTGACATACAATTTTATATTAGTTTCCGGTGTACAGCATAGTGGTTAGGCATTTATATAATTGTGAAGTGATCACCCCAATACGCCTAGTACCCATCTGAGATACAGGGTCACTTTTTGGTGAACTCTTCCCATTTGTAGAAATGAATACCTTTTAGGCCCAATGGAGTGTCCTAATTTAATCTACATAACAGTCGTAGGGCTGAAGTTTCATTCTCAGAGAAGGCTGGGTGGTCTTTAAGATGGGGAGTGGGGAAGAAGACGGCAGTAACGAGATGCAAAGTAAGTGCAATCAATGGTCCTAAGGATAAAGACAGGCAGAGCAGGGCAAGATGGGGGGCCATGCGGCTCACTAGGGTCACTTACCTACAGGCAGCTACTGAGTCAAGAGGGGGTTTAGGGCTGGAGGGACTGTTATCAGCAAGCCCCCAACCTCGTCAGTCGCATCCGTAGCTCCCCAGCCCTCTCCCCGCACCACTTTCACCTGTATAACTGACACTCCCCCAAGCCTGTGCAATGTCATGCAAAAAGTGTCACACACCCGGTTCCTTGAGATTTGCTCAAATACAACTCTTCCTACTTAAAAACTCGGGAACGGAGGAGAAGGGGACGTTACGATCTGAAGGACAATGGTGGGAGCTGGTGGGAGTTCTGGGGAGGAAGAAGGAGAAGGCCCTAATTCCAAGGCGTTGACACTACAGAGGATGCTGGAGACGACCTGTGAAGCACGGTCCCAAGGGTACCGACAAGAGACGACAGCCTCCGCGGGGCGGCGCCTTTCCCCAGGTGACAGTAGGCGGCGGAGCCCAGCCACAGGCCGAAGGTCCCCCCACGACGCTCGCTGGGCTCGCCCTTCACCGGGGAAGCCGGCCCGGAGCGGAGAGCGGGAGGCTGGCGCGGCGGCCTGGATGCCCGACTGCCCGGGGCCCGCTGCCCTTTCAGGGGGGGTCCCGCTCGCTCTCTCCCTCCTCGGCCCGCACTGTGCTGGGGGGCGTGGGGGACCCCAGGGTGCAGGGCGGGCGCGTCCCCGCCACGAGCCTCAGGCGCCGGAGAAGCGCAGGTCTGGACCGCGGAAGGGACGTCAAGCGGACCGGAGCGAGGAGGTCCGGGCAGAAGAGCGAGCGGTCACTGCCCGCGTCCCTCGGCGCGGGGCCCGCACGGCGCGGTCCTCGGGGAAGCGGAAGCGCGACCTCCCCGACTCGGTGGTGCTGCCGCTTTTGGGGCCTGGGAGCCGGGTCCCCTGCCCTCCGCGCGGCGGCGGAACCGCCTGGGGCCCATTTTCTTCCCCTACCTCCGGCCACAAGTGCCGAACTGGGGCCCTCAATGGGAGGGTACCCCGCTCCGGGATATCTTCCTCTTCCTCCGCCCCACACTCCCTTCCCGAGAGCCGTTGGCCGCAGGCAGTGGGATACAAATTTCGCGCGGGCCTAGCTGAGGTGGGCCGTAAAGAGGCGCGGACCGGAAGTGGTGGTTGTCATAGTGACCGAGGGGCCAGCTCCTTCCCCGTCTTATTTTTCCTCTTCTCCCGCTCAGTTTTTGGGAGGCCAGGAAAATCGAAGGAGGAAGTGCTGACGCACTGGGCTCCCCCAAACATAACCAGATGCTCTAACGACTGTGTCGGCCGGTGGATTTGGGAGAGGACCAGACCGGAAATGGCTGTTTCCATGGTAACCCCTGAGCGGGTTGCCTGGGAGATGACCCCTTTCGGTCTCTGCATCTTCGCTGTAGCGTCGCTTCCAAGGCAGGTCTACCTAACAGATCCTGGACTATCTCCTGCCATGATTCCCGGGAAATACCGCTCTGTGTCTGGCCGGGCTACGAACAATGTAGGTTGGATCTCCTTACTTTCCCGTGCTTTCCATTCGCATCGTCCTTTCGGTCTGGCGTCTTTGTCCTAGGTGATGTATTACTAGGACCAGGACCGCTGAGTCTACTTAGGGTATTGTCTGATGGAGGCTTAAGATTCGGTCTGGACCAAGGCGCTTGGAGGGTGTTAATGTTGTGTGATGGCTATTGAAAATCTTGTCCCAGATCTGGGCTTCCCAGAAGGTGGAGCTGGTCTGCTGTGAAAGGCTAAGGTTCGTTTAAATTCCTTTAACCAGTCGGTTCCCTTTTTTTTTTTTAATTAAGAAAATAATTTATTATTAACAGACACTCCCATCTCCTTTACCTGTTCCATTGAGCTATTCACGTAGGCCTGAAATGGCAAGTGTCAAAATCATGAGGTGCTAAGTCGAGGGTTAAATTGCTGCAGACATTTTGGAAAACAAATCACAGTGAAACCTTTTAATTCTTAGTTGTGATTTTATTGTTTTCAGAAAATATTCAGAACATGATCATATACCAGAAACAAACAAAAAGCAAGCATCCTGTTTTATTCTAATTTTTTGTTATATCTTTGTACTATTTGGGGGAGGAGTGTGTGTGTGTGTGTGTGTGTGTGTGTGTGTGTGTAAGCTAAGAACATATTTTATGATTTAATTTTTACATTTCAGGTGAACTGTGGGCTTCATCTGGTTATTCAAACATCATCTCTTCCTGAAAAAAACAAAGTAAGAAATAGCAGCATGATTTAAAGAGTAGAGTCTGAACTGGAAATTTTAAGTATATTTATTTTGGTCTCCAATCTGAACCTAATTTTTATTTTCTGCCTACATAAAGCCAAAAAACCTCTTTTAAAAACTGAATCTTATTTCACTCATCAATTGGAGGAGGTAAGGTTATTTTATCTGACGTTTAAACATTTTTTGAGTCAGGATCATTCTTAACATTGATGACACATTATAGCTTAATTGGGAAAGATTTTTCTTTCTTACTAATGGGTAAAATGATGGTATGTCTTACTATTGATGGACTCTTATAATGGGTAAAAGGTGTTAATTTGAGGGGGACATATTCATATACTCCATTTAAGATCAGGGGAGAAAAATAGATTAGTTGTGGAAATATATTAGACGTAATGCTATTTAGAAGTTAAGATACGAACATGAAATTCTTTATTCCCTAACATTTTGCTCATAATATCTCTGGTATTTCCATAATTTCTTTTTTTGTTTGATTTTTGAAGTACACATGTTTTTCTTTCTCTCCTTTCTCACCTCAGCACTCGAACATACCCACCTCCCACAAAATTATGCCTCAAGACACAATATAATTTTTTTCCTTTGACCGAGTAGTACATCTCCAAACATCACAATTCAGCCTTTTTTTTTCTAAAGAAAATGTTGGCGGATCTTTTCCGTCCCCCCCCCCCGCCCTCCCCCCACCCCGCGTTGTTCCTCCAGACCCTGCTACCCCCCCTCCTAGGGGGGGCCTCTGGCGGGGTGCAGGGGTGGGCGGGCGGGGTTGGGGTGGGGTCAAAAAAAGAAAATATTAAATAGATGACATTGGAGGAACTCTAAAGCAAAGGGCAGAGTTTACAGATAATAGCATAAGAAGGGTTAAGTAGGGGAAAGTAGACCATTTGATCATCTCGAATAAATAGCAGTTAGCTAGATTAATGGAAAATATTCTCTATTATAATTGGACACAATGGATTCCCTCCAAAGTTTTGCTAATTAATTTCACTGAACAATCCTATTCTACCATTATAACGTGTTTCTGAGAACAATATACCGCATCCAAATTCTTTCCAAACAATTTGTTTTCTCTTATGTGGACATATGTTCTGAGAAAGTACCTTTAGCTCATATAATTCATAGGAGACAATACAAATGCTATTATAGTATTTATAGTATGGATGTTTCAGAAGCTTCATAATTCTTTTCAAATATATATTTAGGTTTTGTTTGTGGCTGATCCTGAGAAGGTGTTTGATTTTGTTTTTTTTTAGTTCTATCAACTAATTTAAAATCAATTTAGAGAAATCCCTTCTTAGAAGGTTTAGATATACGATTATGTTATAATTGGACTCTTAAAGAAATTCTAATGATAAAAACATTGATTTTTTTCAACAGAATTTAATTTTTGTATGTTTTTTGCTTTTGTTTTTGAGAAAATGATTCTTTTAACCATTGTATATGTGGTAAAGCTATGGAGGAATTGGAAATGCCTCAGAATGGAATGTAGTTTCATCGACCTTATGAAATTGACTCTGATTGTGTGTGCGTGCGCACATGTGTATTTCCAAATACATATAATGTAAAATTTTAATCATTTTAAATTGTACAAATCAGTGGCATTAAATACATTCACAATGTTGTGCAGCCATCACCATTGTCTAGCTTCAGAACTTTTTATTACCCGAAAGGAAGTCCCTGTACCCATTAAGCTGTCACTCCCCATACCCCCTACTCTACTCCACTGGAAGCCACAAATCTACTTTCTGCCTTTATAGATTTTTGTATTCTCAGTATTTCATAAATGGAATCATGCAATATGTAGCATTTTGTGTCTGGCCTCTTTCACTTAGCATGATGTTTTCAGGTTCATCTGTATGTTCTAGCATGTGTTGGTTATTAGTGTTATTTTATAATTATCTTCATTATTGTTAAATTTTTATCCGATTATTTTTTTCTTAAACGATTTTTTTTTTTAGGTTGAATTCAGGCTAAATAAAGAAACATCATCATTCCCTGGTCGACTCTTACAACATGACCTTGAAAGAAACTACTCAAGTAGGCAAGGTATTGTCAGTGAGTAGAGAACATATATGGTTTATTTTCTTTGAGTAATGTTGTTTAATAATAGTGAATATCTAGATCAAAAAAGACTTGAATTAAAAATGAAATGGTTAATTGGTTGCCAAATTGATTTCATATTTGTTTAAATCGGAATTGATTTTACATACCCAGCAAGTAGATTATTTCCAATACAGAAAAAGATGTTGCATTTTAGTTCAGGAGTGGGCTATGTACAAGAGAATGGGAAAGAATCTTCCAAATACTGTATTGGAATGAGGAATAATGGATAATTAGTCAAGGTAAGAGTATGGGAACAGAGATCTTTAGGAAATAAAGAAACAGTGGAAAGTTAGAAGTGGAAAAGGAACAGTTTCTTTCTCTTACCTACACATGTAATTATAGAAATTTTTTCAAAGGCCTTAAACTTCAGTGTACATCACCCGAGATCTTATTAGAAATGCAGATTTTCAGTATTTTCCTTACCCTTTTCCGCTTCCTCATTCTGATTTTGTAAGTGTTGGTTGGGATTTGGAAACGTAAATTTTAATAACATCGCAAGTGATTGTGATTGTTGTGGTTTGTGGACCATTCTTTGAAAAAGACTGCCTTAATATGATCTGGTTATATTTCTGAAATGTCATTTTCAATTTAAGGAGAAATTTCTTTTGGTACATTTGAGTGGTTAGTTGGTTGCTAACAACTGTTAGCTATCTGACGTGCTAGCGTTAAGCACTATAGTGTTCTTACATGCAGTGCCATCGCCACCTCCTAGGAGTTTGTATGAGAGGGCTGATCATACAGGCCTCTCTAGTTTATTCATCTCTTTGCTGCATGAACATGTGGCAATTTTGAATATTAGTTCCTTTTTTGTTTCATTACTTCTGGACCTTCCTTTTGGGCCCATCTAATCTGACATAATTTTTCTCTTTCCGATATCCTATGGTCTTGTCTTAGCCAGTTGCTAGACAGGACACCAACCAAACCACAGTTCCACAGTGCAAGAAACATCTCTCTTATCTTCTTTTGTTCAGTTGAATGCATATTTATTGAGTGTGTACTATGTGCTAGTACTGCATTAGTCACACAGTGATACGTGTGAACTTGAAAGTTCTCAAGTAGGATTTTTCTGTTCACATTGGGAATTTCCTTCACATTTTTGATAACAATATCTTAAATTTGTTTTGTAAATTATGAGTTAAACTTACATACTTTTCCCAACCTATTCTCAAGTTAGAGGAGGAAGTTGGTATACAGATTTGTGGATGCCTGTCTAGATAAGTATATTTTTATATTTAATTCATTAATTAGTTTATTTATTTATTTATATTCAGCTACACTTGACAGTGCATATCATTTTATATTAGTTTCAGGTGTACTGCATAGTGGTTAGGCATTTCTATAATTTACGCAGTGATTCCCCGATTAGTCTAGTACCCACCTGGCACTATACATAGTTGTTGCAACATTATTGAATATATTCATTATGCTGTACTTTACATCCCTGTGACTATTTTGTAACTACCAAATGTATTTCTTAATCCCTTCACCTTTTCCATCTAGCTCCCCAACCCCACTCCCCTCTGGCAACCATCAGTTTTTTTCTCTGTATCTATGAGTCTGTTTCTGTTTTGTTTGTTTGTTTATTTTGCTCTTTAGATTACACATGTAAGTGAGATCACACCGTATTTGTTTTCTCAGTCTGACTTATTTCACTTAGCATAATACCCTCCAGGTCCGTCCATGTTGTCGCAAATGGCAAGATTTCATTCTTTTATGGCAGAGTAATATTCCATTTTATGTATGTACCACAATGTTTTTATCCAGTCGTCTATTGATGGGCACTTGGGCTGCTTCCATATTTTGGCTGTTGTAAATAATGCTTCAGTGAACATAAGGGTCGGTACATATATCTTTTCGAATTAGTGTTTTGGATTTCTTCAGAGAAATATCCAGAAGTAGAATTGCTGGCTCATGAGGTAGTTCTATTTTTAATTTTTGATGACCTCCAAACTGTTTTGCATAGTGGCTGCACCAATTTGCAATCTCACTAACAGTGCACGAGGGTTCTCTTTTCTCTGCAGCCTCGCCAACACTTGTTTGTTGATTTGTTGATGATGGGCATTCTGACAGGTGTGAGGTGATATCTCATTGTAGCTTTAATTTGCATTTCTCTGATGATTAGTGATGTTGAGCATTTTTTCATATGTCTATTTGCCATGTGTATATCCTCTTTGGAGAAATGTCTATTCATGTCTTCTCATTTGGTAATTGGATTATTTGCTTTTTGGTGTTGAAATTGTATGAGTTTTTAAATAAATTTTTGGTATTAACTCCTTATAATTGTATCATTTGCAAATATTCAGTAGGCTGCCTTTTCATTACCTTGGTGATTGTTTTATGCTGTACAAATCTTTTTAGTTTGAATGTAGTCCCAGTTGTTTATTTTTTCTTTTGTTTTCCTTGCCCGAGGAGATAGATCAAAAAAACATTACTAAGAGCAATGTCAGAGAATTTATTGCCTATGTTTTCTACTAGCAGTTCTATGGTTTCAGGTCTTACACTTAAATCTATAATACATTTTGAATTTATTCATACTTATGGTGTAAGAAGGTGGTCCAGTTTCATTTTTTTTTGCATGTATCTGTCCAGTTTTCCTAGCGTCATTTGTTGAATAGACTGTTTTTACCCCACTGTATATTCTTGCCTCCTTTGTGATAGATTAAATGACTACATCGATGTGAGTTTATTTCTGGGCTCTCTATTCCATCTATGTGTCTATTTTTATGCCAGTACCATGCTGTTTTGATAACTATAGCCTTATAGTATATTTTGATATCAGGTAACATGATACCTTCAATTTTGTGTTTCTTTCTCAAGAGTGCTTTTTCTTGTCTGGGAAGCTCTTTATTATTCCTTCAATTTTAAATGATAGACTTGCTGGGTAGAGTAGTCTTGATTGTAGGTTCTTGCTTTTTATCACATTCAATATTTCATACCAATCCCTACTTACCTGCAACTTTCTGTTGAGAAATCAAGTGACAATGTTATGGGAGCTCCCTCGTATGTAACTAACTGCTTTTTACTTGCTGCTTTTAGTATTCTCTCTTTGTCTTTAACCTTTGGCATTTTAATTGTGATGTATGTTTGTGTGGGCCTGTGTGGTTCATCTTGTTTGGAACTCTGTGTGCTTCCTGGACTTGCATGTTTATTTCCTTCACCAGGTCAGGAAAGTTTTCAGTCATTATTTCTTCAATATGTTCTCACTCTCTTGCTTTCTTTCTTCTCCTGGTACCCCGATGATGTGAATGTTGTTTTGCCTGATGTCCCAGTCATCTCTTAAATTATCCTTATTGTTTTAATTTTTGTTTTCTTTTTGCTCTTCTGACTGGGTGTGTTCTGCTACCTACCTTGTCTTCCAAATTGTTGATTCAGTTCTCTGCTTCATCTAGTCTGCTGGTGATTCTTTGTAGTGTATTCTTCATTTCAGTTATTGTATTCTTAATTTCTGACTTTTTTTATGGTTTCAGTGTCCTTTTTCATGCTTACTATCTCTTGGTTGAAGTTTTCACTGAGTTCATCTACAAAGTCTGACAATTAAGTTCACAAACTTGTTGCAACTATATTGTTAACCTGTTTTTGAAATCAGAGGGATTATTCATTATGAATTTGTACCAACTGGACAAACAGTTAACCACGTTTACTATTTGGAAGTGCTGAAAAGGCTGCATGAAAACGTAACACGACCTGAACTTTTTGCAAACAATTCATGGCTCTTGCATCACGACAATGCACCAGCTCACATGGCACTGTCTATGAGGGAGTTGTTAGCCAGGAAACAAATCACTGTATTGGAACACCCTGCGTATGCACCTGATCTGGCCCCCAATGACTTCTTTCTTTACCCGAAAGGAAGACATTTTGATGGCATTCAGGACATCAACGGTAATAGGACAGTTCTGATGGCCATTGCAGAAATAGAGTTCCAAAATTGCTTTGAAGGGTGGATTAGGCACTGGCTTCAGTGCACAGCTTCCCAAAGGGGAGGACTTCAAAGGTGACCATAGTGATATTCAGCAATGAGGGATGTAGCACATTTTTCTGCTTCGTATGTGAGTGTTTATATATGTGGGAGTTTATATATCCACGTAAATATTTGCATGTTTCAACTGCAGATAACTCTGTTTCCTAGTCATTTAGAGGATCTTTCTGTGGATTTTAAGATCTCTCTGTCTAATCAGTCTCATCTCTTCCTATTTATTTGTAAGACGCATATCACACTTACTATAATAGCAAGCTCATCATGGGGATCATTATTATGACCTCTGTGTTTAATAGGAGTTGAAAGGTTTGAAGGTAAAGCTCCTTTATTCACTGAGTGTAAATAAAATTTACTGTTTTGATTACTACCTTTTTCAAAATTACTGATTGATTACTACCTTTGCATCCCAAGTCTTATAATGTTTCAATTGCCTCTTAAACTGAGGATTGGCTTGTAGCCTTTACAAAAGAATTTGAAAAACCTATCTGTAATATAATGAGAACTGAAGGTTGTCTATTGTTTGGAGTTTTTCTTTTATCACCTTTAGCTGATCAGTGAATCCTTAATCAGTTAATTCTCAGACTAGTTTTTGTTTGTTTCTTTGGTTTCTAAATTAGTGTACTGAATGATGGTTGCTTGGCTATCCTGCTATCAGCTGGTCAAGGTCATTGGTGACCATGATGTCAATTCTTAATGCTTGTACTCTAGAACATCGTGTCTAGTTATCTTCGTATTTCATGATATTCAGAAAGAAAGTGGAGTGTGAGCACTGATTGTTTTGTTCATGAAGCTAGCTAGGTGTGTGATACTTTGGTTTATACTTGGCATACCTAGAAAAGCTAACGAATACCATTGCTTTTTAGCTCTTTAATATGATCTATGTGGAACTTGATTTTAAGTTCTCATCATATTGTGTGATGGCCTGCCAAAGAGAATCCTAATGTCCTACATTTGGTTCGTTTTTATCTTCTTATTGGTCTGTTTATGCCACAGAATTTTGTGGTAACCTTCAGTTCTATTTTACTGCTTATCGCTCTTCTCAACATCAATTGCTGTTTTCATGAAATTTTCTCTTTATACAAGAAAATACAGTAGAATTCCTCAAAGGTTATTCCTCAAATAATCTTCAACCTGTTACTCAAATCTTACCTCATTTCTGGAACTTCCCAGCATCTCTTCTTGACAATTCTACATTCTTCTGGGTGTTTAGAATATATCTTACTATATACACACCCCCAAACTCATATGTAACCATCTTCTTTAAGCGAAAAATAACCAGCCACATTCATGTGTGGATGTATTATTAGGTATTTTTTTATTCTCCATTTTCCACATGTTCTTCTGTATAGTTTGTTAATTTCACATGTGTTTGCCCAGTAGAATGAAAGATACCTAATTGGCAGCGACAACATCTAACCAACAGCCTATAAAACTAATGGGGGTGTCATACATTCTGTGGGCCCTCACTATAAGTATATAAGATTTATTGATATCACTTTGGTTTTGCAGTATTCTCTATTAATCGTAGCTGAGCATACAAACAAACAAAAAAGTGATGATGTGAGGTTTGCATTTGCTATTTAAAACTACTTTCTCTGTATTTCCTGTAGCAAAGTCATGTATTATGTAGCTTTGTGATAAACTTTTTGATATTTTGAAGGAGACGGAAGAGTCATAAGCCCTTCGCCTCGTAATAAATCTGCATGCATCTCATCCACAACAAACGTGACAGAACTATATGGGCTGGACATGAAAACTACCATGAGCTCCTTATCAGCATTTGGAGATTCTTCCATTCAGACACCTTCAAAGTCCAGAATCCGGCAGGGCTGTCATAGTGCTGGCCCAAATGTATCTGGTAATGAGGGACTATGATCTCAGCTAAGAGCGTTAACATTTACTATTAGGAGTCAGCATTATAAAGGGGTAAAGGTAGCACTATAGTAGTTCTGTTCTTTCAACCAATCTGTAAGGCAAGGGAAAAATTATTTAGCATTCACAGAACATATAGTTTAGATTTGAGAGGAAAGAAGCAAACAAACTCAAAGTTAGTAATTAATTTCAAACATGGAGAGCTATGGAAACTATACTTTCTATAAAAGGTATTTGTAAGGGCCAAAGTTCTCCAAATATAAGGTGACTTTAGTTTTAAGATTTTTAAAGGTTTTTCTTAACCAAGTAATTTGTATATTATTTTCAATAGGTGATCATATTAATTTGGTGAGCTCATCAATGCCATCATTTCCCATTCTCCAACGTTCTTCTGAAGAGAAAATTCTTTACTCAGACAGGTTGACCCTAGAAAGGTGAGGACAATTTGTTTTATTTTATTTTTTTGACTAGATAGTACATAGACATGGTACAGATTTGAAAGGTACAAAAAGTCTCGCTTCCTCTTCTCGTTCTCCAGCTATCCAGTTCTCCTTTCTAGGTATAATCACTGTTACCGATTTTTTATTTATCCTTCCAGGTATATGGGGAGGAATTTTGTATCTGTATCATGTAAAAGAACTTGGCTATGCTCTAAGAGTAGTAAGTAATCTAAAATATGACATCGATGAAAATGGATTTTGGGATAGAAAAACCTTTATAATGTAGTCCTCCCACAGGCTTCCAGGCCCTGTTACCCCACTGGCCTCACCTCCTCCTAATCTCTCCTTCACTCATTCTGCCTCCTGGAATATACCGAGTATGTTTACCTCTCAGGGGTTTTGTACTTGCTGTTCCCTCTTCCTGGAATGCTGTTCCTCCACATATCAGTAGTCTCACTTCCTTATCTCCTCACGTTTTTACTCAGATGTTGTCATCTCAGGGATGACGTTCCCTGGCCACCTTCTCCAAAGCTGCAACCCCTTTCATCCTGACAGTCCCCAGCCTCCTTCTCTGCTTTATTTTTCTTCTTAGTACTTATCACCCTCGAACATATTAAACATTTTACTTACCAAGTTTATTATTTGTTTCCTCCTACTAGAGCATAAGCTCCACAAACATGGGGAGTTTTGTTTAGTTCTGTATCCCCAGCACTTAGAACAGCCTGGGACAAAATAAGCTCTCAATAAAAACTTTTTGGATAAATGAGTATATTTAGGACTTGATCCCCATCTTTAAATCCTGGAAGGTATCTGCAATGGAAGGGTGGATGAAAGGTCCCAACCCTACCTTAGTACTCTAACCAGCAGAGAAACCATTTCTGCTATGCATACCTTTAGCTTAATGCACAACTAACGGCAAATTGTTAAGCAAACATAATAGCTCAGCAGCACACCTGACAGCGGATTGTCCCGGATCATTTGTGTTTGTAGTTGGAAGAAAGCTCTCCGGAGGGTGTAACATGTTTTGTAGGCAGAGTAACACTTGAGGGCAGTAACTCTCATGGCATCTTGTAGTATTGTTGGTTTTTGAAATTCTGGTGCTATCTCTGATTTATAACTTTCACAATATCATTTTAATGTTTTGAGGGATTTTCTGGTAATTTTTATTTCAGTCTTTAAAAGTCCAGCCAAGAATAGTACCTCAGCCCTTTAGTTTCATGGTACTTGAGACTAGCAGGAGCCAGTATTTGTAAGACTGTGACATAACAAGTCACGCACTTGTGTCGTAGCTCAGGGCGACTCAGGCAGTTATGAAGATGGTCTTTGGTACCTGGGCCTCTGGGGTGAAGAAGCAGACTTTGATCAGATGGAGACATGTTTACCTAGAGAAGTCTGGACCAAGGGAATGAACTCAGCTTCAAAGGCTGCTTGTGAAATGGCAGGAATCACAAAAATGCCATAAGCGTACGTAGGCATAATTTGTTCAGTACCAGGATGTCCAGTCACGAAAGTTGGAGCAGAAGCAAGGCATTGAGGGATCGTTATCTGAGAGCCAATGGACAACAGCAGTGAATTGCCAAGGGAGGTGTGCCATGTTGTGCAGTTTCTTAGCCAGGAGACTGGGAGTCCCTGAGAAGAAATTCTTGGAAGAGCTGGGCTCTGGCTGTTCTGGGAGTTGTACTGGGTAGGACTGGAGTAGCAGGAAAGCAGCCTACCAGCAAGCATCAAGGAGAAAATCTGGCGGCAAAAGCATAGGCTAACAGACACCTCAGTATGGGGGTAGGAGGTAGAGCAACTCAGGGATTTTGCAGGCATAACAGACTCTCCTGGAGAGCAGTGGGTAATAACCCAGTGTGTGTGTATTTGCTTATTTTGCTGGGTGACAGGGACCTACAGGGTTAAGGGGTGTACAAGCGAGCCTTGGAGTTGGGGCTTAGTCACTGGATTTGGAATCTGAGAAAGTGATTTTATTTCAAGCTGCAGCTACTTATGTAAGTGATGGGTCAGAGCTTGTTTTTTTTCCTATCTTAGTGATTTCGGACTCAAGAATTGGGTGAACTAGAAGCTGGGGGTATCAGTAAGTTTAACTATGTGAAACAGGAAGACTGAAGCAAGAAAAATGAGACAATTTAAGATTTTTTGCTAAGCTGATGCACAAAGATATAAACTTTAAACTTATAATTTATTAATTTATAATTTATAAAACAGAAGTACCAAATGAGGTAGTGTAATTGAATGTGTGAAATAAATTCTAAATACTAAGCACACATTAAAATAATTAAACTATTGCCTAATGTTTTTTTAAAACTTTTTTTTCTATTTTAAAACAATTTCTTCAGGGTCTGTATTTTTAAACATCACGTCTTTGTCAACCATCAACATTCAGTTACTTCCTTGTGCTAATCATTTTTTTCTCTTTATGAGGAGAATTCTGATCACTTCCACACTTTCACTTATGCTTGTAGCACTCTGATTTATTTGCTTTAAAGGTTACAGTAACTTGATTTTTACTGAAAGGAAATATTTGTAATTAATCTCCCTATTAGAGGTGTTCACACTCTGATTAATAGACCCACACTTTCCTTGACAACTCCGTTGGAAATCTCAGAGTTATTACACTAGTAGAATTCTTAAAGGGCCCTGCACATACTGACTTCACATGCAATACATTATCACCTTTTGCATAATGGGCGTTTATTGTTTTGGTTTATTTTCAAATATAGCTACAGGCATATATTGTTAAGGTTTCGTCGTACTCTATAGCATCCTAAATGTGTACAAAGTTCAAAGTTAGTATTAAACATATAATCATATACTTAAAATCTAAGCTTCTGCAGACACTTTCAATAAGGGCAACCTTATCATTAATAGATTTCAGGATGAAATTGTTTTTATCAAACTGAACTGTAGATGGGTAAATTTCTTACTCTTCCTAAGAAGATATCATCCAACTCAAGTGTTTACGATTCTACGAGAGACCCTTTGTATGTTTTTTTTTTTCTGATGACTCAGTTGCCTGGGCAGCCTTCTTATCGGTGGATTGAGGGCAAGGACATTTCTCTGGTTATGTGACATGGTTCTTTGAATCATCTCAACCTCTGTTGTAGAAGGCAATTACATTGAGTGTTGTCTGATGTTAAGTCATTTTATGTGAAATATTTTATATTGGAGTTCTTTTAATACCATAAGAACTTAGACTTCATATTAATAATTACCCTTGTCAAAATATATTGGTTTTTATATGAATGATTTACGATTAGATCTAGCATGCTTAGTTCATGGAGGCAGGAAGTGGTTCTATTTATCTTTTTCTCCTCACGACACGGGAACCCAAAGATACTATTAATAGTATTTGTAAGAGGAGGCAGGCTGCCAAATCAGAACCTTACTAACTTTTTAAAATGTTTTTTAGGCAAAAGCTGACTGTATGTCCTATCATCGATGGGGAAGAGCACCTGCGTTTGTTGAACTTTCAACACAATTTTATAACTCGAATCCAAAATATTTCTAATCTACAGAGGCTAATATTCTTGGATTTATATGATAACCAGATTGAAGAAATTAGTGGGCTTTCTACTCTGAGATCCCTCCGTGTCCTTCTGCTGGGGAAAAACAGGTAATGTTTGTAGAGCAGTTTTTGTTTATTATAGGTAAGACTAATGTTGGGTACTGCAGTGTTTGGATGGCAACTCAGAATTGAAAATTAGTTAAGAACCTAATAGACTAAATTTTTTGAAAGATTATTTGAATGGATTAAGAGTCAATCATAATTTCTTTTATGAAATTCAGTCTGACAGTCAAATCAAATAACATTTATTGACTGTGTATTTTGTTATTTCCGTTGCTTTTCAGTGCCATTTCTTAAGTGGAAGTTAATTGCTGACTTTGGCATTTATGTTTTCAGGCTGTATTTTAAGCATATGTGTTCACGTTAGGCAGATGTATTTCACTAGTGATTCTTCTCAGAGCTGGACTGAGGGTAGATATTTGATACATTGTGATTGCCAAATTACTGATTGATTTTTGTTCAGATGGTGTTTACAGTATGGATTTAAGTTATGAACATCCTATATGAATGTCCCCAGTTCTTTTCATAAGGCTCTATTATGTAGCGCAGCTATACAATTCCTGATTAATTTCCTTGAGATTTGTTCATCTCTTCTCTCCCCTTCCTGCTTCACTGGATAGCTTTTGCAATGCCTAGAAAGAAGGGCTGTTGGAAAAATCCAAAAATGATTTTTATATTGTCAAATGATGAAGTTTAGGTGTGGCATTATACCCAAGCTTGGTTCCCCTTCCCCTATGTCCTTCCCTCCCGCTCCCCGCCACACACACATAGCATGGACTTTGAATTACCTCTTTATTCTTATTAGCCAACAGTAATATAAGATACTTTTTCCAAGATCATGTCCAAGAGTTCTAGGCTCTTATCTGTTGTAGTTTCTAGAAAGTTCCCATCAGTGTAGTCTTATCACCTACTATTGTTTCGAGTGTTAAACTAAACATTATAGTAGTACTAGGGAATTTGGGGGAATTACAGGATCGTATAATATTAGCTTGAAGTGACCTCAGCGATCAGCTCTCTCATTTTACAGTTGGAGAAATGGAGATGTAAAGTCACTTTTGCAAGGTGAGACATATACAGTAGGAATATCCAGAGCAGTTCAGTAAGTAAAGTGAGGAGTCAAGTCAATTCATACATTAAGGCATTCTCTTCTGGGTGCTCCCTCTTGTCTGTCCCAGAGATTTCTTTACGAGTTTCTGATCCTTGGAGTTACTGGTTTGTTTCTCCAGCTTCCATTTATTCTTTGGTACCATTGCCTTTATGCTTTCCTTTTAGTCCTTGATTAAGGTGTTTCCCAGTGATATTTTAAATCTCCTTTTCTAGTTTTAAACACAGTATCTAAGAGCTGCTCTTGGCTCCTAACGTTTTAAATCATCTCTCAATCTACTCTCTTTTCCTATTTCTACTTTTTAGATTCTTTGGCTTCTCAGAAATAACCTTTTAAGTTTTTGAAAAAATTTGTGCCTCAGACACCAGTCTATTGGACCTCCTGACCTTTTAAAAGTCTCTTTGCTTCTCCAGCTCTAAAAGGCCCAATGCCCTTCTCTGTATCCTTCCCATGGCTAAGTAAAAAGCAACCGAATGCAGTCTCTTCTTCCTCTCTCTACTCCCCCATCTTCTTGTTTGTTTGCTTGCCTTCGGTCACATTTTACTTTAGTTTTCCTTTAAAGAAAATAGCTGGTATACAGTTCTAGAACAGTTAGTGCTCTTGAATAAAAAAGAAAATGAGTCAGAGGACAACTTTCCACATTCTCCCAAGTTGCATATTTCTGAAGTGTCAGTACAATGCAAATTTGATCCCTAATCATATGCCCACTGCTCTCCAGCCAGTTGACTTTGTCCGGGCAAGGGGCCTGTGAGTCTTGAAGAGGCAAGTCTGTCCTGAGGCAGTATTTTAGTGACCGTCAGGCAAACCTGGCTGAGGACTGCTGGGGAAGAGAGCAGCACATCTGCCATCCCGTGTCCTCACGTGAGTCTTGGTGACTCGTTGCCCCTGCTGCTCAAGTCCAGAAAGCTTTCTCCCTCCCACCTTGTGAAGCTCTGCACCGTTCTAGAAGACATTCTAGTCCAAGGCAACGGCCCATATATGAAAATCCAGGCCACCATATGCCTCTAAGTTCAAGCAGCTGCAATGAAGATTTCTGCTCAAAAGAAAAACCCTATTCAGATCCCGGATGTGAAGTTTCCGTTGCTGCTAAAGCACAGTTAACCCCTCTGTACCACTTGCTCCTGGCTCTTGCCATCTAGCTAACTCTTCTGGTTTCTGTAGCCCCTGTTTATCCTCATGAGATCTTCTGGCGCCCTCACGATCACAGGCTAATGAACAGAATTTCTCTGCACTTGCTTCTGACCGCCTAGGACTCTATACAAAACTCCTCGCCAGACCCTGGGATCCCATATTCCTTTCCTTTTGATTGCTTAACGGTTCCCACTTAAGGATTTGTCTCTGCCACCTGGAAAGACTAGCTTTCACGTGGATCCTACAGCAGGCTCTTCCCCCTGTCATGAGTAATATAAGGTAGCCTGCAGAGACAGGCTGCGAATAGCCCTAGATGTCTGCAGCTACTGAAGTGCTAGGTGAGCCTGGTCTATTTCTCGCTTCAGTTCTGTTTAATGGGAGAATTTTAAAAAATATTGTTCAGGTCACATTGGTGTTATTGTAAAAATCTTAAACTATTCGGGAACTGACTAGGATTCTGCAAATTCCTCTCCTTGGTACCTAATCTGACCACCGTCTCCTAGGTCAACAGATACCTTCATCTGCCTCTTAGTTCTTTAACATTATGTCGATTTTTATGTCATTTCGGGTCCTGGGGGTGGGGAGAGAATCTATGGCAAAGGAAATTCATGAGAACAGGACAGCAAGATGTTTAGTTGGTCTAGAGTTTAACTGGCTGAGCAACTTGCCTATTTTTCTTCCTACTGACCTGGGCAATCAGGATCCGAAGTGAGAGTCATAAAGCCACGGTGGTTCAAAGCTAAGAGGATGCTTGAAATCACAACAGTAGGGGCGTTTCATTGGCCAGCTCAGCACCGGCGGCCCTGGTGGAGCTCTGTGGATAGGAATAGGGCACATTTAGGTTTCTGTGACTGGAGTGCCTTCAAAGGGCCCCGAGTTTCTGATCCATATGGAAGGAGTTTACACTGATCCTCCAAATCAGAGAAATTTGGGATGGGACAGTCTCCATCCTTTGTTTATAATTTCCAAAATGTTAAAAAGAATTCTCAGACAAATAGTAATTACAGGCCAACATTTTAATGAACTCAAGAATGAGGGAACTAGTAGGATGACAAAGCTGGTTCAAAGGAGGGTATGAGAAACTAATACATAGTCAATGAAAAATAAAGAATGCTGGACTAAGATTGGTAAGTTATAAAACAGGTTAATGTCCTACAAAGCCATAGAATCATAACGCTCTGGGTTGTGTTTCCTACTAGACAGAAATAAATTACATTCCTACCTGTCAAAAATCATTACATCTTATCAGTTTTCTACAAGCTTGTATAGAACTTTACAGTTTGGCCTCTCATCAGTAGTAAATAGTCAGATGATCCTTCGGTAGGCTTGGTAACAGCGCTTTGATATGACATGGAAAGGACATGCAGTCATCCATGTGCTTTCTTGCCAAGATTTAGTTATCAACACTGAGTAGCGCCCTTTCTTCTATATTCACGTAGCACTGTTTTACAAATTTGTTTTTATACTGTACTTCTCACTTAAAAATTTATATTTTATTACTTATGTTTTCCCATGTCATTCATTTTGTTCTTTGAAAATATAATTTTTAAGAGTTGTATAATCTGCATGGGTATATATATATATATTGAGTTACTTTTTCTCTTTTGTTAGACACTTACATGTGTGCTTTCTGTTACTGTGATAATGCTGTGATGGATACGCTTGTCCATAAAGCTTTGTCTGCACCTCTGCTTATTTCCTTAGAATAGGCTTTAGTATTTCCTATTAAGTAGGTGAGTTCACCCTTCAAAAGCTCAGATGAGGGGAGCTGAGATTTGATAAGAGGATCGGTAGTGTAGGGCGTTGCCTCTTCAAACGCCAGTCCTGGACCAGCAGCATCAGCATTGTCCAAGAACTTGTTAGAGACACACATTTTTGGACCCTATCCCAGAAACTCTGGGGGTGGGGCTCAGCAATCTGTATTTTAGAAGCCCGCCAGATGATTCTGATACACACAGAAGTTTGAGAACCACTGTTTTAGGGAACGTGAGCTTTGGAGTATAAAGAATGGAATAAAAAGGCTTCTCTAATAGCTACATGGTCAGGTTGCTGTTAGAAAGCATCACTCTGCCCTAAGCCATGTGATTGGGGTCCTGTCATCCCCCCCCACTATTTAGGTGTTTCAAAAGCAAAGAAGGCAGAGGAATAATTTTGTTGAAAGTTTTGTCTGTTTTCCCGTCTGGTTTGGTTAGTATTATTGTTATTATTAATATTGGCTGTTATTATTAGAGAAATTTAAGTGTTAGATAGGATAGTATTAAATGCCTAACTCTGGATGAAGGCTAATGAAGGATTCCAATGAATCCAGAATGATGTTAATGGTTTGGTAAAGTGACTTATGGATGTTTAAGGAGTAGGGTGCTTTCTAGAAAAAGAGCATATTTCTGCCAGAGAGAGGAGACTGATGAGGAGGTTGTGGTCATAAGGGAATGTGGGGTGTGTTCACGTGTTTGTATGTGTGTGTGTAAGAGAGAGAGGGAGAGAGAGAGAGAGGAGGGAGAGAGGAAGAACTACAGTCACTCTGTGATGGTACACAGGGGGTGTCCTTTGTAAATTAAATTGTATTGAATTGGTTGCGGTAATAGAATTCTGGGTTTGATAATTATGGAAGACGGCTGAGGTCAAATGGAGATAGAAATTCAGGAAGTTTAAGTTTGTATGATGTTTACATGGTGATCAACATGTAGGAAGTTTCAAAGGATGATCCAGATTCTGGACACATTTAGGAAGCTGGAAATGGTTCTTTGAGGCAGTAAATAGTGCCGGCAGAAATAAATAGTGAAAGGAAGATGATAATAAAGATGAATTATATGAACTTAATTTTTAGCCTTTCTTTGCCCTTGCTCCTTTCCCGCTACTGAGTAATGGTAGTAGGAGAAAGTAGCATCTACTGGAGAGGGAACAATAAAAGAGAAGTGATTTTTATTCTGTTTTGTTAGAAGAGTGCAATCGGAGGCAGTCTGGACAGGTAAGGCAGCCATAGAAGACAGGAATGAGGGAGACAGTATGTAGGCACTAGGCATTAAGGGATAGAAGAAGTAGTATTTTAGAAATAAAATTCTGTGATTTGAGTTTATAGCAACGTTTTAGTTTTTCACAACATGGCAAATCAAAAATTCCAAATGACATTCACACACTGAGCAAGTCCAGTAGAAAGCATTTAGGTGGTATTCAGTCTGTCTCTGTGGTAAATAACCCTGTTAGGAAGAGCCTTGTACAGAAAACTCGTCCATTTGGTTAGCGTGTTCATCGTTCATTAAACAAATACTTACTGTGTGTTTACTCAGTGCCAGGCACTGTCCTGAGGGTCAGGGGTAGCGCAGGAACATAGCAGTTTCTGACCTCTTGAAGCTCACGTTTTGGTTTAAGGAAGGAGAGCATATAAAAGTAAACACATGAATAATAGAATTTTACGCAAGGATAAATGCACTGACGTCAATTAAAGTAGGGGAAGGAAAGAGCAATGGGGACAGGGAAGGAGAGCTATTTTGATAGGGTCACCTGGAAAGGCCCTTCTGAGACTCTATTAGAGCTGAGACATGAATAATGTGAAGGTGTGAACCATGTGAAGTCCCCAGGGAAGAACATTGGGAAGAAGCAACAATATACAAGCAGAAATGAACTCGTGAGGTCAGAGACAAGAAAGCCCCTGGGGCTGGAGCAGAGTGAGTGAGTGAGCCTGAGCAGGAGGAGATCAGGCTGGAGAAGGTCAGCAACCAGATGCTCTAAGGCCTTGAGCGCTGAGGTTAGGGCTTTCGAGCATATTCTAAGGTGAAAGGGACCTCCTTGAATAAGTGCCTGGCCTACGGTTCTTAGGTGTACAATTTCTCTCTTTTAAAGATAGGACTTTTGGGATGGGAGGACATTTCCCCAGTGGGACTGGATCTTGAACAATATAATTCTATTAATGGGAAGTATGTTTTTATTTAATATGTATATAATTATGTATAATCTACATATTTATAGATATCTATAATAAATTAAAATGAATTATGCTTTAACATATTTTGATTTATAATAGATGTGATGCAGCTACATTTCTACTCTACTTACTCTGATTTTCAGAATCAAGAAAATCTCAAATCTGGAGAATCTAAAAAGTTTAGATGTCTTGGACCTTCATGGAAATCAGGTATTGTAAAGCCCTATCATTTCTTTGTTTTCTGAAAAAAAAGTCCAGGAAATTTGGCATTTTAAAAGTTTTAAGAATACTTACATTGAATTTTTCAAGAGTTACTTTACTGATTTTCTAAGGTATTAAGCCTATTTATATAAGATTTTGTAATTCCTCAGCAGTAAATGATAGATAAAACATTCTAAATCCTTATAGTTATGACAATTTTATTTCTTATTTAGTCATTTATTTATTTATTTATTTATTTATTTATTTATTTATTTATTTAGATTTTATTGTGGAAGGGGAACAGGACTTTATTGGGAAAGAGTGTGTACTTCCTGGACTTTTTTCCAAGTCAAGTTGTCCTTTCAATCTTAGTTGTGGGGGGCGCAGCTCAGCTACAGGTCCAGTTGCTGTTTCTAGTGCAGGGGGCGCAGCCCACCATCCCTTGTGGGCGTCAAACTGGCAACCTTGTGGTTGAGAGGACACGCTCCAACCAACTGAGCCATCTGGGAGCTCAGTGGCAGCTCAGCTCAAGGTGCCGTGTTCAAGTTTTTAGTTGCAGGGGGGCGCTGCCCACCATCCCTTGCGGGACTTGAGGAATTTAACTGGCAACCTTGTGGTTGAGAGCCCACTGGCCCATGTGGGAATCGAACCGGCAGCCTTCGGAGTTAGGAGCATGGAGGTCTAACCACCTGAGCCACCGGGCTGGCCCCTATTGACTTATTTTTAAAATACACATTATCCACCCCTTACTCAAGAACTAGAATATTTACTAATGACTTTCTAATACTTAGGCGTTTCTCCTTTATTTTGAAGTAATCACTTTTGGATTTCACATTTCTTATTCTTTTGTTAGTTATTGTTAGTGGGTTTTATCACATATTCTGTGATTCCCTGAAAATAAGACCTAGCTGGACCATCAGCTCTACTGCGTCTTTTGACGCAAAAGTTAATATAAGACCCGGTTTATATTACATTATGTTATATTATGTTATATTACATTACATTACATGACATTATATTATATTATACCGGGTCTTATATTAATTTTTGCTCCAAAAGATGCATTAGAGCTGATGGTCTGGTTAGGTCTTATTTTTGGGAAAACACGGTATGTGTGCCTAAATAATACATTGTTTAGTAGCACTGTCTTTTAATTTTAAAAAGGTATCATGCTATACAGTGTTGTCATCTAGTTTTTGTTTTTTGGGTACAATACTATATTACAGAAATTCATCTATTTTAACCAAGTAACTGTAGTTTGTTAGTTTTCACTGTTGTATGTTCCATGGTGTGGTTATATGAAAACTTTTCTTCTCCAGGTTATTATTGATTGGCATTTGGATTGTTTCTTTTTTGTTTTATTTTGTTTCCTATTGTACTTCCAAGAATGTTTTTGTACATGTTTTTTCCATATGCCATATGTACTCTGGGGCATAGACCTAGAAGTCAAATTGATAGCTCATTGGTTATTTAAATGTCTAATTTTAAAAGATAAAGCAGTGTTTTCCAAAGTAGTTGTAACAGTTTATACTCCCACCAGTAATGCATAATAGATTCTGTTGTTTCATATCCTTTTCAACATTTGGAATTGTCAGACTCCTTAATTTTTGCCAATTAAATTGTTATAAAGAGGTATCTCCTGGTGGTTTTAATTTCCATTTCCCTGATTACTGTATAATCGGGGCTTGTTATTCTGTTCAGTCACTGTGTCTACCCCCATATCTGTCTGTCTTAATTTCTCTATCTGGTTTGTTATGTTCCCCCTCCTTACTCACTTCTCTCAGAGCATCTCGGCTGTTTTGTAACCCTTTGCTCTTCCATTTTAATTTTAACCTTTGAAATGTGAGCATTTACTTACGAATAGCTACCCGAGCTACATACACATGCAGAAGGTAAAGCCTCTCCTGAGGGGTACGGGTTCCTTCTGGAATGATCCAGGAGTCCTTGCCTGGTGAAGAACAAGATCTGCCACTGCCACTTGCAGTTGGTCAGGCACAAATCTCAGTGTGTGATCTCTTTAGGCTTTCTAACAGCTGTTAGTCCCAGTACTTTTGGTGGAAATCAATGTAATTAATAAAAAACTTGATCAATCCAGACGGGCCACATCTGCCGGGTTCTAATCTCATCCTAGCCCCATCTGGGTGTCTATCCCTTGTGAGAGTGGTGGCCTGGGAATTGTCCAGCTCTGCAGGCTCTTTAGTGTCACTCTGTAGAGGGAAGTTACCAGTTAGATGGAGGTAGAAGGGGAAGAGGAATTAAAGAGTTTGTCAGTAAAAGATTATCATATGCAAAAGCACTGAAACTAAAAGCAACATGGTATTTTTTACTACGAGAGAATTTAGCAGGCCTTGGAGAAGTGAGAGATGAGGTGCGAGAGGCGGGTAGAGGCTAGATTGTGGAGAGCTTTGAATACCATACTAAGGAATTGCTATTTTATCCTGTAGTCCACTATTTTCAAACTATAAGTCCACTATTTAAAACTATTATGACTATAAGTGAACTGTTTTATGGCAGCAATTTTTCTTAAGTTTATTTAAAAATGTACATATGAGAAATAAACGCAATGTGGTTTCCACATTATAATATACCTTTAAGAATTCATGGGCATTACCCAAAATCTATAAGAGCACCTGATAAATAAATAACATATCACTTGATCTGTATGTTATGTCTAGGAATTATTTACCAATCATTATGTGGATGAAAAATGCTCTTATTGCTTGCTAGATGACCTGTGGTTATGTGACTTATAATTTCTACATATGTTTGTGATAGTATAAGTATTAAGACTAAACATTTGTACCACACAAATTATTTCTCAAGGATCTATAACAACAAGAAGGAAGTTTTAAATGAAAATCTGAGTCTTGTTTCAAAATATCTAAATCCAATAAACAGACCTTGGGAGTATTTCAAAGTAAAGGCAGTCTTGGTGACCTTAGGTTTTTAAAATGCTGGGAGATAAACTATTCAAGATGAAACAATGTCCAGCTCTTAAAAAATTTCATCAAGTAGTTAAAAAACTAAAATAAAATTACATGAATAATTTTTGTCTCTTGAACTTATGTTGTAAATAAAAATGATACTTGGTGTGCATTGTGGAATAAAATGCAATTGGCTTACGGATGTAAAACATTCTGAGGAATGATGATAGTGTTTGAGAAATAGATTGGGGAATGGAAAGAGATGGAGGGAGATGAAACCAGAGACAGAACAGTTGCGAGTGTAATTCAGTTATCTTTGTGAGAAGGGATAATCGCTTGAACTAAAGCTGTAGCAGTAGGGATATCAAAAGGCGGCAGATTGGATAAGTATTTAAAAAGTAGAAACATCGTGATATAGCAATTGGTTATATGTGAGTAGTGAAGAATGCAGAGGAATCTGGGAGGTTGACTCTTAATTTCTGACCTAAATTTTGTTTGGTTTACCAGAATTTGTTCTCTTGGTATATGCTTGCTTTAACATGGACACAGATGTGCTTCAAGAATCTGTTCTTTGAATGACATCTTTTCATTCAGGGAGAACTTGCCCTTTCTGTGGTTGCTTGTCTGAAAGCAGACATTTGCCCCTTCAGTACTGCTGAGTAAGAAGCTTGTCTTCACCGAGTGAGAGGGATCTCGGTTATTCTTATATAAAAGATACGGCTGGAGTATCCAGCTTTCCTAGGTGTGTTAAGAAGCTATCTTGGGACCCTCTCTCTGATTAGAGGGACCCGTAATTGGGCTTTGGAACATTCCTATCATATTTTCTTCTTGCTATGAAGTTTATTAACTAATCAAGAACTATGCTCTCACTCTACACCACCCTTTGCCTGAAGTGTTTTATCACGTACTCTATGCTTTTGGCTTTGTCCATGGCTGCAGTGAGTAATAGACTATTCCATCAGAGATGTTGCATATGATTCTGGCCTGTTCGATTGTAAACCAATCTGAACAATATCCCCAGTGATTTTTTTATTATTATGATTACAGGTCGCTACCTATATATTAGAATTACCACTGTTTCTTTTCAGACTTACCAAACCGAAAGGAAATTAAAATGTAGGCATTCTCATTGTAAGTCCCACTGGTACCAGATGGAATTGGGGAAGTGTAGTTTTCTAAAAGAAATGCCCCAGGATAATTAGCAGAAAGGGGAAGACACCACACACAGGTCATACAACAATTGTGCCCTTCATTCCATATATTTATCTTTCTTGAACTCAGGAAAGTTTTATTTTATATATTTAAATATTGCTTTTCCATGTATGTTTGTTACATCTATATACTGTCTGTTTTCCATATTCTCATCTTATCTTTTATGCTTTCTAACTCTATTTTTCCTTAGAATTTTAGGAGAATTTCTCAAGCTTAGGCTGACATTACTGATTTTATGCAGTGTCTACTTTACTTTTTGCTAATTCCATACATTTCAAATGCTATCACCTATTTATTTTGAAGTATTTTTGTCCAACTTTTATTATTTAGTTCTGTCATCTGCAAATACTGATAGCCTTGTTTCTTTTATAATTTTTATTTATTTCCATTTTACATTAGACCACAAATCTTAGGACAAATTTTAAAGCATGATCAAATGTTACCTTTATATATCATTGAATTTACAATAAACATACTTAGGTTTCTCATCTCAAACCTATATGGAATCCACATAGTATTTCTCGAATATAAGAGAAGGTCCAAATAACAACATAGAAACTGTATTATAAATCTAAAAAAAAGTTCCTTTACCCAACATCTGCTTTTGAAGTCTTAAATAATAAATTTCAAATAATGGTATAGATGAGAAAATTAACCTCTTGTGATTGTGAAATTTATTTTTTTTAATGTTCAGGAGAACAATGTTATGTGTATGATTCATTATTACTTAGGTATGTTACATTAAAAGGTTGACAAAGTCCCCGCAAGGACCCCCACTTCTGTGCCACATAGAAACTCATCCCATTGTGCTTTGCTTTGCAATATGACAATAACAGGGGCCTCAGAATCACGTTGAGCTCTTATCACGTCACGGGACTAGCTTTTACTTACCTTTACCTTACCTTACTGTGTAACTTGAACTCTTCGGCTGCCGGGCAGTGCATCTGTGCATGTGAGAGCACTGCATGATTCAAGCCTTCTCATTCTAAACAGTGTCCACCATATTGCCCCTGACTAAACATTATCTGCCTCCTCTGCTCAGCACTTCCACTAATAAAGAATAGCCATCCTCACCCTCCACTGGGGGTGCTAGTTCCTTGAATCTTTTTTGTTCGGACTCTTGGTTGCTCTCAGGATGCTTTGGCATAAATGGAATTTACAAGGGGAACTTGGAATAATTTCTTTTCTTTGCCTTTTCACTCGGAGGGCTCTTTCTATGTCAAAACATTGTGAGCTCATGCCATTGGCTCACAGTAAGTTTCTGTTTGGCAGGTAGTGTGTATACTTCTTGTCACCTCCATGGGACCAGGCGTGGTGTTAGGCACTGAGAGATGCCCCAAATGATGGGCTTTTTGATTATTTGATAACATTTACTTCAAATATTTAATGTAGTCAAATTATAAAATAAATTTCTTTAGTTAATTTTCACAAGTTAAATGACTTCATATTGTCTACAACAGAGGATATTGGAAATAGATTTTTAAATGTCTTTGTATAAACTTGTCACTGAGTCCAGTGGCTAGATATTTTATTTTTAAGGTTTTTATAACATACATATCTGAGATTGATGCCTGCTAATCATCCCTTCCTCATTTTTAACAGATTACCAAAATCGAAAATGTCAATCACTTGTGTGCTTTGAGAGTTTTAAACCTTGCCAGGAACCTTTTAAGTCATGTTGACAATCTTCACGGGCTGGAGTCCCTCACGGAACTCAACCTGCGACACAATCACATCACTTTTGTGGTGAGTGTTAAAGTGGCATCAACATGTGCTTTCAGCTTCTCTTTTAAGGAAACGAAATACATGTTATATCATTGCTTCAGGCAAAATAAGCGTCTAAGGTAATTTAGTGGTTTTTTTTCTGAATTTAAATTGTGCATATAATTATTAGGATTTATGATTTTTCAATTTGGGAACTGTTGAGGTATTTTCTGTTTTAAAAGATAAATATAAAATTAAAAACAGAATAGAAATATTATCAGTAAATGAATCAGCTAGTATAAATGTACATTGAATCCCTTCCTGTTTTGTCGTGGGTATAGAATTAATAAGAAAGGAGGTACTTGGTGATTGGAAGTAGATGTAGCGTTGCGCCAAGAGGGAAACACCTCGGAGGCTGAGAGCTACGAAGACATGCATACGTATTATATTCTTTGCAGGTTTTAAAGGGCAGCTTGGTCTAGTGAAAGAGCATTGCCTAGGGCATCAGAGGCCTACTTCTGGTCTTAGCTTCCTCTCTCATTAGTTGTGTGACATGGGGTAAATCACTTTAATGGTGGAAGCCTCAGTTTACTTTTCTCTAAAATGAGGGCATTGGACGGACTAGATTCTCTCTCGGGTCCGTTTTGGCTTGTTGACTCTGAAAAAAGTCAAAGATGGAGGAGAACAGGCCTGTGAGCAGGAGGAAAAATGTTAGTTTTGTGGAGGCAAAACTACAGAAAGGCAACTCGGGAAGTCTGAAGATAAACCTTGTTAGATGTATAGTTTTACTCAACTTCAGCAACTACATAACAGCTGACACTCAGGTACTTTGCACGGGGCATGTATGAAGAGGACTAGAAATCTGGCTTTCCAGCTGTATGATATGATACAGACGAAGAAGACGTCTAATGATTAATGAAAACATTTGTTCCTTTAACAAGTTTCTTTTGCTTACATGCAATAGGAAAACTACTTTAGGTTCTCTGGATATCATTTAAGCACTCTTAAAGGCACAATCTAACTCTTTTTCAAGACACTGAGTTCCTTAGTAAATAGTTAAGCGTACTGTAAGTGGTACACTTGAGTACCACTGGGGGACAGATGAAGTTTTCTTTCCAGGCCTCATTGTACTGACTGGTTTCATTTGGAAGCTTCCCAGAAGATCTGAGCCATGTAATGCTCACATCTCCTAAGAGGTTGGGATAATTTCAGAACCTTCTCCAAGTCGTGGATTTACTCCAGAGCCTATAAATTCTGTCAGGTCCTCCCCAGATTGGATTTAAATATTGGAAATGGCTTGTTTATTTTAAAAGACAATCAGATTGAGTTAATCTGTGACATTGTTCAGTCTCTAGGAATTGCTCAGGCTGGACTTCGTATGCCATCAAGACACTGGGTACGGTCAGAACCCCAAAAATCTTTGGTAGAGTGGGGCACAGAAATCTACTGGCCTGAGCATATTCCTGTCTGTATTTTGTCTTTCATTTGGAAAGTGCATTATGCATATCCAGGAAATTGCTTACTGAATTTCCCGTTGAGTATTATGTCTAATCATCACTGTTTGCTTAGGCAGCAGTAAACATCTGACGGAAAAGGAAATTAATTTCTAAAAGTTAAAAAGATTCAGTAAATAGTATACATATGGTATCATTATCATGTCAAGTATCTTGCATATTACTTTATAGGAAATTATGAGTATATACATATAAGGATAAATAAGAAACATTATCCAACTCTTACTTGTTTCGTTTTCAAAGCATTCTTTTCCTAAAAGAACCAAGAGACTTTTAAATTTGAGGATTCTTTTTTTGTTTTGTTTTTTCATGAGCTCATCTTTTCTCCATGGTCAGTTATCCACTTATTCTTTTTACGTGTTTTTTTTTCTTTCATGGTTTTGGTTTTTTTCAATGGCTGGCAATCCTTAAATGAAGACCATCTTAAGTAGCGGCTGGGTCTCCTGTGCACCTGAATGGATCTTTTTAACCATAACATCTCTCCCTTGAATGATTACTAGATTTGTGTAAGTTGCTGAATCTCACACCTTGACAGACTTCCCTTTAGAGTGAGTAGAAGGGAAAAGGCAGGCTCACTCTGTAATTGCCAAAGTAAGAAAGACTTTGGGGGTAGAAGGACCTTAATATCTTTTGTGCCAGGTGAAACTGCCATTCCTCCCCACTCTGGTTCTGCGATAGCAGTTATTAACCATCTCCACAGATAAAAGCCCCACACGCCCCATTCTTCCTTAATAGATAGTTCTGTTTTGTTTAGAGAGCAGATCCTGAGTCTCCAGCTGTGGGTTTCCTCAGGCAGCTGCTGTGTGCGTGGCTGTGTTTGCACATGACAGCGGTGGGAGGGGGCTGGGGTGGAGTGGGTTTGTTGGTATCCAGGAATAGTTGTGGAGTAGACATACCTTTAATTACACACCCGCTTGATTAGCCACAGTGAAGCAAGGTCCCAGCCTATTCTTTGTATGTACCGACTCCAGCATGGGGTACGATGGGATCCTGTCAGAAAGAAAGGCTGTTCTGTCTGTACTGCAGCATGTCTTGCCAGTTCTAAGATGCAGTGTTTAGTATTATCTCCAGTAAGACCCCACCTGCTTTCCAGCGTCCTGAAATTCATCACAAACGTTGATGTGTTAATGACAGCTCTTTTGTTTTAATGATTTCCATAGATTTATTTAGTGTGTGTGTGTGTGTGTGTGTGTGTGTGTGTTTGCTTTACCCATTGAATCTTGGGAAGGTCATGAAATAGATGCATTACCTATTTCACCATTTTATCAGAAACCTCCTTCTTTTATGTTTTTGATGCAGAAAAGTTATGGTTTGTTTGTATTGTAGTTAAATTAATTGGTCTTTTTCTTGAAAATTTTGTAAATTTTAAACCAGACGTCTTTTTAGTTTTTTTTTTTTTGTCTAAAAATATTTTTTAATTCAATTCTTTTTAATTAATTGGGGCGACAATTGTTAGTAAAATTACATAGATTTCAGGTGTACAATTCTGTATTACATCATCTATAAATCCCATTGTGTGTTCACCACCCAGAGTCAGGTCTCCTTCCATCACCATATATTTGATCCCCTTTACCCTCATCACCCACCTCCCACCCCCTTACCCTCTGGTAACCACTAAACTACTGTCTGTGTCTATGAGTTTTTGTTTCTCATTTGTTTGTCTTGTTCTTTTGCTGTTTTTGGTTTATATACCACATATCAGTGAAATCATGTGGTTCTCTGCTTTTTCTCTCTGACTTATTTCGCTTAGCATCATACTCTCAAATCCATCCATGTTGTCACAAATGTTCCTATATCATCTTTTCTTACTGCCGAATACTATTCCATTGTATATATATACCATAACTTCTTTATCCATTCGTCTATCGATATATATATACCATAACTTCTTTATCCATTGGTCTATCGAATGACATTTTGGTTGTTTCCATATCTTGGCCACCGTAAACAAAGTTGCAATGAACATTGGAGCACACGTGTCTTTGTGTATAAATGTTTTCAGATTTTTGGGTAGATACCCAGGAGAGGGATTGCTGGGAAATATGGTAATTCTACTCACAATTTTTGAGGAACCTCCACACTGCCTTCCATAACGGCTGCACCAGTCTGCATTCCCACCAACAGTGTATCAGGGTTCCTTTTTCTCCACAGCCTCTCCAAAACTTGTTACTATTTGTCTTGTTGATGATAGCTATTCTGACTGGGGTGAGATGATATCCCATTGTGGTTTTTATTTGCATTTCTCTGATGATTAGTGATGTTGAGCATTTTTTCATATGTCTATTTGCCATTTGTATGTCCTGTTTGGAGAAATGTCACTTCAGGTCCTCTGGCCATTTTTTCAATTGGGTTGTTTTTTTCGTTGTTGAGTTTCATGAGTTCCTTGTATATTTTGGATATTAGCCCCTTATCGGAGGCACTGTTGCAAAAATCTTCTCCCATTCAGTTGGTTGCCTCTTTATTTTGTCAACTGTTTCTTTTGCTGTGCAGAAGCTTTTAAGTTTCATATAGGAATGAAGAAGTTAAATTATCACTCTTTGCAGATGACATGATGCTGTATATAGAAAACCCTAAAGACTCCACCAAAGAGCTATTAGAAACAATCAACGAATACAGGAAAATTGCTGGCTACAAAATCAATGTACAAAAGTCCATTGCATTCCTATACACTAACAATGAAATCTCAGAAAAAGAAATACAAAAAACAATTCCTTTTGCAATTGCACCAAAAGGAATAAAATACCTAGGAATAAACTTAACCAAGGATGTGAAGGATCTATATGCTAAAAACTATAAGATATTTTTGAAAGAAATTGAAGAAGACACAAAGAAATGGAAAGACATTCCATTCTCATGGATTGGAAAAATTAAAACAGTTAAAATGGCCACATTATCTAAAGCGATATACAGATTTCATGCAATCCCCATCAAAAGCCCAATGGGATTTTTTAAAGAAATAGAACAAAAAAATCATCAGATTTGTTTGGAACCACAAAAGACCCCTAATAACCAAAGCAATCTTAAGGAAAAAGAACAATACTGGAGGTATCACAATCCCTGATTTGAGCTTGTACTACAGGGCTACAATAATCAAAACAGCATGGTCTTTTTAGTTTTTATGATATCTTTCCCTTTTAAAAAATTATGCAACCCCAAAAGAATAGGAATACCATTTGTATATCCACCAATCAACTTAATAAATAAAAACCTTTCAAATATAATGGAGGCCTTCCATGTAGCCGTCCACCATCACATTCCCTCCCTCCTTTACAGAGGTAGCCACAGTTCTGAATTTAGTGTTTATTCCCATGAATATCTGTTTCCTTTTCCTATTTATATATTTGTGTATATATATATACATATATGTGTATGTAGTATATATATATATATATATATATATATATTTGTGTATATATGTATCACTAAACAATATGAATGAATTGCCTGCTTTTAAATGTTCTGTAAGTGGTATCGTACTGTACATATCTTCTGTAACCTGCTTTTATTAACATTATACTTTGAGATTTATCTATGTTGATACCTATATCTCTGGTTCACTAATTTTCATTTTTATATAGTATTATATGGTATGATTGTAATGAAGTATTTATTCTTCTATTAATGGACAGTAATATTATTTCTAATTTTTTTCTATTTAAGAAGTGGTGCAAATAACATTTTTGTTAATGTCTTTTTGTGTATGTATGACAATTTATCTAGGTCAGTGGCTTTCAGACATTTTTGGCCATGATCTATGGTAACAAATAAAATTTCCATTGAAATCCAATTATTAAATACATATTTATATGGATACATTATAAATAATGGAAACAAGTATTTCATGAAACCTACCTTTAGTGCAACCCATTCTGGGATATCCTATTTAATTCTATTGTATCTTATTAAAAAATATTGAGCTAAAAAAAATGTTGGTCTCAACCTACTGAATTGATTTCTTGATCAATGAAAAATTGGTTGCAACCTGCATTTGAAAAACAATGCTCACTGGTGGATAGTTGGGGGAAGCGTAGCTGTGTGCCAGGGTTATACACATTATTTTACTTTACCCCAAGGTGGTTGTACCAAATGACATTTCCATCAGCATGACCTGAGAATTCCTTTAACTTCACATCTTTGGCGACACTTGATATTGTCAGACCTTTTAATCTTTGCCAATCTTTTAACTATGAAAATATATTACAATGAGATTTTATTTTGAATTTCCAATGATGCTGAATGCCTTTCATCTTTTTTCTTTTCCGATACTGTGAATGGCCTTATCCTTTGCCCATTGAAATAACAGGGTTTTTTGTTTGTTTGTTTGTTTTTTTACCTTTTCCTGTTAAGAAAGAAACAAATTTCTTTGGTTTCTGCGTTTCCAGGAAAAGAAATAGAAATCATGAATAGTTTTCTTTATTGTTTCTGTTTTTTTGTTTGAAAAATAATTCTTTGTAGGCTACGGACATAAAGATATTTTTCTATATTGTCTAACAAAAGTTTTAAAGTTATTCTTCACATGTAGGTGTTTCATCTATTTGGAATTGTTTTTTGCCTGGTGTGAAGCTGTAACCCAATTTTATTTGTTTCTCTCATATGGATTACCAATTGTTCCAGCACCATTTATTGAAAAGTGAATTCTGTCTTTCCCTCTCCCCTTGGTAGTATCTCCCTCCAGCAAATTAAATATCCACATATTCATTGGTCTGTGCCTGGCCTCTCTGGTCTGTTTAACTGATCTCTATCCATGTTTCAGTATAACATTGTCTTAATAATCGTAACTTTTTATTATGTCCTCGAGCTAGTAGAATGAGGTCCCCAATCTTCCTTTCTCTTTTCTTTCCTTCCTTTTCCTTCCTTCATTCCTTCCTTCCTTTCTTCCTACCTTCCTTCCTTCCTTCCTTCCTTTAAAAAAATCATCTTGGTCCTTTCTTCTTCTATATACATTCTAGAAATAGCATGTCAAGTTTCACAAATAACCCTACTGGTCTGTTTAATTGGAATATCTTTGAAGTAATTGACATTTTTATGATATCAAGCCTCCAATGTAATATGAACAGCATGTTAATATGAATGGCATAATATGAATACAGCACATCTTTCAATTCATATATGTCTGATTTAATGATTTTATACTTTTCTCCATAGGTAGCTTATTTAAAGTTTTTTTTTAGATTTCTCCCCAGATATCTTATACTTTTTTGTTGCTATTGTAAGTTTTTGGAGCAGAAATTGGTTTCTGTTACTAGTATATAGAACCACAGTTGGTTTTCATTTATTGGTTTTACATATAGCAACCTTGCTCTAACACTTAATAATTCTAATAATATGTCTGTAGATTATCTTAGGTTTTTTTATTTAGACCATTACAATTTTTTTGCAAACAATAGTAGTTTTCCCCTAATCATTATAGATTTGTTTTTTCTTATTTGACTGAGCTGGACTGAACTTCCGGTTTGGCTGAACCTCCAGCACAAAGTTGGATATAGAAGCAAAAGTGCCTTACTTCTTGATTTTAAAGGACATGCATTACTAGCTATGTTTGCCAAATGCCATTTATCAGACTGAATACATTACATTATTCTCTTTTTAGTGTGCTTAGAGTTTATATTATGAATGGTTGTTGGGTTTTATTAAGTGACTTTTCTACAACTCTTAGATTGATCATATGGGTTCTGAAATCTATTAAATTTGCATATTACATGACAAGATTTTGTAAAGATAAGTTATTTTAGCATTTTTGGTCATTATGTATATTATAAGCTATATTTCATATACATTCTTGATTTTGTTCACTAATATTTTATTCACAATATTTACATCTATGCTAATAATTGAGATTGGCCTGTAATTTCTTTTCTCTTTATTGTTTTCTGGTATAGAGGTCATACTAGCTTCATCAGCTAAATTGGCAGGGCGTCTTATTTTGATATTCTGTGATGCCCTATTTTGGATTTCTATTTAGTATAAATCTCAATTTATATGAGATAAAGATGATCTGTTCCTTAAATATTTGGTAGAACTTATCTGTTAAATAGTCTGGGTAGTTATAAACTTTTGACTCAGTAATAATAGTGGGCATCAGTTTTGATATGTTATAGTTTCCTTTCCTCTAAATTCACTTTTGTGTGTGTGTGTGTGGCTGCTCTATCTGTAGTCATTGCCCCTTGTCACTTCTAATAATGCTTATTTATACTTTCCTTATTTATACTTGCCTGAAGTTTGTTTATTTTACCAGTACTTTCAAAGAAGCAGCTTTTGGCTTTTTTGAACCTCTCTTGAAGCTTTGAAAAATGTTATTTTATTGATTTTTGTTCTTATCTATTATTTCCTCTGTTTTCTTTCTCAAGTTTTATGTTGGATATTTGATACATTAATTTTTAGTCTTTTTTATTTTCTAATATTATATAAGCACTTAAGGCTAATTTCCCTCTAAGAACCACTACAGTTTCTTCTCATAAGCTTTAAAATTTAATATTTTTATCATTTAGTTACAAATATGTTCTAAGTTCTATTATGACTTCTGTTATTTTGATCCATGTGCTATTTAGAAGTATATATTTTTTGGTATGTATGGATTTCTTATTGTTTTTCTGTCATTCTTTTCTAATTTAATTGCACTGTAGCCAGTGAATGTGGATTATATGGAATTGGTTCTTTGATGTTTGTTGAGGTTTGCTTTATTGCCTTGTTAATATTACAGTCAATAGTTACTATTAATATATTTGCCTTGTATGTGGTCAGTATTTGAAGCTATGTTTCTAGGTGTACATAGTTTAAAACTGATGCATCTTCTTGGTAAATTGTTCCTTTCATCAATATCTATTAACTGTATTACTAACTCCTTCACTGAGCAAGTATTTTATGAGCATGGGCTATATGCCAGGCACTGTTCTATTAGGTTGGTGCAAAAGTAATGGCGGTTTTTGCAATTATTTTTAAACTTTTAAACTGCAGTACTTTCGCACCAACCAAATAGGTATGTAGAATATATCAGTAAGCTAATAATAGTTCTTGCCTTAACATTTATTTAGTCTAATGTTAATACCAGCTTTCTTTTGTTTTTTTCCTCATATATCTCTTTTATTCCTTAACCTTTTTAAAATTTTGACATAATTGCAGAAAATGTTGCAACAATAGTGTAAAGAACTCTCAGTATGTTTCACTCAGATTTCTTAAATGATAACATTTAGTGCATTTGCTTTATCCGCTCTCGCTTGTTCTCTTTCCCTCTCTTTATATCTACTAATCTCTCTATTTTTTTCTAAACCATTTATGAGTAAGTTGCAGAAATGATGCCCCTTTATCTCCACATACTTCACTGTGTTTTCCTAAAAACAAAGAATTTTCCTACATATCCACATTATAGTGATCAAAATCAGGAAATTAACATTGATACAATACTATTACCTAATCTGTAGGTTCCATTCACATTGTCCCAGTTGCCTCAATAGTGTCCTTATAGCAAAATGAAATCCAAGATCATGCATTGCGTTCAGTTGTTGTTATCTCCCTGGTCTTCTTTAATCTGCAAATGTACCTTAGTCTTTCTTTGTATTTCATGACATTGAAAAATTTGAAGACTTAGTTTATTATTCTGTAGAATGTCCCTCAGTTTGGGCTTGTCTAATGATGTTTCCTCATGATTAGATTCAGGTTATGTACTTTGGACAGGAATATCAAGAGAAATAATGCTGAGATATTTGAATTGTATTAAGTCCTTTAACTCTCAACCTTTTTCTTGTAAAGAATTCATAACTCCTTTTCAAATTGGAGTAACATTAGTTAAAACAATACATGCGTTTCAGCAGTGCAACATTATAATTCAGTATCCGTATACTCTATAGTGTGCTCACCATCAAAAATCTAGTTTCCATTGGTCACTACGTGTTTGACACCTTTACCCATTTTAGCCTCCCCTCCCCTTCCCCTCTGGTAACAACTAAGTTGTCTGTATCTATGAGTTTGTTTTTTGTTTGTTTGTTTGTTACTTTTTTCTTTTATACACGTATTCCGCATATGAGTGAAATCATATGGTTTTTGTACTTTTCTGTTTGACTTACTTCACCTAGCGTAATACCCCCAAGTTCCATCCATGTTGTCCCAAATGGCAATATTTCATCTTTTTTATGGCTGAGTAGCAATTAGGCAAGAAAAATAAATAAAAGGCATCCAAATTGGAAAGGAAGGAGGAAAACTGTCATTATTTGCGGATGACATGATTTTATGTATAAAAAAACCCTAAAGACTCCACCAAAAACCTGTTAGAAATAATAAACAAATACAGTAAAGTTTTAGGATACAAATTCAATGTACAAAAATCTGTTGAGTTTCTATGTATTAAAAAGGAGCTATCAAAGAGAAATGAAGAAAACAATCCCATTTAGAATTGCAAACAAAGAGTAAAATGCCTAGGAATAAGCTTAACAAAGGGGATGAAATACCTATGTACCGAAAACTGCAAGACATTGTTGTAAGAAGTTGAAGCAGACACGACTCCTTTTTCACCGCAGAATCTGAGAATCTGTCTTCTAACCAGAGAGTATTCTGTTGTACTGATTGTGTTTACTGATATATTTAAATTCATAACTAAAGTGTTTCTCATGCTTTTTATTTGTCCTGCTTTTCCTCTGCTTTCTTTTCTTGGGCCTTATTTCAGGTTGAGGGCATTTTTGCTATTCTTTCTTATTCACTTTAATGGTTACTCTTAACATTTTAAAATACACACTTGATTTAAATCACACACTTGAGGTAATGCACATCCCTACCCTATTCTCAGATAAGGACCTTAGAATCATTTAGTAGTAACCCTCTCCCATTTTACATGTTTTTATTGCCTAGTATTTTCTTTAGAACTTTTTACTCCACAAATGAGATATTTTAATTGCTGTTGTTTTCAGTCAATGCTTATTTAGATTCACCCACATGTTGGTTTAGGCTTACCACTCCTCCCAAAATATATAATTTAGAAAATTTTCCTTTAAGGTGATTCTGAGGGTAGTAAACGCTCTCAGTTTTTGTCTAATAATGTGTTTATTTTATTCATGATGGTTTGACTTGGTTGACAGTTATTTTTCCCCTCGATGTTTGAAGCTCGTATTCCATTTTCTTTGGCCTTCTATTATTGTCATTAAATTGTCTACTATCATTTTTTTGTAGGCGGTCTTCTTTTCCTCTGGTTGCTTTTAGGATTATAGACTTGCTTTTTGAATTCCTTCTGACACACTGTGATGTGTATTGACGTGGAACTACTATCTTTCACCAATTTGAGACACATTTTTCCATATTTCAACAACTCTGCATATGTCTTACAATCTATGGCATCTTAAAAAATCTATTGGACAGGCTCCAGTCATTTCATTGCCTAAATGTATGTGAATGTGGTTATACCTGTTTATACTATTGTCATTTCAATTGTTGGTACAACATGTTTTGAATTTAATCATTCTTTAAAATGTATTTAAAAAGATTGCATCATGATTTGGCATTGAAATGAAACGTTACTCAGTTCAAAAAGGTATGGAAATAGAACAGCAAAGACATAAGTTTAATATTAGTGAACCTTTTTTTTTTGTGGAGAAACAATTGCAATCCCACATTTCCTGCTAATTAGCAATCAAATGTTTTAAAGGGAAGATAACCATATTTGGTGAGGCTGTGTTATATTTTGTTACTGAGATAGGCTTAGAGAGGTTGCTTCTCACATGCCAGGCAATGCAACTAAAGACAGGAGAAACTGATGGAACTCCTTTGAACAGATGAGAGAAATTTCACAGCAACAAAAGGCTATGTGAATAATTCATGCTGGTGCCTTAGTCCATTCAGACTGTTATAACAAAATCCCATAGATTGGGTGGCTTATAAACAACAGATATTTATTTTTCACAGTCTGGAGTCTAGGAAGTCCAAGATCAAGGTGCTAGTATGGTTTCATTTTGGTGAGAGCCCTCTTCTGGTCCGTAGCGGGTGCTTTCTCACCATGCCTTCACATGGTGGAAGACGCTCGAAATCTCTGCGGTGTTTCTGTAATAAGGCACTTATCCTGTTCATGAGTGCTCCACCCTCCAGACTTAAGCAAGGGCCTTTTTGACATCCCAGGCTCCGAATACCATCATCTCTGGGGGTTAGGATTTTAACACATGACTGTGGGGAGGCACAAACATTCAGACAATAACACTGGTGTTTCTTTATCCATATCAAAACATAAAGAATGGGGTCAGCAGCTGGAAAGAAAATCCTGTGGCCAGTAACGGAGCCCCCTTTAGTATGTACTGCATCCCCACTGTTTCTGATGGCACGGAAGACAGTTCTGTGTGAAAAGCGCAGACATTGTTACCTACTGAGTCAGAAGTTGGATTCTAAATATGAAGTCTTTTCTTCCTACTCTATTGAGATATAATTTAGATACAGTAAAACTCACAAATCTTAACTGTACAGTTTATTTATATACACATATATGGGGGTGCCAAAAATAATTATACAAATGGACACTTTTGTCAGCGTTGCTCAAGCTGTAGTTCACCGTATTCAGAAGTGTCTGGATGCTGACGGTAACCACTTTGAGCACCTCTTGTAATTGCAGAATAAAATGTGTATACATTTTTTGGCAATATATATATATATATTTATATAGAGAGTGTATATATAACAAATGAATATATATTCATTTGTCTACCACACAGATCAAGATAGGAAAAATTTCTGTCACTCCAGAAAGTTCTCTTGTGCCTCTTTCCAGTCAATGCCTTTCTCTACTCCGGAGGTTTCCTGACTTCTGTCCCCACGGATTAATTTTGCCTATTTTTGAACTTTTTGTAAAGTGTGTGTGTATGTTTGTGTGTGTGTGTGTGCGCACGTGTATGTGTATGCACACAAAATTCAATTCAATGGGTAAAACAAGATCTTTTATATGTATTATATATTTGTATTTAATATATATAATATGTATTCTTTTGTGTACTAAACATAATTTTTTGATATTAATCCACTTTGCTGTGTGTATCAATAGTTTTTAACAAAATTGCTGAATTGTAGTCATTGTCTAAATACAATACAGTTTGCTTTTTCATTCTTATGTTCACAGCCATCTTGGTTATTTCTAAGTTTTGGCTTTTGCAAATAAAGCCGCTATGAATATTCTTGTAGTATTTTATGTATTTATTTTGCTGGACGTATCCCCTCATTTCTCTTAGCTAAATACATACAAGTGTCATTACTGAGCCGTAAGGTTGGTGGATGTCTAAATTTATTAGAAAATGCCAAACAGTTTTCCAAAAGTGATTATACCACGTTTCACCCCCACTAGCAATAAAGGAGAGTGCCCATTGCTCCATATCCTTGCCAGTGTGTGACAGACAGTCTTTATAGTTTTAGTGATTTTAATTTGTGGTTTTAATTTGCAGTTCCTTGATGACTAATGATTCTGAACATTTTTCGAGTACCTGTTGGCAATTCTGACATACCCTTTTGTGAAGTATCAGTTCAAGTCTTTTGCCCATTAAAACAATTGGGTTGTTTATCTTTTTGTTATTGAGTTGTAATAGATCTTCATGCTAGATTTAGGTTCTTTGCTTGGTATATGTATTGAGTGTATTTTCTGCATGGCTTGCCATTTTGCTTTCTTAATAATGTTTTTGATATGTGAAAGCTTTAAATTTTAGTGACGTGCAGTTTATCAAATTGTTTACTTTTCTCATTAGTGCTTTTTATCCTGTCTAAGAAGTCTTTGCCTGTCTCAGTGTCATGAATATGTTCTCCTCTGTTTTCCTCCAGATGTTTTATAGTTTTACCTTTCATTTTAGGTCTGCAATCTGTGTTTAATTAAATTTTCTGTATGATGTGAGGTAGGGATATTTATTTGCTCCATCACCTTTTCTTGAAAAGATCCTGTTTCCCCGACTGAATTGAATTGGTGTGTTGGTTGAAATTGAGTTATAATCAAATGAATCTTTTTTTGGACCTTGTATTCTGTTCCATCTATTTGTCTACCATTATGCCATTGGTAGACATTATGCCAAATGTCTACCATTTGTCTACACTGTCTAACTAGTCAAGTCTTATAGTAAGTGGAGACATTTTGGGAGTTCATTTATTTAATTAATTTATTTTACTTAACTTTTAGGTATGCATAAGAATGATATTAGGTAAAATATATATGTTAAATAAATCTAAAAGAGCTCTTTCAGTAATAATGAAATAAAAATTCTAAGTGATAGATTATTTTATTATTGGTTAATCATAAGTTGATTTTCACTTAAGTGTTACATAAAATAATTGTAAGGTGGTATCTTAGATTTGATTAAATATGGTAATTTTATTAGCATACTGGATATTTCTATTTCCTGAATCTGCAGATTCTTATCTTTCATTAATTATGGGAACATCCTGAGTCTTTATTTTCAAATGTTACCTACTCCTATTTCCTCTCTTTTTGCTTCTTACATACCTGCAAGGCACAGTGTGCACCTTCATGTTTTATCCTTTGTTTCTTAAAAGTTTTGTTGTTCTTATCTCTCTCTGCTACATTTCTGCATTTTTTACTTCTTTAGTGATGTCTTCCAGTTCAGTAGCTTCTCAGTTTTGTCTAATCTGATTTTCCGTGTATCCATGGTGTTTTTAGTAATGGCCATTATTTTTTGTAGAAGTTTGTTTTCATAAATGCTCAGATCTCTTTATTTTTATAGTATTGTATTTTTTCATGTTTTGATTATTTTTATTTCTTTAATACTTTTAAACATGACTATTCCGTAGTCTTTATCGAGTTATTATAGTTTTTTAATTTTTTTAACAGCTTCCTGAAATTTCTGCTGACTCTTGCTCATGCTAATTTTTTTCACGTTAGTAGTTTGGGATAGTCAGAATGTTGTAAAGCCTGAACCAAGTTTGTGTCTTTTCAGAGAGTTTTGCCAGGAGTGATAAAGGCATGGATGCTAGGGACCATTTTTTATGAGGAGTTTTGTTAGCTCATGCTTGTGATGTAAATTTGAACTACAAATTCAAATGAGGAAAGGCCTGTGAAGTTGGAGCTTTTTGTTTTTCTTTATAGCTATTAAATCTAGCTCTCCTTGTAATAGAGCCTAGAAATCTCTTTAGTCAGAGTATCAGTGTCTGCTTACCAACTAATTAGATTCTAGTTCCCTTTTATCTTTTTTTTTTTTGAGGGGGATTACAAGAGAGTGCAGAAGAAAATCAGATTGGAAAAGCAACTTGAGGCTAGACTGACTGATATTTATTGCCATGTAATGGGTAGTTAACAAATATAAAAAGCAGATATACATATTAATTCCTTTGGGTTACAGAGCCAGATAGATAATGGACTTTTTTAAATTGACATTTAAATATATGATTAGAGTCATTGATATGATAGCTGACACATATTATTCTTTGTGTAATATGTGTCTGTATCACAAAGTGATGGCTGTAGCAAGTAGTCGTTTTGGAATTAACTTAATAAACCTTTTTATAAAAAGATTACTTTTTTCCATTGTTTTTTTCCAAACTTATTCAATGCTTTGTTTATAAATATGTTTCCAGTTCTCAAAATGAAAATACTTACCCCTATATATTTTTACTCTGACTTTTTTATACGACAGAATAGGTCATGAAATGAGAATAGTTGTGATTTTATTATAGTTATCTTTGTCCTACTTGATACATGCCAAAGCCTCTATCTCTTTGCCTTTCTTCTTCCTTATTCCTCTGCAGGAGGCTGCTCTAAAAATAACTCCAGTAATAGATGTTATACACATGGTTAGATTGCTGAATCATCTAGTTCTTTTGTGAAGTTTAGAAATAGGAAAAACAATGAGCAGAGTAGGACAAGCATATTTCTCAAATGGCAAGTTATTATTCTTTTGAAAAATCAAAAATTATAATCCTCCCAATAGTCTGGTATTAAGTAATTTTATTTAGATCTCTTTTTTTTAAATTAAAGTTTATTGGGGTGACAATTGTTAGTAAAGTTACATAGATTTCAGATGTATAATCATGTATTACATCATTTACAAATCCCATTGTGTGTTCACTAGATTTCTTTTTAAAAGGATTATATTTAAAATATATAAAATGGTTTTGAATTTCACTTCAAATGATGTTTTGAATGTGATTCTCAGAATTGTGTGAAATATAATAAATTTGAGACTATGAGCAGATTAATAAACAGATGAGCTATAAGTATTCCCCTGTATGTTATATTTTATTTCATCATCTTCTCATCTTAGGTATGTTAACGTTATTGCTTCTTTGCAATAGTTTTTATGCCTGTGATATTGTTATCTCCAGAGAAAAATTTGGGGAGGGTTTAATGCTTGACAATGAAATAAATGTGCTGAGTTTTTCTCAAAGCTGTAAGAATTTAGCTTACTTACATTATTCTTAATCCCTCCATTTCTCCTTTCCCCATCATTCCAAATTAATTAAATTTTTTGAGTAAGTATTTTGTAGCATGCTGGCTTCCCCCAAAATATAACCTGTTGATAAAGAAAAGCTGAGATAATTGCATACTGGAAGGAAGAGCGCACTACCTTGACATAGTGTTGGATACTTGAGGGCAAAGGCAGGATATTTATTTTTGAGATTTCTTGGGCTTCTGGTCAAAGGTGGATCAGACTTGATTCAGGTTGATGAATTTATAATCTAATAGAGTAGGATTGTCTAGCACAATAAGATGAGCTTTTCAAAGTGCATGTTGGATCATGATATTAAGCTCTTGTTTTTCCTAGCATTAATAACTGTCTTGTTTCCCCCATTAATTGAGGGTTCTACCATTAACTAATGTCCAAACTCCCCAACAGAACTCTAAAATTCCTCGGTGTATGGGCAAAGATGTCAGGTATTCTGTTTCATTTGCTCCCTTTGAAGATACCTGGTCTAGAGCCCTTTGTCCTCTGTCTCTGATGTTGATTGGTTGCTCTTAAGCCTGCTATAGATGTCATTTTTGGATTTTCTTTGCCTCCCTCCAATGGTGAATCAACTTCCTGGATCTTATGTTTCTCCATCTTTTGTTTACTGTCTCGTATTAGAGGAGCCATCTTCTAGTAGCTTCCTATAAGTCGCTTTTTTTTCCTGTAAATGACTCATGCTTAGATAATTGATATGACAAATACGTTTTCTTTTTGTCTATTCTAATGCTAGTAATTCTTACAAAGTATATCTCAGAATTGCTGGAAAAATTAAAAGTTATAATTTTCTTAAAAAATGAAATTTGGAATAATAAAAATAATTGTGGATAATTATTGTATTTTTCAAATTTCTGGAAAGAGTATCTATTAAAGTGGTTATAAGGATATATGTAGTTGGATTCTGATTTTAGTTTTCAATTTGTTGTGAATATTTTTCATAGCTCTATCAAGTAATGACAATTATTGGTTTTTAAAATTTGATAAAGACGTCTGGTAAAAATTTTTTTCATAAGTGACAAAAGATACAAAACATTATCATTTAATAAAATAAACTTAAAACCTTTCTCACAAATTATCACGAGGTAATTTGAATTTATATTTTAATAGCAAAAAATTATGTCTTGAAAAGTGTCTGTAGTCTCTGAAATGGTAGGCTGGAACTCAGACAAATACATATATATATTTAAAGATTTTTTATTGGGGAAGGGGAACAGGACTTTATTGGGGAACAGTTTGTACTTCCAGGACTTTTTTCCAAGTCAAGTTGTTGTGCTTTCAGTCTTAACTGTGGAGGGTGCCATTCAGCTTCAAGATGTTGTCCTTTCAGTCTTAGTTGTGGAGGGTGCAGCTCAGCTCCAGGTCCAGTTGCCATTTCTAGTTGCAGGGGCGCAGCCCACCATCCCTTGGGGGAGTCAAACTGGCAACCTTGTGGTTGAGAGGACGTGCTCCAACGATCTGAGCCATTCCGGAGCTCAGCGGCAGCTCAGCTCAAGGTGCCAGTGTTCAATTTTAGTTGCAGGGGGCGCTAAAATGCAACTAAATGCATCCCTTGTGGGAGTCGAGGAATCGAATTGGCAACCTTGTGGTTGAGAGCCCGTGCTCCAACCAACTGAGCCATCTGGGAGGCAGCTCAGCTCAAGTTGCTGTGTTCAATCTTAGTTGCAGGGGACGGAGCCCACCATCCCATGAGAGGCCACTGGCCCATGTGGGAATAGAACCAGCAGCCTTCAGAGTTAGGAGCATGGAGCTCTAACCGCCTGAACCACGGGGCTGGCCGACAAATATATTTTTTTAAGGTGCCTTGATTCAAAGGAGATCCAGGCTACTGCTTCTCAGTTTCTCCCAATTAGATGTCAGCAAACAATGCTTGTGCTCAGAAATATCTCAGGTACATTTAAGGAAGAATTTGGGAGAAGAGATTCCCCAAGAGCACAGAGAGGGCTTTCAATTTGGCTGTGACTCCATACTTTTAGAGACCAGATAGGAAGCAAGCTATCATTTCCTTTCGAAAATAGGGCCCTGGAGTAAAATGAACCCTACCACTAGTCTGTAATGCCTCCTTTACCCCACTACCCTCTCACTTCTGGGAATATCAGAGAGAGGTAGCTGGCTGGTGGAGATGATTGAAGAATTTTGCCAACATGTAGCCCTGTCACCTGCTGGGAGACTTTGGCTGCCTTCCTGTTTTATGCAAACTTATTCCTTGACCGTGACTGAAAAACTCTAAAAATCACTAACTCACAGCTGTGGAGTGGACTTTCTACGGGTGGGCTTGAGAATGGTAATGCTGAAGGAATGGTATACATCACCAGTGATTCTGTCCCTGCAGTTGTATTCCTTTTACACTGTTTAGGGTCTAAGGGGTTGAGAGAAGGTTGGAGAATGGCACACAAGGGAAGCCACATGAGAGAATGCCTTAAGCCAGATTCATTTTTCCTATGCTCTCAAAAACGAGTGAGAGGTGGTTCTGCCACAATTCCATCACTTTTGTATTTTCTTTGGATAACAAGATTTTAAAAATAAATAAATGAACCTTTTTGGGGAAAGCGGGGCTTGTCTATAATGTTAATGCACTTGCCTAAATTCTTACTGGGATCTTGGAAATGGTAGTTTTCAAAGGGAGGAAGAAAGGAAGGAAGAAAGATGATGTCCTAATGGAAACAGTAAAATAGGTTTTGATTTGGTTTTAAATGTTGGTCACAATAATATATAAAATGTATGTATTTATATTAGCATTATTCAAACTCATAAACTCGGAATTACTGTAAATGATATTGCCCTTAAAAATGACAAACGTTTTATATGAGACTTGCTAGTCTGTAGTATTTTGAAGAGAGGTGGAAATTTGTCCTGCCTCAGCCTCTAACACTGTATATATTACTGGGTCGCCATCCCACCCCACTCCCACCCTGCCCCTGCAACCACCTCAACTGTTGACTGTTTCTCATGTGAATAATGAAGTTGTAGACTGGGTAATTACTAAACTTCCTCTTAAGACTCTGTTACTCCAGTATATGTCATAACTTTCAGAAGGTTTGTGTCTTTCCACTTAATGAAATTAGGTAGCTTTGTATTACTTTATGATTTAAAAAAATCGTTTGGGCCAAACATTTCAATATTTGATGAGTAGAACTATATTTAAACAGCAGAGGTTTGCTTTGGGGTGCTGTATTTAAGCAGAACAGGGTAGATTTCCAGTTATACTGTGTTTCCCCGAAAATAAGACCTAGCCAGACAATCAGCTCTAATGCGTCTTTTGGAACAAAAATTAATATAAGACCCAGTCTTATTTTACTATAAGACTGAGCATAATATAATATAATATAACATAATATAATATAATATAATATAATATAATATAATATAATATAATATAATATAAATGTAATACTGGGTTGTATATTAATTTTCGGGGAACCTCTGATTCTTGCTTGGATTGGAAATTGCTCTGATGGTGCCCTTTAGTGACATTCACTATGATCTGCTTTCGTTTTGTGGGGATATTGTCTGTGTATTGGTTCATTTGTACTTGAGCAGTATATTTCCAAGGGTTTAAGAGGAGTGAGGTAAATAGCTTTGACATTTTCAGATCCTTGTCATTGACTTGCAAACAGCAACCAAGGCTCAAACTACAACAGGAGGACACACACACACACACACACACACACACACTCACACACTCACACACACACACAATCCACACACACACACACAACCCCCCCACACGCACACTCACTCACGGGCACGACAAATTCTCAGTACTGTTTGGAAAGCTAATTGCATAAATTTAAAATTTAAAGTATTTGAATGGCTTCCTTTTAAAAGTGATTTTTAACAAATGTTTGATCATACTATATTTGTGCTACAGTTGAAATGCTGAAGTAGCATTTTGGCTTCTTTCCCAAAAGCATGCTTAAAGAGGCTAGCAGCAGCATCTCTCCCTGTTCTCTTCCGTGCTTTTTACCTTGTGAGTGGTGCAGCTTGTTCTGCGGATGTACTGAAACCCTCCCATTTAATCTGCAGTGGAGAAGAATGGAGCTCAGTGTCCAGTAGAAATCAATGGTCTAGCAAGGTTGCAGTAAATAGAAATGACTATATATTTCAACAGCTGAGCAAGAAGACGTTTGTAACATTTCTTTTTCTTTCAGCTGATAAATTTTTGCTTTCTGTTTCCTTCTAGAGAGATGTGGATAATTTGCCCTGCCTCCAACGTCTGTTTCTCAGCTTCAACAATATATCTAAGTAAGTGGAAACTCCCAACTTGTCATTTATTAATAACTTGATTGTGTGGGTCCTAGTGCTTTAAATTAAGATGATAAGTACCTTGGAGAGTTTACTGGCATGTGAGATTTGAAACTGGAAAATGAGAGGGCTAGCTATGGCAAGTTCTTTGTGGAAAAACAAAGCTCTGGTGTATATCATTGCCTCTAATGATGAAATTAGTATAACATGTGCTTTTTATTTGATTATACTTCAGAGTTGCTCTCTTGTAAAAGGTGGAAATTTCAACAACATATATTTTGCTGTCCTTCATTTGACACTTACTGCACTCGTCAGTTGAATTTCTTTCATAAATTAGCATCTAAATCTGTATAGCTGCTAAGCAGTTTTGATATAGCAAATAGATTTGTTAGAGCAAATTGCTAATTAGGCCATAACTTCTAACTTGGTATCCTTACTTAGAACTAATGCTGCTAAGAGACTGTATATTCAAATACATAAATGTGTAAGTTTTGTTTTCCAAATTTTTGAAACACATGATCCTTTATATTGTGACAAAGTGTCAATAACAGTACTGAAATGTGGAGCTGAGACCAGCAGACTTTTCAACGTGTAAGGACCTCTCTCCGCTCCTTCCTAATTCTCTCCTCCTCCTTCCCCCAGCCAGTCAGTCAGAATTAGGCTTGATAACCAACACTCTGTGCTTTAGTTTCACTTCAAGGATGTTCTTTGAATCTGCTTTTAGAAGAGGGTAAAAATTAAGTCTAAAAGAGTTTAGAGCACATCTCTTCCTGACCTCTGGGTCGGTGCTTCTGATTGTAAAAATCTAGTTTAGTTTTTGTGCATTTTCTGTTGCCATCCTTTTCCTCCTCCATCCGACCTAAGTGTTCACCCTGTACCCTGTACTATACTTCTAAAAGTTAGAGATTAAATCCAGATGGTGAACTTCACAAATACGTATTATTTCAAAGAAAATATTCTTAATCTTTCTCGTTTTTTCTCTTCTCTGGAAAAAATATTAAAATTTTCTGAAAGACTTTAATCTTCTTTTCCATTTATGTTGAATGCTCTTCCAGCTGCCTTTCTGTCTTGTTGGGGAGGTAGGCTTTATTTTCAATGGCACTGGAAGGGACACTCAGTTTTCTTTAGGGAATATCTACCTAAAGACCAACTGTTTTCAGAGGATAGTTTCTCATTCTCACAGTATGTCGTTTCTCATGTCTCACAATATTAGTGGTTTAAGGTGCTGCAAACCCGTGGATTCTCCCAACTGGAGGTGGAACTCACTACTTTTGCTGCTTGTCTTGTTTATGGGGAGTAATTTAAAGAGAGATATAAATTTGGGTGTAGGGATTACAATGGTCCCAGGTCCCCAGGACACCTGAGCTTCTGGACTCCTGGTGTAACCGCAGAACTAGCTCAAACTGGTCCTATCCTGTTTCTAACAAGACCCAGAACCAAAGTTTACAAGTGACACTTGCGAACCCTTCCTTAACTGCTCCCCACCCATGGAACCAAAGGACCAGACCCGAACACCAGAACCTTTTAGAAGCCAAGGGTCTGTTTTCCAGGGATATCTGGTACTGAAACCCTTAAACCTGCCCTGAACCCTAAATCAGGGAGACAGATCTGAGTCTTGTGTCCTGTCTCCTTGTCAGCCAACTCTCAAGTAAAGTCTTTTCTTTTGTCAAAAGCGGCTGCCCTAGGATTGGCTTCTGTGTGTTTGGGCGGCGAGCCCTTGCTGGGTAGCGCTAGCTCTGCAGGGAATCCATTTTAATTGCGTGTGTTTAGGGAATTTTCTTCCAATCTGTAAAGGATTTTCACTCATTCAGCAAAATAAAGATATCATTAATGGGATTAATATTGATAACTTCCTTTAGACAGCATGATTCTGCAAGAAATCGCCAGAGAAGTGAGTCAACAATTTCAGGGCCTTCCTTTTCTAATTGCATTCTGTGTTTCTACACGGGCTTAGCCCTTTACCTTCCTCTAGTGCTCTCAGCTGATATGCTTTTGAGGCGAAGTATGTTTCCTGCTCTTTGTCATCAGTGCACGCGGTCCAGGAGACAGTATAGAGAATATATTGGGTCTGAGGGGGAAAACTGGAGCGTGCAACCCTTGAAAACATTTCTGTAAACTTTAGTCAAGACACAAATATTTCGGAGAGCTGGGCCATTGGATGATCTGTAATGATAAGTACAGTACCTTTTCAGGGCCCGGGTTCCCTGCTGTAGTCCTGGCATAACAGAGTTGCCCGGTGTTACAGTTCCGTGGCTCAGGGGTCACAGGGCCCAAGAAGAATAGAAAGGGCAGTGTAAAGCTGAAAGTCAGTACCTTTTAGGACTCCTTCTGGAAAGCTCTCAGATAGAATTCAGCAGTGAAAATATTTAACTCTGTATCCATTTGGGGGAGACAAATGCACTGACTGTTACCTAGTAGGACCTCTAGGTTTTAACCAAGTTATTGGATTCCTAGAAATCCATTTACATGGACAGTTCGGTACCTAGTAGAAATTCAGAAATTTCCAAAATGTGATGGCACCCTATTGAATTCAGAGAACGACTACATGGGTTGAATGGGTACCTATATTTAGTGGTGAGCAGAACCCTTTGTGGTAGACAGAACCCTTTTTGTAAGTTTTCCTGCAGATAGAACCAGTGCACTTAAGTTCTACCAGTAGGCATGCGAGATATAGTTAGAGAATGAATGACAAATATCCATGTCTGTGTATCTGAATAGAACCAGTGCTTCTGGTTAAAATATCCCTCAGAGTGTGAGGAAGACAGAAGCACAAATGGGTGATTATAACTCAGTGAATGAATCTTGGCTGTGGTGATATGCAGGGATAGTAGCCAATGTAACTCAGCCTAGGTGTGAAGGGAGACTTCTCAGAGGGAGATGGTACCTGCACTGAGTTCTAAGTGCAGAGCAGGGCTTAGGGAATGAAGGGGACTGGGACACTAGTGGTAGAGGGTACAGCCTGGGCAAATTGATGGACAGGGCTCAGGGTGGACTCCCCGGGTCACCCTCTGGGCACCTGCAGTGAGATCCCCCCGCCCCCCAACCCCACATTAACCCTGGGCCTTCCTCCAGCCCACACAATGCCGGAGAGGTCCACCATAGTCCATTTTACGATGATCACCTTAAAAGGAATATCCTGTGGTTAATCAAGGGGCTTGGTTAAAACTAATTCATTCTTCAGACATGTTGCTTGCACTGGTCACCTCTTCTTCTAGAGTGCTGTCTTTCTGGTTAAGATTTGTTTTGTTTTTCTTGGCTCTCACGATCTCAATTTCCAAGTAGTTCTGGTTGTATGTATTTTCCTAATGGTTTAATCTTATTTTATGAATGAGATAAAGTTTCATTTGATTTCTAGAATTTCCTTTTTGCCCTTGGAGTTCATACCTGTATTTGTTCTCTAAACAAAAGAAACAAACAAAAATGTTCTTTCTTTCTTTGTTTCTTTATTTCTGTGGTTTTGGATGGTAGTTCATATTTATAAATGAATCTAGATGGAGTTGTTTCCTCAAAACAAGTTTTAAAAAAATCACTGTGAAGGCAAATTGTACAGGATCTCTGTCTGTGGAAGATGTAGGCGGGGTAGGAGGGGGTTGACTTCCCTTTGGGATGTGCACAAGAAACCTGCCTCCTGGGAACGGGGGCTCCTTTTTCATCCTGGCCACCAGACCTTACCTAGGGTGCTGACCTTCTCTCATCACTTTCAATCTAGGGACAGCTCAGGAGTTAGCCACCCTGAGAGTGAGAGGCTGGCAGATCATTACCAAAGCCTTCCTTCATTACTGGACAGCTGACCTAGATCGCTGCCAACATTTGCTGCCTCTGATCTAGCGGATATTCTGAGGCTCTGCTGGCAATACTTACTAACTTCCAATGTAATAATCCTGTTCATTTAAAGCTCTTCAGCAATTTGGGGTTTTACTGATTCCATCTGCTTTATATCTTCCAGAAATTCCTTAGTGTTCTGGTCTGCTGATGGAACTCATCCTGGTTTTTTAGTACTGCAGTGGATATTTCATGCTTTTATGTTGTCGTTTCAAAGAGATTTTGAGAGGGTGGAGAGAGGTTAGAGCATGTGTCAGGCAGCCATTCTCATAACTGTCCCTCTTTTGAGTGATTTCTCCAAGCAGGTTACATATAAAGATGTCCTTGGAAGCTTTGAAAATACATAGTCACTGGCTCACTGCTGGCTAATCTGCTTCAGTAGATTTGGAGTGGGGCCAAGAATGACTTTTTTCAGGTTCCTCAGGAGATTCTGATGTGCAATTCGATGCTAGATGTGGGAACCATTGAGTTATGGCACCCCAAAATGAGAGTATCTGTTAAATTAGAGATTACTGTTTTATGTCAAATTCCCCTTCACAAGGAAAAGTTTTCTAAACAAAAATATTTGTCAGGAATAAGTATTTGCTACCCTCAGAAGATAGTTTGTGATCTGTAGCCAAACCTGGAATGTTGCGTCAATTTCATCTCTTTTCCACTGAGACAGTTGCAGTTACAGGTTAAATTGTAATTGACTTTTCTCTCCATTCTCTCTCATCTTTCACTCTCCAAATGTAGAAAGTTTTTATAAGCTTTAAAAAAACAAACAAATAAAAAACAGAAGAAAAAAGGATTTATAATTCTAGTGCCTTGATTGCCTAAAAGGGAATGGTTGCTATTGCTTCTAGAACTAAGGGGAGTTTAGTGTCATTGGGAAAAGAATCAAAGACTAGTCAAGGTCAAATATCAGCTCAGGACTCTTGGTCTCCTGTATTCCTCTTTTCAAAATTGTGGTAAAGTACATATACAGGTACCATCTTAACCATTTTTATGTATTCTATACAGTAGTGTTAAGTGCATTCACGTTATTGTGCAGCCAATCTCCACAACTCTTTTCATCTTAAAAAACGGCAACTCTATACCCAATAAGCAACAACTGTCCATTCCTCCCTCCCCCGATTCCCCAGCAAGTACCATTGTACTTTCTGTCTCTATGATTTTGACGACTCTAGGTAATTCACACAGGTATAATCACACGGTATTTATCGTTTTTGTGACAGGCTCGTTTCCCTTAGCATAATGCCTCAGAGTTCATCCATGTTGTAGCATGTGTAAAGATTTCCTTCCTTTTTAAGGTTGAATACTCACGTTTTATTCTTGAGGTGGTGTGGGACAGAGTAGAAGAGGGAGCTTGCAGAATGAGCTGTGCCCCTCTCTCCTCGTGCCATCCCATCATGCCCTAGGCTCCAGCCCCACTGCGCCTCCTTAAACACAGCACCCTCCCCCTATGCACTCGGTCTTTGTATCCACCATGACTTCTGGGAAAAATATTTTTCTATCCTTTCTCTGTCCAAATAACTCCTGAACTTCCTTTAGATCTCAGATTAAATGACATCGAGGGTTCCCAAACTTTAATATGCCTAGGAATCAATCTGCTAAAATGCAGCTTTCTGGGACCTATCTTTCATGGACTCTAGTTTAGTCGTTTTAGGTGGAGTTCAGGAATTTGTATCTTTGGCAAGTGATGCAGCCCACTTAAAAATACCACTGGTCTGTACTTTTCAGATTTCAAGTCAAATCCTAAAATCAATGTAGTGGTTCAAGACTGGAAGAATAAAAACAGAATAGAAAAGATTGGAATTTGTCACGTATCGCAATGGTGAATATTGTTTCATGAAAATTTTCCAGTTTTAATTATACATGGGTGTGTCTCTGCATACATTTGTGTGGATTATTTTACGGCAGATATGTGGGAACTGGGTTACCATGTAAATATATTTCTCACTATGGATTGGGTTTAAAAAGTTTGAGAAATACTATGGGGTCTTGCTACATGCTTTTATAGCCTCCTGTATTTCCACTATTTCTGCAGCATTCATAGTTTATTACTTTCATTTTAAATTGTTGTCCCTGCTAGACTGTAAACTAGACAATGGCAGAGAGGTATGTCTGTTTTGCTCACTACAGTCTCTCCAGCATCTAGCATGCATATGCTCTTGGTAAAAATCTTACTAGTGTGGCAACAACATTTTCAAGAATAGTTTAGTCCCTCAAATAGCAAGATTTTTCTATGTGGTCTAAGAACTTGTTTTGGTGGGTCTTTGTGTCATTACTAAACGATTTGGACTATGCTTAATGCCTGGACATGTGAGGTTCAAAGGCTTAAGCAATCAAAATTCTCTTGGCTGTTGTTTCTGGCTTCCGGCTCAATCTATTGATTTGTCAGTAAGGATCTTGCTCAGAACTTCTAGATGCAATAAAAATCTATAGAAACGAAATCTTCCTGTTATTGTGGTATGTCAAAGGTAGGGTCATGGCATGGTGTACCCTACAGGCAATAAGGAGCTCCATTTGTCTGGAGGGCATTTAAAAACAATAATAAACCTGCCTAAAAATAATTTTCCTTTTTATTATCTCCATGCACTGGAAATTCAGAACAACGTCAGGAATAAAATACTCCTGCCTGTGAGTGTGGATTTCTCATATCTCCTCCCTTCTCTTAGTAAGACAATGCTTTTTGGACTCTGCTTTCTCTTTATGATGTCATTGAAAATTTTAAAGTAGGTTTCCATTTTCGTTTTTGAGGAAGGAATGCTGTTACAAGTTCTCTACTGACCTCTTTAGTATTTATAGGACGACTAAAGGTCACTGCACTGCAAGCTTTGGGGTTTGACTTTTCCTTCATCACAGGGCAAGATTATCCGCCAGGCTATTTTCAAAATTTTACTGAAAATGGCTCATAACTTTACCTTTGTCAGAAAGTCGTTCTCTTTACATTTTTCTCCAGCTATACTTCAACTTGATAAGTCATCCTGTATGAAGCATATCCAGAGAGGAACCTATTTCTAGTTAGAAAAAAGCAGAGAAACTCAGATTGCCCTGCAGCTGTCTCTTCTAGTACTAGTGGATATTTCAAGGAAGAAATGATTTTACTGACCTTCAGAATGGATTATTGTTTGTTGTGAACTCAGGTTGTTACATAAAGTGTCCCTATAGTTGACATATAGGGCTTTACTCTTGCACTTCCGAGTGTTGGAAGTGTCGCTTAGGTCCTTTCGGCTGGAAGGAAATTGACTTTCCTTTAATCTGGTATTCAGCAAACTATTAAAATGCCTTTACTTTTTTTTTTTCCTTTGTGGCTCAAGCTGATAGATAACAAACAATACCTGAATCTTCCTATGAACTGAATAATCCAGAGGCAATCAACTATTGATAGATCTTTTCTGACTACCTACTAAGAAAAGTTTTGAATTTAAGAAATGATACACATACCTGTTGAGGAAATTCCATTATCAGTACCCATTTAGCTTCTTAACTCCTCTTGCAGTGTTTGCCTCACTGCTGACGTGTGAGTCACCTTCAAACATTCAACTGCATTTTTAAAATGTGACATTCGCCATCTAAAGAGGGCCAAGGGAAACAAGTTTTAAAAATAAGGGCTTCCCCCCCCATCCCATTTATTGCTGTTTTCCTCCTGGGCCATGATCAAAACCCCGAGTATGCTAAGGCAGAGCTCGTTAGTACTTGAAGGTCAAGCCTGGCTGCAGCTCTTGAATTCTTTTAGAAGGAAAATAGGCAAAAAGATATGCCCACAACTATGTGCCAGTAAATTCATTTCAGATTTATTTTACCACCTCAGACAAGTAGACTTTGAGGTAAGATAAATTTGTTTCATCATGCTCAGAGTTGATACAATTATTGGATCTAAACTTATTTTACTGAAAACGTAAAATTTGTACTAATATAAAATTAAAATGAAACAATGTTATATAATCTTCCATTGTATACCTTATTTAAATATTACTTTATTATAGGCAACTTTTCCTTTTAGAGATCAAAGTAGAAATTATTCTAAAATGTTATAAAATATTAAAATGTCAAAAACGGACCAACTTCATTTTCTTCATTTTTAGGACATTCAGTTTGTTAGATGACTGTGCTGTTTGTAATACTTTGCATTCTAATATAAAGGCTTATTTGAATTTTTCTGCACTATGCTAAGGATTACACTTAGCTTAGTTAATTTTCTTTGACTATTGTTTTATTTTTGTGTTGTACTCAAAATGATTTTTTATTTCTGTTAGTCTTAAATATTTGTTGATCACATGCTAGACAGATTACTGACTACAGAGATGGGATATGACCGTAATGCTACCTTGTACTTTTGTTAGTGGCAGTATCATTGAAGACATGTTGGAGATTTTCTTCTGTTTTAAGGGAACTAGCATTACTGCCATCCACACAGTAGAACTTTGAAATCACAACATTCTATTATTGATGTGCTGTAGATAAGTGAGCATTAGAAACCAACTTCTTTTTCTTTTTTTTTGTTACCAAAATACTGTTTTTACTTAGTGATTACATATTTGATCACATTACATTTCATTCTAATAAACATATAGGTAAAAATGTATTTCTTAAAATATAATCATTTCTTCAAGTACTTCACTTGTCGTGTATTCTAGTAATTCTCAAGATTTTCTTCCAAATAAGTTACTTTTTCATGAAATATTTTTAAATCAGAGGCATTATTTCAGTTGTTGTTTTGAAATGTTGATTTGAGCAATATAAGTTGCCAGATAGTTTTGCAAACATTAACATTCATTATTTAAAGACAATGCAAAAAGACATTGTTATACTTTCATTTGAATTTGAATAGTTTAAATATTTTCTCTCTATATAAATATATGTATATATATTATGACAACAATAAAAACTTTCTAAAGCTTTCATTAGGTTGTTAACATGAAAATGTTGATAGGTTAATATAACTTTCTGACATGTTACCATGGTATTTTAGCCAAATATGATGATACCAGTTCTTATATTTTGGTAAGAATATACATAGTCAATCTGGCCTTTTAATTTATTTATTTATTTATTAGAGAAACCAACTTCTTTATATGCTTTCTATAGCTTGATACTATTTTGTATGGTTATAAATTCTATAATTCTTTTTGCTTTAAGGTAGCTAAAGTGAACAGATTACATTTGCTTCATATCTTCAAAGGTAATTTACTAAGTTGCATGTAGAAGATACTGCCAAGAGAAAATTATTTAAATAGTACAAATAGGGGTCAAAGGCTTCATTCAAACGTGTTGCCAGAGAGCCCCTGCAAACCAGGTGGTGACTGTCCAGTTGAAGCCTGTCATACCTTCTACAGGATATGGGAAAACTGAATATGGGACCTGGTGGTTTTACCACAGGCAGTTTTCCACTTTAACCTGCAGTAGCTGTTGGGGGTTGTTCCTTTTTCATTCCTCTTGCTTCAGGACTCAATAAACATCAGAATGGTATTCTCTGAGGACTGTTTTTTCAAGCTCTGTGGTTTATTGAAGAGTCAGAATTCATACGGCATGATAGATAGTGAAAAAGAAAGAAAAGGGAGCAAGGGTACAAGGCAGTGGGCAAACTGGGGATCCTCTATCATGTTTGTTTTAGTTCCTTTTGCTTTACCTTTGAAGGAGAGGAAGGCAGGAAAAAATCTATTGGACAGCAGTTACTTTTTGCTATTATTACATGCCTTATTTTATTATCCTCTTTCTATTCAGCATCTATAGTCGTTTAAAGCATCCATTCTATAGGTACAAAAATACATGCAAATACTGCTATGGATTTTATTTATAACATTATGAAGGATCCCAGAATTTTTTCCAGATACTTTTACTGCAATCATAAGGTTTCATTTACATTAGTGTTAAAGGAATTTATTTGTATGTGTGAGTTTTTATAAAAGGAAGGATTCTTGAACTAAAATTAAACTAAGGCCCTGTGAGCAGGCTGCTTGCACACTTAGTCTCAGATGGGTTCACACATACCTAGTGGAGAGACTGATAGCTATTCACAGCAGTGAATGGACATTTTTAGAAGCACTGGTGTATAAAAGCCCATTTAGGTTTTGCTAATGTTGAAGGTTCTAGAAGTTGCAAGAAAACTTTTGTTGCATGTTACTAAGAGAAATTTTTTTTTTTTTTTTTTTTTTTTAATTTATTTATTGGGGTGACAATTGTTAATGAAATTACATAATTTCAGGTGTACAATTCCGTATTACATCATCAATAAATCCCATTGTGTGTTCACCACCCAGAGTCAGTTCTCCTTCCATCACCATATATTTGATCCCCCTTACCCTCATCTCCCTCCCCCCACCCCCCTTACCCTCTGGTAACCACTAAACTATGTCTGTGTCTATGAGTTCTTGTTTCTCATTTGTTTGTCTTGTTTTTGGTTTATATACCACATATCAGTGAAATCATAGGGTTCTCTGCTTTTTCTGTCTGACTTATTTCGCTTAGCATTATATTCTCAAGATCCATCCATGTTGTCAGAAATGTTCCTATATCATCTTTCCTTAACGCTGAATAGTATTCCATTGTGTATATGTACCACAACTTCTTTATCCATTCATCTATCGAAGGACATTTTGGTTGTTTCCATGTCTTGGCCACCGTAAACAAAGCTGCAATGAACATTGGAGTACACGTGTCTCTATAGAGAAATGCTTTTATATTTTTGGGGTAGATACCCAGGAGAGCGATTGCTGGGTCATATGGTAATTCTATTCGTAATTTCTTGAGGAACCTCCACACTGCCTTCCATAGCGGCTGCACCAGTCTGCATTCCCACCAACAGTGTATGAGGGTTCCTTTTTCTCCACAGCCTCTCCAACACTTGTTGCTATTTGTCTTGTTGATGATAGCCATTCTGACTGGGGTGAGGTGATATCTCATTGTGGTTTTTATTTGCATTTCTCTGATGATTAGTGATGTTGAGCATTTTTTCATATGTCTATTTGCCATTTGGAAGTCCTCTTTAGAGAAATGTCTCTTTAGGTCCTCTGCCCATTTTTCAATTGGGTTGTTCGTTTTTTTGTTGTTGAGTTTCATGAGTTCCTTGTATATTTTGGATATTAGACCCTTATCGGAGGAACTATTTGCAAAAATCTTCTCCCATTCAGTCGGTACCCTCTTTATTTTGTCGATGGTTTCTTTTGCTGTGCAGAAACTTTTAAGTTTCATATAGTCCCATTTGTTTATTTTATCTTTTACTTCCATTGCCTTTGGAGTCAAATTCATAAAATGCTCTTTGAACCCAAGGTCCATAAGTTTAGTACCTATGTTTTCTTCAATGCAGTTTATTGTGTCAGGTCTTATGCTTAAGTCTTTGATCCATTTTGAATTAATTTTGGTACATGGTGACAGATAGCAGTCCAGTTTCATTCTTTTGCACGTGGCTATCCAATTCTGCCAGCACCATTTATTGAAGAGGCTGTCATTCCTCCATTGTATGTTTTTAGCTTCTTTGTCAAAAATTATCTGTCCATATTTATGTGGTTTTATTTCTGGGTTCTCAATTCTATTCCATTGGTCTACGTGTCTGTTTTTCCGCCAATACCATGCTGTTTTGATTATTGTAGCCCTGTAGTATAAGCTAAAGTCAGGCAGTGTGATACCTCCAGCACTGTTCTTTTTTCTTAAGATTGCTTTGGCTATTCGGGGTCTTTTGTGGTTCCAAACAAATCTGATGATTTTTTGTTCTATTTCTTTAAAAAATGCCATTGGGATTTTGATGGGGATTGCATTAAATCTGTATATTGCTTTGGGTAATATGGCCATTTTAACTATGTTGATTCTTCCAAGCCATGAGCACGGAATGTCCTTCCATTTCTTTGTGTCATCTTCAATTTCTTTCAAAAATGTCTTATAGTTTTCAGCATATAAATCCTTCACATCCTTGGTTAAATTTATTCCTAGGTATTTTATTCTTTTTGCTGCAATTGCAAAGGGAATTGTTTTTTGTATTTCTTTTTCTGAGATTTCATTGTTAGTATATAGGAATGCAATGGACTTTTGTACGTTGATTTTGTAGCCAGCAACTTTACTGTATTCATTGATTGTTTCTAACAGCTTTTTGGTGGAGTCTTTAGGGTTTTCTATATATAGCATCATATCATCTGCAAAGAGTGATATTTTAACTTCTTCATTCCCAATTTGGATGCCTTTTATTTCTTTCTCTTGCCTGATGGCTCTGGCAAGGACTTCCAAGACTATGTTGAAAAGCAGAGGTGATAGGGGACAGCCCTGTCGTGTTCCTGAACGTAGAGCAAAGGGCTTCAGTTTTTCACCATTAATTATGAGATTAGCTGAGGGCTTGTCATAGATGGCCTTTATTATGTTGAGGTATCTTCCTTCTATACCTATTTTATTAAGTGTTTTAATCATAAATGGATGTTGTATCTTGTCAAATGCTTTTTCTGCATCAATTGATATAATCATATGATTTTTGTCCTTTATTTTGTTTATGTGATGTATCACATTGATGGATTTGCGGACGTTGAACCATCCTTGTGCCCCGGGGATGAACCCCACTTGGTCATGATGAATAATCTTTTTAATGCATTGTTGTATTCGATTTGCTAAAATTTTGTTTAGGATTTTTGCATCAGTATTCATCAGAGATATAGGTCTGTAGTTTTCTTTTTTTGTGTTGTCCTTACCAGGTTTTGGTATCAGGGTAATGTTGGCCTCATAAAATGAGTTAGGGAGTACTGACTCTTCTTCAATTTTTTGGAAGAGTTTGAGCAGGATTGGTATTAGATCCTGTTTGAAGGTTTGGTAGAATTCACTAGTGAAGCCATCTGGTCCCGGACTTTTGCTTTTGGGAAGGTTTTGGATGACTGATTCAATGTCTTTACTGGTGATCGGTCTGTTTAGGTTTTCCAGTTCTTCATGGTTCAGCCTTGGAAGGCTATATGTTTCTAAGAACTTGTCCATTTCTTCTAGGTTATTAAATTTGGTGGCATATAGTCCTTCATAGTATTCTTGGATGATCCTTTGTATTTCTGTGGTGTCCGTGATAACTTCCCCTTTCTCATTTCTGATTTTGTTAATTAGTGTCTTCTCTCTTTTTATCTTAGTGAGTCTAGCCAAGGGTTTGTCGATTTTATTAATTTTTTCAAAGAACCAGCTCTTTGTCACATTAATTTTTTCTATTGTCTTTTTGTTCTCTATTTCATTTAGCTCTGCTCTGATTTTTGTTATTTCCTTTCTTCTGCTGACTTTGGGTTTCACTTGTTCTTCTTTTTCTAGTTCTTTGAGGTGTAACATGAGGTTGTTTATTTGGGATTTTTCTTGTTTCTTGAGATAGGCCTGTAATGATATAAATTTCCCTCTTATAACTGCTTTCGCCGCATCCCAAAAATTTTGGTAGGATGTATTTTCATTGTCATTTGTTTCTATATATCTTTTGATCTCTCCTCTAATTTCTTCTTTGACCCAGTCGTTCTTTAAAAGTATGTTGTTTAATCTCCATGTATTTGTGTTTCTTTTTGCTTTCTTTTCGCAGTTGATATCCAATTTCAAAGCCTTGTGATCAGAGAATATGCTTGGTATGATTTCAATCTTCTTAAATTTGCTGAGGCTGCTTTTATGTCCCAATATATGGTCTATCCTTGAGAATGTTCCATGTACACTCGAAAAGAATGTATAATCTGATGTTTTAGGATGAAGTGCTCTATATATGTCAATGATGTCCATTTCATTTAATGTGTCATTTAGGGCTGCAATTTCGTTATTTATTTTCTGTTTGGATGATCTATCCATAGCTGTCAATGATGTATTTAAGTCCCCTAGTATAATTGTGTTTTGGTCAATTTCTCCCTTTAGTTCTGTTAGTAGTTGCTTGGTGTATTTTGGTGCTCCCTGATTGGGGGCATAAATATTGATGACTGTTATGTCTTCTTGTTGTATAGTCCCCTTTACCATTATGAAATGTCCATCTTTGTCTCTTGTTATCTTTTTCACCCTGAAGTCTGTTTCATCTGATATCATTATGGCTACACCTGATTTTCTCTGGGTACCATTTGCTTGGAGTGCCAGTTTCCACCCTTTCACTTTGAGTCTATGCTTGTCCTTGTAGCTGAGATGTGTCTCTTGGAGACAGCATATGGTTGGGTTTAGTTTTTTGATCCAATCTGCTACTCTGTGCCTTTTTATTGGTGAGTTCAGTCCATTTACATTTAGGGTGATTATTGATACGTGAGGATTTCCTGTCATTCTAGTACTAAGAGAAATTTTGACTCTTAAAATTACTCTTGACTGCATATTGTATTGGGTGTGGTTGTTTCTAGGTTCAGAAACAAGCAAGTATGATAAATGGAGATCAGTATGTGTTTTATGATTTCCTTTTTGTGTGTGTGTTTTACAAATGCAAGGAAATCCAAAGTATATTCAGAAACAAACTTAAGGTATAAGTGATTAAACCCAAAATACATATAGAAATTAAGGTATTTAAATAGCGTCCTCTACTGCTATTCCTTGTACTTACATTATAGAAATATTTCCAAAAGGGGTTTGAAGTAGTTTACAATAAAAATCCCCACTACATAAGCATTTGAATATAAACATTTAAAACAAAGGTAAATGAACATATATTGAAAGAACTGAACAAATTGTTCAGTTAGTATCAGGAAAAAAACAAGCTCCAAATCAATCACGCCCCAACCCCAAATGTGTACTTCTACCTGTAGAACTTTCAGGTTTGCTCCCTAGAGGAACTTTTGTTCATCCTTTGTGATTCAATCTGAACCCCAAACAAGTAGAATATTTTTCCTTTTCTAAGACCTTTATAATATCTCTTAGAGTACTAGAGTATCTGTTTTCATACATGTCCAGTTAGGCCATATTTGACTTACATCGTAGAATCTGTCACGTCTGGCACATGTAAGCACGTAATTATTACTGTTTTTATTAATTAATAAATAAAGCCAAAATTTAAAGCTGATGTTTTTCATAGTATTCATAGATAATTCTTAACAGTCCGACTCAACATGTTATTTAGTTGTCTGAGGATACAGTTTGCAGCTAATGCATCAGGGCTGCCCCTTGGTATATAAACTGCTAAAAAGCAGGTAAGACAAGAAAGCCAAATTAAGATTCTTTTATGGTAGAGTTGGATTATTAGTAACACCTGTTCATATGTTTTGTCAAGAGCTTCCAGAGCAAAGCCTCTCTTCAATGACTGGAGATTTCAGTGGGAACTTTTTGCACATTTGAGAAGATTCAAAGTTGCATCTTGGAGAAAAACTTGACACTTGGCTTCAGGTAGTTTCTGAAGCATGATGGCAAGATAAGATAGCCCTCTACTTGAGCAAAAATATCGGCCCGATTTTCACCAATGTCCATGTCATCTCTGGGACCATTTCTATTGGTTTTTTCTTTTCTCTTTCATATTACATTTTCTTGCTTCACTTGACTGTCAATTTTTTATTGCATTTTGGGCATTGTAGGCATTATGTTGATGAGAATTGGGATTTGTTGTCTTAATTTGGAAACTGTTGAGTTTTATTCTGTAAGGTAGTTAACTGGAGAAGCAGGTATTGATTCTGTTGAGGCTTATTTTTTTATTTTTTTGAGGGTACCCCTCACAGTGGCCCATGCAGGGATCAAACCGGCAACCTTGGTGTTATTAGCACCACGCTCTAACCAACTGAGCTAACCGGCCACCCCGAGGCTTATTTTTTTAGGTTGTTTTGTTTTTAGGGTAGGTCTAAAGTAATGCTTATTCTATAAGTAGAGTAGTAAGTTTTTATATCTGTATTTATTTTATCCTGACAGTAAACACCAGATTTCTGGATCTGACTATTTATCTACAGAATGTCTTGCATTGGTTTTCCATGTTCCATTTTCCCCAGGGAGTTAAAAGATGTGGGCAGATGTTATCTACACGTATGGGATGGCGGCATCTAGCACATGAGACACACCTAGAATTATTAATCTTGGAGCTAATAATAAAGGAGCTGCTTGCACAGCTGTACCTCTTCCCCTCTAGAGAAGGGAGGGAGGGAAAGTGAAAAGGGGGGGGAGAGAGAGAGAGACAGAGACAGAGAGAGAGAGAGAGAGAGAGAGAAAATTACTTTTGGAATGTAAACAAATGGCTCCAAGTTTTATTACCTTTTGACATGTAAACATATAGATCTTGGAGATAAATTTCTATATCATTCCAGAAATCTGGATCTATACAATCCCCGTTTAATCCAGGTGCCATTTTTTTTTTTTTTTTTTTTTTTTGCTTTGAAAGCTTTGATCATGCAGAAACATGAACATCTTCACATTGTTTGCCCACTTAGGGCAGACCTACACCTCAGGGATAACCTTCTGAGGCCTCAGCTATATAACCTGAGTGTTCAGTGAAGTCTCTTCACTGTGTCTAGTTGGAACTCCAGTGTCTCCCCGCTTTGTGTGGCCTGTTGATACTCTTTATTGCATGGCCCCTCAGCAGTTATATTTTGCTGGGTTTCCTGTGTTGCTGCATCCTAATATTCAGCCAAATACTTAAAGAGACCCATGTGCAGCTTTCTAGTTTCTCCTCTCCACAGCTCCCCTTCTCCACTACCCCCTCCTTCCACATTCCAGCAACAGACCCTAAGTCCGTCCTTTGCTTCACCGGCCTGGTGAGACCCCTGTTCTTTTTTTGACTTCACGTCCCTGTGCTGTGATCTGGAGAGTGCCTCCCGGCAGAAAGCCTAGATGAGTGCAGCTCCCATGTGTTTCTCTTAACCGGGGATCACAGCCCTATGCTGTCTGGGAAGTGCTTGTTCATATGTTTTGTCCAGTTACATAGTTGTTTCTATTGGGAGAGTGAGTCTGATACTGTCAGAGCCAAGATTGCAAGTTCCTTTCACGAATTTCCAAATGATCATGTCATATATCATTTTTGCCATCTAGCTATCTGGTACTTAAAGGATGTGAATGAATTTCCTTTAAGTTAACAATACTGTCCGTATTCCTGTATCTAAGAGCCAGTGATTTAAGCTAATCTTAAATTGTTAAATGTACAGTTTCTGTCAAAAGCCTTCCTGCTATTTAAAATAAAGTTTACAAGTGGGCTGAAAATCTGTTCTTTAGATTCTTTATATTCCACTTCCCTGTCAGGTTATTTGTCCAGAAAACTCGATGTCTTGTCTTTATTACTTTATCTCTCTATAGAAATGCCTTCAAAAACTGTGATTCAATTTATTCTAATCTTTACTGAAGAGCTTGAGGAAAGACTTAATTAAATCAGGAATTCTGGCTAATGAAAGATACTACAGTTGAGCACAGATTTTGTTCCGGGTCAGAGTGAAAAGGGAACACTATGAATATAGGATTAAATTATAGGATTCTGTTTCGTACACACAAACAATAAATATGTCCGCACACAGAGCCCATATCTGAGATCCCAGGATCACATCATTCTCAGAAATACTTTTTTCCTGTTTGTGATGGGAAAATACCTGTAATCTAAAAGCTGTGTTCATACCTAGGAATAAATTTATAAGGATTATCTATGTAAGGATTATCTATAAAGCTGTTGGCCTTTGATGTTTGAAGGAATGATTGATAATCATATCCTTTGTTTTCTGCTCTAAGTTGTGAATTAATTGAAAGGTTTAGGAATCGGACAAATGGAATACAGAAGAGCAGAATGCAGCTAGATATGCACCTACAATCAAGCTTCCTAATACACCTCTCCTAGTTGGATTTTTGACTCACTGGCAGAAGAATTGGAAAGCTGAGAGCTACCTCTCTGGGAGGAGTGGAGCTGAAGGGAACACTCCCATTTGGTAGACTGGGTAGCCTGAAAGAAAAATAGGAGAACCTAGGATTATTATGTGTGCACTTCTCCTTGGGGAGTTTACCTTTTAGGAGGGGTGTGTGTGTGTGTGTGTGTGTCTGTTTGGATGTGTGACTAGGTTATTAGATAGGTTGATTTAGTTGCTTTCTCCGAATTAGTTTTTAGTATTAAATATGACTTTTATGAGGGGCTGACACTTAAATTGGTCAAGAAGGAAAATAATTGCCTGGTCTTGAAAGTCACTGGACTTCTAATCAGGCGTCGATTAAAAAAGGGAGGGAATTTTCCCCTTTAAAACAAGTCTTGCTTACATCCAAGTAAGGGAGTTGGGAGTTGGAATTCTCTATAAATAAGGAGGATCCCGCTGGACTCTTGTCCTGAAGGGAAGTGAATCCGTTAGGCTTGTTTGTCTTGGGCACATGAGAAGATATCACAGTGAGTTAATCACACACTTTCAAGACGTCTTAAAGCGTAGTTCAAAACTGTTGACTAGTCTCTGGAAATTGCTTTTTTTGTTGTTTGTTTGTTTGTTTGATAAAATTTCTGTCTTTTGGTTTAAAAAGAAATTGACAATGTCAATTGTAGATGCCATGTTAGAGACCACAGTGTTTATTTTAGGAATCTCCTGGGAAGCACTGGCTAGATCTGTAAACCAGATTAATATTTGTCTGTAGTTCCTTTGATCTTATCTTTGGGGTTTGTTCTTTTGTACTTCAGGGGTATTGGCTTGTGATGCTAGTTTCTCATAGCTGCGTGAGTTCAGAGCTACCTCAGGGAAATCCAGAGGATGGTCGTGTAGGCAATAACTGAGCCTCCTCTCCCATATCCGTTACCACTTCATTAAAGATGTCTTCTCCATCTCTTTTGTGTAAGGAATTTAAATTTTCTTCCCAGTTGGTTGTTGGAGAACACTGATTATGCGTCTCTATAAAACGCCACATAAGGCATTGTGGGGTCTGACAGCCGGTAAATACAAAGCTTGTGTTTTCTGTGAGTGTGGCATCTGATGACAGAGAACACACACAGAAATGAATGACGGAAGCTTGAAGCAAACCTCCTGTAGCTTGTGGAAAAGCCAGCAGCCCCAGAATCACATTCTGCCAGCGTAGCCACTCTGCTATAAAGGGCACTGCCTCCCTGATAACTCTGGTAGAAAGTTTCTGAAGAGCCTTAAAGTTCAAAATTGGCACCCTGGACCAGCAGCGTCAGTATCACTGGGAGCTTATCAGAAATGCAGAATCTCAAGCCCTCCCTGCTACCTACTGGATCAGAATCATCGTCTTTAAAAGATCCCCCAGTGATGCAAGTGTACATTCCAGACAGGGACACACCGCTGCTAGGATGCTGAGTTATTTAGGTCAAGCTCTAGAGGCACACTGAGTACTCCAGCCGGGACATATGTTCCCTGTCCCCTACAACAATGGGGTGGGATTGTGTGTGGATTGGGTTTCTGCAGAAAAAAGTGTTCTGTTACCAGGGAAGGGAAGCCGAGCAGGAAGACAGTGAAAGGCACCCAATAAACTTATTTCCTCTTTTGTGTCTTAGCTCACATTCACATTTGGGTTCGCTATTCAGTAGCCCCTTCACTTTGGGTCATTTCATCCCATTTCCTGGTGTGTGAGTGTGTGTGTGAGTGTGTGTGTGTGACTCCCAGTCTCCCTCACCTCACAGTGCCATCTGTCTGCTTGACCTAGATATCAGAGATTCTTGCTTCTTCCACGGCTGGTTCTCCTGTCGCTTCTCAGACACTCATACTTGTCATGTACGTAGGAATCCATTAAGGGTGAGCACGCACATGCCTGGCCTAAGTCTCACTCCATTTCCTTGCGCTCTTGGTCCAGCAAGTGTGTCTCACTCATTGCCTTTCATTCTCCCACAAAGCATTAATCCTGCAGCCATGCCTTTTCAAGCCCTTTCAGGCTGTCAACTGTTAAACATGCACCTGCATTACTAGAGGGAGTCAGACTTTTAGCCGTCAGGATTGATAACTCCTAGTGACTCTTTACAGAGAGTATGTAAAATACAGGGAAAGTCAAGGTTACAATCCTTTACTGTTATTTATTTTGATGCTCAGAGTTTCCCAGATTTGTCAAATGGGCTCATATCAATCTTTTGACATGTCCTTCCTCATCATTCCTTGAGTACTTCCTTACTTTCTGGCACAAGATGTTCCAGAACCATCTTTTGCAGGAGTTCTGATTCTTTTTAGTGGAAAATGGTATTTAGAAACCAAGATTTGAGTAGGTATGCTAGGGTATCATTGCTTCTAGTCCTTCTCAGTAAAATTAAGAAGTGTGTGTGTTTTGTTCATCTTTATCTGTCTCTCTGTATATATTAAAACCTGTGGCTTCATACTGACACCTTCATGAATTCAATCATGAAGCTTCAATTACAGTCCAACTCTGCAGGGTTTGTTTTATCAATCCACCACACTCCCTTTTGATATTTATAATTACTTACCCAGACATGGGCTCCCCATTGTGTATAGTTACTTATTTGCTCAGTCCTTGAATATATAGAAAATAGTTTCAAAATTTCTGACCCATATTTCTGTGGGGGAAAAAACCTAACCAGCGTTCAATATTTATGTACATGGTATTCTGTCTTTAGCCTAAAGGTATGTAATCAAAGAACTGTGTTAAAAAGCTGCTTGGGTTAGTTCTCCACTATTTTCAGTGTGATTACGTTATTCACTTGAATAGTAGATTCGTTTGTTTCTGTTTGTATTCCACTTTTTGTTGTTTTTCCCTTTCAACCTTGCTATTATTTGATATATATGTTTTTCAGTCTGTGTAGTAATAACATGTAGTTCTAAACCTCAGAATTACACAAAAAGGTATCACTCAGAGATCTGTTTCCCTTTCTTCTCCCCCATTTCCAAACCCACTCCTTTCCATTCTGTTTTCATTTGTCCCTGTAGATAACCAATCTCATATCCTTTTTGTGCTTTTCTGGTTTTGATTTATTGCACAAATCAGAAGATAACATGTGCACTAGGGAGGAATTCATGCATGTTTTTGTATGGTTTTAGTTTTTACATTAGAGCTCTGATCCACTTGGAAAATATTCTTTTGCATAGAATAGACAGCATTTGGTCAAATTGTATTATTTTCTTAATGTGGTATTGAAGTTTGTTTCCTAATATTTAAAACTTTTGCAATAATACTTACAAGTGACATTCATCTATAATTTTCCCTTTTATTTTAAAGTACTATTTTTTATCAGGTTAGGTGTCAATGTTATATTTGCTTCATAAAAAGAATTAGTAAGTTTTCCTTAATTTTCAATGTTCTGGAACAATTTATGAAGCATTGCTACTATCTAGTCTTTGAAGGTTTGGTAGGATTTCCCTGTGTGTGTGTGTGTGTGTGTGTGTGTGTCTCTGTTGTTTTCAGAGAACCTAATTGGAATCATTTCCCTGATTCTTTGCAGGTCAGGTGGTCTCTGTTTCAACTATCTAACTCGGCTTTTGTAGAACAAAAGCAGCCATAGACAATACATAAATGAATGGAGGGGGCTGTGTTCCAATAAAGCTTCATTTACGGACACTAAAATTTGGATTTTATGTAATTTTCACAAGCCATGACATGTTATTCTTCTTTTGAATTTTTACAACCATTTAAAAACATAGGAACATTTGAGCTTATGAGCCATCTGAAACAGGTAATAGATCACCACGCTTGGCTCATGCACTGCAGTTTGCTAACCACTGGTCTTCCTGAAACACTTTATTTTAGGCATCTCTTCTATACAGCATAGAATTGGGTCTTGCCTTGTTAGCCAAATTGAAAATCTTTTTCTTTTAATAGGTGAGTTAAGCACTCAAGTTCATATTTATTGAGATGACTGAAGTCTTTAACTGTCATTTAAGCTTATAATTCTAATGTCCATTATATTTATATTTCCTACGTTTCTTTATATGATGTGTTTTCTTTGTTTTTTGAAATTTCTTTTGGTATTTGGGAAGTTTCATATTTTTGTTCTATTATTAGTTACTTTTACTTAATATTATCTAAATGCCCTTAATCCTGTTTTCTTTTTTAATTAAAGTTTATCGGGGTGACAATTGTTAGTAAAGTTACATAGATTTCAGGTGTACAATTCTGTAATACATCATCTATATATCACGTTGTGTGTTCACCACTGAGTCAGTTATCCTTCCATCATCATATATTTGATCCCTTTTACCTTCATCTATCATCCCCCTCCCCCCTCACCCTCTGGTAACCACTAAACTATTGTCTGTGTCTATGAGTTTTTGTTTCTTCATTTGTTTGTCTTGTTCCTTTGTTGTTTTCAGTTTCACTGACATGTTTTCTTTTTTTAATTGAGTGATAATTGACATACACTATTGTGTTAAGTTTCAAGCATACAATGTGTTGATTTGGTACACTTATATATTGCAGAATGGTCACCATGATAGCGTTCGCTAACATCTCTATCACGTCACATAACTATCATTTTTCTGTGGTGAGATTAAGATCTACTCTCTTAGCACTTTGAAGTTTATATGTTGACTGTCATGCATTATATCTCCAATCATCTGTTTCCTTATTTTCTCCTTTGCTATTATGACATTTGTAATGGTATTTTTTAGCTCTCATTTATCGCCTACACAATAACCATGAATGTATTATACTCTCCTCTTTCCTTCTTGCATCTTCCATAGTTTAGCTGCATGGTTTCTACTTTCCTGCACATAAAACACATTATACAAAATACGTAATATGTTGTTCTTCCACTTAGGTTCCTGCCTTTTAGTCTTAGATCTGTAATCAATTACTGAATGCTCGTCATTTGTCCTTCTGCTCAAGTTTCCTCAGTCATCTTTTAGTGGGTGGGGCTCATCCAGTGTGTTCCTCAAGAGGGGATCACGGGTCCAGAATATTCTGATGCCTTTCTTGCCTGTTTGAAAGCTTTTCTGTACCTTGTTACTTGAAGAACAGCTTGTCTAAATAGGAGATTTTAAGTTCACTCATTCTTTCCTTGAGTTTTCTTTTTTTCTTTTTTCTCCTTTTTTTGATATGGCTTCATTGTTGCATTGTAAGCTATGTTTAGGGCATCTGATGCCAGTCTGAATTTCAGCTTTGATCTTTGTGCTTAGAGGTCTTGAGGGATTTTATTTGATCTTATCTCATCTTGTTTTAAGTCTAATAGTTTTATTAGGATATGTTTTCAAATTGATCATTCTGGTTAAATTTTCCCAGTTACCTCTTAGACCTTTTTAATATGTACATTTTAGTCTTATTTCCAGAAAGTTTTCTTGGGATATAGTTTTAAGTATTAGTTCTGTTCAATTGTTTTGTTTTTGTTTTTATCTTTAGGAACTCTTATTATATATACTTGTTTTCTTCTTTGGCCTTCTTCTATTTCAATCACTTTATCAATTTTATTTCTTTGCCTCATTTTCATTCTCTTGGTTGTTTCTATGGCTTTCTTCAATGTCCCTTAATAAAATTTTATTTGGATCTATTCTCCCTTGGGGTTTTGTAATTTAATCTTTGACTCTATGATGATTTTGTCTTATTCTTTCATTTCTTTCCTAAGTTCAATCAGCTGTTTGTAATTTTTTTCCTGTTTATTGTCCAGTTCTGCTTTTAATTTTTGAATTTCTTATTCAAGGTGGTTTTTCTTACCTCCAAATGCTTACTTAAGGATATTTAAAACAGTGTGGAATATTGTGTTACAATTTTCTTCTTCATGTTTCTTTTCGAGTGGGGAATTTTTATCAATTTGAGTGGGTTTGATTTTCTATTATTAAAATACTTTGTGTAAATTGAGTCTGTTTTGGCCAATTTATTTTCTGAGCTTGAGTAGTTTACAAGAATCTTAGGTCAAGGGTTCCTTCTGTCATTGTAGCAAAATACTGTGTGTGTATGTGTGTGTGTGTGTGTGTGTGTGTGTGTGTGTGTGAGTGTGTGTGTGTCTGTTGGGGAGACAGAGTTGTGTATCTTTTTAATTTTTATGTTTTGGTTCTCCTTTATTTTGTAGAACTCTTCATTTTTCCCTTTTGTTTCTTTGTTCATTTTCACCTTCACCATTCAAACTCCAAAAAGCTCCTCTACCTTCCTTTCTACCTTCTCAAAGCAGTACCTTTTTGAAGACTGATTCCTGACATCACGTGCCCTTAAAAGTCCCTTACCTGTATTGTAGTACGTGCTATGATTTACTGGCACTCTTCCAATATGTTTGCAATATGGACTTTCTTTTACTGGTGGTGATTTTAGATGGGTTTTAGGCCTACAAATAGTTCCCCTTTTCTCTCTGTCCACACATTTTTTTCCATATTATCCTCCCGTATTACTTACTTACATAGATCATTTGATAGTTAGTTGTCTTTTAGTTATGCTATGGGCATTGGTTTTATGTAATTTATTTGTTCCTCTTGTAATTCTATATTGTTTTTTGGAGGATGGGTTGGGACATTCAGTTTATGCCTCTGTGTTTACGTCACATATAAGTGTATGCATGATGTCTGTGTGCGTAATATGCAGAGGGTGCCAAAAATGAATACATATATTAAGAAAGGAAAAACTGTATTAATTGTAATACTCAATATATAGCAATAACAAAAAATGTATGCAAGTCACGTTTGACTTCTGCAGTTACAAGAAGTGCTCAAAGTGGTTACCATCAGCGTCCAGACACTTCTGACTATGGCAAAGTACTGCTTGAGCATAGATAACATCTCTTAAAATGTGTAGACATTTTTTGGCACCCCCAGTATACATATGTATATAATGTACATACCTATCTCTCCTACCAGAATGTGATTTCCTTAAGAGTAGCAATTCAATTTTGCTCATCCTTCTGTCTTTAGCAAGAAACCAATGCCTATCATATACAGTGCGCTTTAAACATTCCTTTTTACTATTAATGATTAAGACAAAGTTGCAATACAGCATGTTACTCTGTTAATAAACTATTTCTTTCCCAAAGGCTGCAGATAGCTAAAAGATTGTAACATTAGGTTCAAACTCTCTTAACTACAGTGTTTCCCCGAAAATAAGACCTAGCCAAACGATCAGTTCTAATTTGTCTTTTGGAGCAAAAATTAATATAAGACGCGGCATTATATTGTATTATATTATATTATATTATTTTATATTATATTATTATTAGACCCGGTATTGTATTGTATTATATGATGTTATACCCGGTCTTATAGTAAAAAAGACTGGGTCTTATATTCATTTTTGCTCCAAAAGACTCATTAGAGCTGATTGTCTGGCTAGGTCTTATTTTTGGAGAAACACAGTATGCGACTGTTCCCATGTGGACTAGATAGCCAGCACTTGGGGTTATTACTTGAGAACCTGAATATGTAGAAATTGCCATGTTGCTCATAAGGGAAGGAATATGATGTATATAGGGGCATCGTAAGATGATGCCATTCAATTTAGAGGAAAGCCTCATTGTTTCTCAATAAATATATTATTCTTGCTATTAATATTATTCTTGTGACTTGACTATGAAATGAAATGACAGATGCCAGAAATCTTTTGTTCTAATATGAAGAGATAAATAGCAATGCTGAATCATGATACTGTATTTAAAATTGGCTGGGAAGGTCAAAAGTGCTACAATGAATATTTAATGTTCTGATGAAGTCTTAGGGGAAACGATGCTGGATTCAGCAATACACTGAAATCTTCCAGTCATTCTGTCTGGTTCATGCAGAAATGAACTTTAATGTAACTTCCCCTTGATAACTGCCATTTCTATAAGAGATACACCCTTCTGTCAGTGCATGATTCAGAAAGAGAAGGAAGTGATGGATAATGGCTATGGGGATCAAACCTAAGAATATGCACAAAGATTTATGTATAAGTGTTATGGGATGAATTGTGTCCCCTAAAATTCATATTTTGAAGTCCTAACCCTCTCAGAATATGACTGGAGATACGACATTTAACTGAGTAATTAGGGTAAAATAAGGTCATATTGGTGGGTCCTAATCCAACGTGATTAGTGTCCTGATAAGAAGAGATTAGCATACCTACACACTCAGGAAACAAAACCATGTGAAGATAGAGAAGACGGCCATCTACAAACCAAGGAGAAAGACCTCAGAAGAAATCAACCCTGTTGACACCTTGATCTTGGACTTTAGCCTCCATAACTATGAGACGATAAAATTTTGTTGTTTAAATCCCCAGTTTGTGGTGCCTTGTTGACAGCCCTAGCAAACTAATACTATAAGGATACTCGTGAAAGAATTTTTAAATAGCAGCTCAAAATAGAAATATGAGGTCACAATGTCGCTAACCTTTTTTGATATCAGAAGGATTATTCATTATGAATTTGTACCAACTGGACAAACAGTTAACCAGGTTTACTATTTGGAGGTGCTGAAAATGCTGTGTAAAAAAGTTAGACAACCTGAACTTTTCACCAACAATTCATGGCTCTTGCATCATGACAATGCACCAGCTCACACGGCACTGTCAGTGAGGGAGTTTTTAGCCAGTAAACAAATAACTGTATTGGAACACCCTCCCCACTCACCTGATCTGGCCCCCAATGACTTCTTTCTTTACGCGAAGATAAAGGAAATATTGAAAGGAAGACATTTTGATGACACTTAGGACATCAAGGATAATACGATGACAACTCTGATGGCCATCAAAAGAGTTCTAAAATTGCTTTGAAGGATGGACTAGGCGCTGGTGTTGGTGCATAGCTTCCCAAGGGGAGTACTTTGAAGGTGACCATAGTGAAATTTATCAATGATGTATATAGCACTTTTTCTAGGATGAGTTCGTGAACTTGATTGTCAGACCTTGTAACGTAAGTGTCCAATAATGGAGGCATAGTTATGTTCATAGTCGAGTCTACCTATGCTTACTCTTCGGCTGTCTCTTTAACGGCAGCAAAGGATAGAAGAGTAGTCAAGCATGTAGCCTTCCACCAACATCAGTATCCTGAACCTACTCGTGAAGAATCAGTAGGATGAGTGTCACTGTCTTTTAGTCCCTGGGTCCCTCTGTGTAGTGGGTAGACTAGCAAGGCAGCATGGAGTAAGATATGATTTATGCCGATCGGGAACATGCCAGAGAGAAAAAGAAGACACGTTCTATGCCAAGAAAGTTTGAGTACACAGACTCAGTATATCTCTTTTCCTCAAAATGATTTCATTATTTGATTTCTACACAAATTCCCTCCAGAGCCTCATTTGAAATAAAATTTAAAATGCTCAGTTCATTCTTCTTTATTAGAATACCATTATTATTATCATTCAATGCTTGTTATGGCAAAAACAAACAATACAGACATATGTAAGGTAAACAGCGAACATGCCCAGTTTCGGTTGCATAAGTACAACTTTGTTAAGAGTTTGGTGAGGACCTGTGAGGATTTTATCAGATTTTTGGTCCTGTGTCAATAGTGTTGACACATGAATAATTTTTTTAAAATATGGAGTCATGCTATATCAGTTTTTTCCAAACTGCTCTTTTAGTTGGCGATATATGAAAGACATATTTCCATGTTAGTACCATAAAAAATTTAACAAGTATAACGTGTAGTATACAGGATAAGCAGTATAGCACGGACACTGTCCAGTCAGAACAGATGCTAAACTGGGTCTCGAGGCCCCTGCTCTGCGAAGGGTTAAAGTTTTTGCTGTCAAAACAACAGGAGGTGCAGAGCACCTATGGGTTGCTGAGATTGGAGCCCTGAGGAGGGGTGCAAAGGGGTCTTGAGGGCAGTGGACTTTCCCAACTGGCACGGAGGTGTTTCAGAACTTGTGCCTTTAGTTATACCTGGTGTATATCAGCCTTGCGTGTACGTCTCCTATTTAAATGGCTACACTCAAATTCATTATAATGTAATTATAAATCTTAATATATTTAATGAGCCCCTTACTGATGATCATTTAGATAGTTTGCCATTTTTTGTCATCATAAGCAATGTTGCAATACACATTTTTTACTATGTTATCTTTGTGAACGTGGACCAGTATATCACAATGTGACTTTGGAGAAATTATCTTTTTCCTTAGAATTGTGACTCCTTTCTTATATTAGCAAGTAATTCTGAGAGTCATATTAGAAATTTGTAAACTTAAGGAGATATTGAAGTATAGGTCAGTGGTCTCAAACCCCGACTCTGCATTAGAATCACCTATAGAATTATTAGGAATTATATATATATATCTGTGACCTTACTTACTCCTAGACATTCTGAATTAGGTCTGGATGGGTTCCACAAGTATTTGTATTTTTTAATAAGCTTCAGAAATGATTCTGATGCCCAGCCAGTATTAGGAGCTACTGAAATATAGAAGAATTAATATTGTAAAAGAGGACAGGATTGTATAATTTCTCAACCTCTAACATATGATAGTAAGTATTGGTGAAAATGTGGAACTACTGGAGCTCTCATACCTGCGAGTGGGAGTGTAAATCAGTGAAGTTATTTTGTAAAACTCTGGCGGTATCTATCCAGTAGAAATTAACAGCATAATTTGTGACTCAACAGTTCCACTTCTAAGTATGTACTCGATAGAAACGCTTAACATGTTCACCTGAATGTTCTCAGCTGCGCTGTTTAATACAAACTGCCAACAAGCCAAATGTCCTCCAATAGTATAATAGAGAAAGTAAATTTAATGCTATTTTTATATAATGGAATACTACCCAGCAACAAGAATCATCAAACTACAGTTACATGCAATATGTGAATCTCAAAAAACAAAATGTAGAGGAAAAGAAGCCAGATTCAAATGAATGCGTATGTATGATTTCATTTACATAAGCTTAAAAACCAGGCAAAACTTACTTGCATCGTTAGAGTCAGTGGTTACTTTTGGGAGGAGTCATGGCTGCGAGGGAATAAAAGGCATGGGCGGCACTGGGAAACCAGTAACGTTTTATTTCTTAATCAGCTACTGGTAATATGGGTATGTTCAGTTTGTAAAACGTCAGGCTGGATGCTTAGGATTTGTGCACTTTTCTGTATGCATATTATATGTTGATAAAAAGTTTAAATAATGCTGTGAAACCGTCAAGAGAAGGAAGTTCCTCCAAATGACAAAAAGGATTCATGATAGAATAATGGCTGTCCTTCCATGAACTGGAAAAGAGGAATTGGGTTGTAGTGGCGAGCTGGAGCCGTCTGGTACTCACCCACTAGACCAATTATGTGCATGTCTTCCGTTCAGTGACATTTTGGTAGTTTGAAATTGACCATATTGGGAATATTTAGACCATGGAAATTGGCAAATACTACATCAGATTATTTGTTATTTTCCTAGAGAGCAGATTACCTATATAGTACTGAATGTGGATCTCTTTGTTCACAAGATATTATTTGACTTGCTTTATAGCCAGTGTAATTATTAAACAATTAATATAAAAGTCAAAAGTGGCTAAAATCATTTTTTAAAAAGAATTAGCTTTATCACCTTTTGAGACTACAAAGAATCCTTCTTTTTTTCTACTGTAAATTTAAGGAGGCTTATTTGCATTCACATATCAATTCAGGAAGAGGAAATATGTCATTAAGAACTTTATTCAAATTTGGTTTTGATGTCACAAATTAGCACTACAAGAACATTATCATGTCTTAAAACCTACCCTTAGTAATTAGAGTCCTTGTGAATCACCAGAGACTGAAGCTGTCTTGCTTTTTTTTTCTTTCCTTTTTACTGCTAGAAACTTATTGTAACCTGGAGAAAGCTAATAGAATAATTACCTGCAGTTCTGAGACATTCATCTCTGCTGGTGTCTTGTCAGCCAGAGGCACACAGACATAACAGATGTTTTTTTTAATTGAATTGTTGTCAGCGAGGTTGTAGTAACAAAAGATAACAAAAGAGACAGTTTAACATTTCTTCTATGACAGCGGTTTAACTCTTTATGTCTCCTCCTTTTCATTTTCTTTTTGTTTCTGTCTGTATTCACAGTCTTCTAGCTACGTATTTCTCTCTGGTATCCCTTTAGCTTTTCAAATATTAAACTCTTAAACAGTGTGATGAATAAATTAAATTGTTTTAATAGTTTCCTTTTAAGTACAAGACAACAGGCCCAAAATGGAATCACTTATGCTAAGCCCCATGTCCCCAAACCTAGATCTTAAACCAATCAATCACTAATGGCCAGATCACTAGTTTGGTAATCTGCCTGATTAACTTTGCAGTAACTAACCTGTTCTTATCTAATAACTAACCTATTCCTGCTTTCTTCTGGCTATAAAAGTCTTTAATTTTGTATGGCTCCATGAAGCTCCTTTCTATCTGCTAAATTGGATGCTGCCCAACTTGAATCAATTTTCGTTCACGTAAACTCTTAACATGTTTAATATGCCTTAGTTTGTCTTGTAACATTCCCCCAAAGGAAATTTGGAGATCTTTTTCATGCATGTGGAAAACTAAATTATTGTCTCAATCATATTTCTGCTTTGTGACAGAAAATAATTGCTTATTCTTAGAAGTTTTATTTCACAGTACATGGTACTTGATTGGTAAGAAAGAGTAAAACCCCTTTTTCTAAACTACCTAAGTTAGTTTTGGGGGAGAACTTTCTAGTTGGAGAACTTTGACTGATACTTGGGAATTGTTAGTTAAATATCTGTGTAGTATACATAATCTATGGGAATTTTACTTTTTTCTCTGTATATTTTATTAAGTAAGCATAAAATGGACCAAAATGTTTTCTTTCCTTTTGAGATGTGAGCTTGGGCAAGAGGGACAGATTGTTCCTCTATAGGTTCTTTAGAAGATAGGGAGCAGATGTGGCACTGGGAGGAAACTACGAGGGGAGAACAAATGCATGAGTAATCTGGAAAAAGATTAAAGTCAAATTATAACTTAAATGTCAGCCTTTGGACCAAAGCTTTTCCATTCTTGGTACTCTGAAGAGAAAAGCAACTGAGTATCTTAGAAAAAGAGAGAGACTGTTTCTAAAAGTGGTATTACTCCACTATAATTACTGTTCTGTTTCCAGGTTTGTTTGTTTGTTTTGGCTTTTATTTTTAAGTAATTTGATTGTGACTCTGTTTGGTTAAGTCGGACATAACTCTTCATTCACCTGCATTTGTACTTAAAAGTATTGTTTTGTTTGATTAGAAAATGTCTTTAAAATCATATGTACTTTGTCTGTGCATTTCTAGGAATGTCTGGCATGTTTATTGGTCAAATGCCTTGCAGATGAAAATGAAATTTTGTGAAAACTCTTGTGGATCCATCCAGACCAGATTTATTTTTGCTTTAATAAAACTATTCAAAGCATCAAGACTTTAGTCTGGGTGTCAGTGCTAGCAGCTAATCTGGGAAGAGTTTCCAGGATAGAACCTGCTGCGGATTGTAATGACTTTCCCATTCCTGGTGCCTCTTTCTGGTTGGGCTTGAATTATAGATACAGACCAGATGGGCATGAAAAGGTCTTCTAGATCTCTGAAGTAGTTCAGTCTGACTGCACTCACTGGGCATACTATTTTCTTCTATGTACACAAACGTGCTTTATATTAGAATTCAGTAAAGATACTGTTTAGATTTGTGTTCATCACCACCCATTTGGTAATTATTAGACTAATTCCACTCCCTCATAGAATAGTTGAGACACAAGGCTGGAAACGATTAGAATCATTGTAGTTTAAAATTATACTTGGCAATAAGAAACAAATCATGGATTCTCTGTAGCCTAGCTTGTAAGTAAATAGTAAATAACAATAATATTGGAATCTACTTAAAATAAAATGAAGTTTTCCAGCTTCTCTGTCCTTCTCTCTGGACATGTTATTTATACTTTCAAACCACATCTACCTAATTAGTGACAGGTATCAGGTCATAATGATTCTTAAATAGCATGATATAACAGCAATTCCAAGAATAGAGTAAGAAAATTCATTTAATTATTTTAACCAAGGATTAGCCCTTTGGAATCATTTTAATTCGTCATATTTTTCATTCATCCACCCAAACTTTACTGAATAAGTTATTAAATGCTAGTTAATAAGTTCTGTGTTGGGGTACTGGTCACAACACATTTTTCGTCCTCAGGAAGGCCTCAGTTTAATTTTGTTCAGATGTGCTAAGCCGTTGAAGAAAAATGCTCCTCAAAACAGACCGTCTACTGTCTCTGTGGCCTCTATTGCTCGCATTAGTTAATATCTTACGGTCGAAATTAGATATCCCATCCTGTGGTAGTTGAAGGAATACTTAAATGAAAGCCTCTTTGAAACACGTTCTAATAGCTACCAGTGTAAAATAGTGTTTCAGGTAAAGTAAACCTGATAGATAAAAAAGCAGTCCTCAAATATGTATTGTTTTACACTTTAAATTTCTTTGTAAATCAATTTATTTAGATGTATTTTGCATGTAGTAAAATGCACTCATTTTAAGTATAAAGTTCAATGAATTTTGAAAAAGTGTACACCCTGTATCCACCACTTCATTCACTCAAGAGACAAACTTGGATGTTATTCTAGATAGACCACATATTAGGTCACAAAAGAAGTCTCAATAAATTTAAGAAGATTGAAATCATACCAGGTATCCCCTCTGACCTTAATTGGTATGAAATTAGAAATAAATTACAAGAAGAAAACTGAAAAACACACAAACACATAAAGGATAAATAACACAGTAGTAAACAATGGATGAGTTAACAATGAGATCAAGGAAGAAATCAAAAGATACGTGGAGACAAATGACAATGAGAACAGAATGACCCTAACTCTATGGGACTCAGTGAAAACAGTCCTAGGAGGGAATTCATAGCAATCACAGGACTACCTCAAGAAACAAGAAAAATCTCAAATAAACAAGCTAACTTTATACTTAAGGGAACTGGAAAAAGAACAGAAAAGAAAGCCCAAAATGGGTAGAAGGAAGGAGATAATTGAGATCAGAGCAGAAATAATCAAAATAGAGGCTAAAAAGAGTAATACAAAAGATCAATGAAACCAAGAGCTGGTTCTTTAAAATGTAAACAAAATTGATCAACCTTCAACCAGACTCAAGAAAAAAACAGAGAGGACCTAAATAAATAAAATCAGAAATGAAAGAGAAGTGACAATGGACATCACCGAAATACAAAAAATTTTAAGAAAATACTATGAGCAATTATACTCCAGCAAATTGGACAATCTGGAAGAAATGGATAAATTCCTAGAAGCATACAATCATCCAAGGCTGATCAAAAAGAAACAGAAAATCTGAACCAACTGATTAGCACTAACAAAAATCAGATGAGTAATCAAAAAACTCGCAACAGACAAAAGTCCTAGACCAGTGGCTTCACAGGTGAATTTTACGGAACATTCAAAGAAGAATTAACACCTATTCTTTTCAAACTATCCCAAAAAATTCAAGAGGAGGGGAGGCTTCCAATCTCATTTTACGAGGCCACCAGTACCATGATTCCAAAATCAGACAAAGACATTACAAAAAAAGAAAACCATATACTAGTATTCCTGATGAACATAGCTGCAAAAATCCTCAACAAAATATTAGCAAACCAAATGCAGCAGTACATTAAAAAGATCATACACCACGATCAAGTGGGATTTATTCGTGGGGTGCAAAGTTGGCTCAATATATGCAAATCAATTAACGTGACACATTACGTAAACAAAATGAAAAATAAAAAATCATATGATCATATCAATAGATGCAGAAAAAATGTTTGACAAAATCCAGCCTCCATTTATGATAAAACCTCTCCGCAAAATAGGAATAGATGGAACATACCTCAACATAATAAAGGCCATATACAATAAACCCAGGTCACATCATACTCATGAGGAAAAGCTAAAAGCATTCTCCTTACGATCAGGAACAAGACAACATTGCTCACTTTCACCGCTTTTATTCAACATCGTATTGAAAGTGCTAGCCAGAGCAGTCAGACAAGACAAAGAAATAAAAGGCATCAAAATTGGAAAGGAAGAAGTAAAACTATCATTACTTTCAGATGATATTATACTATATATAGAGAACCCCAAAGATTGCACCAAAAAAGTATTAGAACTGATAAATGAATTCAGTAAAGTAGCAGGATACAAAATAAATGTTCAGAAATCAGTTGCATATTTATATACCAATAATGAACTCTCAGGGAAATTAAGAAAACAATTTCATTCACAATAACATTAAAAAATATATAATACCTATGAATAAATTTAACCAAGGAGGTAAAAGACCTGTACTCAGAAAATTATAAGACATTGAAGAGAGAAACTAAAAAAGATACAAATAAATGGAAGCATATACCAACTTCATGGATGGGAAGAATTAGCAGTGTTAAAATGTTCATAGTACCCAAGAAATCTGTATATTCAATGCAATTCCTATCAAAATACCAATAGCATTTTTCACAGAACTAGAGCAAACAATCCTAAAATTTATATGGAATCATATAAATAGCCATGACATTCTTTAGAAAGAAGATCATACATAGTTGGAGGTATCACACTGCCTGATAACAGACTATATATAAGGCCATAGTAATCAAAACAGCATGGTATTGGCGTAAAAACAGAGACATAGATCAATGGAACAGAATAGAGTCCAGAAATAAACCCATGCTTATGTGGTCATTTAATCTATGACAAAGGATGCAAGAATGTACAATGGGGTAAAGATAGTCTATTCAGTATATGGTGCTGGGAAAACTGGATAGACACATGCAAAAAAAAGGAAGGAAGGAAGGAAGGAGGGAGGGAGGGAGGGAGGGAGGGAGGGAGGGAGGGAGGGAAGGAGGGAGGGAGAGAGGGAGAGAGGGAGAGAGAAAGAGAGAAAGAGAGAAAGAGAGAAAGAGAGAAAGAAAAAGAAAGAAAGAAAGAAAGGAAAAGAAAGAAAGAAAGAAACCGGACCACCTTCTTACTCCATACACAAGAATAAACTCAAAATGGAGACCTGAAACCATAAAACTCCTAGAAGAAAACATGGGCAGTAAAATCTCAGACATTACCCTTAGCAATATTTTTTTGATCTATCTCCTTGGACAAGGGAAACAAAAGAAATAAATAAAGAAATGGGACTATATCAAACTACAAAGTTTTTCACAGCAAAGGAAACCATGCAAAACGAAGACACCCTACTGAATGAAAGAAGATATTTGCAAATGATACATCTAATAAGGGTTTAATACCCAAAATTTATAAATAACTCATATACCTCAATATTTCCAAAATTTATTAAAAAAATCATATACCTCAACACCAAAGAAACAAACAATCCAATTACAAAATAGGCAGAGGACCTGAGTAGACATTTCTCCAAAGAGGACATAGAGATGGCCAATAGACATGAAAACATGCTTAGCATCACTAATCATCAGAGACATGCAAATTAAAGCAATGGTGAGATACCACCTCACTGCTGTCAGAAAAGCTATCATCAGTAAATTAACAAACAAGTGCTGGCGACGATGTGGAGAAAGGGGAACCCTCATGCACTGTTGGTGGGATTACAAATTGATGCAGCCACTATGGAAAACAATATGAAAGTTCCTTAAAAAATAAAAAATGGAACTATCTTATGACCCAACAATTCCACTTCTGGGTATTTATCCGAAGAAATCCAAAACATGAATTCAAAATGATATATGCACTCCTATGTTCACTGTGGTGTTATTTACAGTAGCCAAGATATGGAAGTAACTTAAGTGTCCATCAGTAGACAATTGGATAAAGAAGTAGTAGTACATATATACAATATTCCAATATACAATGGAATATTACTTGGCCATAAAATGGAATGCATTCTTACCATTTGCGACAATATGAATGGACCTAGAGGGTATTATGCTAAATGAAATAAGTCAGACAGAGAAAGGCAAATATCATATGAACTCACTTATATGTGGAATGTAAAGAACAAAATAAATGAACAAACAAAACAGAAACAGAGTCATAGATACAGAGAACAAACTGATGGTTAACAGATGGGAGAGGGTTTGGGGGTTTGGGTGAAAAAAGTGAAGAGATTAAGAAGTACAAGAGTCACAGGAATGTAAAGTACACTATGGAGAATATAGTCAATAATATTGTAAAAGCTATCTATAGTGTCAGGTATGTACTAGAGTTATCAGGGGGATCACTTCATAAATTATATAAATGTCTAACTGCTACACTGTACACCTGACACTAACATAAAATAATATTGAATGTCAACTATAATTGAAAAAAATAGTCATGGGGATATAAAGTATAGCATAGGAAATATCATCAATAATATTGTAATAACTATGTACAGTGTCAGATGGGTAATATGCTTATTGGGGTGATCACTTTGTGAGGTATCTAAATATCTACTCACTATGTTGTTTTGTACTCCTGAAACTAATATTATATGTTGATGGTAATTGAAAAACAAATTTTTAAAAATTAAAAAAAGTTGATCATAGAACTAAATGTAAAACACAAAACTATAAAAGTTCTAGAAGAAAACTTAAGAGAAAATATAAGGAACCTTGAGTTTGGCGATGCATTTTTAGGTACAACACCGAAAGCATAATCCATGCTAGAGAAAATTGGTAAGTTAGACATCGTTAAAATTAAAAACTCTGCCCTGTGAAAGACATTATAAAAGAATGAAAAGACAATTTATATACTGGGAAAAATATTTGCAAACCATATATCTGACAAAAGTTGTATCCACAATATACAAAAAACCTCTTAAAATGCAACAATAAGTAAATACAGCAACTCATTGAAAATGGGCACGGGAACTGAAAACACAAAGAAGATGGAAAATATGCTCTACATCTTTTGTCATTAGGGAATTGCGTATTAAAACAATGAGGTACCACTACACACCTATTGGAATGGCTGGGGTTAAAAAACAACCTGAGAAATGGCAAATGCTGATGAGAAAGCAGAGCTGGGAATGCAAGATGGTGCAGCCCCTTTGGAAGACAGTTTGGCAGTTTCTTACAAAACTAAACATAGTCATACTATATGATCCAGCAATGCACTCTTAAGTTTTACCCAATGAAATTGAAAACTTTTGTCTACACAAAAAAAAGACTAACACGAGGTCTGACAATTAAGTTCCTAAACTTGTTGCAATGACATTGCTAATATTTTTTTGATATCAGAGGGATTATCCATTATGAATTTGCACCAACTGGACAAACAGTTAACCAAGTGTACTATTTGGAAGTGCTGAAAAGGCTGCCTGAAAAAGTTAGACGACCTGAACTTTTCACCAACAATTCATGGCTCTTGCATCATGACAATGCACCAGCTCGCACGGCACTGTCTGTGAGCGAGTTTTTAGCTAGTAAACAAATGACTGTGTTGGAACACCCTCCCTAACTCACCTGATCTGGCCCCCAATGACTTCTTTCTTTACCTGAGGATAAAGGAAATAGTGAAAGGAAGACATTTTGATGACATTCAGGACACCAATGGCCATACGATGACAGCTCTGATGGCCATTCCAGAAAAAGAGTTCCAAAATTGCTTTGAAGGGTGGACTAGGTGCTGGCGTCGGTGCATAGCTTCCCAAGGGGAGCACTTCGAAGGTGACCATCGTGATACTCAGCACTGAAGTATGTAGCACTTTTTCTAGGATGAGTTTATGAACTTAATTGTCCAGCCTCGTATGTATAATAGCTTTATTCATAATCACTAAAAACTTGAAGCAACCAAGATGTCCCCCATAGGTGAATAGATAAACAAATTGTGGTATAGACATACAATGGAATATTACTCAGTGATGAAAAAGAGCTATGAAGCCACACAAAGGATAAACCTTAAATGCATGTTGCTAAGTGAAAGATGTCAGTCTTAAAATGGTACATACTACATGATTCCAACTTTGTGGCATTCTGGAAAAGGCAAAACTATAGAGACAGTAAAAAGATCAGAGATTCGGGGTAAAGGGAGGGGAGTTAAACCGGGAGATTTTTAGGGCCATGAAACTGTTCCATGCGATACCTTAATGACAGGTAGGTACATGACATTATGCATTTGTCAAAACACACAGAATTTCACAGCACAAAGAGTGAACCTTAATGTATACAAATTTAAAAAAAAAAAGCATTTAGGAGGTTGGAGGATCCCAGAAAGGAATGCAGACTGTAACAAGAGAATCTAGTTGTATTTCAATTGTATGAAACAACTTCCCAGACGGAGGGGCCCGGGAAAAGTGCTGACCTGAATAACTTTGGAAATTAGTCTGTAAGACTAAATGCAAAAGGAATTATACGTGATCATGTACATAAGTTAATAATTTCCCATGCGGTACAGGTTAAAATTTCTGATACCACTATACATATATTCTGGGATGAAACAATTGAATAAACAGATGAGAGATGGTAGGAGCCAGATTTCTCCTTGTTGGAGTAGGAACTTACAAATAAGCAGAAAAAGAGACTAGAGTGATCCTTTTGGTAATGGGTTAGAGTGGAGTCATCAGAATGAACTCATGTTTAGCTTAATAGAGACGCCAATGGCTACACAGAGAAATATTATAGATATATGTGTACATACATATATTTCCTTGCTCTGTCATCAGAGATCCTAAAAGAAATGACACTTCAGTAGCAAGAAGTACACCTCACCTCCACATGTTTGTTTCTGATACCATTCTCCAATAAAAGGAGCATGGCTCATTGGAGAGGTGGTTGATTTCTAGGACTAGGGTAGGAAATATATAATATGTATCTAGAGACTCTTACAGTGCCAGAAAATAAGGAAGTACTAAAAACAAATCCACATTAATGGGAGTATATCAAAGGGGCATAGGAGCCAGCTGAAAGAGCTCCCAATGGCCAAAGTTGGAACAATTTGAACAATAAAATAAAGTAGTATTGGATTAAAACCCAAAATATAAAATAAACATCCATGAATCCAAAATGATACAAACAAACAAATAAACAAACAAACAAACAAATGGCGGCAAAAAGATAAACGTCCTAGGAAGAAGAATTTAAACTAATTTAACTAGGTACTCGGCCCTCAAGGAGGGGAAGCTGAACTTCCCACCCTAAGTATGGGCCGCACATAATGACTTCCTTCCACAGAATTCAGGGGAGGGAACAGTAACTGCATTGGAGACACCTGAAAAACACCATCTCAGCCAGGTAATGAAGGTCAACATCAACAGTGACGTCATGTGAGGGAATAGTCTACTCGTTAGAAAAATACCAGACAAACCCCAACAGAGGAGCAGTTGACAAAATAACTAATGAATATTCCTCAAAACTGTCCCAAAACAAGGAGAGTCTAAGAAACTGTCACAGCTAAAAGGAGCCTACAGAGACATGACAGCTAAATGTAATGTGGTGTCCTGGATGGGAACAGACAAAGGGCAGTGGGTGTAAATTAAGGAAGTCTGGATAAAACATGGACTTGAGTTAGTAAGAATATATTGATATTAGTCCCTTAATTGTAACAAGTGTACTATACTAACGTGCTAGTAACAGGGAAATTGGGTGGAGAGTATGTGGGGACTCTACTTAATCTTCTCAGTTTTTCTGCAAGTGTAAAACTGTCCTAAGAAATACTGTCTGTTAAACCAATCAACGTAGTACGCGAAGGTCTCGCACTGACCCCGTGGTTTCTCTCTCCCACAGTTTTGAGAGTGTCTGCTGCCTGGCTGACTCGGCTTCCCTGTCAGACATCACTTTTGATGGCAACCCCATAGCTCAAGAGTCATGGTACAAGCACACCGTCCTCCAGAGCATGACGCAGCTGCGCCAGCTCGACATGAAGAGAGTCACGGTGAGGACCCCGGCACCATGCTGACCGCGCTTTGTCCTGGGGGCGGGCTGGGGAGTTGGCAGGCGTGCTCCTTGCTGGACATGCTTCTTAGTCCTAATGAGCTAGGGATTCGCATGCATGTAATTATGGTGTATTTCAGTATTTTAGTGACAGATTCTTTTTACCACCCGTCTCCTATTCCCAATTTCATCGCATAGGGCTTTCAAAATTCCTAGCCTTCTATTTATAATAAATGAATCATTCTGCTTACTTTTCATTCTCACTTAGTATCCAACTACTAATTTACTTTGGAATGGATGAGTAAGAATTTCGTTGATAATGGTTAAGAACATAATGGTTAAGAACGTGGGTCCCAGAGCCAGGCTGCCTGAGTCCCAATCCTGGCTTTACTATTTTCTAGCTGTATGAGCTTCAGCAATGTACTTAATCTTTCTATATCTCGTTTTCCTCCAAGTAAAATGGGGATCATAACTATATTGTGTCACAGGGTCGTTGTTAAGATGAAATAAAGTGCCGAACCTTAGAGCAGTGGGACACTCCTAGGAAGTATCACCTGTAGTTGCCGTTGTCTATTCATTCTATCTCCATATGAGGTACTTTGTATACTTAGAGGTTTTGCTATGGCTCCTGAGCTAAATGAAATGCTGCACATGCCCCTGCTCTTAGGGGTACAGTGCACATTAGCATATTATAGGCTCCAAGAAGTTCTGTAATTAAGAACCTTGCGTGATTTGTGTCATTGCATCCCACATTAATTTGAATGTTTTATTTTCTCAGACAATACCTGTTAATAATCTGAGACCTAAGTTTCTACTTGTTTTCTTACTTCTTGACTGCCAATTTTGATGTGGATTCTGAGTGATGCACAAGGTTTATTCAATTGCCAGTTGACTCGTGGCTTATATATCAGTTTCACAGTGCGTACAGTTTACATTTCTGCTTCAGCAATATGATAGACCCCTAAGGTGGCTGGCAGATGGTCAGGAGTGTTGATGAGCTCACAAATACCGGCGATCTCGCGGCTTCCTTTGTTCCAGCATGGAGATGTGGTTTTTTGTCCTCTCAGCTTGTTCAGATCTATATTGTCAACCATATTGCGTACTGTTACCCTTATCTCTTTGTCTTTCTTAATTAAGCATTGTTGATACTTCTCATTGCTCTTCCTGATGAGGTTGAGATGAGTGGGGTAAGAAATGAAGCTAACCCCTTTATATAAAGCAGTACTTAATTACATAGTTTATGTTTCTCATAGTTTATATGTCAGTCTTGTCTATCGAACAGATGTCGTGAAGGGCAAAAGCCTTTCTTCTTTTTCCTTGCCCAATACATACAGATGTCCTATCCATGTTTCTTTCTTCTCTATCTCACTCAGTACTGAGTGTAGTAATATTCAATAAAGACCTGTTGGCTGAGTGAAATTTGCCTACTTCTGTCTCACTCAGTACTGAGTGTAGTAATATTCAATAAAGACCTGTTGGCTGAGTGAAATTTGCCTACTTCTGGGCCTTAAATAACAGTGACTAATGTTGTATGTAGTCATTGACCTTGTACATTCCATAGAGGGTGTTTGCCTGGTGAGGAAATGGGGGAAAACCACCTGGGATGGGAGCAGGGCCAGCTGTTCTGCTAAGTACAGAGCAGATAGCCTTGCACATATGCTCCTCCACTTTAGAATTTTGTTTTAATGTTTAAATGGAAACAATCTCAAAACTGAAGAAAAGTTGTAAGTACAGTACAAAGAACTTTTTTTCTTGAACCATTTGAGAGTAAATTGCCAACTTGATTCCCCAGCAACGCTGAATACTTCAGTGTATATTTCCTACAAGTAAAGACATTCTTCTATGTAAACACAATGTAACTAATACAATCAGGAAATAAACATTGAATAATTACTAATGTCTAATTCTCACCACATTCAGATTTTACCAATTACAGCAATAGTATTCCATATAGCAAAATGATCCAGTTTGGAATTACACATTGCAGGTGGACACATTTTGTTGATAGGGACACATGTTTCTATCGTCACCATTTTTTAGGCACAGTTCCTCAGTCTGTCCTTGACTTTCATGACTTTGACATTTATAAAGATTACAGGTCAGTTATTTTGTAGAATGACCCTCAGTGCAGGTTTTTTTGATGTTTTCTCGTGGTTAAGTTTTAGTTACAGATCTTTGATATGAATGTCACAGAAGTGACTCTGCGTTCTTCTCATTGTATCCTATCAAATGATGTGTCATTTATATTTTTCCCTTTATTGATGTTGTTCACTTTAATTAAGATGGTGTCTGCCAGGCTTCTCCATATGAAGTTACTGTTTTCCTTTTGTAATCCCATTCCTCATAAAAATTTCAGTTTATTCATTTATTCATATTAGTATGGACCATGGTATTTAATTTCACCTTTTGTTTATAATTTTGGGGTACTTTTAGTGTGGAAACAATATACCTTTTCTTTTTTTTTCTTTTTCTTGAAAGCTGTCAATTTATTAAGTCCTGGATCTGAAAAAGACACAGCACCACTTCTGTCATGTTCTCTTAGCCAAGCAGTCCCATATTCTCTTGGCCAAGCAGGGCCAGAGTCCAAATTCAAGGGTCAGGGACATAAACCTCCCTGTTAATGGGAAGAAAATCAGCAAGTTTTGGGATCATGTTTTAAAATGGATGTGACACAGTCTGCCCTCTGGCCACAAATTACTTACATTTGTTCCACATACTAACTATTCTCAGCACCTCCCAACAGCCCCCCAAACTGTCTTCCTATTATGGTGTTAGGTTCAGGCTCGAGGTTTAGGACCTGGTCATCTAATCAGGTCACCTAATCCATGTGGCTCCATGGATACAGTTTTTCAGATACAGCTCCTTCTGGATCAGAAGTCCTATCAACTTTTCCACTGTATCATGGTAGATAGGCTTCCTCAGAAGTTTCCCAATGGATCTCTTCTGCATCTCATCTACCAGAACTGGGTTCCATGTCCATGTCCAAAGGAATCCCTCCTATATGAAATTATGCGGTATCTGTGCTTCTGTGACTGGCTTATCTCACATAGCACAATGACCTCAAGGCCCAGGCATGCCGCTGCACGTGGCAGGACCTCCCTCCCTCTCAAGGCTGAACAGTGTCCAACAAATATGCTTTTTCTTATTTCCTTTAAAAAGTGTGGCTCCCGGAACTTTGCACCAGGCTCTGAGTTTCTCTACCTGTAGCAATATAGCTTTAGAAAGACTTTCTTTAACAGGGTTGGCGAACAGCAGCCTATGAGCTGGCCACTCCTTTTTCTAAAAAAAGTTGTGTTGGAGCACGGCCATGTCCCTCCATTAATGTATTACCTGTGTCCACTTGATGCGACAATGGTTGAATTGAGTAGCTGCTAATGAAACTGTATGGCCCACAAGCATAAAATACTTACCATCAGGCTAGAAGCGTGGGCCGACACCTGTTCTATAACTATTTCTTCTCTTTAAAAATGAAATCTTGATTAAATGTTTATGTAATTTGCCATGTAAACATTCTAGCCGGGTCGGATGACACAAATGTTTACTGAACTTCTGTACATGAGGGCTGTGGTTCCCATACTGTGTGCTGCGGTGAACTCACAGGGGCACCATGGAACTTTTCTAATCGTCAAGGGACACGTAGTGATATATTTGATGTCTGTGCGGCACTGAAAAACTTGCTCAAGCTAGTTTACCATTTCAATGTTAGATCACACTAGCACTGAAGTGTTCTCTGGCATCATGTCTTTGCAAAGCTGACTTTTCAGAGGTTATGGTGATAAAAACAGACGGCACGCCAAAATCAGTACGGAGCCGGACGTGAGGGTGGCAGTGTCCAGTCTGCTCCCCATGTGGGAGAAGTTGTGTAACGCCCTGCAGGTACACATTTTCCCGTGGTAGAAAACTGGTTATTTAAGAGGCTATATTTTCTTTTTAATTTACATGCATTATTATTTTTTCAAATGGCTACTGAGTTTCTAGAACATGAATACTTATTAAGTTGTTTCCTAACTATAGGAAACAGAGCTGTAACACGTTTCTTTTGACCTACAGGCACCATGAAAAAGTCCCAAGACATTCTTCATTACTTTGAACCAAAAAGATTCTGTACTGGGGTCTCTATTAGATCCTAGAGATGATAAGCTCAGAAGCATAATTCGTGCCTTCGTTTTAATCTACAATCTAATACAAGGGCAGGCATGCAGCCAGATTATAATGCAAATTGACTAGTTAGATAAGATAGACTGATAGATATGTGTGTGTGCGTGTGCGTGCTCAAGCGCGTGCGCACACACACACACCCTCACACACACACACCCCGCAATGATATCAAAGAACAAAGCACTTGTATATCTACTGGAGATACAGGGAAAGTTCCAAAGGAGAAAATACTTGATTTGAGACTTGAAGAATAGTAAAGAAGAAGGAGGGTGTATCTGGGAAGAGTGTTCCCGGGAGAGAGAAGGCATGCAAAATGCAGAGGGTGCTGAGAAAACACAGCAGCTAATACCGTGTTTCCCTGAAAATAAGACCTAGCTGGTCAATCAGCTCTACTTCATCTTTTGGAGCAAAAATTTATATAAGACCCGGTCTTATTTTACTATAATATAAGACTGGGTATAATATAATAATAATAATAATAATAATAATAATAATAATAATAATAATAATAATATAATACCAGGTCTTATATTAAGTTTTGTTCCAAAAGATGCATTAGAGCTGATTGTCCTGCTCGGTCTTATTTTCGGGGAAACAAGGTAGCAGTTCAGCATGGCTGAGCAGTGCGTGTACATAGGAGAGACCAGCAGGAGAACAGGATGTCTGACAAGCCAGGGCTAAGCCATGAAAGGTGTTTTATGTCCTGATAAAGAGTTGAGATTTTTGTCGTGGACATAATAAGAAACCCTTGATGAGTTTAAGGTAGTTAAATTGGAACTGCCTATGAAAAAGACAGTCTAGCTGGATAGAAACCGACAGGATGAATGGAGGAGGATGAGATGGGAGGTGAGAAGCAGGGAGATTAGTCATAGTAAGAGTTTCTGGGGTCCGATTTGAGGAATGGCAAAAGGTATGGTGCTAGAGACAATATAAGTTGCTGGCTTCAATTATTTCGCTTATGTTATCTCTGTTAAGAAGTGTGGTTTTTTCTCTGTAAAGAGTAGAAATAAATATTAATGAAGTAAAAGTAAAGCCTAAAACAGGCGAAGAAGTAAGTTTGAATTCAGACCCATCAGAGCCGGGGCTGCTGGCAAACTTTATCTGTAAAGGACCTGATTGTAAATATTTTAGGCTTTGGGGACAAAACAGTCTGTGTTGAAAACCACTCAACTCTCTCATTGTAGTGTGAAAGCATGTATACACAATGTGAATGAATGAATGAATGAATGAATGAATGAATGAATGAGCATGGCTCAGCCCAAACGCAGGCTCATGGCAGATGAGATGTAGTAGTGTGTGTGAGAATGACGAGCACTGGGATTGATGTGTTCAAATTGAGTTAATTGTGAGGTGTGATTGTTAGAAGTTAACATGGTTTAAAACAGCATTCATTTATAGAAATAGGGAATTCAGAAAAATAGAGACAATAGTCTCCGTTTTTTAATTTTTTTCTTTAATGGTCAGATTTTACCTGGAGTATTAGAGAGAGGGCTGATGACAAACTGGAATATTTCCGGAGAAGCTGGCATGATTTGTTGACAAAGGAGAAGACATAAGGACGATATTACAGGTCTTCAAATATTTTCACAACTGTCTAAGAGAAAAGGCACATTTTGAGAGGCTAGAACAAGGACCATTCTATAGAAAGTCCTGGGAGGAAGGATTTTCTACTTTTGTTTCTAAGGCAGTATTGTGTGTCTGCAGGCAATTCAGAATATGCTCACAGTTCTGAAACAGACATCATGTCTGAAGTTCTCACGTGAAACCCACATCTAGTTGACTTAAGATGAACTTGTTTACAGTTTGTTCTCCAGATAATGGGACTGCCTGAGACAGACATGAGTTTCCTTCCCACTGCTGACGATGTGGGAGACATCACTAATGCATACCAACACGTTCTGGGTCTCTTCCTCTTTTTGACCTGTGGGAAGATGATATCGACTTTCCCCTTGAAGTTAGGTGTGGGCATGCAACTTGCTTTGGCCAATGAAATGTGAGCAGAAGCATGTATATAATTTTCAGACAGAACCATTCAAAAGCCAATGTGTGACTTTCCATGTTTTTCTCCCATGTGGTGGTCTTTGTGGGAGTATATCTTGAATTGAAGATGCCATCAGATCATAGCACCCAGTAATACTCAGCCGTTATGTGGAGGACAGTTGCAGGGTTCTTTGCATGGTCAAGAAATAAACTTTTCTTATTGTAAGCCAGTGTAAGTTTGGAAGTTGTTACAACAGCATAACCTAGCCTGTTCCGAATTCTTTCCCCCTAGGATTTAACAGCTAATACCCTTGGGCCAGTAGAAGTCAGGTAACAGCTTCTAATGTTCACTCCGACATTAACTATGACTCTGGAAAAATCAGTTTTCTCTGAAAACAAGATTATTTGAATGAAAAATATGGATCATCTCTTCTAGACAATAGTGATTTTGAAGTCTGTTTTAATACTTGATGTAGGCAAGGAAAACAATGTCTTTTATAACTATCCTAAAGTATATGGTTAAAAACCCACATTGCCATTCACTTTTTTAAATCCACATAATAAATTGCTGCCTATATTAGGACCATTTTATTTAGTTTGGAGCAAAACTTCTTCTCCTATAATGTATGCATTGTTTTAAAGCCTTAATAATCTGCTAACAGAGTATAATCTAAGTTATCAAACACCTATTAAATCATTACACTTCTTAATTAATTTGAAATCATTTCTATATTAGGTCTTCATGACAAACTGAAGTATGGAAAAATATATATATATATATACATATATTTTTGTCCCAGACAGTTCTCTTTCTTTTGCTACTTAAAAGATGGCTTTTATCCCAGAAATTGGGCTATTATCATGAAGAGGCCAGACTATCACAGTTTTTTCTTCTTACTAACAGATTTATAGCTTATCTTTAAAACGAGAAGTTTATTATTGTTTCCAAGTTTAGTTACCCTTTAACTATTTGGGCTAAAATACAGTCATCACATGTGTAAATTCCTTAAAACACTCAATATTTGAATCGATTTGGCATATATCCAGTTTTCCTAGGTTTAGCTTTCCTTTTAACGTCCTGCCTTTAATAGAAGCTCAAATTCTTTTAGAAAATCCAATGGAATCACCTCTTAAATATGTGTACTGCGTGACCCATACAGCTTCCAGTACTGTTTGAAATTGATCCTTTAAACAACCTGTCTGTTTCTGGTTCACTTTTTATAGATGAGTCACCAATTGAACATCAATATAATTTGCTCTTTAAAAAAGTTTGTTCTGAAATAGGTTATACTTAATAGGTTTCAAATCAGTATTTACTGAACAAAAGAATTTAGTATAATTATTAAACTAGCTATTTGTGAAGCTACGAATCAAGGTTCTAAATTTCTTATTTAGTTTATTTCTCCTCATTACCTCTATTCACCCTTTAAACATTAAGAATAACTATTTTCCATATGGTAAAAGACACTTTAAATTCACCAAAAATCATATTAAATTTCTATTCCCTTTTAAACAACTGAATCGTATGGTAGATTGCTACTGAATTTTAACCTCAACTTTTTCATCTCTCTAAAATCAGTCAAATACATTTAAATATACCCTTACTATAAAAAAATACTACAGATTCCATTTCTTATAAGATGTGCCTTCGGGTCCTAATCCTAACTTTGTCACTAGCTATGTGACCTTATATAAATTACTAAACTTCTGAGAGCGTTCATTTCCTCATTTCTAATATTAGAGTCTTACAGTAGATGCATTTCTAGTTTCTTTTTTTTTCCTTTTTAACTCTGTGATAGTTTCTATGTGTACATTTTTAATATACTTCTTTAGTCTAGGTCTTTCTTTGTTTTCAGAAGCATTTATAATAGCTCACCCTCTTGAATACATTTTCATGGCCTCTTTGACCTTCCTTAATATAACCAATATACTGGCCAAGATAGGCCAGTTTATGCTGCAGTAACAACTTCTCTTACCTCTGTGGATTAAAGGAACAGAGCTTATTTCCTGTCTGTACTACCCGTCTGCCTATAGTATGTAGTCCGGGCGCTTTGCTTTGTGTTGTCCTCATTCTAGGGCCTTCAAAATACCCACCATCTGGAGCTTTGCAGATTCTGCAGCAGAGGTGAGAGACAATAGCTGTATCATACATTGTCTTTGAAAGCTTCCACCTAGAAGTGAACACGTGTCACTTTTGTTCATATGTTATTGGCCACAGCAGGTCGCATGATCACACCTCATTTCAAGGGTGCAGGAAGTGCTATGTCACAATGTGGCCTGTATGTGAGAAGACACAGGAATATTTGTTGAAGCCTTTATGACTACTCATCATGTTTTAAATAGAATGTTGACTTGGGGTAGGATTATAAATTACTACTACATTTAGTACTAGAAGGCAATTTGCAAACATCTAAAGCCCTAGAAATATGTGTCTATCATTTGATTTAGTACTTACAGCTTTAGGTAATTATTGAACAAATATATAAAGGTGTATATTCAATGATTCATTCCTTAATTATATATTTATTGTGTATCTCTTATGTGCCAGGAGCTGACATGGTTCTTACCTTCGTGGAGCTATTTGGGGTAGGAAAGGGGAGAGATAGTGCTAGAGATAATTCAAATGAAACAGGTTAAGTGTTATGAATGAGGATGTATAAGGGCGCTATGAAAGCATATAGGAAAATTTCCTGACCTATTTTCTAGATGACTGATTCTCTCTTCCACTGTGCAAAATGTGCTCTTCAACCCCGCACCACTGAATTTTTACTTTCTGTTTTTGTAATTTTTCATTTCTAAAAGTTCTCCTTCAAATGCACTAAATTACTTTTTATAGTTTCCTATCTCTGAAGATATTTTCAAGCTTGTCTTTATGAAGAAATTGGTTTCTCAAATTGTGACATCATTTTGAATGCCAGAAATCTTTTGATAATAAAAATTTAAAGCGGCATGGTTGTAATTTACTCTATTAAAATTTGACAATCTTCAGAGGGAAAAGCATGATCAAGATTGTGTATACAGATTGCTGGCCTTGTAAAAATCTGTGAAATTTTTTAACTTGTGCAAATTTGTAAACTTGTAAAAATTTGCTCATAATGAATATTGTAAGGTGATACAGAAATGACAAGATTTGAGTTATGGTGTTGCGATATGACTAATTATTTTAAAATTTTCTAAACTGTAATGTTATATTTCATAGTTATTAGAAGTTAATAAATTAGACGGGCCAAATCAATTTAAAAACAAAGTGAAAGTAATGATGGTAATGGAGACTAATTTATGAATATCAGTGGAGAGTTTTAAAGGGCTTTCGTTTTTTTTTTGTCATGTGAAAAGCTCTGATTTGCAACCATAGATCAAATCAAATTTGTGGGAAGTATCGTTTTGATCCTTTTTATCTTCCTGATAGAAAGTTTAAGTCTTTCTATGTGGAACTATCGTGCACTGCGTACTAAGGTAAATTGTACAAATCTGCTCACCTCTTTTTTCTTCTCTTCTCGTTATTATTTCTCTCTTGATTTAACTAGATTTATATCACATCCAGAGTTGGGATTAGAATTAAGAATGCAGTTTTTTGTTTGTTTGTTTTAGTTTTTTTGAATTAGGAAGGAAAAAGAAAATAAAGAGGCACATACTAGGTTTTTCTTCAAGGGAGTATTTTCTATTAGCTAAGTAGTATGCCTCTCACAAAGAAAAACAGACTTGCAGAACCAAAGATATTTTTAGCATAAAAAAAGGCCAAATACTTAATGGTATATTTTTGAAAATTTCTTTTAGGAAGAAGAAAGGCGTATGGCATCTCTTGTAGCCAAAAAAGAGGAAGAGAAGAAGCGGGAAAGTCATAAACAATCTTTGCTTAAGGTATTTTCTCTGATGTCTGTGCATGTGTGTGTTCCCACACTCACGTATGAGTACATTGAAGCTAGCTATTAATAGTTCTCTAGAAAAGTGGTTTCCAAACTCTGTACAATTTTCATTCCTGTCAGTAGAATGTTTTTAATAAACAAACACCCCTAAAACTTTCTTAAGTTACTACCTATAAATAAACTTGTACTTCTGAAATATAATGTTTATTATACAGCACATGCAAAAGCTAGAAATTTTAAAAAGAAGAGACAAAAAATAAATATAACAGGTTCTCATTTTTTCCCACCACATTACATCACCTGTATATCCCCGTGGCACATGCACTTCATTTTGGAAACCACTGTAATAGACTGTCATCTTGACTGATATTTAATGAGCTCTGCTACATTTTTTTTTAATGATGGATTTTCAAATTTAAGAACTTTCTCTGTTAGCTTCTCTGAGATAGATGTGGTAAAGATTTTGAGGAATTTAGAAATTAAAGTTTGTTTTAAACTGCTTTTAAGTGATTTCACATATCAGATATTTCTTTTTATAAAGAAAATGTTTTCTTTTAAAATATTTTACATAAATATCACAAAGTACAGCAAATAAAGACAGCTTAAAGTTTATAGCTCGTTTTATGCTCCATACTATGTTCTAAAACTAAGGATATCATCCTGATGATCATTATACTTGTCTTATGTAGGGTTTTTTCTTTTTAAAATTAAAGTGGCATTTAGAATTCAAACAATGACAAGTAGAGATGTGGTGTATCTTGATGGGGTTATGGGTTGCACAGGTACATGCATTTGTAAACACGGAGCAAAGAATACATGTGCATTCCTCAATGAAAACTACTCCTAAACAACAAAAAAGAAAAACTTGATCCTAAGCCATCTCAGCTCAGGACTTCTACTATAAAAGTGTTACTCAGCATGCTACATTTTTTTCCACCTGCTATTATGTCTACCCTCCTGACCCCTCTCGAACTTTTATTTGTTTTCCCTCATCCCGTTAATTAGTTGTGCCTAAGCCCCTCTTGACATCTCTACCTTTTTTATTGATTTAGCCAATAGGATTTTAGTCTTTCTTATACTAGAATATCCCCAAGCGTTGGCCAAAAATATCTTGGTTTGTAGGAAATATAGCCGTAGGTAATATTTTTTTAAATGTATAGGAGCAAGATTTATCATTGTAGACAATACTGTTGGCAAACTTTCTGAATGATTCATTTATAAAAAGTAGTATTTCCTGTCATGCTGCTGCTGTAAGATGCATAAGTGAATGAATGAATAAATGAACAAAATACATCAATCAATCAATCAATCAATAGACTAATGCTCTCAGACCTACAGACTACTTGTATGAGTCCCAGAGCATGGAAAGGAAGAATAAACAAAGCAATTCCATTGATGGTTTAGCTCTAAGGCTACCAGTGTAAGTAGAGCCCAGAACAGGCAACAAATCACACTTGACTCCACCTTTGAACTGAAAATGTTTTGTTATGACCCCAGTTCAGCTGCTTGTTACCATCAGCATTTTTGGAAATGTGCCATTGAATTTTTTGCAAACATATATTTTTTTAATATTTGGAAAAGTTTTTATGAAAACTTCAAAAACTAGCTATGCTTCACTCGGAGTCACTAAGTAGGACTCTGATTATGAGGCTTACTTTAGCTTTTAAACTCTGGGTGGTGAGCACACAAGGTGAGATATAGATGATGCATTACAGAATTGTACACCGGAAACCTGTGTAACTGGACTCACATTTGTCACCCCAATCAACTGTAATTAATGAAAAATTTTTTAATAAGAAGAAAAGCATGGGAACTCAGGAGACCTGTGTTCTAGCCCTAGCTTAGATTCAGCTCCGTGATACCAAAGACACTCAGCTTTTGCTGGGGATGTTTCATGTGACAACGCGAAACATTAAGAAAATGGGATGGGTGGTGGTAGGGGGACAGGTGGTAGGGGGACAGGAAGAAAACACAGACACTCATCTTTTGCCTTGTTGCCCTTCTTTCTATTTTTAATGGACATGCCATTTTAAAATGTGAACTTTTCATCATGGAGACTTAACCAGAATAGTTGTCCCCCATCCATTTATGTTGAATAGAAACATTTCAGCCAAGCACAGTTTCTTTCAAGAGTCTCGATCTGCTGTCTGGACAGGTTTCTGTGAGACAACGGAGCCCAGTGGTTCTCAAGGTGAGGTCCATTAGCAGCACCTGGGAGCCTGTTAGAATTGCAGATTCTTGAACCCACCCCCAAACACTCTAAATCAGAAGGAGGTGAGAACTAGCAATTAGTGTTTTCATCAGCGCCCCCTGAAATGTGAGGCGCTGCAAAGTCTGAGGACCACTACCCTAACGCATGAGTTGCATGTAATGAATTAACTTCTTTCCTGTTCATCTAGGCTGGTACTAGTTACCTAGAAATACTTCACCCTAGTACATCTTCTTTTAGTGGTCTATATATAATTTTTAATTTTCAGATGTTGTAATTCATACTGTGAAGCTTGGAACATTGATCAGTCCCATCTCCTTCTCTCGTCCTTGCCGCGATTATTCCACTGTATTAGTTCTAATTATTAGATGGTCCTAAAATTTAAGATCTTACTCATTTTGCTTTGTGTTTAAACACAAAGACATGCAAATGCCTGTCAAATTAAAATTTTGGATAACACTTAAGTATATATATTTCTGTTAAACTTTCAGATAATGAATTTTCATATCTCCAGTGGGAATAATTATTATTTGTATATATTTTTTCTTTAAGGATCATAGATCATTATTGAAATATTTGAATACACAGGGTAAATGAAGGCCAGTCATACTTTGTTTTAGGATACACATTTGGTAGCTACTTTTAAGGAATAGGCTCCTTTTAAAAGTGTGATAAGTGGTTCAAACAATATGTTCCTGGGATACTCTCCTGCTATAAAAATGGTGTTATGTAATACTTGTCACAATGACCTTTTCCACAGGAGAAGAAAAGGTTAACAATTAACAACGTAGCTCGAAAGTGGGACTTGCAACAACATCGAGTCACCAGTCTTGCTACAAATCAAGATAGAAAAGATACGGACTCTCCTTCTCAGGGGCCCTGTCAGATGGATGGAAGCACCATCTCTGCATTTCCAGAGGAAACCGGGTACGCAGTGGTTCTCCTTCCCATGCGACTCTTCGGAGAACTGAATTTGAAGCAGAAATGGGAACCCATTTCTCATATAATTATTTTAAAATAGTTTTCTGAAGGAAGCCTACTGAAATTAGAAGTTTAAATTAAAAAGTTAAGATGAATTATTGGAAAAGTAAACTGATCCATAATTTAAAACCCTTCAGTGGTTTCATTTTTGTCACAGGGAAACAATCTAGATCACTTCATACAGCCTATGAGGCCGGGTACCCACCTCAGCTGTTTATCCCATTCTCATGCTGCAGCCTCAGTGAGTTTCAGTTGGGTTACTTCCTTCCTACCTCAGAACCCTGCTCCTGGAAACAGTTGCTTTCTGACACCACTTGCCTGCCTGCTTCGTTTCCTTGCCCTAGCGAACTCCAGCTCAGGCTAGAGGTCTTCAATTTAAACCTTGCATCCCCTGAAACCTTACATTCCCTAACTACTTCCTGGAGACTGAATTAGATCAGATATGCCTTTTATCTGTCAGTGTTCCGCATTTCACCTTGTTAGCACTTACATAATCATAATTAATTAGTGTGTGATAAGTAGTTTCATACCTGTTTTCTCCACTAGAATGTAAGCTTCCAGAGGAAAAGAATCCTGATTGTCTTGATGTCTGTTGTACCCTCAGCAGCCCTACAAAACTTTACTCCTTAACTAGTTGTATTAAGCAATTCGGCAAGAAACGTGAAGAATTACTCCAGGTGTGCTCTATAATATTTGTTCCCATGGCTCCAAATCTCTTTGCTTCTATCACGCATGGGTCACATGATACGTATCCCTGGTTTATGAGCAAATCTGAGTACACTATCCAGACACTGCATATTTCTCTTCTCAAGAAAGCATTTGGAAGCAAGTAAATGAGAGGGACAGAAAGCATATACGTCTTTATAGTTTATTTATAATTTAAAAAATATATGTAATTTAAAAATAAACCCTAAAAATCAGATAGATAGAGCTTCAATTCCGTTTCATTTGATGAAGCAGTTATCTAATACCCTTAATGCACTTAACCAAATTCTGAAACACACTTCAAACTGAATATAATGTAGCTTTTATTTCAAGGTTTTAGCTAGTATTCTTTAAGCTTGTCATATATAAAGAAAGTAATTTAAGAGGCATTAGAATAATATTTTGGACATTTTCTGGAGTTAAAAAGTTTGATACACAAGATCTGACAATTAACTTTGAGAACTTGTTACAACCGTGTTGCTAACCTCTTTTGATAGCAGAGGGATTGATTATCCATTATGAATTTGTACCAAGTGGACACACAGTTAACCAAGTTTACTATCTGGAAGTGCTGAAAAGGCTGCCTGAAAAAGTTAGATGAAAACGACCTGAACTTTTCCCCAACAATTCATGGCTCTTGCATCACGACAATGCACCAGCTCACAGGGCACTGTCTGTGAGGGAGTTTTTAGCCAGTAAACAAATGACTGTGTTGGAACACCCTCCCTACTCACCTGATCTGGCCCCAATGACTTCTTTCTTTACCCGAAGATAAAAGAAATATTGAAAGGAAGACATTTTGATGACATTCAGGACATCAAGGGGTAATACGATGACAGCTCTGATGGCCATTCCAGAAAAAGAGTTCCAAAATTGCTTTGAAGAGTGGACTAGACACTGGCATGGGTGCATAGCTTCCCAAGGGGAGACTTCAAAGGTGACCGTAGTGAGATTTAGCTATGAGTATGTAGCACTTTTTCGAGGATGAGTTTGCGAACTTAAATGTCAAGCCTTGTATATTTAGACAAAGATACTTTACATTTTGGGTTATAGAATTACTTTATATTGATCACTGTACTTCCTTCCTCTTGGGTATCCACATGGAAAGCTTCTCAGCTCTTTCAGCTAAAAAAATCAGGCACCAAGAATAGAAATACAAATTAAGTGATAATTTATATAACAAGTGTATCATTCTTATACTGCCATAGAGCTTTATTTAATATCGTTTAAGTGTCAACATTATCATTTTACTTCATTTGAACTAAAGTACTTTATAAAGTAAAAACTTTGTATCATTGGTCTTTAGATTTATGGAATACTACATGAGTCATTTCTATTTCTGACTTCTCTTTTTTAAAAAATATTTTTTTCTATCTTCCTTAAGAAGGTTTCCTAGTTCCAAGTTTATCCAAATAATCTTGCAAATTTTATTCTAAAATTTAAATAAGGTTAAGGTTTTTAAAAGTTAATCCTTTAATTAATCAAATTTATTTTTACACATGGTGTTAGGTAAGAGTCTAACTTGATTTTATTTCAATTGACTCATCAATTTACTAATAATAGCATTTCTTAATTAAACTAGTCTCTTTTTTCATGAGAATGCCATTTTCATCTTATATTCAGTTTCCATAAATATTTGGATATATTTCTGGACTTTCCATTCCATTTCACTATTCTACTCATGTCTTTTAATGCCAATACCAGATTATTTTGATTATAATAGTTTTGTAGTAAGTTTTAATAGCAAGTACAGGAAATCTGCTTTCACTATTTTCTTTTCACAGTTTCAATTCAAACACTCTTGTTCTTGCATATGAACTTTAAAATTATTTAATCTAAATAGAAATGTTAGAATCTTATTCAAATGGCATTTAAGTTATTCATTTCAGAAGGATTAACATTCTTAAGATAATAAATCATCCACTTTAAAAATCATGGTGTATATCTGCATTTTAAGGTCTTGTTTGGTATCCAGAGGGAACTAACTGGGAAAGTGTTGAAAGACTGAAGGAAAATTCTGGGGAACTTAATGAGGTTAGAAACCATGAAATTGTAGCAACTGTAGTCTGAATTGTTAAGTGAGTATTCCAGGAACACAGAATAGCTAGGTGTCACATAGAGAAGCTAAATGTCTGATAAAGAATAAGGAGATAGAGGATCAAAGATAAAGAGTAAACATTTCAAATATAATGACAAACACAAGAAATGATGCGTTACATGGTATAGGCTAGATATTTTAAGGAATTAAATACAGAAGGTTGCTAATAGATTGGGAGAAAATTTAGTGTTTCTGGGACTGGAATTCTAAATGAGATCAAGGACGAGAAATTATGAAGTAAGAAGGTTAATAGTGAGCTGGAATAGGGGAGATTTATAGTCAGAGTAATTTTTTTGCAGTTGAAGATTTTAGAAGCACAACATAAGTAATGACAATACTAAGTAATTGGAGTCCATTACTGCAGCATGCGAGTGGGTTGATGGAAAAGAGTAGATGTGAAGATCAGAGGAGAGATCAGTTGAACCTATTATTGTAGACACTGAAGTTACTGATGGTAGAACTAGGTGTGGACCCAGGGGCCAAAGTATTAAACAGTGACCAGCCTTATCTCTTTCCAATCTCAGCCAATACGTTCTATGCTCTTCTTACAGGGCTATTCACTGTTCAAGTCTCACTAGTGTGGGCAGTTGCAGGGTGTGCAAGAGTGTCTTTGTTTGTTTCTTTTTCATTACATTTATTGGGGTGACATTGGTTAATAAAATTATATAAGTTTCAAGTGTACAATTCTATAACTCATCATCCTTGTATTGCATTATGTGTTCATCACCCAAAGTTAAATCTCCTTCCATCACCATATATTTGATATCCTTCCCCATTTTCTACCTCCTGCGCCCCCGTCTGGTAACCGCCATATTGTTGTCTGTGTCTATGTGTTTCTGTTTGTTCATTTGTTGCTTTCATATATGAGTGAAATCATATGGTTCTTGATGTTTTCCACCTGACTTATTTCACTTAGCATGCTATTCTCAAGATCCATCTATGTTGTTACAAATGGCAGTATCTCATCTTTTTTTTAACAGCCGAGTAATATTCCATTGTGTGTGTGTGTATATATATATATACACCACCTCTTCTTTATCCAATCTCCTATCAAAAGGCATTTGGGTTGTTTCCATATCTTGGACCTGGTTGTTTCCAGGTCACCATGAATAACGCTGCAGTGAACATAGGGGTGTATATATCTTTTTTTTTTTAAATTTATTTATTGGGGTGACAATTGTTAATGAAATTACATAATTTCAGGTGTACAATTCCGTATTACATCATCAATAAATCCCATTGTGTGTTCACCACCCAGAATCAGTTCTCCTTCCATCACCATATATTTGATCCCCCTTACCCTCATCTCCCTCCCCCCACCCTCCTTACCCTCTGGTAACCACTAAACTATTGTCTGTGTCTATGAGTTCTTGTTTCTCATTTGTTTGTCTTGTTTTTGGTTTATATACCACATATCAGTGAAATCATAGGGTTCTCTGCTTTTTCTGTCTGACTTATTTCGCTTAGCATTATATTCTCAAGATCCATCCATGTTGTCACAAATGTTCCTATATCATCTTTCCTTAATGCTGAATAGTATTCCATTGTGTGTATATATCTTTACAAAGAAATATTTTTAAAAATTTCAGGTAGATACCCAGAAGAGGGATTGCTGTGTCATATGGTAACTCTAGTCTTATTTTATTTTTTTTGAGGAACCTCCATCCTGCTTTCCATAGTGGCTGTACCAGTTGACATTCCCACCAACAGTGTATGAGGGTTCCTTTTTCTCCACAGCCTCTCCAACACTTGTTATTACTTGTCTTGTTGGTGACAGCCATTCTGACTGGGGTGAGGTGGTTTCTCATTGTGGTTTTGATTTGCATTTCCCTAATAGCTAGTGAAGTTGAGCATCTTTTCACCTATCTGTTGGCTGTTTGTATGTCTTGTTGGGAGCAGTATCCGTTCAGGTCCTCTGCCCATTTTTTAAACTGGATTGTTTGCTTTTTTGTCGTTGAGTTGTAAGTGTTCTTTGTATATTTTGGATATTAGCCCCTTATGGGAGGTGGTGCTTGCCAATATCTTCTCCCATTTGGTGGGTTCCACCTTTGTTTTGTTGATGGTTTCTTTTGCTGTGCAGAAGCTTTTCAGTTTGATATACACGTAGTCTCATTCATTTATTTTAGCTTTTACTTCCTTTGCCTTTGAGGTCAAATTCCTAAAATCCTCTCTAAGACCAAGATCTGTAAGTTTAGTACCTATATTTTCTTCCATGTATTTTATTGTTTCACGTCTTATATTGAGATTTTGAGTTAATTTTTGTGTATGGTGTCAAATAGCAGTCTAGTTTCATTCCTTTACATGTGGCTTTCCAATTTTCCCAGCAGCATTTATTAAAGAGGCTGTCTTTCCTCCATTGTATGTTTTTGGCTCCTTTTGTTAAAAACTATTTGCCCATATATATGTGGATTTGTTTCTTGGCTCCCTGTTCTATTGGTCTGTGTGACTGTTTTTCTGCCAATACCATGCTGTTTTGATTATTGTTCCTTTGTAGTATAATTTGAAGTCAGAGTATGTGATACCTATCTCCAGCCTTGTTCTTTTCGCTCATGATTACTTCAGCTATTTGGGATCTTTTGTGATTCCACACAAATGTGATGGCATTTTGTTCTATTTTTTTTTTAAATGTCATTGGGATTTTGATGGCAGAGTGTATTAAATCTGTAGATTGCTTTGGGTAATGCAGCCATTTTAACTATGTTGATTCTTCTAATCCCTGAACACAGAATACCTTTCCATGTCTTTGTGTCTTCTTCAATTTTTTAAAATAATATCACACACATATCACACACGTATATACATATACATATGTACATATATGTAGAAGATATACATATGCATGTATATATATATATATATATATATACACACACACACACACACATACACACATATATATATGTATATGTATAGACATAGATATCTCCAATCAGGGAGCACAAAAATATGTGAAGCAACTACTAACAGAACTAAAGGGGGAAACTGACAAAAACACAATTATAGTAGGGGACCTAAATACACCATTAACAGATAAGGATAGATCATCCATACAGAAAATCAGCAGTAAGGACCTATCTACCTTAATTGACACATTAGACCAAATGGACATTTGCAGAGCCTTTCATCCCAGAACACCATATTATACATTCTTCCTTAGTGCTCATAGAACATTCTCAAGGATAGACCATATGTTGGGACATAAAACTAGCCTAAACAAATTTAAGAAGATTGAAATCATACCAAGCATATTTTTCAGTCACAGTGCTTTGAAATTGGAAATCAACTGCAAAAAGAAAGCAGAAAAAACCCCACAAATATGTGGAGATTAAACAACATGCCACTAAAGAAGACTGGGTCAAAGAAGAAATAAAAGGAGAAATGAAAATATATATACATAGAGACAAATGAGAATGACAATATGACATATTTTGGGATACAACAAAAGCAATAACAAGAGGGAAATTTATATCAGTATAGGCCTCTCACAAGAAACAAGAAAAATCCTAAATAAACAACCTAACATTACATCTTAAAGGACTAGAAAACTAAGAACAAATGAAGTCCAAAGAAGGAAGTAATGAAAATTAGAGCAGAATTAAATGAAATAGAGAACAAAAAGACAACAGAAAAAATAGTGCAAGAAAGAGCTGATTCTTTGAAAAGAGTAATAAAATTGGCAAGAGTGTCTTTTTTGTTAATTGGCTCTTTTACATGGCAAAACTGTCTCTGATACGTGGACTATTAATGTGACTTTCCTCACACTTTGAATGTTTTAAGCAGCTTATGGCCAAAAATTCTGTGACCCTCTAAAATAATTTAAAGTTATAGAGTCTTCTTTTTTATGGTCTCAAAAACAAGCAATCATTTCTAAGAGAAAGAGGAAATATCTGTTGTGCAAACTGTTGTGCCTTATAGTTACTGCCAAGAGTTCCAGAATTTTTATTAGGGGTTCCACAAGGTCAGAAGCTTTTTAAGCAAGAAGAACAAAGGAAGAGTTTGGGAGAGATGGGAGAAGTGATGTGCGATTCCATGAAGAGGATGTGGAGAGCAGTAATGAATCAGTAGGAAAGGGATCCATAATTTCTGGGAAAATATTTATTTTCTACTGATGTAAGTTCAAAGTGCCATGGACACGCCATTACATTATCTTGGTCTGACCCCTTTTAATGACCTAAAGAGTATTAAATCAAGGAGGCAGATGATATTTATATATGAAGCCAGAAAAATAAAACTTTAGAGACAGTGAATTATTATTGGTGAGGACTATAATACAAAATTACTTATAACTTCTAGTAGTTGTAGTTACTTTCTCCAATTTAGTTTGTGGTTTTACAGATTCCTGTAAAATCTCATATCAGAAAGGTAAAGTATTTCTAAGGTATTATACCTTGTATATGCCTAGACCAGAAGCTCTTAACCAGAGGATCCAGATTGGCTTTTTGAACTTTATGTCCTTATTTTACTTGAAGTTTCCACACCATTTGATGTAGTTTTCATTCTTCATTGTTGGAAGACTCTTTGCATTGACTTTCTTGGTATAACACATTCACCTGATTTTCCTTTTACCAATATGGCTACTTTTTTCCCCAAGTGTATCTTGCTGACTCCTTTTATACCAAATCTCTAAATATGTATTATGCCATTTCTTGATTCATAAGATTTAGGTATACTTTTTCCTATAATATTAATAGATGAATGTCCAGCTCAATCACCACGTCTCCTCTCTGAACTATGTATCTGGAATTCTTTTATTGGTAACTTTTGTAATATGTGATTATTCCTGTAGTTCCATCTGATGTAGATGGTAACTCTCGAGTCTGCGCTGTGCGAGATAAGCCTGTCCTTTTTACTTCTCCTCCCATATTTTGACTTGCACCTGCTATCAACTATATTTTTCTAATTTCTCTGGTGATTTCTTCCTTGACCCATTGGTTCTTTAAAAGTGTGTTGTTTAATTTCCTCATATTTGTGAATTTTCCAGATTTCCTTTTATTACTGATTTCTAGTTTCATTGTGTTCAGAGAAGATGTTTTGTGTGAAGTCTTTCAAAATTTAGTGAGACTTCTTTCGTGGCTTAATGTACGTTCTATCCTGAAGAATGTTCTATGTGCACTTGAGAAGAATGTATAATCTGGTGTCGTTGAGTAGACTCTTCTATATATTTTTGTTAGATCTAGTTGGTTTATACTCTTCTTCAAGTCTTAAATTTTCTAATTGATCTTCTATCTAGTTATTCCATCTATTGCTGTAAGTAGGGTATTGAAGTCTCCAACTATTATTGTAGAGCTACTGCTCCCATCAGTTTTTCTTCATCTATTTTGGGTGTTAAGTGTACCTATATTTATAACTGATACACCTTCCTGATGGATTGACCTTTTTATCCATATAAAATGTCATTTTATATCTCTTGTAACAATTTTTGATATAACATCTACTTTATTTGATATTAGGGGCCCATCCAGCTCATGTTTGGTTACTGTTTGCATGAAATATTTTTCCATCCTTTCAATTTCGATATATTTGTCTTTTAATCTTCTACACAGCATATAGTAGAATCATGTTTTTAAAAAAATAAATATCATCCTTTTAGTTTAAGAAATTAATCAAGCCTGAAAAAGGATTTATTTCTGTCATTTTTCTATTTGTTTTCTGTTGTATATCTTCTTTGTTCCTCAGTACTTGCATTACTTTTTTCTTTCGTGTTTAATTGATAATTTATTTTTTAGTGTGCCATTTTGATTCCATTCTCATTCCTTCCACTGTATATTTTTTAGTTGTTGTCTTAGTTGTCACCCTAGGGATTACAATTAACATCTCAATTTATAACAATTTAGTTTACATTGATACCAACTTTGTTGCAATAATATGCAAACACTTAACTCCTGTATATCTCCACCCCCTTTATGTTGTTGTTGTTCCAGATTTCATCTTTATACATTGTGTGCACATTAATGCAGATTTATAATTATTATTTTTTATGCATTTGTCTATTAAATCATGTAGAAAAACGGAGTTACCAATCAAATGGCTTTTATTTTTACCTACGTAATTACCTTTCCTGATATTCTTTATTTCTTCATATGACTTTGAGTTACTGTCTAGAATCCTTTCATTTCAGTCTAATGGATTACTTTAGCATTTCTTTTTTTGTTGTTAGTTTCAGGTGCACAAAACAATATAATTGTTAGACATTTATCATTCATATCCCTCACACAGTGATAACCTCCCCCCTTCCACTATCCCTCTGACATTGCACACAGCCATTACATTTCCACTGTCTCTATTCCTAATGCTGTGCTCTGCTTCTTGGAAATATATGTATATGTATGTGTATATATATATATACTTATATATACTTATATACATATAGCTTATATATATACACACACATATATATAAAATTGTAGTTGACATTGATTATTGTTCAGCTTCAAGTGTACAGTGCAGTGATCAAGCGTCTACATCATCCCTGAAGTGGTCTCCCTAATGAGACAAGTGTCATCAGATACCCTACAAAATCTTTACAACATTATTGATTACATTCCCCAAATTGACTTTCGTATCCCTGTGGCAATCTTGTGGTTACTGACTGTGCTTTCTAATCCCCTCACCTTCCCCTTTATCCCCACCTTCCCTCCCATCTAGCATTTCTTGTAGGACAGGTGTACTAGCCATAAACTCTCACAGCTTTTGTTTATGTGGGAATGTCTTGATTTCTCCCTTATTTTTTGAAGTACAGTTTTGCTGGAAATAGAATTCTTGGTTGACTTTTTTTTCCTTTCAGCACTTCGTTGACAGTCATTTTACTACCTTCTGCCCTAGATGGTTTCTGATGAGAAATTCTCTATTAATCTTATTGAGGATCCCTTGTATATAACTATTCTTGCTGCTTTCAACAATCGCAAGTGATTGCCTAGGGTCTTCTCAGGTCTTTTCTGAGCAAGTTTCCACCCCTGGACATGAATGTGGCCTTCTAGATTCCCTGAAATATACATGAGCTTCCCAAAGCCCTTATTCCCCAAGTATCTCCTTCCCCAGCCTCTTCTTCCTCAGACTTTTTGGTCTGTCTGTGTTTTGTCCCATGTGTCAGCAATACATTTTTGCCTTTAAATGTTTTTAACAAATGTCACCTAGAAAGCCACTTCAGCCATGAGGAAGTTCCAAGTCAGGTGAAACAAAAGCAAGCCCTTGAGCTGGTCCTTTATGGAGTCACTAGACATGTCAAAACATACAACCATAACTTTTTGAGAGGAAGGTTTATATTGCTTCCTCTGGTACTAGCAACCTGCATGAAGAATATGGGTTGCCATCTTTAAGATTACCACTTAGCTGGGGAGTTAGGTGATGATAACAGGATATGTTAAAATGCCACAGAACTGTCTTACTGAAAGTTAGCATTTTTTCTTAAGCATTCCCCTGGTTGTTGTAATTTTTTGTTGTTAGATTCCAGATTTCTGTAAAAGTTGATTCTGGCAGTTTTCGCTAACATATTTATACTTTTATGGAGGAGTACCGTTTTGGAGGTCCCTGCCCTACCATTTTCTCTCTTTTGGAACTAGAATTTTTCCATATTCTATGAGCTATACTTTTACATATCAAGATCAAGATAATGTATATCTGTTCTATAATCATAACACTTGTCAGTTGGATCTTCTAAAGATTCAAAACTACTAAACAGTGCTTTCAGTTTCTATGGTTATGTAACTATTATATAACTATTTTTACTTGAGAGTTAAGTAGTGTACTGTGATTATATCTCATTTTCTGCTTCCTAAACTACTCAAGGAGACTAATCCCAAATTGAAACAGCCTCCTTTTATTTACACTTCAAAAGTTGTTCAAAACCATGCCACACTTTAGTTTGCTTCATATATGAGCCATGCCTTTCTTACATAGTTTGTTTTTACGTGGGGTTTCTTATTGCCTGGCTTTTTTTTTTTAATTGAACAAAAACAGTTGTGCTGCTTTTACTACGTTTCAAATTCTTTGAACTTCTTGTTTATCTTTTTGAAGCCTACTATCCCCCTGACCTAATTTAGTCTCATATTTCCTTTTTTATTTTATATCATGTTACTAGTAGTTTTTTTTAATCTTTTTTTATCTTTTAACAATAATTTTAAAATGCCATTGCTGTTGTATCACCAATGCAAGAGGTGTTTTTTTCTCTTGCATTATGTGTTTTTTTTAAATTAAGTTTATTGGGGTGACATTGGTTAATAAAATTAGGTTTCAAATGTACATTTCTATAATACATCATCTATATATTGCATTGTGTGTACACCATCCAGAGCCAGTTCTTCCATCACCATATATTTGATCCCCTTACCCTCATCTCCCACCCCCCTCCTCCCTTACCCTCTCGTGACCACTTAACTATTGTCTGTGTCTATGAGTTTTTGTTTCTTTGTCTTGTTTCTTTGTTGCTTTCAGTTTTATATCCCACATGTGAGTGAAGTCATATGGTTCTTGATGTTTTCTGTCTGACTTATTTTGCTTAGCATAATAATCTGAAGATCTATCCATGTTATCACAAATGGCAGTATTTTACTTTTTCTTATGGCCGAATAGTGTTCCATTGTATATATGTACCACATCTTTTTTTTCCAGTCATCATTATGTTTCATCATCATATCCTCAAGTACTTCTAGACACTCAACTTCTAGATGGTAGAGTTTCTCAGATTCTTGTCCCGAGCCCTCTCCTTACTCTCTCCTTTTCCCCCAAGCAATTTCACATATGTCTTTGACTTTAAATACCATTTATATTTTGAAGATACCAGTTTATATATATTTTCTTTTATGGTTTACCCATAAAAGATCATATTTAAGAAAAAAAATATTTTACTACATTGAGATTATATTCTCCCATTTTATTTTTCTAAAGGTTTAAAATTTGGCCTTTCTTAGTTTATTCTTTATTACACCTGGAATTGGTTTTTAAGTTTGAGGTTGAAATCTGATTAAACAAATCAGTTCTTCCTCTATAGGAATAACCAGTTGCCCTAGTGTTATTTATTGAGTATTCTTTCTTTTCCCCACTGAGCTGCAGTGCCGCTCTGCCTGTTTTATTGGCGGTGGGAGAAGTAGGTAGAAGGGTTTTTTTATAGATCTTCAGTTAATGTCCCTGTGTTCATTCTCACTTCCCACTCCAGTCTTCCATCCTATCAACTGTTCTTTCCTTTCCAAAACTTTACCGGGCAGCTCGGCTGCCATCTTTATTCTTGTCTGCAGTGCATTTTCAAAGCTATGGCTTCCTTTGTCCTTCGTCATCACTCAACGTTCTTCACTTTCCAGCTTCTAGAAATTGGCAGAAACTTCTCGCTGCAGATTGCTCCCCACTTTGCCCTTGTTGTTGTGTGTTTATACCATTACAATTACCTTCATGGGATCTTAGAGGGAGAGGTTGCAAATACATGTGCTCAGTCTGTCTGCTATTTTATCTAGAAGTACAAAGTGAAGTGTTTTGAATATTATAAGTTGTATTACTGCATTGTCTGTAAGTCTTTAAAAACATAATTAAATTTTATCTTTCTGGAATGATACAAGCCTGGCTCTTTCTGAAGTTAGAAAGCTAGTCAGGGGGCCACAGAGTTTTTTCCTTGGAGTTCTGATTTGTTCTTTTAATATTACATAAGGTTTTCCATTTTTAAAAATCACAATTATAGTCTTCAGTATTTCTTATTGCCAAAAAGGTGGCTAATTCTTGTGTTACGATGTCTGTGACCTTTGGCTGATGGGTGTGTAACTAAATGCCTGGAAACAAGTATCCATGAAAAAATTATAGGCACATAAAGGGAAGAAATTCCATAAAACTTTGCTATATCCCATTAATGATTTCTCTGTTCACTGTATTTGGGACAGCTCTGCAGTAAAATGACATATTGCAGGTTTCTTTCCCCTGCCAGCAATGGGAAAGTACTTGGTGTAATGTTTTCTTTGCTTACATTGGATGCTTGCAGTGAGGCTGGTTTATTTTCGGTCATTTCCTGACTGTGAACACTGTGGTATTTTAGCCAATAATACTATAATAAAATATAATGCATGAAATGAATTTCCACACCTACTAATGTTGTAATAGAAATTTATAAAATACGTTATTGTAAGAATCAGCACCACTAATTCATGGGGGAAAGAATCTTCCAAAATATTTTCAGGCTTTCTGTCCTATCCTGTTTAGAAAGCCTAAGATGTGTTTGAAACCCACCAAAAGCATCCATAATCTTCTGAAGTATTGTCTTTTTTTCCATTGAGGTATTTAAGAGTGTATTCTCCATTTAGCCTGGCTTTCGTGGACTCATTACTTTATGGCATTAAGTTAATCACCCTATACTTCATTAGGTATTAAATGTCTCATCACTGTTGTACATCTGAAACTAATATAATATTGTATGTTAACTATAATTGAAAAATAAAATTAAATATATATGTTAATTACCCTGTCTTACAGTAATCAAGAAGACATAGAGTATTTTTTAAATTCATTCTTATGTAAAGATTGAGTTGAATACATGAATGTTTGAACTTGGAATTAACCACTAATGATCTTGAAGAGAATTTCTATTTGATGGCAGACAGCCTATTGTTATATAAATAATGTATGGGTTGGGAAATATCCATGGAAATATATTGGGCTTCATGGGAAAACAAATTTTCAAATGCAGAACCTCTATAGAAGAATACTACATTTCTTAGAGCATAAATTTAGACTAGATGGGGGTAGACAACTGGACCAGGTGACCCAGTCAACTACTCTAAAACTGGACACTTGATTCCTTCCTCTCCTTCATTCACCTCAGCCAATCAGTAAGTCCTATCTTTATTTTCTCTTAAATATCCGGTATATTTGTTTTCTTCTTTTATTAATAATCACTAAAATGTATTGAGCTAAGCATGAAGTATGTTTTAAAATATTACTTCTAGTCTCTGAAACAGCTCTGAAAAATATATATATTATGAACACCATTACATACAAAGAAACTGAAACTACAAAGAAATTATTAATAAATAGCTTGCCCAAACCATCCTCTGTTTATCAATGGCAGATGTACAATTTGAACTAACGTCTGTCTGGTTTTCTTGCCAATGCCATTTCTGCTCTTTTTGGTTATGCTTTAATATGGTCTAGTTGACATGTTGCGCTGATCTTCCTATTAATCCCCATTCATCCAGCCTCTCCCTCCTACATCCTCCACACAATTGACCAACTTATCTCTCTCAGGTGGGTCCTTGAGGCCAGACAACAAGCATCTCTCATTCACCTTTGTATCCCCAGCACCACCACCTACCTCCATGTATGGCACATTGTAGGGACTTAGAAACTTGCGTTGAATATGGTCCTCATACTTTTTATTTAAAAATTGTTTCCTGCTCCTCAAACAAAGGATAAAACCTGACTTTTCAGCTTCATCTTCAGCTACTACGCCCCCCATGCTTCAGTGTTCCAGTCCTGTGTTTCAGTGTTCTGGCCACATTGAAATTATTCTTCACTGAATATGTTATACATAATTAGGCATCTATGCCTTTCTTCATTCTGTTTTTCTTATCCAAAGTGTGCTTCCTCCTTCTACTTCTGATGTATGATGACTCTATTATTCATCTTTCAAGGACCAGTTCAAATGCTACCTCCTTTTGAAAGCTGACTTCTCCCCTCTAGGAGAATTAGTCATTCTTTCCTCCATATTCCCATAGCATATTATTTCAATATTCATTATATGACAATAAGCATATGATATTAGAGTTAATGTATGTATTTATCTTGCTCTCTACCCTCTATCCAGACTGGGAGCTCTTTAAGGGCAAATATTCTTCATTTATTTTTATATCCCCAGTGCCTACCACAATACCTAACACATAATAAGCTCTCCAGATTAACCTCTTTGTTTAATGGGATTGAGGTATTTCTCTTTAGAAATTATATCCCATGTGTTTATGAAATTAATTACAGAGTATGATTAGAGCATTTATATTTCTGGGGCCATAGCCCAATAAAAGTGAAGAAAATTTCTGACATAGCCACACTTGTACATGATTTCTGTATTGATTGTCCTTATGATTTAGTTGCCCATACCATAATTGTTAGGATTTATGTAGTACCCTGTACATAGTGGGTTTTCAGGAAATGTTTGGTGAATAAATGAATGAATAGACAAATAAAGCAATATGCATGTATGTCTGACTAGAAAGAGGTGGACATATTACTTGACATACAAAGGAAACTGAAAGGATAATCCCCAACACAGATACATTGGTTAGCAAACCTTCTAAGTTATTTCTTAGGGAAATCAGAGCACACCTTCCCAAAGATGCAGTTCCTCTCTTTCACATTGGCCAGAGGCTAACCTTATGCCTCATTCAGAAGATAACTGACGTGGGTTAGGTATTATACTACTTATTTAACAGGTGCTATTTCCTATTGAGAAGGATGAGCCTGCCTACATCCCAGCAAACTTGCCATTTGCTTTCACTGAATATCCATGTGAGATCTATATAAATTAGAGATTAATTCTGCTTTGTTTTGTAACTATATACCTGTTTTGCTGAGTCTAGGCTTACTTATTATTTCACTTATTTTTCCAACAGTTTGTTTGACAAATCTTTAAACAAAATAAATCATCCACTTCTGATCATAGACTTTTATTTTGCAGTTTATATTCTTAAACTTTTAATCATCTGGAAAAAGAAAAGCAAAACACTTCCAAATATACAATATAAAACAAAACCACTTCTCAAAGGATTTATTCATGTTTTTGGTACATAGCTCTAATTGCCCATCATTTTTACATTAAGAAAAACTTCTTCTGCCCTGTATCATGGCCATCACGCATCACTCCATCAACTAGCTCCCTTTTTTTCTTGCCTTGATCTTCCTTTATTATTTGTCTTTGCCTTACCTGAGAAAACTTCTTATTAACTCTCTCTGTGTCCATATCACTGATTCTGCCCCTTTACTCAAACCATACCTTATGGTTGGGGATCCTCCTTAAGATTCAAGGGATATCCATAAAAAACTTCAGAATTGTCTCACTCTGTGAATTCACTCAACAAATATATTGAGCACAACATATGCTAGGAGCTGTGCTAGATGTTGGATCTACTACAGTGAGTACGAGGTCTGACAATTAGGTTTGCAAACTCATCCTAGAAAAAGTGCTACATACCTCATTGTTTAATCTCACTATAGTCACCTTTGAAGTGCTCCCCTTGGGAAGCTATGCACCGACGCCAGGGCCTAGTCCACCTTTCAAAGCAATTTTGTAACTCTTTTTCTTGAATGGCCATCAGAGCTGTCATCATATGACCCTTAATGTCCTGAATGGCATCAAAATATTCTTTCAATATTTCCTTTATCTTTGGATAAAGAAAGAAGTCATTGGGGGCCAGATCAGGTGAGTAGGGAGGGTGTTCCAATATAGTCATTTGTTTACTGGCTAAACACTCGCTCACAGACAGTGCCCTGTGAGCTGGTGCATTGTCATGATGCAAGAGCCATGAATTGTTGGCAAAAAATTCAGGCCATTTTCGTCTAATTTTTTCATGCAGCGTTTTTAGCACTTCCAAGTAGTAAACTTGGTTAACTGTTTTGTACAGTTGTTACAAATTCATAATGAATAATCCTTTTGAGATAAAAAAAGGTTAGCAACATCGTTTTGACTCTTGATTTGGACTGACAGAACATTTTTGGTCATGGAGAATTGGATGACTGCCATTGTGCACTTTGACGTTTTGTTTCAGGTTCATATTGGTACACCCATGTTTCATCACCAGTATAACACGGCCCAAAACATCGTCTTGCCTCTCCAAAAGGTCTTGGCAAACTTCAGCTCTCCTTTGCTTTTGTTCATCGGTGAGCTCCTTCAGGACCATTTCTGCACACACCTCTCTCATGCCAAGATTTTCAGTTAAGATCTTTCTGTTTCTCTATCGATCTTTACTTGGTCTGCTATGCTTCTCATAGTCAGCTGATGATTTTGACGCACAATTCGAAGAATTTTCACAATGTTTTCATAAGTTCTGCTTATTACTAGCCCCCTGACCTCTCTTCATTAGTGTCGCATTCTCTCCCCTCAGAAAAACATTCAATCTATTTGTACACTGCCGTTTTCTTCATGGCATTATCCCCATAAACTTGGACTATCATGTCCCTGATTTCACTTCCACTCTTGCCAAGTGTAACAAGAAATTTAATGTTTGTTTGTTGCTCTAATTCAAGAGTAGACATCCTCCCGACAGCACACAGAAACACGCTACAACAATAATGAACACCACTTAGCAGGACACTGCCACACGTCGACAGGAACACAGCTGTGAGACGCTGATGTACCAAGGTTATGACACCTTACCGAGCTGTTTGTACAGTGCTGCCAGTGTAAGCGCACGGTGGCAAGTTCTCGAACTTAATTGGCAGACCGCGTATGATAGTCATTGTCTTAATTCCTAGTCTGGCAGAAATCAAGCCTTTTTGTATTTTCTTGGTTGCATATTCACTTAGAGTTGAGTGATGTTATTACCCACTTGTTTTTGTGTACACATATGTGTTACAGATTAACGGGTGCCTCTGATGTTTGTGCATATAAGTCTAGTAAAGCCTGATAAATCAACAGTGTGGTTTGTCAGTCTTATCCCCCAATATCAGCATCATAAAAATTTTGAAGATCTTTAATAATATAATAATTCAACATATGTACATTGTGAAAAGCCCATTACTAGGCCCCAGAACCCCCAAAGAGTTCTTGAGCTTCAAGGAAACCACTATCTGCTAGAGGGGGCAAAATTGTAAACATACAATTGCGATGTAGTGTGAGAGTGATGTATTGTACAGAAGTCTATAGGAGCACAAAGGAGAGCAAAGTACTCATATTAGTAAGAGCAGATAAATGCTGTCTGAAGCAAAATGCCAGAATGAAAACACATGGATCAAGCATTGTTTAAATTCTGAGATTGGGTAAAATAAATTGTTGTGTCTCTCTTCACAATTCAGAAAATTTGAGTTGGATCGAGCTATTTGTTTTCTTCTCTTGCTATCATCTAGATACCCTTTACAGAAAATGTGGCTCCAACTTTGGAAATAACTCATATTGAGTAACGTATGTGAAGTGATTGTGTGTGTATATGTGTGTGTGTGTTCATTCTACAGACTAAACAGTGAATTGTTTTTCATCATTTCTTATTTCAAAATGGGGAGGAAATCTTTATTAATTTTACTGCTTATAATTGTACTATACATGTGTAAAATTTCAAACCACACTGAAGTATTCAAAAACAGAAAGTCAAAGTTACCCCTTAATCCAACTGCTGAGGGATAAACTATGGTTAACAGTTATTTTATTCTTCCCAAGTGTTTTATAAACATATTTTTGTATTATATTGTTCTTGCTATAGAAATAGTGTTTTGTAAAATGAGGTTGTTTTTTTTCAGTCAGACAAGGGAATACTATAGGTTAGGAAAATCTATTTGTATTGACATGAAAAGATATCCGTGATACATTAAATGTATTGTTTGAAAACTAAATAGAGTATCAGTTATCTTTCATTGGCATAAATAGTCTGGGTTTAAAGGTGGCATAGTTTTAATTAGCATGTGCCTCTTTTTGAATTAAAATATCTGACTAGAAGAATACAGAACTTCCACATATTCTATTGAAAATTAGTCTTCAGTGCTTTGGGTTTAACTATTGAAATGCAAAAGTGAACATAGAATTTCAAATACCTTTTCCAATAGGTCTTGATGTTCTGTTATTTCCTTTGTGTGAAAAGGCTATCATTTAAAATCGTATGTTGGGTTTTCCAGGCCTCTGGACCCAGTACTCACCAATGCTTTGCAAGGCTTGTCTGTCACGGACACACACCTGGTTGAAGTAGACGGGGACACCCTGTCCCTGTATGGCTCAGGAGCGCTGGAGTCTCTGGATAGGAACTGGAGTGTTCAAACAGCAGGAATGGTGACAACAGTGTCCTTCACTTTCATAGAATTTGATGAAATTGTCCAAGTGCTTCCCAAATTGAAGATGAAGTTCCCTAATTCTCTGGTAAACATTTCCTTTTCGCAGTATGTTTGAGTTATTCTCAGTCACGACTTGGACGTTCAGGCCAAATACCTGTTTTTAACTCTGATGCAGTTTCTATCTAGCAGGGAGATTTATGTTTTTGTGTGATTTTCTGGATCTGGGATTTAAATTAGTATTCGTAAATGCCCTTGTAGTTTTCTGTTAATATTGCAAATGATCGCTCTACAAAGTGATTTTTTATGGAGGATAAAGGACTAATGTAATTTTATTCAAATTATATATTTCTACTTAATCAAGCATTCACCACGACCTCACCAAACCCTATATTTTATATTCATTTATTGTACCTGCTGCTATTAGTGGGACATGTCCTTTTTTATATAATTTCACACTAGTCCCTTAACAACGTTTAAAATAATTTTAGTAGCGTATTAAAATGACTCTGGGAATTCGCCTTTTCCAGTCATGATATTATTGTATTCCTTATTGGTATGCATTTACAGAGACTGTGGTTTCCACAAGCAGTTCTTTCTTGAGTTTTTATTATTATTACGTTTTTCTCTGTTAGCCAAGTGATTTCTCTCACCTGCCCTTTTATAGTATTTCCCTCTTGCCACATCGTTTTCTCTAGAGAAGGCAGACAGAAGTGGAGACGTATGTTTAGAAAAGAGCATCCAATTTCCCAGGCAGAACACTCCTTAGCATTTCAGTTTAGTGACTTAATTTTCCTATAGCCAGTGTAACGCGCCTACATAGTAATTGGCAAGATACAAGTATAACCATTAATTCGTTCTCTCAGAGGCATGTGAGCCCATACGTATAAAGTTCTGAAACTTTCATTTCTAATCTTCCCTTTGTAGATTTCATTTCAGCACAAAGTATATGACATCATTGTAATAAGTTACTGTATGTTTATATCATTTTAAGCATCTTAGTTTGTTAATAAATAGGGGGATGTCCTTTGCAGGAGGGAAATCACTTTGAATTCAATATCGGATGCATGAATGGATTTCATCAATGATCCTTTAGTTGGATTAAAGTTATGTAAGTTTACTACGTCCGGTTGACTGGATGTAATTGAAAAACATTAGCTAAGCCTGAAGATTACAAATGACTTGGAGAATGATCAGTGAAGCGTCAATGTTAATATTTTAAGATGTTAAACTTAATGTTCAGCTCTTTTTGTCTGTTTTATTATTGTAGCACCTTAAATTCAAGGAAACAAACCTTGTGATGCTGCAGCAGTTTAACGCCTTAGCACAGCTCCGACGCATCGACCAGCTGACCATCGATCCTCAAGGAAACCCAGTTGTCAATTTTACGCTCTGGAAATACTATGTACTGTTTAGGCTGAGCCATTTTAGTATGCAGAAAATAAATGGGACAGAGGTAAGCTAAACACTAAGTCAGATGGAGAATAAAAATGGTCCTTTTGAAGGGAATAGCCATAAAAATGGTCACGAATTGAAGTAACCATAACAGAACTTTTGAGAAATACTGCTTTTTAATTTTTTTTCAAGTCTTGACATTTAAAATGTTAAAGAGCTAAAAATGTATTTATCTATAAACTTCTAAAGCAGTAGACAAATTTTGAAAATAAAATAGTAATCCAGTCATGATGAATGGTAAATACTTTTACTAAGTTGTTGGTAAGCATTCAGAGAAGTAAAATGTTGGTAGAATGACAGTTTTGTAGTTGTTTTTTTGTTGTTGTTATTGTTTGTTTGTTTTAAAGAACACTTCTGTGGGCAATGTGATCTTTGTATTTTAAAAAGCGCTTTGCAGAGTGCGTGGCATGCAAAAGGGGTTGGGGAAGCAATACCAAATGTGTCCTAATAAGGGCTGTGGCAGAGGAAAGAAAGAATAAAATGAGGGATAAAGAGAATGCACACAGGGCAAGAAGAGTGATTTAAAAAAGAAGTGATGAGAAAGAGAAATAAGCAGAGGGAAAGGTAAAAGAAGAGAAAGAAAAAAATGAGAGAAATAAAGGAAATAAAACAAGCAGAAGTAAATGTCTGGACTGCTTTGTTAATAGTGTGTAATAGCAGCCAGTGGCCATTGCATAACACAAGGCTGCAGCCCGGATAACTGGAAAATTATTAATAACAAGTTGTTTTTCAGTTTGATTCTGCTAAGCTCATCACAGATAATCCCCTAGCTATTCAAAGGCCATGTTCTCTTTAAATATTATTTTGAAAGAAAAAAGGAAATTATACTTCTTCTCTATTGTGGAATTCCTGAACTGAACTTAAATAGCCGTCCAAAGGAAAAAAAATCTTTAATGTGCTGTTAGTATTGTTGTGACTATCTTTTAAAATTCAGAAGACCTCCTTACTGTAAGATGAACTGTAATGAGCTTTGCTGGCATGGTGGTAATAGCAACTATATTTCCCTGCAGCTGACACACTATTAAGTATCCCTGGCCTAGAACTCCAAAATCCATCATCTTGTTAGGGAGACGGGGGGTCTCTGCGTCAGTGTATAAGAGCGATGTGAAATTCGCATCAGCCACGGTAGGCCCAGGACCAGAGGATCAGCCATCTGTTGGAGATACAGGGCAAATCTGGAACCTTTAGATGACTGTTCATTTCTCCAGCTAGTTCTCGAGAGATTTGACTCTGTCTTGTGTACTCTTGTGTACCCTGTTGGGACTTCCCCAGATAGGTTGTGAGTTCCTGGTCAAACCTAATAATTAGCTCAAAGGTTTCCAAAGCTATTTCCGGTTGCACCCTGGACTGGAAGCAGAATGATCATTTTGGCTGTGGGTAATTCTCATCCTCATCATTGCCAAACTGCTATCCTGATTAACCCTAAAGAGTGTATTTACCAGACATGGATCACTACTAGAAGTATAATAATTTAGTTTAGAACCTTGAAATAGGAAGGAATAGTATAATTATAGGAAGTAGAGAAGAATTAGAAAGGACCAATATAATTTATTTTGATTTAAAATTCCAAAAATGTCAATGCCAGGGATATTTGACCCTTTAATGAAAGACCTAAAATAAAGCTGCTGATCTCATCCTTGACAATATGTAGTAACGTGACATTAAATTTCTGCTTCTCCTTGTGTAAGAGAGAATGGCATGGCTTGAGGTAGAGTGCAGCTGAATTATGAGCATCAAGACGAGAGGACGGAGTAGTGGCTTACAGTGGCCACTAGGTGACTATATCAGACCACACAACTTAGTTGTCAGCTGAAGAAGGATTTGTGGGAACACAGCCTCATTAACTATGCAAGTGTAGGGAGAGGAAGAGCGTCAGTCTGCATTGATTCACCAGCGTTAAGATGCTTGTGAATTATGGGTTTATTTTCCAGAAAATGCCTGTGAAGTGTTAATAATGAATTTCTAAAAGATTCAAAATTTAACAAGATCAGGGTTTCTCAACTTCAGTCTGTCGACATTTTGGGCTAGGTAATTCTTTGTTATGGAGTCTGTCCTATGCACTATCCTCTAGCAGCTTCCCTGGCCTCCACCCACTAGATGCTAGTAATACCCCTTTTCCAGTTGTGACAACCAAAAATGACTCCAGACATCGCGAAGTGTTCTGGAGGGGTCAAAATGGCCCTGGTTAGGAACCACTGAATTGTATAGACAAACTAACAGTATGTAAAATGCAAGCAACCCTATTATCTGTTGAAGAAAATATGCCCAGATATTAATCCAAGTCTTGCTTTTAGCTTTTAGTATTTTCTTGGTTAACATAGGAATGAGCCCTCACAGGGAGTACCTGTGATGAGTTATTCCTTGTAGTGTGAAAGACAGACATAACTTCATAACAAACAGGAATGTCCTTGCTAATCCAATGTCCCGTCTCTCAGGCAGGAATAAAATTATCCTTGTAGGAGCAAGGTCTGAACAACACCTTGACTTACCTTTGAAACATTAAAATGAATCTATTTACATTGACATTTGGGAATTTTCCCTCCTACATCGTTCTACTCCAAGAAGCTATAGGATTTCTGCAAAAATTCATTAAGAATTTAAGGGGCCTCAGTATGATACTCTGAAAACATAGCTTCGAAGTCAGAGATAACTCATCTACTTCTAGTCATACTTCATCATCATGAGCCACATTTGTATGTCTTCATTCTAATTAAACTTAGGGAAGAAAGGTAAATATCAATGAGAACCCTCTTCTTACAGCTCAGGAGAAGGTACTTTCCTGGACTAAAAAGAACATACTAAAATCTGGACATTTTATTGGAATTATGTTAATTGTATCAAGCTAAGAGACAGTGTCATTTTTGACTCATCTGCATTGTATCTCTTCAGGTGACACAGAATGATATGATAATGGCTGAAAGGCTATTTGGAATCCTAGCACACGTAGCATCTTCTGAGTTACCCCAATACCGAGTGATTTCAATTCTGGGTGATGCCAGGTAACCTTTAATTTCTATAATTTTTATAGAATTAATTCTTCACTAGAAAAAGGAATAAATCCCACACATGTCTTAACTGCCATTTATACATCCCATAAACATTTATCCTAAATTTGTTTTGTGGCTGGCCCTATTCAAAGTGTTGGGGATATAAAGATGAGTAAGACAAAGTTCTTACTTTTGTGTGTCTTACAAGCTAATAAGTTAAAGATATACGTAAGCAATTATAATGTTTCAGATGCTAAAAGAGGGGGCTGTAGAAGAGACTGACAGCATTTTGGAAGAACATTGCGAAGGTGTCACAAAGGAGGTAACATTTTATCTAGTTCTATAGGAATCAGTAGGATTATTTCAGGCGAAAGATCTGCAAAGGCAGATCTGTAAATAGTTCAGTATAATTGGACCATGGAGTGATTGCGAATAGTGATAGAAAATGAAGCTAAAAAGATTGTGGTTTGATTTGAAGAACCTTGCGATCCATGCAAAACAAAAGTGAAAACATGGCAAAACAATTGTGTGGTTAGATTTATGTTCTAGAACGGCAGCCATTTGGACAGACAGAGGTGAAGATATGGAGACCAATCAAGAGGTTGGTCTGTAGTCCCGGAGAAAGATTATCAGGGCCTGAACTAAGATGGTGAGGGTGGAGAAGAGGATAATTTAAAAAATATCTAGAAGAGGTGTACCTAACGGAATACATTCACTGACAGGATGTGTCATGGATGGAGGGAGAAAAGCCAAGGATGGTCTGTCAATCATGATTCAATTATAGATAAGAGAATTCAGGCTAGAGTAAGTAGGAAATAATTTCCATACAAGGAGTTAGTTATCTACAAAATCATTAAAAGGGTTGGAGAAGCAGTCGCTATACTGAGCCTAGAGAGAACTCCCGGAATGATGCCACAGAACCAGCCCACCAAGGCATCTGCCACCTTTGCTACAATCATGGAGCTGGGTATCAGCAGATTGTCGTCTGAACTGCGAGCTCCAGGATCATACCACTTTAACTCTACTGGAGATCAGAAAGTTCCCCACTCCCTGCCCCAGAGCCTGACTCCAGAGCCATGCCGTCCTGCTATAATTTACACCAACAAAATGGGTATCGTGTGCTGTTCCTACTTCCCCACTTAGCTCAGTTCTGATTTCAGATCTTATTCAAGTGTGTCTGATTGGTGGAATCTAAATCCCATGGAAACCCACAGAACCACTCTGAGAAACAAATACTGAGGGAGGTACCACTACAAAATGAAGAGTGAATGCAGGAAATATGAAACAATGGATTCAAGAAATGAATGTGTGGAAAGAAATGAGCAAAAATTATAGTTGTGTAAAAAAAAATCACTGCCTGATGTAAAACAAATTTAATAATGTGAAGATAAAAATCCAGGAAAATCCTAAGAGAAAGGAAGTTAGTTTGCTAAGTTTCTTTCCCGGATTGAGAGAAATAATAAGTATTAATTAACAACACAAATTGATGAAAAAAAACGTATGTTTAACTGTGTGTTTTAAAATTTTAAATGCTACCATTAGAAAAAAAATTAGATGTATAATTTCTCAATCACTAAAAGTAAAAAACAAAAAAGCAGGAAGGGAAGGAAAAAAGAAGAAAGGAAAGAAAAATAAAAACATGTCAGTTATCACAATAAATATTAATGAATGAAATTCTCTTATTAATAGACAGTAGCTCTCAGATTGGGTAAAAATTTGAGTTACATGTTGTTCCCTAAAGAAAGCAGTACATAAAGGTTGAAAATAAAGGGATGGAAAATATATAACAGGCAAATGCCAACCACAACAAATAAATATGGGAATATTAATACTACTGATAATAGAATTGATGAAACCAAAAACTACAGTCCACCTAAAAAGATAATAATTTTTAACTTAATGTAACCAAGATCACAGCTTCTAAATATATCAACAAATCCAAGTATACATTGAAAATTTCATAGTTATTATTAATCTCTTTGATTAGTGGATCAAATAAGCCAAAATAAAAAAGAATATTGAGGATTTCAATAACTCATTTAAACATTTTATCAAATAAATATATTTAGAATTTTATTCCCATAGCCTATTTCCAATTCAGAAAAACACACACAAAAAAACTATTCAAACACCTAAGAAATGTTTGAAAAAAATTGAATATATATTAAGCTCAAAGAAAATCTCTTTGCATCCCCAAAACCATACACATACAAATCACTTTCTCTAATTATAATATCATAAAATCATAAAATAATTAGCCAAAAACTTATCCAGTTGGAATTGGAAAAGCAAATAAACAGAAGCAAGTTCCCAGAAAACAAAATACAAATGCCTTTAAACTTAAAAAAAAGATGTTTGACCTCAATCAAAATTATAGGCATGAAAATTTTAAAACAATGAAGTAACTTTGTGGGGGCAGAATAAAGGTTTGATAACATACAGCATGATGAAACAGGATTCGTATACACTATTGGTGTTGAGGAACGTTGATACAACTCTTTTTCGCCACAATTTAGCAATACCTAACAAGCTGTTGTTAGGTACATGTGTTTTAACTTAGTGATTTCATGTAAAGGAATATTCTAGAGATAATGTTTTTTACATGACCACAAATGTGTATGTCCAAGGATTTTCATTGCAGCCAGTGTTTGTAGTAGCAAAAATATGAAAGCTCATTAAATGTCCATTAATAGAGGACCAATTACTTGTAGCTCTAAAAATTATTAGAGTTTCTGATATCAAACAGTCTCTAAGATAGCTTAGAAAGTAAAAATGCAAGACGTAGAACGATTATAATATGCTGTAATTTGCGAGAAATGAGGCATATATTTCAGAGATAGCCTTGTGTAATTTAAATTGTTTTTTAAATGATTGTTTCTATGAGTTGAACTAATGACATTAGGGTGCCAATGTGTGTAGAAGCTTACTTTTCACTCATGTGTCTATACGTACTGCTTGAATTATCTGTTTGACTTTTGTTCTGCTTTATTTTTGTTGTTGATCTTCTTTTTATTATAATTATTGCTTTCTTTTTTTAAAAAAGGATTTTAGAAAATACTTTAACATTTTTCAGTTAAAGAATAAGTAAAAACAAACTCATAAGTCACATACAAGTGAATTTGACAAGAACAGTGTATGTCAAAACCTGTGGGATGTGGCTAAAACTCTACTGAGAGGAAATTATATATCTTTAATATACTTACTAGAAAACAAGAAAGATTATAAATTAATGAATGAGGCTTTTAATTTGAGAAGCTAGAATATACCAAAGTGAAGTAAAAGAAAATGGAGGTAAGAAATTCATAAAGATAACAACTTTTAAAGAAATAAGAAATTGAACAAAGAGCAATTGTCCAATAAAAGCAAACTTTGACTCTTTATAAGGATCATTTTTAGAGGAAAATCCAAGATCTCAACTATTAAACTTTTTTAGAACTAGTCAGAATATGCAAAAAGGAGACCAGACACCACTTCAACATACAAAAATAATTAATATTTCCTCATTACAATAATAAACTACTGAAAACATAGTATTAGAACAAGTATCCTATTTATAGAGGCAATTAAAAACTATAAACACCAGGAAATCCACCTGACACAAAGTAACTATGAAATAAAATGGAAATTAGAAATAATAAAGAAATCTTAAGAAATGGAGAGATATGCACTATTAATGATTTCAGAGACCTAATATTATAAACATGCAAACTCATTCAAATCTAATCACAAATTTACTAAATTCTCAATCAAAAATCGTAATGAAGTTTCTTAGTAAACTGAACAAGATGAATTTGTATCTTAGGAGGCATTCATCATTCCAAATTTATAAAAATACTGTACTATATTTTCTAATACTTCCATAAGGTTTGACACATTTACCTCACAAAAATAGCCTTAAAAACATTTAAGCCAAAAGTTGAGAGCACTACAAATCCACATTACATTGGGAAGTTTTAATGTACCTCTGAGCAATTAATAGAAAAAAGATAAAATAGTTGAATAACATGGTTAACATTTTGAGTTAATAGACATTTAGAGAACATTGTCCCTAACAACTGCAGAATGTACATTCTTTTCAAGCATTTATGGAGTATTTATAAAAATTGACCCAATACTATCTGTAAAGCAAATGTCAACGGATTCCATGTTCCTCTGTTAAAATGTAAGTAAGCTTTAACTTGATTGCAGAATGTTAACCAGAAAATCCCCCTGTATTTGAAAATTAAGTAACATTTCTAAGACCACAGGTTAAAGACAATTTCATAATGGAAATTTGAAACTACCTTGAACTGAAATACAATGAAAATACCATGTTTCGAAACTTGGGGGATCAAGTTACATGGTGATAATTGGAACCATTTTAGCCTTGAAATGGGTATATCAGGAAAGAATAAAGGCTAAAAATGAATGAGCTAAACATTAAGTCTAAAGAAATTAGAGAAAGAATAGCAAAATAATTGTGAAGAAAGCTAAAGAAAAGAAATGATATTAAAAACAGAATTAATGAAAGGTTGATTATTTGTAAAGACTAATAAAAGTGATATAAAATGTATGTTTACATTGCTCTTATAATATTAAAAATTGATAAAGAAAATAAATTCAGGTAAAGATCTCTATGACTTTTTTCTTTATAAATGTGAGAATATTATACTGCCTATAATCCAATAAAAAGAATTGATTAGGTAAATTGTGATGTACATCATAACTGAATTTTAGGTATTCATTGAAATTATTAGTTTTTAATGACACGGAAAATGCTTATTTTATAACATTAAGTGAAAGCAGTATACAGAATTGGATATTTAATATGACCATAATGTTCTACAAAAATTCATAGAAAAAGCCTAGAAAGAAATATGTTGAATGTGAACAATGTTATAGAAATATAGATTTATGAGTGATTTTTCTCTGTCCTTTTCAAAATTTGTATTCCTTACAATTTCTAAAATGATTGTGTTATAGTATTAAATTGGAAAAAGAAACTTTAAAAGAGATATTCCTCTTCTGCTCCCAATCTTAAGTTCACAGTTCACAGTAAAGTAGTAATATCACTTCATTTATAGACACCCTAAGTGGTGAAAACCAGAAAGCGACTTCCATGGAGGATAAGGTGCCATCCTCTGGAATTCTAGGCTTATGGATCTGTAAGTGATACTATGAGCACTGTTTATGTTCTTTTTGATAATCAAACGAAGCTCCCTGTTTCATTATTTACCTCCTACTAGAATCTTGTTCTGATATGCTAACAGTTGGAAGTTTTTGGTTTTCTGTGTGTTTTGATTTTGCCTAAACTTAAACCAGTATCCCATTCCATTTTCTAGCTATGAGAAGTCCTACTGAACTGCATAATGGAATTATGAATAGTTTGTGTGATTTATAAGAGGGTAATTAACTTATAATATGGGCTAGAAGGAGCTTGAAAGTTTGGCCTACTACATCTTTAATATGGTTGTTTTATGCTCTGTGATTATTTAAGTTTTACATTGACTTTTTTAAGACAGATTTTTTTTTTTCACTTAGAAATGCTTGAGACAAGTTTATGTTGATGATTGGTAGTTATGAAACAAAAGAATTTGGGTTGAATAGCTTAGTTAGTAGAAAAATTGGGGCATTGCAACTGAGCTCAAATAAACTCAAACTCATAAAACAGATACTCAAAAAAATATATGTTCCCCTCTAAAATCAATAAAAATGGACATATTTTAATAAACCTGTTAAATAACTCTCTCAGTCTCTTTATTGTCTTTCTATAGGAAGAAGCAATTCCGATATCTGCAAGAAACCAAAGGGAAAAAACCTGGTATTGTCAACGAAGAAAATAATGATAGCAAAAGACTTGTAGGAGAAAACACAAATCGGGCTATGCTAAATTATACCACAAGAGACTTTTATAATGAAAAGCTAGAGGTAAAACTTCCATTGGTTTTTGGAATCTAGTGCCTGGATATACCCCACATGGCTTAGGACTTGGTGGTTGTACATTTCTCCTTAATGAGTTAAGATAATCTGTTTTGTTCTAGAATGTTAGCCAGCCTTATACATAGAAAGCTGGGGACAGTAGGCACCAAGGCATTAGGAAGATGTAGAGCCCTTAGTTCCAATATCTTCATTTCTGCAGAAAAACAAAAAATGTTCAAAACAAATCTGTACCAAACATCTAGACCAAAGTAAGACCTAATCTCTCCGAATTAAGAAAAGGGCTATAGCCTCGCTCTGAGGCCTTAACTAGCTCATGCCAAACTGGCAGAGGCCACATTTCTGCCCTCTTTGCTTGAGTCCTTGATGTTTAAATTCAGTCCTTCCATTCTCCTACACCATTAACTTCTGTGTTCTTAATCATGTAATGTAATTTTTGACCTGTTCTGTTTCCACTGGAGCTATTTAGTCAGAAAAGCCGGAACCAATTCTTTATTTCTTTACGTGTTCAGAGGTTTATTGGGGGAATACACTGCTAGGGTGCTGCTTGAGCTACAAAGGAGGAAAGCATGCAGTGTCTGTCTTGATGGAACTCAGACAAAAAGCTGAAGAAACAGGGCGTCAAATTAACAATAGAATGTTAGATTCTACAAGAAATTTTCAGGGGACTGAATGGGGCAAAAGAATGAGACAGATCAGGCAGCATTGATTAAACATCTATGATTTATGTGCAAGGCATTATGAGATTATATATATATATATAAAATGAAAACATTTTCAAAGGTGTTTTTTTTTTAACAGCTATGGAACTCTGTATTCAAACCATGTTGTAGCTAAAAGCCCAGTATGTCAAGAACAAAGCCAAACAGCAGAGCTCCTGCTGTGAAGGGAACGGAGGGACTTCAGAGATTCACTTAACGGGATCTTCTTTTCTTTTCCTTTCCCCTCACCTTACCCCCAATCTTGAAGCATCTCTTTGGAACCCATAGGGCTCTGTGGATTATGGCAGAAAATCACTTGAAAACTTAATATAACAATATTTTTCATAGCATCCTAAAAGATGTTCAGATTCTGCTTTCAATTCATCTGCTAAAAGAAAGGTCACTACTTCATGATGTAGCCGAATATCACTGAATAACTCCAATTGTGAAGAAAGTCTTACCCACATTAAGCTAATGACTTTCGTTTAATAATCGTAGCACCGCTTTGTGTCAAAAAGAGAACAAGTCTCTTTCTTATGAAAACTTTTCAAATACTTGAAGTCAGGTAGTCCTCTGTCTCGTCTTAGTGCTCTCTACATTAACATCTTCCCTCATTCAAAAATCACGTATTGAGCACCTTTCACATATAACACTTGGCCTATAAGAAGTTCCTGTCCTTATCTTCATGGATGTTACATTCTAATGGAAGAATAGACACACACAGGGATAACTACAAATCAGTACAGTGAGAGAGTGGGGGGGGGGGAACTAACCCAGTTCAAGAGAGGCTTTCTAGGGAAGAAGCTTCCGGATATAGGTCTTAAAGGATAAAATATAGAACAAAGAGAAAAAGGGCAATTTTGTCAAATAACACAGTGTGAATAAGAGGCATGGAAGTAACAAAAAGATAAAGAGAGAGCCAGGAACTATAAGCAGTTCTGTGTTGTTGAAGCACAGAGATTGCGGTGGGTGGTGTTAAAAAGTGAGACTGGCAGGTAGTAAGAGGGCTATGCAGAAGGAATTGAATGTAATCTTTTGGCCAATAGAGGCTTCCTGATGTTGTCAGAAGAGGAAAACGGTAGCCATGCTGGCAGGATTTTGAGTCCTCTTCCTGAAAGAAGTTGGTTCTTTCCATAAAAGATATTTAGAAAAATGTCAAAGAGCTGCATTCAAAACAAGAAGAGTTTCATAGAAAAATCTACCAACTCTTTGAGGAATAGACAGTTCCAATGATTTTTAAATTCTTCAAGAATACTGTAAAAGAAAGAAAAGTTATACATTTTTTCAAGGTATATAGCATAACGTTGATTCCAAAATCTGTCAGGATTGCACAGAAAAAGAAAAACCAGACCAGATACATAAGAATATTAATGATGCAAAAATCCTTTAAAAATGTTATCAGTCAAAATACAGCAGAGCATTAAATGAATAACAAACATTACAGCTAAGTATAGTTTATTCTAGGTATGTAAGAAAGATTCAATATTAGTAAATTAATAGGTCTAAGGTGAAAAACTGTTTATTTCTATAGACATTGAAAGCTCATTTTACATAATTCAACACCCACTACATTTTAAAAATATATATAGGATAAATAGAAATTGGATAGTAAGCAGCATGAATGATGGGGGAAACTCTAGAAACATTAGGATCGGTGGTAGGTAGAATTCTAATTAAGATGGTCTCCATGATTCCCACCTCCTGGAGCCACACTTTTGTATAATACCCTCCCCTAAGCTCAAGTAAAACCTATGACCTGCTTTTAATGAATGAAATATGGCAAGTGTGAAGGAATTTTGCAGACATAATTAAGATCCCTAATTAACTGAGCGAACATGACCGAATCAGGCAAGTCCTTTAAAAAAGGACTCGAGAATTCCTTGAGAGATTCTCGTACTGGCCTTAAAATAGTAAGCCACCATATTTTGAGATGGTCACATGGCAAAGAACTGTGAGAAGCTTCTAGAGAGCAGCCCCTGCTGACAGCCATCAAGAAAATGGGACTTCAAGTCCTGCAACTGCAAGGAAGTGAATTCTGCCAACAACCACTTAAGCTTAGAAGAAGACCCCAAGCTTCAGAAAATGACACAGCCTGGCCAGCACCTTGACTGAAGCATCGTGAAGTCCTGAGTGGAGTGTTCAGCTCAGCCATGCCTGGACTGATGCATGGAAACTGTGACATGTACATGTGTGTTGTTTTAAGCCACGAGGTTTGAGGTGATGTGTGCACAAGCCATAGGACACTAATGTATCGCTGCAGTCAGTACCGAGACGAGGGTGTTCAGTATCTTCATTATTTATCAAAACAAACAAAGCGATGAGACAAGAGATAGAAATAACCGGAAACTTGAAAAGAAGGAAGTGAACTTACTCTCTGCAATCAATATTATTGATTACCTGAGAATCCCAAGAGAATTAATTGGGGAACTATAAAAGCTGTAAGAACATTATTCCATAATGGAGCAGAAATCAGCAACTGCCATATATATAAATAACAACCAAAAAATAAATGTAATGGGAAAACAAGACCCAACTCACAGTAGCAACACAAAAAAATAAAATACCTAGTAATAACTAACTGATAAATATGCAAGAGCTAGAGGAAGTAAACTAAAATATTAATGAAGCACACAAAGGATTTGTGCAAATAGAAAACCTACCATGTTTTGGAGAAGAAGAATCTAAAGCAAACTATATCAGCCTTCCTTAAGTTAATTTAAAAATGTAATATGATGCCAATAAAAATACAAAAATTTTTCATCAAGGTATTTTGTAAACAAATTGATCCTATAGTATCTGTGGGAAAAATAAATAAATAGCCACAAAAACTCCAGGAAAGAAAAACAATAAGGAGAAGTCTAGCACGACTAGATATTAAGGCATCTTATAAAGTCTTATCAAAACAGGATGGTTATGAAGAGATAATCTAATGGAATAGAATGAAAAGTCAAGTATACATCTAAATACAGAAGAGAATTTATTATATGCTAAAGAATAATCTCAAACAAGTCAAGTGTACGATCCAATCACTATTTGGGAATAATTAGGGAACTGAGAAAAAAAGTGGGATTCAGACATTATATCTTAATGGATATAAATTTCAAATGGATCAGAGATTTTTAAAGTTTGTAATGAAAGCACAAAAATATTGTCCAAGAAATGGAAAATTAATGTGTAGCATTGGGATGAGAAAGACCTTCAGGGGAATAAAATAAGCAAAGACAAGGGACAAACTGAAAAACTAGTTTGCAATAATCTCCCTAAATTATGAAGAGCTCTTAGAAAACGGATCAGCAATTCAATATAGGTTGTATTACTTATTCAAAAGCAAATTTTGAATAATATACAATTTACCACTGTAACAAACATTGTGGGAATGAATAATAACATATGTATAAGCCCTTCATGGAGGTTTCAATAAAATTTTATTGAAAGACATTGAAGAAAAGCTAAATAGAGAGTTTATGTTCACGGACAGAAACTTTTTACATGATAAAAATGTCACTTCTTTCTAAATCCATCCATAGATATAAGGCAGTTCTAGTCGAAATGTGGACAGGGTTATTTGTGGAACTAAACCAATTGATCATAAAAGTTATCTGATAGAGCAAAGTTTTAAAATAAATTATCTAATACACCTAAAATACACAAGAGTAAAAGTGGGAGAACTTGCCTTACTAGATATGAAGTATTATTTATGGCGTAAGAATGAAGGCAGTGTGGGAATAGACTAATAGACCCACGGACAGACTAGAGAACCAGAACTACTGCACCTGTATGGGAAACTTTATACAGAGAGCAGGCCTTGCAAACTAGTGTAGGAAGACCGCGTAATAAGTGGTACTGAGGAAACCCTACTTTACACCAGACAGCAAAAATTAACTATAGATCAAATAAACACGTATGAAAAGCAAAACTTTAAAGTTCTTGTTTAAAAACAATCCTTATGACCTTGGTTGGGTAGGCTATGATTTTCTCACACACTAAGGGCACAAACTAGAAAGAAAAAAAATTTAAGAAATTTGGCAATCAAGGTCATTGGTTGTTGCTGTTTTTTTTTTTAAAAAAAAAAAAAATATATATATATATAACAGAAATAATTTCAGTGGAGTCATAAGCAAAGTCCCGATTAAAGGAGTTTGAGCAGTAAATAAGCAAGAAATAAAGACAGAGAATGTTGACTCCTATTTTGAGAAATACTAAAGGGAAAAGAAGAAATCTGAGGTCACATATTTTGGAAAGAACACTAGGCCACTAGGAGACCTGGGTTTGAGCTCGATTCTACCCTTATTACCTGATAGACCTTGCCCAAGTCCCTTAATTACTCTATTGACTCACAACCCATCATTCCTTCACTTATACCACACTCCCTCCCCACTCCTTGAAAAATATTTAAATCCCTGAAGCACAAAGTGCTCAGTCTCTCTCTGTACATCCTGAGTAGTTGAGAATGAATTGGAGTTCCTCACAAATCAAGGAAGACAGACCCTTTTCATTATACGTATGGCACGTCCAATTACACATATGACATGTATACTGTGTCGCTTGGTAATTGGCCATCCATTCTCCTGACTCATTCTAAAAATGATTAATGATGGATTTGGAATCAGTAAGCTCAAAGGGACTTTAGAATCCAATCCTGTTCTTAGACAGATGAGGAAAACTGGAAACAGGTGACTACTCATGATTGCGTGACATGTTATTAACTGAGCTGCCTCCAGGACTCAGGTCTTCCGCTTCCTGACCTGGGACTCTTCCCCAGTATATCACACTCCTTTCTGAAGTCTTTCTGGCCACCCAGTGCAAAAGGGGTTATATATGAACACTGATTGTATTTGCTGTCTAAATATCTCATGCAGCACTTATTTACTGTTTAGTTTTTAAAGTTACAATAACTTTCCATATGCTTAGGTCATCTCTGCAACTAGACTGCAAGTTCTTCAAGGACTAGATTAGGGTTGTCTCTAGGCAAATATTGGCTGATGATGTCTAATCCTACACAAGTCTCTCAACTTCTGTTGACCTTAGTTTCCCATTTATAAAATGGAGATGTGGATTAAATCCAAGTACAATTGTCATTATAGTTAAAATTGCTTTATAACAAATCCTACCGTTGACCTCCTTTTTTCCCCCAAAACCATCTTCATGACAACAAACTTTTAGTTCAATGAAATAATATAAACAATATTGTATAGAGTTCATCTCATCAGGATTGAACTTGTAAAAACAACTTGCTTTATGGACTACACAGGGATATTGTGGGATAGAAAAAAAATAAGGATATGAAAGCATCTGAGAAGGGAACAAGCATTGTTCAAAGAGCATCAGCTCTTTGCTTTGTCCGGGCAAGAGAGGCATCTCTAATGTGGTCCTTACGAGTATCATCCTGGACAGGTGGATGAGTCATGCTGGCAGATACCTGATGAGTTTCAGACTAATAGGTGCAGAGTCATTGGCTTAGCGGAAGGAAGAAATGATGAAGCAAAAATGCTTTCAAATACAGTTACTAAATTCACAATTACTATAGTAGATACATTTCTGTATTAACATGTTTATGAAGAAGTAATGGAAGAAACTATAGCAGCAAATTATAAAGGAGCAAAAATTGCACTCTGCCAATTATGAAAAGTTTATGTTCATTTGTATTATGTATAAATTATTTAACGAGACACATCATTTAAGTATTCTTTAAATTTTTATTATCCCTAAATTGCTATAAAATGTTTTCCAGTCTTACTGCTAGAAGTTTATATTTCTTTACATTCAAAATCATGTTTTAAGAAACTTAGAAGTCTGCAAGAGAGGCATTCATTAAGTGTGCTCTGTATAAATACACCAATCATTGTAAAACGAAGCTCACTTTAGTACTGATCTCTGGTGATTCACACTTGTCTTTCCTCCTGGTCGTCCCTGTGTAATTCAGATTACCGAGCGTTAAAAGGGAGCAGCTAACTGTTCTCATCAGAAGCTTAGTGCAGGTGACTAAGTCCCAGGCTATATTTCAGAGCTAGAGATGGTTCATCGGAGGAGTAGCCAGCCGGAACCATCTGTGATTTATCGCCCATCACAATCTATACATATTTTTATGACAGGTCAACCCATGACCTGTTGTTTTTAGCACATGAGCTAAATCACATCAGCATGGTGACCCCTGAATGGTGAGTAATTCTTTAGAAAAATCTTATATGTCATAAGAAAATTTCCAAAATATGCCTCTGTTAGGGAATAGTGACAATTAAGACTCATCATTGACTTACATTAATTAATCAAGAATCTGAAACATATTTGGTTGTTTTAAAATTGTGAAAATCTGGAAAAGGAATAGAATGAAAGAGGGAAAAGCACTCATGTTCTCACAACACAGACTATCTTAATAACACTTCAGTATATTTTCTTCCACTAGTTTTGTGGATAATTTTTCTAACTTTTTAATGAAAATTTCAAACATACAGCAAAGTTGAACGAGTTTTACAATGAACACTCGTATACCCAAACCTAGACTATGCTATTAACTTGCTTTGTCGCCTAGATATGCATGTACCCATCCTCTAGACGTCAGAAATCCACCTTATTAATTCATTTAAAGTAATTGCAGATGTTAGCATGCTTCTCCTTAAATAATTCAGCATGCATATCATGAATTAGTGTACAGCGTTTGCCATAGTGTCTTCTTTTGAGGTAAAATTTATGTACAATGCGATACAAATCTTAGATGTAAGTTTTGACAAATACGTACACTTGGATAGCCCAATCCCTATCAAAATTTCATTTTTTCTTTTTCTTTTTGCACTTCACATTATAATGTATTTCCTTGTCATTATAAATCTTACTAACTGTAATTTTAATGTCAATATGCGTTGATATTTTAAATTTAACCCTTTAATTCATCTTGAAATTATTTTGGTGTTCTGATTCGAGTTGGAGGTTTCAATGGATCCTTTCCAAGTAGTTAAACCTATGGTCTCATTGACATTTATTATTTCTTTTCTTCTTCATTGGTGTGACTTGATTTCCTTATAATTCTGATTATCTGCTCTAGTCCACTGGTCTTTCCATATATATTATGACATTTTCTATCATCATGCCTTTATACTCCCCAAAAGTATCAATAGCCAGAAATAATGTTGAATGCTTACATTAAACAAAATGGCTTTGTTTCAGTTTCTGGGATGAAACTGGGGGCCAGTGCTCGAATATTCTTTGATCCAAAACTTCCAGTGCTGGGTTTTTGAACCCAGGTTTTTCAAGAGCAGACCGCCAGACCCAGAAGTTGAGTGGGGACACTTTCTTTGGAAGGCCAACTTCTGGGTCCCAGGCTTGTATATACTCGTATTTCCTCTTCCTCTTTGAACACTTTCCCCTACTTTGTCTAAATGGCCTAGGCCACGTAAGTCAGTGTAATGTATCACTACTTGCTTTCCTTAAATACAGAGTGAATTCAGAGTATGGCCATTTAAGGTATGTATATGGCTATTAACTGACCTCATGCCAATTAGACTGTCAGTATCAGTACTCTGGTACATTTACCACCAGAAGCCATGAATCTGTGCATTCAGCTGACTTGTGTGAGCTCAAGTACCTGAACTGAAAAAGGAGAATGTCTACCAAGGGAGAAACAGTCGTTATGATCCAGTGAGTCCAATAAAGAAGCACATTGTCTCAGCGTTGTCAGCAGAGGCAGGAGAGGCCGGGGAAGTAGGGGCCCCTGATTGGCTGTTGTTACTCAGGCAGAGCTGTGTGCAGACTGTCTCGGGAAGAGCTGCTGCTCTGACCGGTGGGGGTCCGAACAGATTATCTCAAGTTTCTCTGGTTCAGCATCGTTGCTTTGAATTTTGGATTAATTATGATTAAATGTAAATTTTTCTTTTGTTAACAGGAAATAAAGGAAAAAAAGAAATTCTGCCAGATGTATATAGAGGACCTTGTGAAGGAAGCCACAGAAATCAACAAGAAAAATGAGGCTTTGCAGAAGCTCTGGCCACAGATGTTCATCGAGCTTGTCAGGGACGCAGTCATAGAGATCCGCAGCAAAAACTCCTACATGAAGCTTTGCCTCCAGCAGATAACTGACCAAAAATAGAAATGGCTTGTAGTTGATTTTAGCAGTTTTATGTTCTTGAAGGTTGAAAATGTGTAGGTTAAACATGTTCAAACAATAACCCTCTCCTACAAACTACAAAGACTTAGCATCAAACCATGATTGCCTACTGTTCTCGTACTAGTTACAGGTTAGGAAGGAAAAGAGGAAAGCCAGAGAGAGGGAGAGTTAATTTCCTATAGATAATGACCAAACAACTTTTGGGAACTAAGCAGTTTTTAGAGATAGCTTGGGCCTTCAACTCGCACTGCTTCTTGGGGTCTTGCTTAGAATGATGGCCCCTGCTGTAGCCTACAGCACGCAGTGTTTGCTCATGGTTTAGCATGAGCTGCTTTTACCTTCTTTCAGCTGATCATTTCCAGTTATTTGCCTCTTTATTTTATGTCATGATCTCAAAGCCAAAAATATGTTCTTTTTTATGTTTATAATTAAACTTATTAATCAATTAGTAAAAAAAGGTGTATTTGCCTCCTTATTTTCGTCAGAATTATCATTTTATTGTATGTTCCTCTTTAGTTTCTTTAGAAGACGGTGACTGGGAGCCCTTCTCTTCACTTCTATAGGAAGAGGTTCTAATCTTCTGGGACACCCCTCAGGGCGCCACAGGAGATCCAGAAGGTCACTGTGGGTAGAAAATATGAAAACGAGTCAGAACTGGGGCGGGAAGATCCTTAGTGAATGGAAAATGCAGTTATAAATCAGTAAGTCATCTCCCCTGTAAGGGGTTTCATTCTATAGTTAGCTATTCTGGGACTCTTTTTTTCGGAGGTGAATGTAACTGTGTCTCCGAAGCATTAGGGATTCATAGGTGAAAACTTCTAATTTTTCTAAAGGATTTTTATTAAAAATATAGCTAACATACAATACTGTAGTAGTTTCAGGTATACACAATAGTTATGCCACATTTGTATACCTAAAGAAGTGATCACCATAATAAATCCAGCAACCATCTGACACGGTACCATGCTATCACAATGTTACTGACTATATTCCCCATGCTGTACATTACATCCCCATGACTTATCTGCTTTATACTGGAAATTGGACCTCTTATTCCCCTTCATCTTGCCCCTCTTTTAAAATTTGTCAATTACAGTTGAGATTCAATATTATATTAATTTCAGGTGTACAGCATGGTGGTTAGACATTTATGCAATTTAAAATATGATTCCCCCTGACTAGTCTAGTACCCACCTGGCACTATACATAGTTATTACCATATTGTTGACTATATTCCCTATGCTTTACATCCCCATGACTACTTTGTAACTATCAATTTGTATTTATTCCTTCACCTTTTTCATACTGTCCCCAACCCATCCCGTCTATCACAACAACAAATCTAGTACCCACCTGACACCATACATAGTTATTACAATATTATCGACTATATTCCTGTGCTAAATCCTACATCCCCATGACTACTTTGTAGTAACCAATTTGTACATCTTAATCCCTTCGCCTTTTCACACATCCCCCCCCCCCAATAAGCCTCCCATCTGGCAACTATCAAAATGTTTTCTGTGTCTATAAGTTTGTTTCTGTTTTGTTTGTTAATTTTGTTCTTTAGATTCCACATATAAGCGAAATCACATTGCATGTGTCTTTCTCTGTCTGATATACTCCACTCAGCACAATACCTTCCAGGTCCATCTACGCTGCTGCAGGTGGTGAGACCCCATTCCCTCCCATGGCCAAGCGATATTCCATTGTATATATGTACCACCGACTATTTATCCACTCATCAACTGATGAACACCCAGGCTGCCTCCACATCTTGGCCATTGTAAACCATGCTACAATGAACATATGGGTGCACACGTCCCCTTAAAGTAGCGTTTTGGGTTTCTTCAGGTAAATACCCAGAAGTGGGATTACTGGGTCCTTCTTTGTCTGTTCTTTTTTTTTTTTTCTTTGTCTGTTCTTATAGCCTTTGTTTTAAACTCTATATTGTCTGGTATAAGTATCACCATCTCAGCTTTTTTTGTTGTCCATTTTTATGAAATATCTTTTTCCTAATTCCTAATTTCTAATTTCTGTCTTTGTCTTTCAATCTGCAGTGAGTCTTTTGTAGGCAGTATATGCAAGGGTTTTGCTTTATTATCCATTTAACCACCCTAGCTTTTGTTTGGAGCATTTAGTTCATTTACATTGAAAGTAATTGTTGATAGATATGTAGCTATTGTCATTTTATTATTCATAATTTTGATCTTTTTTATTTTCCGTCTTAAAGAAGTCCCTTTAACATTCCTTGTAATGCTGGTTTGGTGGTGATGAACTCCTTTAGCTTTTTCTTGTCTGGGAAGCGTTTTACCTGACCTTCAATTTTAAATGATAGCCTTGCTGAGTAGAGTAGTCTTGGTTGTAGGTCCTTGCTTTTTATCATGTTGAATACTTTGTGCCAATCCCTTCTCGCCTGCAAAGTTTCTGTTGAGAAATCAACTGACAGTCTTATGGGAGCTCCCTTATAAGTTACTAGTTGCCTTTCTCTTGCTGCTTTTAGGATTCTCTCCTTGTCTTTAATCTTTGCTATTTTAATTATAGTGTGTCTTGGTGTGGGGATATTTGAGTTCATTCTGTTTATGACTCTCTGTGCTTTCTGAACTTGTATTTCTATTTCCTTCGCCAAGTTGGGAAAGTTTTCAGTCATTATTTCTTCAAATAGGTTCTCAATCCCTTGCTTTCTCTCCTTTTGGTACCCCTATAATGCAAGTGTTACACTTGATGTTGTCCCTTAAACTATCCCTTAAGAGAGCTCTTAAACTATCATTTTTTTGGATTCTTTTTTCTTTCTGCTGTTCCAATTGGGTGTTTTCTCATACCTTGTTTTCCAAATCACTGATTTGATCCTGTGTTTCATCTGGTCTGCTGGTGATTCCTTCTAGTGCATTCTTCATTTCAGTTACTGTATTTTTCATTTCTGACTGGTTCCTTTTTACGGTTTCTATGCCCCTTTTTACTCTTGCTGTCTCTTTGTTGAAGTTCTCACTGAGTTCTTTGAGCATCCTTATAACCATTGTTTTGAACTCAGTCTATGGTAGGTTTCTTGCCTCCATTTCATTTAGTTCTTTTTATGGATTTTCCTCCTGTTCTTTCATTTGGAATACATTTGTTTGTTCCCTCATTTTAGCTGTCTCTCTGTGTTTGTTTCTATGCATTAGGTAGGGCTGCTATGTCTTGCCCAGATGGCCTTTTTTAGTAGGTGTTCTGTGGGTCTCAGTGCCACAATCTCCCTGGTCACCAGCTCTGGGTGCTCCAGGAGTGTCCCTTTTGTGGGTTGTGTGTGCTCTCCTCTTATAGTTGAGTATTGATTACTATTGACACATCAGAGGATGGGATTGACCATTAGGCTGACTGGCTGTGGGATTTGGCCACATCCACAGTTTATGGGATACCATGCAGAGGTTACCCCACTGAGTGGGATTCACCTCTGTGGGCTCTGGTGCCTGTTGAGACCACCCTTTGTGTGTGCTGCTTGTGGGGTAATTGGAGGGTGTTCTGCTGTAGTCTGAAGCCAACTTCTAAGTATGTTGGTTCTGGGGCCTCTTGGGAGGGGCTCTGGTGCAAGCCCAGGTCACTCACTGCCTGTGACTGTTCGGGGGCACTCTGGCAGGAGCCACAAAGCATCCGTGGTTGTTCACCACCTGTGCTAAACCTGGAGGCGTGTGAGAGAGGACACGCTACATACCGAGGATGTCTCCACCAGTACTGGGTCTGGAGTATCTCCACAAAAAGCCAGGACACCCCATGGCCTGCTGCCACTTGCGAGCTCCCTTAAAGTTCAGCCACATAAAGCCTCATGAGGTATGGAGTTGGGTGTGGCGGGAGTCACTTAAGTGGGAAGAGTTTTGGTCACCAGTTTAATGTAAACTCTGGTTTGGTGCCAGTGCTGAGCCTGGAGCAACTCAGCAAAAGTCTTAGAGCACACCAAGGCCAGTTGCCACCCACCAGGTGCCTGCCAGGCCCCAATAGTTTTCCAAGAAAGAGTGCAATGCAGGTGGGGCTGGCTGCCCTCAGAGAGAGTGCCTCAGGAGTTGGGGGAGTTAGGTTGGGTAGTGTCATACAGGGTCTCTGGTCCCGCTCCCTGCACAAGAACACAGGACATGGTGAGACCAAAAAGGAACACCAATGGAGCCATGGATAGGGGGTTCGTAACATTATATTCTCAAGGGCGGCTGGTTGAGACACAAAAGCAAACATCTGCTGGTACCCCAACGAGGGGCCTTCCTGCACCCCAGTCTTGCTGGTGGCTGGGCGAGACACAGGAAGTAGGATCCCCACGATCTGCAATCCACCATTTGTGCTTGCTGACCCCACTTGCTAGCCGCAATCCACTGTCCGCTTCTCTGCCAACCAACCAATTCCCTTGCCAGTGTAGCCACAGCAGTTATATGAGGGGCCAATGGCTAACTGGTTACAGCCGATGGCCATCCACTACCCGAGCCGGCACCTTTCCACGTGAGGTCGAAAGCCTGGAAACTGCTCTCTGGGAATCTGTCCCCACAGGTGGAGTCCCAGTGAGTCAGCAGGGCTGTGCAGCAGAATTCACCAGGCCAATCAGATTCAGATTTGGCTGTGGTGGGGGTGGGCTCACCACAGGAAAGATGGCGCCCACCTGCCGGCTGTCTGGGAGAAGGACCTCACACAGGGAAAATGCCGACTGTCCTCCAGTCCTCCTGAATCCACACACCTCAGTTTGCTCCCCTATATGTCTCTGACGCCTCCTGAATCACTGTCTCTTCTCTGGAGCCCAAGGTGAGTGCCTGCGAGCAAGTGAGTCTGTGTGGGGGCCATTTAAGAGGACATCTGAGTTTCCCACAGCCTTCCGTCCCACCTGAACAGTTGGAAACCCCACTGTTTTTCATAGGCAGATGTTGGGGCTCCTGTTCCTGGCATCAGTACTCTGGGCTGGGGAGCCTGGTGTTGGGGGCCGGGGTCCCTCACTCTTCCGGGGGGAACCAATGTGGCCGAGATATTTCTCCTGATTCTCAACAGCCATAGTGAGGTTTGGGGCTTGTTCCACATCTCTGCCCTTCCTACCAGTGTCTACGTGGCATCTTCATATTTTTAGTCTTAGGACTTCTGTTTGGCTAGACTTCAGATGGTTCTATAATTTAGGTGTAATGTTGATGTATTCACAGAAGGACACAGGCACAGTTGTATGTACTCTGCCATCTTTGATCTCCTAACTTTTCTCATTCCATTGGAAGATCAAACAGGTTATGGGGACAGAGACAGGAATGCAGTTTCCAGGCTCTCGGCCTCACATAGAAAGGTGCTGGCTCAGGTAGTAAACGGCCATCAACTGTGACTGGATGGCCATCAGCTGTGGCTAATTGGCCGTCAGCTGTAACCAGTGAGCCATTGGCCACTAATATAACTGCGGTGCCTACGCTAGCAGAAAATGGGGGGCTAGCAAGAAGATGGTGGCTGGCAAGTGCGGACTGCATTTAGCAAGGGGTTGGTTGGTTGGCAGAGAAATGGATGGCAGGTTGCGGATCCTGTGGCTCCTGCTCCCTGTGTCTCCAACCCAGCCGCCAGCGAGACTATAGTGGTATGACTCCCCTACCTGTGGCTCCGTGGGTGTTCCTTTTTGGCCTCACCATATCCTGCGTTCCTATGTGGGGAGCGGGAGCAGAGACCCCGCATGACACAGGTAAATAGGATGTACCAGGGATTTGTCCTATTTCATGCCGATCGGGAAGTTGTTTGGAGCTCATTACCATAGCTAGAGATCATACAACTTCAGAAAAACAGCCTCACACGTCAGTAAATAGGACTTCTCCAATTTGCTCAGATTTCACCTAGCAGTTGTAATTGGCAGCAGGACTGCCAGGACGTGGGAAAACAAGAATGAAATAGGACAACAAAGTCATGCAGAAATGTTTGGAAGGAAGCTGCTCTTACAGATCTAAGGAGGGCCCTATGTCCTTAAGAGCTGTTGGTTATCGTCCCGCAAAAATGGAGTCTCAAGGTTTGGAGGTTTACATTATGTTTCAGAACATGGCCTTTTAAGTCACACTGTCCTGGGTTTGCATGTTGGCACTTAAGCTACTAGCTTAATAGCTTGTGACCAATCTGAACCTCAGTTCCCCCATACTAGTACATACCTCATACGATACAAATGAAATCATGCATGAAGCATTTATTACAATGCCTGGCACACAGTGAACACCCAATAAATGGAGCTATTCTTCTAGATACAAGTTGAACCAGAGAACCGGTGCCCCAGGACAGAAGAGCAATTAGCATTTCTTGATGATCCTTTAGTGTCTAAATTGAAACGATCTCTCATCTGGCTGGTAATGGGTGATCCGTCCTGGGGTTTGTATCTTGTTTAGTATAGAAATGAAATTCCACTTAGAGGGTAACGTTGAGAGGAGAAACAAGAATATCTTGCCTGTGGGCTGCTAGTAAATAGGAAAGGCAAGAACTTACAACTCCTCAGGAGTGTGCGGACCTGTTGCTCACTCTAGACTTTGCAGGTGATTGGCCGACTGTTCAATAAATAATCTAACTTCCTGAATGCTGCCTCTCCTCCTTTCACCCTCCCATCCCTGATGCTGAAGAGACTTGACCCTCACATTTATATGCATTCTTGGCCCTCCCTCCCCTGTGGATCTGGGAATTTAAGGAACCCTAAGTCAGCACTCAATGGCTTGGCAGCAAGCCTGTAGACACTGTTGGCCCTACCCAGACCCTCCACTGCAGGCTTAGTAGAAGGGTGTCTGTGTTGTTCCTGAAACCAAACCTCCTCTGCCCCAGCTCTAGTCACTTGGTCTCTCATCCCTTTGTACCCGAGCTCCCTCTTGTCTGACCCTGTTTCACACTGATTGGTTTCTACTTCTCGAATCCTACTTTGCTGGTTCCAAACTCCCAGTGTCTGTGTGCTCCTGTCTACTAATCCCTCTCCCCTTCAGCCCAGCTTCCACCCAACCCATTTGCTTGCTGGAGTTCCCAGGTGAGGATAATTTCCAGATGAAAGGACCCGGGAACAGGGTCCTAGGTTGTTAGTGGTGATCCCTGGACCAGTTGTCCTCTCTACTTGGGCTTTTCCTGTGTTTTCAGGAAGGGGGAAGAGATGCACATCCCACTGTTTGAGACCATCTAGGCTAGTGTGTGCTGAAGGATTGATGGCCTTTTTCCCAAAGGAATCTCAAACAGAAATGTCCGGTATCGCCAGTCTGGGGAGAAACACACATGGTGCAGCAGCTCGAGTGTGCTGCTAGGTGTGGGGACGGCTGCTAAGTGTACTGTTGTCTGAAGCTAGGTAGTTGTGCTCCTGAGTCTGAGGGCCGTGCTGGTATTAGACCCCCACTTCCTGAGCCTCACGCCACCAAAGGGCTTGCGTGTGAGACAGTGAAGCCTCAGCCTGCTCCTGGTCTATGCCTGACTGGGGCACAAAATACACCGTGATGCATGTTCTCCACTGAGCAATAATAATCACAACAACTAAGGTTTACTGAGCGGTGTCTGGCTCTATTCTAAGTTTTCACACGAATTATCTCATTTAATCTCCTGACACTGTGACATATGTGTGATAAGCATCCCCATTTGAACATTAGAAAACTGAGGCATAGAGAAGTTAAAAGCCTTACCCAAGGGTGTTTCAGCCAATAAATAGTACGTAGGACCTGAATTCATAATCACCATTAGTCCTAAGGACCTACTGTTTGGCTAAAATAAATGAAAGAATGAAAAGGAAAGGAAGGGAAAGGGAAGAGAAAGGAAGGAATGTGAGGGGAGAGGAGAGATGGGGAGGGGAGGGCGAGGAAGGGAGCAAAGAAGGGACAAAAGGACATTGGAAAGAAGAACCTGGCTAGTTAGCAAGGCAAAATGAAAAATAGAATGCAGAGAGACTGCTCAGGAAAATATTAAGTTTAAATTCTGAAGAACAAAGGTTAGTTTTCTTAACCTGCTTTTATGGGTCAGCTGGAGATGGAATGCTTACTGTTGCCAAGAATTTCAGAGCCAAGTTTGAAACTTGATCACAGCAACTGTGGTTAACCAGTATTGATGAAATATTTGTTATCTTTGATCCTGATTTCTACTTATGTTTATATTTTCCTGGCTCATGTGTGTGTCTTTTCTTGCAAGCTACCTTGAATCCTTTATGGAAAGAGGACAAGGATAAATAAATGAGTTAAAGTATACCCAAAGCTCCAAAGAACAAATGACTCCTATATTTCTTGGGCAGTGGGACAGTTTCAGTTTCTCTTCAGGAGACAATGAAACTATTTATTAATTCCTTACACCAGTCTCTCTAAGCTTGAGTTGTCAGAGAGTTGACTTCTCTTTGTTTATCTTGAAATATTTCAACATGGAAAAATGCACGTAGAATAGTATCTCAAATAAATACCCTGTATGCACCACCAAGCATAACAGATATTAATATTTTTCCACATTTGCTTCAGATTTTAAAAATAAAACATAAATAGAGACGGAGCCCTTGTGCACCTCTTTCCCTCCCTAAAGGTAACCACGATCCCGAATTCGATACTTATTATTCATTCATGTTTTCATATCATTCCTATTTATGCATACATGCATAGGACGTTTATTGAATTGAGTTTTTATATTTTCAAGTTTTATATAAATGGTATCATGCAATATGTATTTTTGTGCATCATTTTTTTCACTCAATGTTCTATTGCTGAGTAGCTCTACTCAGAAACATAACATTTTTAAATTTATTGGGGTGACAATTGTTAGTGAAATTACATAATTTCAGGTGTACAATTCTGTAACACATCATCTATAAATCCCATTGTGTGTTCACCACCCAGAGTCATTCCTCCTTCCATCACCATATATTTGATCCCCCTTACCCTCATCTCCCTTCCCCCACACCCCTTACCCTCTGGTAAGCACTAAACTATTGTCTGTGTCTATGAGTTTTTGTAGAAACATAATTTATGTGAGTAACTTTTTTTTTAACTGCTGTTTGATATTCTGTTGTACGGGTGATGCAGTTTATATATACATTTTCCTGTTGGGAGACTTCTTGTTTATAACTTTACAGACAATGCCACTTTGAATATACAGTAGCTATTTGCATGTGAGTTTTGGGAGGAACACAATGAGTGGGGGAATTGCTGGGTCACATGCACACGTTCAACTGTATTAAATAGTGACAACTTATACCAGTTTACACTCCCACAAGCCGAGACTACAAGTTCCAGTTGTTCCACATACTCACTGACAATTTGATTTTCATCTTTGCAGTTGGATGTGTTAATATGAAGTGTGTGTGTTTGTGTTGTGTCTCTGTGTGGACTTGAGTGTGTGGCTTTTGTGCAGAGATTGCTCAAGGGCTTTTTTTAAAGATGAAATTTATATGCAGTGAATTGCACTTAGGTGTATAATTTGATTAATTTTGAAAACATAATATCCCAATTAAGATATAAAATACTTTAATCACTTCAGAAAAGGTCTTCTAGTCAATTCTGATCCCTCCCTTAAAAGCAACTATTTTTCTAATTTCTTTCACCATTGATTAATTTTCTCTATTCTAGAGCTTCCTATAAATGGAAGAATACAATATGTACTCTTTTGTATTGGGCTTCTTTTACCCGATATAATGTTTTTGAGAATCACCCATATTATTGCATGTATTAGTAACTGATTATTTTTTATTACATAATATGAAGATACCACAACTTGTTTATTGAGTCCAGTGGGTTGTTTCTAACTTGGGGCTATTATGAATAGAGACATTTTTATACAAGTCTTTTTGTGTAGTGCAATTGCTGGGTCACAGAACAGTTTTAAGTTTAAGTACATAAGGAGCTGCCATGCATTTTGTCAAAGTGATTGTTTAATTTTGCACTCCCCCAGGCAATGTATAGAGAATTCCAACTGCTCCACATATGTGCCAACATTGGAGTGAGCCTTTTTTTTTAACTTTAAGTTTTTATTGGGGAATATTGGGGAACAACGTTTTTTTCCTGGGCCCATCAGCTCCAAGTCATTGTCCTTCAATCTAGTTGTGGAGGGCGCAGCTCAGCTCCAAGTCCAGTCGCCGTTTTCAATCTTAGTTGCAGGGGGCACAGCCCCCCATCCCAAGCAGGAATTGAACCAGCAACCTTGTTGAGAGCTAGTGCTCTAACCAACTGAGCCACTCGGACTGAGCCATCCGGCTGCCCCTCCAGAAGCTCAGCAGCAGCTCATTGTCATCAATCTAGTTTTGGAGGGTACAGCTCCCTGGCCCATGTGGGAATCGAACCGGCAACTCTGTTGTTCAGAGCTCGCCCTTTAACCAACTGAGCCATCCGGCTGCCCTGTGTGAGCCTTTTTTATTTTCAACTATTCCAGTACAGCTTTTTCAGCTATCTCATTGTCACTTTAATTTTATTTTCCCTGATGTCTAATGATGTTGATCACATATTCAGGTGCTTTTTGATCACTTTTCTATCTCCTTTTCTGAATTATAATAAATGTTCAGGTCTGTTGCCTATTTCATGTAACTTGAATTGCTTGTCTTTTTATTATTGATTTATAGGAGTTCTTTATATTTTCTAGATACAATACTTTCGTCTTGAATTATGATAAAGTGCAATTCATCAATTTTTCTTTTATGGCAAGTGCTTTTTAATGTCCTCATTACAATGGTTTATCTGCCCCAAGGTTGCAAAGATATTTTTCTTCTAGAAGCTTTATAGTTTTAGTAATTGCATTCAGAACTCTGAATTTATTTAACAAAATAATTTTTGTGAATACTGTGAAGTAAGGGTTAAACTTGACTTTCTTTTCCTGGAAACCTAGTTGTTCCAGCACAATTTGGTGCAAAGATTTCCTTTCCCCTATTGAACAGCCTTGGTAACGTTTTTGAAAATCAGTTGACCCATATATGTGTGGGTCTCTTTCTAGGCTTAGTATTCTGTTTCATTTTTCCATTTCTACATGAATACCACACTATCATGATTACTGTAGCACTATGGTAAGTCTTGAAGTCAGGTCACATAACTCCTTCAATGCATTCTTCATTTCAAATATTATATTCTTTATTTCTGACTGGTTCTTTTTTATGTTTCTATCTCCATTTTTATGTTTTCTAGCTCTTTGTTGAAGTTCTCCCTGAGATCACTGAGCACCTTTATAACCAGTGTTTGGATCTCTGCATCTGGTTGATTGCTTGTCTCCATTTTATTTAGTTCTTTTTCTGAAGCTTTGTTCTATTCTTTGATTTTGGATATGTTTCTTTGTCTCCCCATTTTAGCTGCCTCCCGTGTTTGTTTTTATGTATTAGGTAGGGCTGCGTTGCCTCTGGTTCTTAGTAGAGTGGTCTTATGTAATAGGTGTTCTGTGGGACACAGTGGTGCAGTCCCCCTAGTCACCAGAGCTGGGTGCTTCAGGTGTGTCCCTTGTGTGGGTTGTGTGTGCCCCCCTGTTGTAGCTTGATTGCTGTTTGCATGTCAGTAGGAGGGATTGACCATCAGGCTGACTGGTTATGAGGACTGGCTGTGACTACAGTGGAGGAGCTGTTGTACAGGGGCTCTTTAGGGGGACTCTGGTGCTTACTTAGTCTGCCCTTTGGGTGTGTCATCCTTGAAGGTGGCCGGGTGATACTCCAGACTAATCTGAAGCTAGCCACTGGGCCTGCCAGCTCTGGGACCTCCTGGGAGGGACCCTGCTGCAGGCCAAGTTCAGCTACAGTCTGTGCCCTGTACAGGGCCACCTAGCATGAGCCACAAAGCAATCCAGAGGTGGCTGATGCCTGTGCTGTGCTTGAAAGTACCTTGAGAGGCCAAGCCACTACCTGCGGCTGGCTGTCCCTAGTGTCGAGCTTAGGGCTGCTCAGCCAAATGTACGGAACATGCTGAAGACACATGCTGCTTGTTTTGGTTTTGTGAACCTTTGAGAGATTTTAGGAAAGTCCACAGCATGAGCCAAGTCAGGCTGTTTATACAGAAAAGGCACTGAAAGCAGCTTGCGTGTGCCCGAAAGTTGTGTGGGGCACAGTCTCAGGGAATCACTAGAGCTTAGGAGACAACAGGTGATAGCCAGTTTGATGGAGACTTAAATATGGCAGCTGCTTGCATCTGCATGCAGGGAGGGGGAGGACTCAACAAAGGAACAATGGCTTCTGCCAGCTCCTCCATCTGGGAGAAAACTGCCCCTCCAGCCCTCACCCTGCAGCCAGACAATTCAGTTCCTCCCTGCATGTCCCGGGTGCCTTTTGAGCTGCTGCCCCAGCACCAGAGCTCAGAACAAGTGAATGTGTCAGTGGGTAAGTTTGTGCCCATGGGCCCTTTAAGAAGAGCTCCTGGAAGTGCAGCTGCCTTCTGGCTCAGCTACAATCTCTGCTGGTTTTCACAGTCAGAAGTTATGGGGACTTCTTTCCCCGGCACTGAAACCCTGGGCTCCCTCACTCCTCAGGGGGGCACCTCCGCTGCCAAGATATCCCTCCTGATTTTTAATGGTGAAATGCAGTCGGAGACCAGCCCGTTCTGTGTCTCTGATCCTCCTACTAGTTCTGAGTTGGCTCTGCTGTTGTCCATAACTGCAGGGCTTTGCTTCAGCGAGACTTCAGGCAACTCTCAGCAATGGTTGTTCTGTGGTTTAGTTGTAATTGATGTGGTCCTGAGAGGAGGTGAGCACAGCATTTACCCACTCCACTATCTGGACCAGTTTAATTGTGTTTATGTTTATTAAAGATATTGGTCTGCAATATTTTTTGTTGTTGTTGCCTCTTTTTGAGGTTTTGGTGTCATGGTTAAGTCACATAGCGTCACTTTCAGATCCGAGATCACATGGATCCAGTTCTCAATGGGTGGAGTATGAGAATTACAGTGTCAGAAGAGCATGTGGAATGGGAAATAATGTTGCAGCCATTTTGAAAACTATAATTTGCCACACAAATCATGCTATTTTTTTTGTTGTTGTTGTTATTGTTCCGAAGGCCTTGGAGATTTTGCAATATTTCCTTCCACTTTTTTACCTGACTAAACTATATTCAGCCTCCTCTGAGTGAGGTATCCCTATTAATGTTCACACAGGACCCTGTATTTCTTTGATAGAATTTACTTGTAATTTACCTGCCTATCTCCTCCGTTAGTCTGTAGGTTCCCTGACTATAAGTTCATATCTTCATTGCTGTGTCTCCCACATGTTTAGCAAACTATCTGGATGAATAACAAAGCTTTACCTGGGGGTCGGGGTTGTGTAGTAAATCAATTTCATTTAAATGAGATTCTCATTTTAGAGACAGCACTCAACTTCCAACTTTTAATATCCTTACATCATGTAGCTCTGACCGCTTTGCACGGACACCTCTATGTATTCGAGAGGCAAAGGTCAGACTTTTATAAGGGAGGCAGTAAAGAACATTCTGAGCCATCTCGTGGTGGTCATGCCCAGAAGCCAACTGTTGAGTCTTATAAACATCAGCATGTGTACACAGCAGAGCAAGTGGAAAAAGGAAAAATATGTAATTCTGATGCTAAGAATTAATAATACTAAGTGAAACCTTGCAGGTACTACAATAGATTCAAAGATGGAATCATTAAACATGATGAAAGTGCCATAAAAAACAAGAATAAAATGTAAGGAATGTATACAAAATGCTGGAAATGTATCATCCAAAGTGGACTCTAAAAGGCAGGGTGTTACTATGGATTTTATAATATTTTTAGCTTTCTGGGAATGAAAGCCCCACATAATATATAAATTCTCCTGCTGAACTTTTTATTTGCGAAAGACATATTGTGCACTAAAAGCGTGGACCGACTATCCTAAATAAGATGTGAAGCTCATAATTAGTTTACATCAACTTTAAAGTCAAGTTCAACAGCATATCCAGGCTGAGAATTGATGACAACGGTAAAATATGTGGTCTGAGAGGAAGTCTTGAAGACGTACACGTACCTGTACCTATTATAAGCAGGGGGTCATACAGAGTTCAGAACTGACAAGACACCTTCCAAAATATAAGCAAAGACTGATGGTCATTACTCTGAGAAATATTTCTCAACAGATGGCATGAGGATGCCCACATCAGAATCATATGTAGGAATCTTACAATTCAGATATCTGTCCACATCCCCTTTCCTTGGACCAAACCTCTGCAGGTACATCCCAGCATTTTTAACAGGTTCCCAGATGATCCTTATGCATGCCAAGTTTGGGACCAATGTTTTGGTGGATGCTGAATTTGGAGCCATGAGCCCCTCGACCTACTCCTGCATTTTGGAAAGGAGTCCATTTTAGCTACTCTACTATGAAAAGGTCAACTTGATCAGACCCCAGGTGATATAAGCCCATAATAACAAGAAAATAATGGCTTTGCAACAAGAAAATAAGAATCCAAAGAAAGTGTTTTGCTACCAGCATGGAAAATGCTGATTTCATGGATTTTTAAATGTCCAAAGCCTTTGCACTTCTCCCCAAGCTGACACTGGAGTAGTAGAACCGGATAGCCATTCTTCCATGGAGATTCTGTGAAGCACTGGTCGTGTAATCAAGCTGACTATAAAATTTGACTATGGGAAGAGACAGGTAGCCAGTGGCAGAGCATTTTGTAAGATGATGATGCAGAGACTGAAAGGCTTGAGTGTTTCTAAGAATAGTAAGGCTTCTGGCTTCCACACTGTGGAATAGTTTTGTGACAGAGATGGAGATGGTACAAGACAGGACTGCTCCACCATGTGTGGGGCAAGTGACACCTTTGACTTTCCGCCAATCCCAGCACTGAAGGTAAGAATGCAGAGACACTATGAATTATGGGAAGTTAAATCCAGGAGCTGAACTTACAAAGCCTGTCACTCTAAGATGACCAGAAAGATGGCCAGGAAGATGCTGTGACCAAATGTGAGGAGCTGATGAGCAGTGCCCAGTACAGTCCAGCAAAACTGAGAATGGGACCATGCCCTTATCCCCACAAGAGCTTAGTTCTTTTTTTTGTATGTGTGTGTGTGTGTGTGTGTGTGTGTGTTAACTTTTTTTGTGTTTATTTCTAACATTTTTTAAAATTTATTTATTGGGGTGAGAATTATTAATGAAATTACATAATTTCAGGTGTACAATTCTGTATTACATCATCTATAAATCCCACTGTGTGTTCACCACCCAGAGTCAGTTCTCCTTCCATCACCATATATTTGATCCCACTTACCCTCATCTCCCTCCCCCCACCCCCTTAAAGTTCAGCTAACATCATTCAAATCCTGCTGGGTTGTTTGTTTGTTTGTTTGTTTTCAGTCATTTAATCTATGGTTTGTATTTATGGTCTAGGAAAGAAACTGTATGAGCTTCTCTCTCTGCTTTTCTATCTCCTCCTGTCCATTTTTCTAAACTTTACTGTCCCCACATCTCTCCCTACTTCTCATATTTCGCTGTAAATCCTCTCTAAAAACATCAATCATTTTCTCCATCTCTATCTTCTCTCCTTCTGTTTCTCTCCCTTTATTTTTTTGTCCCTGTAATCCTTTTCCTATCTTTCCTGCTCCACCCTCTCAGTGCTCTCTCTCTCACACACTTCTCATCACACACACACACACACACAAAACCACATTCCCCTCCCTCTCATTCTATTAATTTCATGTTGTCTTTGTTTTTGTTACTCTGTTTCTGAGTATCTCCAATCACTGTGTTTGTACCTCAGTCTTCTGAGCCCTCTGTGACTCTTTTTAAAAATCTCTATGTTGATCTCAATCTCTATGAAGTTATTCTCAGGAATACTAGGAAAGTGAGATATTTTGACAAGTAACATCTAAGACCTTATGGCAAGGGGAATAGAGACCCATGTTACATCTAGCTTATCTCCTACTAGACTGTGAATTCCTCAAAGCAGGGACAGTTCTTGGACCACATTTAGAATGCACATGTTTATTGAACTGGCTATTGGTACTGGAGAGAAAATCTTAGTAGTGGGTAACACCATTTACGATAATAAAAGTAGAGTACAGAAATATAACATCTTTAAATTTGAAAAATTATTGGAAACTATGGGGTATTTTTTAAAGTCACAACTTCCAATGGCTCAACAGCATTAGTGGAACTTTTTCCCATGTTTCACATGTATCCTATGCCCACTCTTCCAACACAATTGTCAAGTAAAAGGAACCAAGACTGCCTGGAGGACAGATGGCTCCTTATGTTGTGAAAAGGGAAAAAAAGATCAGAATGAGCCTGGAATAGCATGTTGTCACCAGAAAGCAAGAAGTTTATATTTAAATTTAAAAAATGTTAGAGGCAGTATCAAAAGGCCAAAGGGCCCAATTTAAGGGTTTCCATTGACCAAGCTGTGATAATTTGAGCACAAAATATTATTGTTATTATGGTTACTTGGAGCAAGTTGAGGCTATGAAGGATCATGGATTCATAATTATTCTCAAAAGAGAAAAGTTAACATAATGAGTAGCAAATATAGCTGTAATACAAAAAATGGATAACTAATTATGGATTTGTTTCTTGTTAATGGATTCTAACAAATGGCCATTGTTTATATATGGATAATTTGTTTCTCCCACTAAATTACTCTTTTTTAAATATAAAACTACATAAATATACATGAACATATTTGTTTCTGAGGAAAAATGAAATTATATAACTGAGTAATAATGTAGGGAAAAACAGGACCCAGCCAGAAAAAGGAAGACTGGTTTGGCTGGCACTGGGATTAACATATAATAATTTGTGAAAAGAGGGTCCGCCACTTAATCAGGATCAGTGATCACACAAAATTACCAAGTAGAAGAAAAGTTAAGCATGGTCTTCCAAAAGGATAAATTAGTCAAATGTAGGACGGATATACTCCCCAGACCTAACGCCTCATCTCACAGGAAATGAAACCACTAGATGGCCCTACTCTTTTTAACAAAACACCAACAAAGAATACATAATTCTTCAAAAAAAGTAACAGACCACGTCAATATATCATATTGATAGGACATTGGGTTTCATAATTCTGGCAAAGTGAGACTTTAAAAGTACTACATCATTTCCTGAAAGACACCAGGTTATAAACAAATAAAACCCAAGTGAAGGTGTGACCTTAAAAATCATGCTGCAGTAACGTCAGAAGTTAATGCAGCCTGATGACGAGTCCTGCCCCCAGACCAACAATGGATCAGCCAGTAATCCAGATCCTGCAGCCTTGGCTGGGCTAAGCATTTCTTTTGGGTCTAGTAACATTACTCCACCCCTGGGAAGAAATAAAAATATATTACTGAAACCCTAGGAAGATATTAAAATAAGTATACTAATATCCCCTAGGAAGGTATAAAACAAGCACATAAATTATCAAAGAAATGAATAGGTCCCTTGTTCTGAGCCTTTAGAATGCTTTCAAGTATAAGTATAATAATAAGCTTCGTAGTCACTGCATTTGTGAAAGTTTTATGACATTTAAAGTGTTCAAAAATAATCAGCCATAGTAAATACGTAATTGCATTTTAAATGATTGAAGAGAATTTAATCAAATTATAGTCAGCTTAAATTTTCAAGATAATTTGTTTTTAAAATATTTGTTTATTAGGTATATGAGTCCAACAATTTGAGCATTAAAATACAAGTTTCCAGTTCCTGACAGGAAAATTAAGAAAAGTGGACTGTGAGTTCCCTTCTCCAAAATCATCCCAAAGAAAATTATAGACAGTAATTGAAAACCTTTGATGTACATTAGAATTACCCGAACTTTGAAAACTATTGATAACTGGGGGCCCTCCTTGGACCACTTGTATCAGAATCTGCAGAAGCAAAATTATTTCCAGAAGCACCATTATTTAATTCTCCAGAAGCACCATTATTTTTAAAAATACTCCCGAGTTCCAACGACTATGCAGCCAGGGCTGAGAAACTGATTGAGGAGGAGAGGAGGCTGAGTCTGCATAACTAACATGAAAACGTTGAGAAGGCCACAAGGAGACCAAAGGCAGTTGTGAGCTGGTGCAGAAGCTCGTGGCAGCCTGGGATGGGACGTCGTGGGGCAGTAGGTACAGCCATGGAGGGAACATTTTGCTCTTACCTGTCCTCCACATTGTTTTGGCAGGATCTTTTCTGGCTCCATCACTTCTGTTGGTGGAAATTAGCAAGAGCAGCCCAGATGCCAGGTGTGCATGTGGGGCTATGGAAAGGTTGGGGAGGTGAGGAGACTATCAGGGCAGCTCCAAGCCTTTCCCAGGTTGAGAATCTGGTGAGAACACGTGACTGGTGACTCACTGCCCTAAGGTCTTTGCTTCCTCATCCCCTTTCTCTCCCCAATGACAGTGGATTGTACCTCAGAACATGATCTTCATTTGGAGATAACCCGCTTCTTTCCAAGAATTTAGGGAGATATTCTGAATTAGGGCAATGCCTGGTGAAGGAAATGGGAATGGAGTTGGTCCTCAGGTTCTGTGATGTGTGGTGCTCTTGTTCTTAGAGATCTTCCCCAATCTTCTCCAGAAATGTCCTAACGGTCTATATCACACAGACTCTGTTCTCTGACCAGCATGCAATTATATTAGAAACAAATTACAAAAGAAGAATTATTAGGTAACGATTCTCCATGGGTCTCTTGTGTTTCTGTGTGTCTTCTGAGCAGAGACGTTGTCAGCTTTTGTCTGGATTATCTTTTCAAGGATGTTTATATAGCAAACACCCTTGGAAAATAAAGATAGTATCTCCCTCCTTGGCAGAGTGCAGGTTTGTTGCTGTCCACTAAAACAAAGATAATATCTCTCTCTGGGACAAAGACGGGGTGGGTTGGCTGACACCCCCTTGTAAAAGATTGGAATTTCCTAATCTCAGGGTCTTTTAAGTGTGACTCAAGCCCGCTGCAGGTGCAGTGTCCTCCCGGACTCACACACACATCTCTCTCATGGGACTCAGGAGGCAAGGGGAACCAAGAGAAAGTGAAGTAATTAAGTTCTTTGTGATTCAGGAGTCTCATGTCTTTTGCCAGCCTTTTTTAAACTGGGACAATAGGGTAAAAATCCAAGACTCTTCACAGTTCTTGGTAATAACTTTTTAAAAACCCTTAAATCTGGATATGAAATAGCAAACAACTAAATCTTTAGATTAAAAGAAATTCATGAAGACATTATGGAAACAGAATAAACTGAAAGTGTTTTAAGCCAAAATTTAGCTAAAGCAGTATTTGGAGGGAAACTTATAAACCTAAATCAATTTATCAGGAATCAAGAAAGATTGAAAACTAATGAGCTAAGTGTGTGAGTCAAGCAGGAAAAGGAAAATTAGAGGAAAACTAAGGGAATCAGAAAGGAGGAAATAACAATGGCAGAATCAAAGTAAAGAACAAGAAAAAGGATAATATAATATATAATAATAGTAACAACAAACAATAATGAAGATCAGCAAAATTAAAAGCTGTCTTTTTGAAAAGCTAAACAAGATAGTCTTATGGAAAGACCGGTCAAGAAAAATGAGACATCATATAAAGAAACAAACTGCAAAATGATGAAAAGAAAATAACTGTAGATGCATATAAAATTTAAAAATAATAAAAGAATATTGTGAACTATAGTCTAATATACGTGAAACTGCAGATGAATTAGATTTTGTTCTACAAGGTGGTATTTAAGTAACTGAACCACAGCAGAACTTGGCACCAGCCAATCACCATGGGCACCTAGCAAGAGAAAGGGTGCCATGAGGCTATGGTGCTGCTGTGTCCTGCCCAAATAACCTCTCTGTATTTACATATGTGTGTATTTCTATTCATTAGGAAAATGTGCCTCTTTATATATACAGAATCACGTTCAGTTATAGACATGAGTGCAAGAATCTTCCGTAAATATTAGTTAAATGAAACCAGCAGAACATTAAAAATATATCATGGAACCAGATTTACCCTCCTGCCTTAAACAATGAGAAAAACTGAACAGAATGTGTGGAGCAATGTTTTAAAGATATTGGATACTAAGAACACTGTGATTCCAGGGGAAAGGGAAACAAATGAGATGAGTCTTACAATCACTGTAGCTTTCTGCCTGGAGGTACGTTCTGAACATCTCAAGGAAAACACAGTGGTCTCTCTGAGTTGAGAAGCAGAGATACGAGTTCTGGGAGTCTGTGGGAGCTAGAAATTGTGGTGCAAGTTCCAGACAGGAGAAAACTACATAGAAAAACAGCTCAGTCTTTGGTTAATACTAAGACATGGTAAGACATGGACTGATACCCTTTTATATATAAAATATATAAAATAATAGTATTATTTGAAGGTAGACTGTGGTAATTAAAGCTGCTTACGATATATTCTACAACAACTACTAAATGTGAAACAAAGGTTATAGGTTATAACTAATAGGTCCCCAAAGGAGAAAGAAATCGGTTTATAAAAATATTCCGTTATTCAAGAGAAGTCAAAAAAATAGGAAAAAGTTCACAAATAGCAGGAGAGACAAATAGAAATTAAACAGTATGGTGGACGCATGTAACTAATTGCACAAGGTGTAAATGGTATGAAAATCAAATTAAAAGGCCGAATTTGTCAGACTGGATAATAAAGCAATACCTAGCTATGTGCTGCCTACAAGCAGCCCATTTTAAATATAAAGACACAATAGATTAAAAATAAAAGAATGGAAAAGATACACCAAGATAAGCATGATCAAAATAAAACTGGAGTGGCTATACTAATACCACACAGAGTAGATTTCAGAGTAAAGAATCTTAGCAGAGATAAAGAGGATCATTTCATCACAGGATATAACAATTCTCATTGTTTTTGCACTAAGTAAAAAGAGGACCAAAATACATCAAGTATATAAAAGAAACAAAACAAAAAACTGATAGACCTAAAAGGAGAAATTGGTGAATTTACAATTACAGTCAGAGACTTCAACATCCTCTATTGGTAACTAACAAAACAAGTAGAAAATCTGTAAGGACACAGAAGACTTGAAAAACATAATAAACACTGTAAACCAAACTATTTATATATTTATACATAGAAAGCACTTAGCCAAACAACAGTATAATAAACAAGCTTTTCAAGTGCACAGGACATATTTACTAAGACAATATTGTGGGTTGTAAAACAAGCCTCAATAAACTGAAAACAATTCATCTCATTCAAAGTATGTTCTCTGACTATAATGAAAATAAATTAGAAAACAATGTGAGAAAAATACCTGGAAAACCTCCAAATATTTGGAAACTGACATAACCCAGGAGCAAAGAAGTCAAAGTGAAATTAGAAAGTATTTTAAACTGAATGAAAATGAAAACAACATACAAAATATTGTAGAATGCTGGGAAAGTAGGATTTGGAGGGAATTTGTTAGAATGTTCTCAAATTAATGGTGTGAGTTTCCATCTTAAAAAGTAGAAAAAGTTGAGTAAATCAAACCTTAAAATCAAAGGAAAATAAATGAAACCAAACAGTTGTTCTTTAAAAAATCAATAAGATTGATGAATCTCTAGTCAGATTGATTAAGACAAAATCAGAGAGGACACAATTTATCAATATCAAGAAAAAGGAAGTTACATAATTACAGTTTCAACAGACATTACAGGAATAATGGAATACTATGAACAGCTCTATACAAATCCAGTAATTTAAATGGAATGGACCCATTCCTTGAAAGACATAACAAAAGCTCATTCAGGAAGAAATAGATAACACATAGGATCCGATTACCATTAAAGAAACTGAATTTTTACTTAGAATCCTTCCCACAGAGAAAACTCCAGGCTCAGGTGGCATCACTAGTGATTTCTATCATATATTTAAGAAAGTAAGAAAAGCTAATCTCAAATAAACTCTTCCAGAAAATTAAAGAGGAGAAAACCCTTTCCAAGTCATTCCTTTTTTTTTTTTTTAAAGATTTTTGTTTTTTATTGGGGAAGGGGTACAGAACTTTATTGGGGAACAGTGTGTACTTCCAGGACTTTTTTCCAAGTCAAGTTGTCGTCCTTTCAATCTTAGTTGTGGAGGGTGTCATTCAGCTTCAAGTTGTTGTCCTTTCAGTCTTAGTTGTGGAGGGCGCAGCTCAGATCCAGGTGCAGTTGCCGTTGCTAATTGCAGGGGGCACAGCCCACCATTCCTTGCGGGAGTCGAACCTGCAACCTTGTGGTTGAGAGGACGCACTCCAACCAACTGAGCCATCGGGGAGCTCAGCGGCAGCTCAGCTCAAGGTGCCGTGTTCAATCTTAGTTGCAGGGGGCGCAGCCCACCATCCCTTGTGGGACTCGAGGAATTGAACTGGCAGCCTTGTGGTTGAGAGCCCAATGGCCCATGTGGGAATCGAACCGGCAGCCTTCGGAGTTAGGAGCATGGAGCTCCAACCGCCTGAGCCACTGGGCCGGCCCCTCAACTCATTCTTTAAGCTACATTATTCTGATACCAAAACCAGACAAAGGCATTATAAGAAAGAAAATTACAACCCCAAATCCTCCATGAACATAGATACAAATTTTTTTTTTTGATACAAAAATTCTTAATATTTTAGCAGATCAATCCAATGCTACATAAAAAGATAATACATCCTGACCAAGAGTATTTCATCCCAGGAATGTAAGTTTGGTTTAACATTTGAAAAATTAATCAATGTAACTCACCATATTAAGGACTAGAAGGGAAAACTCAGACGATTATCTGAGAACATACAGAAAAGTACTTGGTGGCATCATTCACAGCCTCTCCTGTGGTCCCCACAGGGGCGGGGAAGCACCAGGGGAGAGAATCTGTCACAGCCTTGGGGGTGGCAAGGAAAGTCATCATCCTTCACACACACACATCCGATGGCTCCTGGGTTCTTGCCTCTGGGCTGGCTCCAGGGGGTGAACAGAGAGGGCTTCCCTTTGCCTCATGGTGGGCACTTCCCAGACCGGCTCTGTGGTGGCCCTGCCTGCCGCCTGCTCCATCAGAGTTGTAGCCCCATTTTAGGCTACTGGTTTTTTCACCTGACCTGAGACTAGGATTTTAGGATTACTTCAGGCAATCCCCTCTCCCACAGTCACTGGGACTGCCCCCCCACACACACACCCCTCTGAGATATTGCCCCCACCCTATTCTCTTGGTGATAGGTAAGTGGGCATTTTAGGGTTTTGCTATGGGGGAAGAGTAGTGCTTCCCAGTCTAGCCTCCCACCATTTTGTCACCCTGGCTGGCTCACAGAAGTGGGTTTATGTTATTTTCTATGGATTTATCTACGACCAATAGCTTCTTGAGAGCTTCACTCTCAAATCACCTATAATTTTTCTACAGAATAATCACCATCCTTTAATATTTCCACAGCACTCCACAACCCGTTTTTTGTTCACATAGTTTCTTCAGGGAGGAGAGGGAACCTGCTGTCAAGACTACGGGAAGAGGACTGCTGTTTTACATTAGACACTTTGGAAGCGCTATATGACTTTTAAAACTGTACACATGTAATTTTTGTATAAAATAAAAGTAAATAGACACAGCATGCTTGCTGCTGCTCCCCTTCCTGGGCCAAATGCAGCATCAGTGACCATAATGGTGCTTCTTCCCGCCCACCCAGCCTCCCAACCCTTCTTAATACAGTACTTCACCACCAATCAATTAGCATTGACCTGAAACCAGTTTTCCATTCCTGACCATTTCCATGGGTTCTGTAAACAGGCTTTGATTTGGGTTTTCTAACTCTGAACTTTGTGCCTTTTCCAGAACGATTCCAAGCTGCAGCCCTCCCAGCATCAGACATCACAGCCTAAGGTGTATACTGCTCCTAAACCAAGCCATGCCTCACTGCCAGAGAAACTTCTGTGGCTACATTCAGTCCCTGCTCGATGGGGATGGAGTTGGAGAGTTATAGTGTGCAGGAGCACGTTCATTTAAAGAGGTCCAAAAGCCAGAAACCCTGAGAGGAACCCCCTTTGGGAACAGTGGGTGCCACTAACAAAACACATTGCTTCAGGAATCCTTAGTCCTCTCTGTCAGTCCAAATGACCTTCAGGGATGGGTAGTGACCTCTGACATTTCAATGCTTTTCTCTCTTCCTACAGCCATTCCCACTGTGGTTGCTATTCACCAGGTTGGGAGACCCTGCGTTACGTCCGGTGCAGGGTGTGGAGGGGAAAAGTTACAGTAGTGAGAGCTGTTACTCTCTGCTCCTCCCCTCAGGAAGAGGACTACTTTTTTTTTTTTTTTAACTTTCCCTTGCAAATCTTCCGTCTTGGAAGCAGAGCAATCAATCATGTTGTCAACACAAATAGACCTCATAAAATTCAACGTTAAACTTCCCTCTGACAGTTCCCTCACCCATAAAACAAGGGGGTTAGACCAGATAATCCCTAAGGGTCTTTCCAACTCTCGGGTCTAGTGACTTTATGGCTTCAGTCAACAATATAAAACAAGAGTGGGAAGCAAAAGACTTCCTCTAAAATGTAGACCAGGTTCTAGAGAAAAAGAGTTGAATTGAAAGCCAAGAAGCCCAAATGAATTCTGAAATGGCGTAGGCTAATGAGAACGTGTTTGTAAAATGTATCACCATCCATGTGCCTTCCAATTGGCCCTGGATAATTTCCAGACAGTGATATCTGACTGATAAGTATCTTTCTTCATTAATGTAACAACAGTTTGTTGTATTTGCCAAAGGTTGGAAGAAGATTGAGCCAAGAGCTGGAGGCCAGGAGTTCCCCCATTCCTGCCCTCCACATCCAAGCTGTGGGTTTTTATATCTTCTCCTATATTTCAAGGCACATAACTTTAATTTTGCTTCTCTGTCCTCTGTCACTGTGAAATACCACATCTCCATGGGGAAAGGGGATGCATTTCCCTTCACCCAGTCTGCTCAAATCCTTCTAGAACACGTAGCAGGAGTTGCCTTTCAGTTGGGGGATGTTCAGAACGCAGCCAGTACAGGAGTTGCTTGTTCCTGGGAATGCAGGCACTCCCCAAATCCAGAGATACAAGAGATCTCTCATGGAGAAAGTGGTGGCGGTAAAACTTCAAATAGAAAAGCCACCGGCAAGAAACGCTTATCTTAAGTTTGGCACAGAATTGGGAACCATTGCTTTGGGAGTCCGTGACACTCAGATGGAAAGGGAGGCCTCCGGGATGGGTGAGGCAGCACAGGGAGGACAAGTGTGAGCAGGGAGAAGAGGAGGGGACTCGGGCTAGAAGGCCAGTGGGGTGGGTGCCATCTTGGTCCTGTTTCTGAGAAGTGTGTTTTTCCAGTGTCTTCATGCCTTCACATACCTCTACATGGGCTGATGGGGTGTTGCATTTTTTCATCCAGTTAGCAAATCATCCATTTTTTCCCTGCCTCATTTGCTCATTTATTCAAAAAGCATTTATTCATCACCTACCATGTGCCAAATAGTGTCTCAGATAACAGTTCATGCGGATGAATAGGACATGGTCCCTGCCCACAAGGACCCACAGTGTGAAGGTAGGGGAGGTAGACCACTAAACACACATGTGACACTCAGCATAGGCCATGCCATGCTGGGGTGAGCCTATGATAGTTTGGGAACATAGTAGAGGGGCAGCTAAGCCACCTTGGGGAGGGGACACAGTGGGCTTTCCAAAGGAGGGCTTGCCTTACGGGTCCTAAGGGCGTGAAGTTATTCCATGGGTGAGGGGGAAGGGAAACACATGAAGGGCATTCTAGGCTCAGAGGGCTGCTTTCACAATGGCCCTGAGACAGGAAAGAGCGTGCGGAGCTCGGAGGTCTGCATGTGGCTCAGAGTGCTGCTGATAAACTGGCCACACAGGTCATGGTGGGCTGGGCCCTCGGCTTCACTCAGGTGTCCACCAAGCAGTTCCTGTGAAGAAACTGGCTTATGCTCATCACATGACATTATTTCACTTGGTTTGTTTTTAACTGTGTGAGGCTGGGTTCAATGAAATAGTCCCTCTTCAGAAGGACCGTGTGGATATTGGAACCAGAGAATAACCTGAAGAAATCGTGTACCAGTGGATAAGGAGGCTAGCTCAGGGAAGGGACTGAATGGAGAGACCCTCAGGAGAAGGTGGCCGCCCTCAGAACCATTTGGAACGGCACACACATGTGAGGGAAGGGAAGCAGTGTTAACTGGACATCTGCTTGGTATCAGACACAGAGAGAGATGTTATAGACAGGTCACCTCATCCTCTCCTCACAGCCACCTACTGAAGTCAGTGTTTTTGCAGCTACTTTACAAATGAGGCAGTCGAGACTTGGAGTCTGTCGGAGCCACTTGCCCTGCGTCACTGTGAGGGGTTTGTCATGGTTGCCCCGACTTGAGCAGAGACGGAGTTAAGTCATCAGAAGTAAGATCCATGCTGGGGGAGAGAACAGCAGAGTTGAGTGTTGGAGCGGGTGTGAGCAACTCAGGAGCGCTCCCAGGAGCTGGAAGCTGTGACAAGCAGCGGCGTCCATAGTTAGAGCAGGGAGATCAGCAGTGGTTGCGGATTTTAGCACGTAGCTTCACCCACTCAATCATTCGTTCTATGTATTCAATTAAAGATTCTGCTAGATATGCAGCAGCAAAAGCAAACAAAAAATAAACAGAGATCTGTGCTCTCGTGGGGCTTACATGCTAGTGGGGAGGCAGATAATAAACAAGATAAATAAGGTAGTAGGACAGTGGTGGTGAGCATTCAAGAGAGAAATAAAGGAAGTAAAGGAATACCAAAATGTCAGATGGTTGCAGCTTTGGATGCGAGTGACCAAGGAAATGGCATTTGAGTCAAGACCTGAAGAAATTGAAGGCATGAACCATGAGGACATCTGGCCAAACAGCATTTCTAGCTGAGGGAAGAGCAAGAGAGAGGGCCCAGAGGTGAGAGCGCCCAGTGAGTGTGAAAAGCAGCACAGAGCCCATGGCTGGAGCAGAGTGACCAAGGGGCTAAGTAGGAAGAGAAAAGCAAACAGAGTGTAGGAAGGGAAAGACCACCTAAGGCCTTGGAGACCATCGGAAGGACTTCAGCTTCCCCTCAAAGTAGGACTGGAAGTCTTTGGAAGGCTTTGAGCAGAGAGTGACATCATCTGATTCTCATTTTACCAATATCCGTCTGATTTCTGTATTGAAAGTCTATGGTTTAAAGGAGGCAAAGGCAAAGCGGGGAGACAAATCGGGAAACCAGTGCAATAATCCTGGTGAGAATGGATGGTGGCTTGGACAGGGCCGGTGGGGAGGGTGGTGGGGGTGGAACAGTGGAGGTGGTGAAAAGTGGTCAGATCTCGGTATATTCAGAAAGTTGAGTGAACAGGGTTTGCTGACAGATTGGATGTGGAGTGCGAGAGAGAGAAGTCAGGGATGACTTCAAGGCTTTGGCCTGGGGAACTGGAAATGCCTTTAACGGAGGGGGATCAAGAGTTGAACAGATTTGGGGAGGAAAATCAGGGCCTCGGTTTTGGATCTCTTAAGCTTGAGGCAGAGATAGGGAGGAACATGAAGATAGGACAGCTCCACACAGGCTAAGAACAGAAGAAATGTGTCAAATACCACAGAAAGGTCAGGGAAGCTAGCCTGGAGAGAAGGTCATTGGATTTGGCAAATAAAATGGTTCTGAGATCACAGAAGAGGCGCATGGTGTGCTTTGTGGATTTTCACCCAGTCCCTCACTTAATTATGTGTGGGGCTCTTCGGACCACTTTCTTTTTTCTCTTCTCTGGCCCAGCTCCTTTCAGACCAGTGCTGACCTGCGTGAAGCCTGTTTGATTTAATGGTCACTCCAGGGATCTCGGGAACCAGTGGGAGGGTGCCCTGTCTCCCGTATGGTATTTTTATGTTCATTTTTATGGCACATTTATTTTTCCTGCTAAAAATATCCTGTGCCTTTCTAGAGGGAGGGGAGGGGGGAAGTGAAGCGGAAAAATTATTTCAGCATCCTGCTTACAGATCTGCCCTGTGGACTGGAGTCCTTACCTACTGCAGATTTGAGCACTGGCTTTCCATGCCCATTTCTGGATGTCCTCACTAACATGTTCCAGCCCAGGCCCTTCCTGTTTTAATGGAAGGAAAGCAGGGCAGTCTCACCCACTCATCTTGGAAACGCCCTCCGGATGGCCTGGCAAGTTTCCATTCCAGTAGGTGGCATAGAACTGAGTTCATGGAGCACAGAAAGTCCGAACATCTGTTTCTATGGGTCTGTGTGATGTCATTTGTCCCGAAACACCCCCAGACCCCCACGCCTACAGACCAGATTCTAAATTTGGAGGGAAAAAACCAGAAGGGGAATTCCTACTGAGGCAACGCTCTGATTGTGGAAGGGCACCCAAATTTGGCTTTCGTGAATGGACTGATTGAGCTAGGTAGGTTCGGGAGGGTTAGTCTCCCCTCCCGGCTTTCCTCAATTCTTTCCTTTGAAACAAGAAAAGAAAAATAAACTGGGCAAAGTCATTACTATGTGAAACGGGGCTGGGGATTAGGATTTCTGTGTGTCTAAGAGCAACTGAGTCATTACCAGTGCTTAGATTCAAAGTTGATTTTAGGATGGCTGAGTTCAGATATCACAGGCTATTTGAGAAACGGTCTAAAGAGAATTTCACTGTGACTCGCCTGAGCTAGGGTAACAGCTTATTTCTGAAAAACAAAAGTAAGTAAATAATGTCCCAATCGTCGAAGGTGGAGGTGGAGACGGCAGCGTGGAGAAGGGAGGTAGCCGGCGTGAAGGTGCCTTGCGATGGCTCAGAAGGAGGGGCTCCTTTCTGAGCCTTTCTGCGCTGCTGCAGAAAGAATCTCCAGAGAATCTCCAGGAGAATCTCCTGAGACGGTTCTCCAGGGTGAGGGGTGTGACCCCTCCAGGCCTGGGAAGCAGGACTTGGGACTTCCGTGACAATCAAGTTTGGTGAAAAAGGGACAGTTTGTGAACGAGATTTAGCAGTCTGAGTCAGGCGGTCTGCTTTAAAGCCCAATTTAGTAAAGGGTCACAGTGCACGGCAGTGGAAGAAGGGGGACATGGGGTGGAGTACAGCCTATGTTCTGCATAGCCACCTTGGAACACCAGAATCTTGATGGGGACCCCCGGTAGAAAGACATATCCCCCTCACCGCCTGCAGGAGTGCTTTATCTTAGGACTTTAAGAAGGTAGCAAAGGATTAGTTGATAATATTTGAACCTGCCTTTTTGATTGAGAAGTTCATCGTGTTACCATATGGATAACCTAGGTTTAATGATAGACCTCTGTGCAGGAGTTAACAGAACAGACCTGAGACTGCTCTCCTTAGAAAGGCCTGCTTGCAAGGCCTGCTTGACTGGTGTGTGGGGATGCGGTGAGTAAGCAGTTCCATACACGGCTATAAAACTTCCCCTACATGATAAGGGGAGCTCACTGTGTCTGCACTGTTTGTACGATGGGACTGACGCTGAACACCTGCTCTTCTTCTGGGAGTCTGCAATTTTGCTACAATTGGATGCCCCTATGACCAGCCCCAAGAAAACCCTTAGACACTGAGTTTCTAATTAGCTTCCCTGACAGACACCACTTCATATGTGTTGTTAATTACAACTTGTTGCTGGAGCAATTAAGCACGTCCTGTGTGAGTCCGCTGGGAGAGGACTCTTGGAAGCGTGCACCTGGCTTCCTTCAGACTTCTTCTGTACGCCTTTCCCTTTGCTAATTTTGCTCTGTCTCCTTTTGCTGTAATAAATCATAGCCATGAGTGCAACCATATACTGAGTCCTATGAGTCCTTCTAGCAAATTGCTAAACCTGGAGGGGGTCTTGGGGATTCCTGACACAACATTAAGCCATGCATACTATACGAGTATTGTAGGGGTCTAAATTAATGACCAGCTCCCTCTGCAGTAAAGAATTTGAAAAGTTCTTTAACCAGATGGGGTTATAAGGGAGGTGTTATTCTGGTCTGGACAATATTCTGTTGAATATTTTCTTGGTGTCTCCTACTGTCCCTTTCCCATGCCGCACCTCACAGAGTACTCTACCAGGACACCACCATATGCATGCCAGTCTCGGTCTCCACTTACCTATCAAGGAGCAGAGGTGGACCAGACACGAGGAAGGAGGGTTTTGATGTCCCAGTGGTTGATGTTGGAAATGCCATAGGTGTTTGCAGTTCACTGCTTAAGCCAGTAGGAGGGTGACTGTGAACACCTGGCTACAGGACAGCTCAGGACAGACTCCTCCAGCAGGGCAAGATGGGCTCTTCCCAAGGGCGCCTTTTTTGATTGACATTCAATATTATTTTATATTAATTTCAGGTGTACAGCATGGTGGTTAGGCATTTATGTAATTTAAGAAGTGATCCTCCCGACTAGTCTAGTACCCACCTGGCACTAAACATAGTTATTACAATATTATTGACTATATTCCTTACGCTACACCCTATATCCCTATGACTAATTTGTAACAACCAGTTTTTACTTCTTAATCCCTTCCCCTTTTTCACCCACGCCCCCAACACCTGTCCCATCTGGCAATTATCAAAATGCTCTCTGTATCTATGATTTTTTTTCTCTTTTGTTTGTTAATTTTGTTCTTAGATTCCACATGTAAGCAAACTCCCATTACATCTGTCTTTCTCTGTCTGATATACTCCACTCAGCACAATACCTTCCAGGTTCATCCATTCAGCTGCAGAAGGCAAGAACCCATCCCCTTCCATGGCCGAGCAATATTCCCTTGTATATATGCACCACCTCCTCTTTATTCATTCTTCCATCAACGGACACCCAGGCTGCCTCCACATCTTGGCCGTTGGAAACAATGCTGCAATGAACATATGGATACACACGTCCTTTTGAAGTAACTTGGGTTTCTTTGGATACATACCCTGAAGTGAGATTACTGGGTCCTTCATTGTCTCTTCTTATACCCTTTGTTTCAAAGTCTACTTTGTCTTATATAAGTATTGCTACTCCAGTTTTTGTTGGTTTGTTTTTTCATTTCCATTTTCATGAAATAACTTTTTCCATCCCTTTACTTTCAGTCTACATATGTCTTTTGATCTGAAGTTAGTCTCTTGTAAGCAGCATATGTGAGGGCCTTGTTTTCTTACCCATCCTATGTCTTTTGATTGGAGCATTTAATTCATTTACATTTAAAGTAATTATTGATAGATATGTAGCTATTGCCATTTTATTATTCATAATTTTGATCTTTTTTTTCTCTATTTTAAAGAAGTCCCTCTAACATTCCTTGTAATACTGGTTTGGTGGTGATGAACTAACTCCTTTAGTTTTTTCTTGTCTGGAAAGCTCTGTATCTGACCATCAAATTTAAATGATAGACTTGCTGGGTAGAGTAATCTTGGTTGTAGATCCTCATTTGTCATCACTTTGAATATTTCCTGCCAATCCCTCCTGGCCTCCTTTCTGCTGAGAAATCAGCTGACAATCTCATGGGAGCTCCCTTATAAGATTCTAGTTGCTTTTCTCTTGCTGCTTTTGGGATTCTCTCTTTGTCTTTAATCTTTGCCATTTTAGTTACAGTGTGTCTAGGTGTGGGCCTGTTTGGGTTCATCCTATTTGGGACTCTCTGTACTTCCTGAACTTGTATGTCTATTTTCTTTGCCAGGTTGGGGAAGTTTTCAGTCATTATTTCTTCAAATAGGTTCTCAATCCCTTGCTTTCTTTCTTCTTCTCTTGGTACCTTTATGATGTGAATGGTGTTATGCTTGATGTCCCAGAGGTCTCTTAAACGCTCTTCATTTTTTTGGATTCTTTTTTCTTTCTGCTGTTTTGATTGGGTGTTTTCTCATACATTGCCTTCCAAATTGCTGATTGGATCCTCTGCTTCATCTAGTCTGCTGGTGATTCTCTCTAGTGAATTCTTCATTTTGCTTACTGTATTCTTTAATTCTGACTGGTTCTTTTTTGTAGTTTCTATGTCCTTTTTTTATGCTTGCTGTCTCTTCATTAAAGTTCTCACTAAATTCCTTGAGCATCCTTATAACCACTGTTTGAACTCAGCCTTGCTTCCATTTCATTTAGTTCTTTTTCTGGATTTGTTTCCTATTCTTTCATTTGGGATACATTTCTTTGTCTCCTCATTTTGGCTGCCTCTCTGTTTGTTTCTATGTGTTAGTAGATCTGCTATGTCTCCCATTCTTGACAGGGTGATCTTATGTAGAAGGTGCCCTGTGGGGCCTAGTGGCACAGTATTCTTTGTCACCTGCTTCAGGTGCTCCAGCAGTGTCCTTTGGGTGGGTTGTGTGTGCCCTCCTGTTGTAGTTGAGCCTTGATTGTTATCAGCACATCAGTGGGTGGGATTGACCCTCAGGCAAACTGGCTGTGGGGTTTGGCCACGTTCACAGCTTATGGGCTGCTGTGCAGGGTGCTTACCCTACTGCATGGGATTCACCCAGCAGGCTCTCTTGCCTGTTGAGACCATTCTTTGGGTGCACTGCTTGTGGGGCTAATTGGGGGGTGCTCTGCTGTGGTCTGAAGCCAACCTCCAAGTATGTCAGTTCTGGGGCTTCTTGGGAGGAGCTCTGGTGCAGGCCCAGGTCAGCCATTGCCTGTGACTGGCCCCCTCCTGCCCCCTCCTAGCTAGTAGGAGCTACAAAGCGATCCTCAATTGTTCGCTGCCGATGCTGGACTTGGAGGCACATCGGAAAGGCCACGCTGTGAACCCAGGATGGCTGCCTACAGTACCAGGCCTTGAGTAACTCCAAAAAAAGCCAGGAACCCTGGGGCCTGCTGCCACCTGCTGCCTCCCTTAAGGTTCTGCCACTGATAAAGTCTCAAGTGTTATGCAAGTTAAGTAAGGCAGGCTCTCAGGGAGTCACTAGAGTGGGAAGAGTTATAGTCACCAGGTTAATGTTGACTCTGGTTTGGTGCCAGAGCTGAGCCTGGAGCAACTCAGCAAAAGTCTCAGAGCATACTGAGGCCAGTTGCCGACTGCCTGGGGCCTGCCAGACTGTGATAGTTTTCCTAGAAAGAGTGCAATGTGGGAGGGGCTGGCTGCTTGCAAAGAAGGTGCCTCTAGCTTTGAGGGAGTTGGGTGGGTCAGGGTCCCAGCTGAGTCAACAGGGCAGAGCAGCAAAGCTCACTAGACCAATCAGATTCAGATTTGGCCAGTGGGGGTGGGTTCAATGTAGGAAAGATGGTACCAGCCTGCCAGATATATGGGAAGATGACCCCTCACTAGAAAAATGTCGACTGTCCTTCAGTTCTCTCCATGAAGCCACACTCTTCAGTCGGCCCCTTGTATGTCTCCCAGGATCCCAGAGTCACTGTCCCTCTGCTGGAGCCCACGGTCAGTGCCTGTGACCTAGTGAGTTTGTGCGTGGGCCATTTAAGAGGTGTCTGGGTTTCCCACGGCCTTCCGTTCCACCTGAACAGTCAGAATCGCCACTGTTTTTCACAGCCAGTTTTTGTGTGGGCACTTCTTCCCAGCACCAGTACTCTGGGCTGGGAAGCCTGATGTGGGAGGCTGGGGTCCCTCACACCTCCCAGGGAAACCTCTGCAGCCAAGGTATCCCTCCTGATTTTCAACCACTACAGGGAAGTATGGAGCTCATTTTGCATCTCTGCCCCTCCTACTAGTCTCGACATGGCTTCCTCTTTATACTTTTAATTATAGGGCTTCTGTTCAGCTAGACTTCAGATGGTTTTCCAGGTTGATGATTCTATAATTTAGCTGTAACTTTAATGTATTCTCAGAAGAATGCAGGCACAGTGTTTATGTACGGCACCAACTTGGATCTCATTATGGGCCTTTGTGACTGAGGTTTTTCTAGATTGCAAGCTGACCTACTTCTACTTGGTTTCCACACATTCTTTCTTTAGATATGCTAATTTAATCAACTAACTAATGCAGAGTCTTGTTCTGGCCTGTGGTTCTCACCTTCTGTAAGGTGTATGTCTGTCTGTAACCTGATGTGTTGATTTGGCTCTCCAAGAGCAACTTGATTCAAGTTTAGGAGTACTCCTTACTCACAGCCCCTTTTCTTAGTTGCAAGCACCACCTTGTATACAGAAGTGCTTTGAAGTCTTGTGTTCTTTCTGGACCATTCCATAGAGAAAAGCAAATAAACTTGTATTTGCTTTACAGTGTCTTAAAAAGCAAATCTCTGTGTGCCTAGTTCTGGGTTCCGAGACAGCCACTCAGAAATAGAGGCTTTTCTGGAAGGCTGGATCTATTTCTCCAGCCTCACCCACTTCTGCAGACTTAGCATACATCCATGGGGATATGAGAGAGGGGGCTTGGAAAATAAATAGGAGTCATGCTAAGAGGAGGCTGTCCTTGGAAGTCTGGAAGATTTTTATCTCTTATCTGTAAAGAACTTTGACTCTGATTGCTGCTTTTACTAAATTTCCTAGTCCTCATCAGCTTATGCTCGGAAGAAAATAGTCCATGTAACCCCTATAGATGGCCAAAGAGAAGTGAGACTCCTAGGTGCAGAGATGAGGGGAATGAGGAAACAGAGTGTTTAGGTGGCCACAGGACCCAAAGGAGTGGTGGGAGAAAGAAAGAGAGAGTATATGGATAAGACAGCTCTTGAGAAGTCAGGAAGCCCCAAGGAAAATAGGAAAATCTGACAATTATAGCAGGAAGTGCTAGGTGATCAAGGGGAATATACTAGGGCTCCAGACCTTTCTTTCTTTCTTTTTTTTCTGGTCTCTTAACATTATTTTTTTTTAATTAAAATTTATTGGATTAACAATGGTCAACTAACCTACGTAGGTTTCAAGTGTACACTTCTATAACATAGCATCCATATATTGCATTATGTACTCACCATCCAGCATCAGTTCTCCTTCCCTCACTATATATTTGACCCCCTTTACTCTCTTCTACCACCCCCTCACACCCTTACTCTCTGGTAATCACTAAATTGTTGTCTGTGTCTATGAGTTTTTGTTTCTTTCTTTGCTTGTCTTGTTCCTTTGTTACCTTCAGTTTTATATCCCACATGAGTGAAGTCATATGGTTCTCAGCTCTTCCTGTCTGACATATTTCACTTGGCATAATAATCTCAAGGTCCATTCATGTCACAAATGGCAGTATTTCATTTTTTATGGCAAAGTAATATTCCATTGTAGATTTGTACCATATCTTCTTTATCCAATCATCTATTGAAGGACACTTTGGTTGTTTCCATGTCTTGACCACCATAATTAATGCTGCAATGAACATTGGAGTACATATATCTTTAGGGATAAACGTTTTCAGATTTTTTGGGTAATACCCAGGAGAGGGATTGCTGGGTCATATGGCAATTCTCTTCTTAATTTTTTGAGGAACCTCCATACTGTTTTCCATAGCAGTCGTACCAATTCACATTCCCACTGACAGTGTATGAGACTTCCTTTTTCTCCATAACCTCTCGAACACTTCTTATCATTTGCCTTCTTGATGATAGCCATTCAAACAGGTATGAGGTGATATCTCATTATGGTTTTGATTTACATTTCCCTAATAGCTAGTGATGTGGAAAATTTTTTCATATATCTATTGGCCGTTTGTATGTCTTGTTGGGAGAAATTTCTATTCATGCCCTCTGCCCATTTTTTAAATTGGATTGTTTATCTGTTTAGTGTTGAGTTGCATGAGTTCCTTATATATTTTGGATATTAGCCCCTCATTGGAGGCATTTGTAAATATTTTCTCCCACTCAGTTGGCTCCCTCTTTGTTTTGTTGATGGTTTCTTTTGCTGAGCAGAAGCTGTTTAGTTTGATATAGTCCCGTTCATTTATTTTAGCTTGCCTTTGAGGTCAAATTCATAAAATCCTCTTTGAACCCAAAGTCCATAAGTTTAGTACCTATGTTTTCCTCTATGCTGTTTATTGTTTCAAGTCTTATGTTTCGGTCTTTGATCCATTTTGAGTTAATTTTGGTACATGGTGACAGATAGCAGTCTAGTTTCATTGTTTTACATGTGGCTTTCCAATTTCCCCAGCACCACTTATTAAAGAGGATTCTTTTCTTCATTGTATGTTTTTGGCTCTTTTGTTGAAAATTATCTGTCTCTTATTTACGGGGGTTTATTTCTGGGTTTTCAATTCTATTCCATTGTTCTGTGTGTCTGTGTTTACAGCCAATACCATGCTGTTTTGATTATTGTTGCCCTGTAGTACAAGCTGAAGGCAGGGAGTGTGATACCTCCAGCATTATTCTTTTTTCTTTGGAGTGCGTTGGCTGTTCAGGGTATTTTGTGATTCCATACAAATCTGATGATTTTTTTGTTCTATTTCTTTACAAAATGCCATTGGGATTTTGATGAGAGCTTTCTACATGGAAGCTTTTCCTCATTGTTAACTTCAAAAGTCTCTTTATCAGAGGTGTTTGAGGTCTAGGTTGTGGGTTTCAGCCAGAAGCCTTTAAGGGAATAAGATGTGAAGAGGGTCTCCTTTTGTCTCTAGGGGATCTGCTCTCCACATCTAATGACTGCGAGCAGAGTTCCCATCATTTGCACTGACACTCATTGGCTGAGCACCCAGGGTTGTTGGGGGAAGCTACAGAGTATTGACTAAGACATGACCTCTTCCTGCAGGGAGCTGGCAATTTAGCATGGTAAGGTCAGTAAGTGGGACTAAGAAGATGCCATATTATTGAACAGAGGCCAAGTCAATGGACCAATCCCAGCTCTCAGTGGTGGAGAGACATGTCCCTCCTTACATATCTCTTTTCTACAGACAGATTTGCTCAGAAGACTGTGGAGGCTGAATAATTCCACAGAATGGTGGCTTTCTGAACCATTTGTAAATATCTTTTAACTCTTTCACTGTGTTAATTGATTTCAAGTGTTTTCCCCAAAATGTGTCAGAAATCCACACAAAACAAAAAGTTGATATTTTGACCTTTTATGCATTTAATAACAACAATTTGAGCTGCTTTGTATATAAATGATATTATTTTTACGTATAAAAATTTCGGATATATTCACTCAGCTGTAAATGAACGTCACAGCAAAAGGGTTAAGGAGGTCTTCAACAAATGAATTTTAGTTTCTCACAATTCAAGTCGATCAAACATTTTTTGAAGGCCTACAAGGATAGAAAAGAATGTGGTCTCTGACCTCATATCCCCTGTTTTTACTCTCTTGGGATTGGCTGTGAACCCCAAATCATTGCTTGGCAGGCAGCACAAAACCTCCAGCCCCAGCTGAGCCATTTAATAGGTGCTTAAATTGATTTTGAGGGAAATTTTCTGGAGAAAGGAAGCAATTTCCCCAAGCATCCAGGAAGATTTCATGCAGCTGTATTTCTATGCTCTGCATTTCTTCTTGTTGCAAAGGATGACCCGCCTCTGCCTCTGTCCAGAACAACCCAGCGCACAGGGTCCTGTTCCTTCTTCCTAGTCAAGGAATTTGCATCTTACTCTTGCATCATTTTCTCATTTCTAGTGGTTCATTCCATTGGTATAACAATATGTTGTAACATGCCTTATTATATTAAAAAATAAATAAATCTCTCCTTGACCTCCAAGTCTTCCTTGATTTCTTATATATTTTTTCTCTCATTATAGTAAAACTTGTCAAAACAGCTGTTGCTACCATCTCGACTTTCCCTCTTCCTACTTTTTGTTTGACCCATATCAGTTAGGCATTTAGTCTCCTCAGTAGTACTGAAACCAGAATTCTCAAAGTCACCAACCACTCTGCCTTGATAAATCTGCTGGTCAATTCTTATCTTCATATCACTCCATAGCACAGTGGGTCATTTCCGTCTTCTGGAAACACTGTCTTTGCTTGAATTTTGGGGAAGTTCATTCTCCTGGATTTCCTCCTACTCACTGGTCATTCCTTCGTGTCCTTTGCGAGCTTTCCCCCCTCTCCTTTCCCTCTAAATGGCAGCATGTTCTAAGGCTCAGGCATCGGACTTGTTCTCCACTGCCCTTCACTCCTTAGGTGACCTTACCAAGTCTCCTGATTTTAAATATTGTCCACACTCCAATGATCCCCAAACAAATCTCCAGACTATATCTCTCCCCTAAGCCAACCAACAACCGCTTTCTTGCCATGTCCTCTCGGATGCCCGCTGTTCAAAGTTTGCATGTCCGAAATAGAACTCTGAATTTCCTGGTAGACTCTCTCCTCATACCTGTTTCTTCTTCAGTCCACCCGCCTCTTGGTCAAGGGTACCGCCATTTACCCAGATGCTCAGGCTGCAAGCCTGTGGGTTGTCACTGAGTTTTCTCTTTACCCTACATCATATCTAAACCCTAAACCATCAGTAAGTTTGGTTGGTCCCATCTTCAAAATACATCCCAGATTCAACCATTTATCAACATCTTGCTGATGTCGTCCGTCTGAGCCCACTGCATCTCTCTGGACCTACTCTAATGCCTCATAACTCATCTCTGGTTCCTCTCTTGGCATCCCTTCCCCTGTTCTCTTTATGGCCACCCAAGTCGATATTTTAAAAATGCAAATCAATTCATGTTAACCCCTGCCCAACACTTAAAATGAAATCCAAATTCCTTGCCATGGCTGCCTTTCACTCTCACCTTCGCTCTCTTGTCCTTCCTACTCTCACTACGCCCACCATCTTGCCTTTTTTCAAGTAGCCATTTTATTCTTGCCTCATGGATTTCATGTTTCCTGTACCCACTGTCTAGAATGCTTCCCCAGGATCTTTGCATCCTTACTTTTTCACGTTATTTAGATCTTAAGCACTTATCAGTATCAGAAATTATAATGATTATTAATGTGTTTACTTGTTTACCATCTGTATCTAAGGCAATAGAATCTAAATTCCAAGGCAAGATTGAGTCTTTATCACTACTGCCTGAAATAGGACCTGAAACATGGAAGAGACTCAATAAATTTTTTTTCAATGAGTGAGGAATAATAATAGCAAGAATTCTTGAGTATTTATTATGTGCCAGATACTGTGATAAGGGATTTACATGCATTGTCTCATTTAACTCACAGCAATCCTATGAGACGTCTATTAATTTTATTTTACCTGGTTTTACAGATGAAGAAACTTCAGCATAAAAAGATGAAGAAACTTGCCTAAGTTTACACAACTAGTAAGGGGTGCTACTGGACCTAGAACCCTGCTTGGTCTCACTCCAAAGCTCCTGCTCCTAACCACTAAATTCTACTGCCCCCAATGAAAGCAGCTTTCCTACCAGTTAAAATCGCAATTGAATTATTTTAAGATTTCCTGCTTAATAACTCTGCCTGTTGCCACCATAAATGCTCTTTTCATTGTCTAACAGGGCTGAAAAGAGCCCATCGTTGTCTGGGAAAGAACTGTGAGGACACTCTCAGCCTCCAATTCTCCTGCCCAGCCCCCACCAATGGATTCATATTTCAAATGTTGGCGTGGAAGGAGAGGAGTACAAGTGGGATGGGAGAGAAGCACTCTCCTCCTGGACGCCCAAATTCCTAATGTCTGAGGTCTAGGTTTTGACGTATAGGGCAAACTTCACAAGATTTCCTGCTGTCTTAATTCTGCAGCTTCACTCTTCTCTTAGTGCCCTCTCTACCTCCTTTTCTGGACAGAAGGGTGGGGCTCTTTTTGGAAGACACGCTTTTTCCCCCAACCATATCCCCTGAGCATGCCCTAGAGTTTGTAGACAGTCCCCCACTAAGGAATGTTTTCCTGTATCTCTCTGCCTGATGGCAATTTCCAGCCCAGGAGTGTGTTTCATCCTCCACAGGGACAGGCCAGAGGTGCCAGGAGTTAAGGCTTTAAGAGTGACCCTTTATCAGTGAGGGACAACAGTTGGTGAAAAAACCCCTTCTCTACCTTTCTCGATGGGTGGACTCTGGGGCGTGTTCCACTGTTTCGCAGAAGATCCCCAGCAGGTCTGAACCCGAGTTGCCCACTGCGGTCACCACTGACTAACACACCTTTATCAGCTATCCTTGCTTTCCTCTCTCACCTCCTCACTCCCTCGCATGCTTCCTGAGATCACCTCCCAAGTAAGTTACGTGTACTGGAATCCTCATCTCAGGGTTTGCCTTTGGGGAAACGCCACTCAAGGCAGCCTCCCTCTCCTAATACTGCACCTAATACTGAACGGAAGAGTATCCAGGAGTCATATCCGGAAAAGCCGACACACAGACCTCCCTCCAAACTCAGGTTAAGTTATATTTCAGGGAGCTGCACACTCCACAGCTCCTGTTGGCTGTGATCTCATTAATGCTGTCAATCACCCTGAGAGTCTGCCCATTTCACACTTGGGAAAACCCAGGCTCAGACTGGTGAATTAAGTGCCTGACTCCAAAGACTCCAAGTTGGCTGCCGCCTCTCCTTGGAGATTTGTCTAGGGATCAAATAAACTCTTGTCTATAACACCCCCAGCAGAGAGCCTCGCAGTTAGTGGTGTTCAGCCAGGTAACTTCTCTTCTTTCTACTTTTATTATTACAATACATAGTCTTAGAATTATTCTGTCAGTGGAATTTGGTCCATATTTCATAATCAAAGAAATAGATGCACGTCCCACAGTCCCTTCTCCTAGGTGAGTCCAGGCACATGGCTCAGACTTTCCCCTTCGCTTCAGAGACGAGGTTGGTGAATCAGCCCAAGGCTTGACTCTGCACAAGCTGTCCATCTCTGGGGCTGGTATGTGAGGCCATTGACTTCTGCTTCTGTCTCCAGTTTCTTCTCCAACTCCCAGAGAAGGCAGGCGCCTCGCTTCTCTCAAGGGCTAAGGATGGTGCATGGGAGCCTGGGGGGGTGGAGCAGAAACATGAGCTGGATCCCTGGTCCTGGAGCATAGCCTGTGTCCCCATCAGGCATGTCCTGCTGTGGGTCTGCAGCTTGGGAAGTCAGTCCCTTTCACGCGCACGTCTCTGGACATTCGTCGGCGACCCGACTATGGTTTCCTCAGGGGTGGCGTGTGTGCTCTGCCCATTCGTGTTGTGCTCCCCCCAGGACTCCTTCCTTTGTTTTTTTACAAGGAGGCTGACCTGCCACAGCAACACCTACAGCTAGTGGCCCATTGAGGGTGTTCCTTCTCAGCGGCACGTGTTTCCTTAAAGCAACACACACCTGGAAATGGAGTTCCCGGAACAATTCCTGGATGCTTTCCAGAGGAACCCTGGCAATATGTGCAGAAACCTTTTTATTTTTCAACACGGGAACACATTACCTATCTTCCTTTAGTGCAGGGGCTGAGTTCATAAAATTCTCAGGTGACACATTTCTGGGTGGCAGGGGTGCCTGAGGGGCATGAGGCTAAAGCAATAGCTGTCAGCCTGTGTCATTTCCACACACAGAGTGGGTGATTATTTTAATATCCCAGTGGAAATTACAGACTGGAACTCAGGAAAAAAGATGGAGATTAAAATTCTGGAGTTGTCTTCAAAGAGAAGAAATTTTAAGCTATGGGAATGGGTGCAATCTCTGAGGGACAGAGCAATAGATGGGAGAGGATAGGGCCTTAGATAGCTTGATCATATAATTTGCTGCCCAAACCGGACCAATTTGGGAGAGAAAGGGGCCGCTATTAGTAATAACCTCAGATGTAAGCTAGGTTTGTCTTGGACACACGAGGCAATGGGTTATCCTAACTCTAGGTCACCTCTGTTGAAGGGGTTGGTGATGATTGCTTTTGCCACAGCCCTGACATTTGTGACATGACGGCAGGACGTGGTGAAGAGGCGGTCGCTTGCTACAGCCCAGAGTCCTTTTGTTAGGGTCTCCTGAGGGGGAATTTGTGAACTCGTATCTTACATTGGCTGGCGAAGGCTTCCAGCTTCTCCCATCTTCACATTCTTCCTTGGGGACAGGGAAGGTACAGTGAGAGTAGGACACAGATGTGCGCATGTTCTCCAAATGTCTCAGAGGGGGAAGCTGCAATTATTGGAAAATTGATAGAATTGTCAGCTACATAAATTGTATAACCATAGTCAGAATTCTACGATAAAAATTAAAATTTTATTCACATAATGTTGAAACTAGCCGTTACCACATCCATAGAATTTTCCTCTCTCCCTAATTTAATTACAATATACCTTTGTCCCTACTTGGTTTCCAACTGAGTCTCTTGGTTCTACACCCTCTGACCTCCGACCTCTTCTGGGGCCTTGATCTATATTTTTTTAAAGTTCAGCTCTTGACCCCGAGTCTCCATATTGACCTATATCCAGAAGAGCATAGATGTAATACCGTTCATTTTTCTCCTTCACCCCTTTTACTCCCTAACCTGGGCTTCTGCCATCCCTCCCCCAACTGTTTCTCTGAATGGTTCAGACCCGACTGAAGAGTCTGACTTCATCTGGGTCAGTGTGATTCACAGGAGGCTCATACTGGCTAAGCCATTTCTGAAGATCAAGTTTCTAACAGAAACCAACTGGTTCTCAAAGTAGCAAACTGATTTCAAGTCAGTGAAAATCAGTTTTTAACTGGTTCTAACCAGGTCAAATCCAGCCTTCCTGGATCAAATTGTATATAGTCAGCTCAAGCAGGATAAAACATTGCAACTTGGGACAGCTCAAATTCAGAGCAATTCATGCTGATTGAGACCAGATAAGCCTGGTTCTAACTTGTCCTTATTGGGTGAGACCAACATGAATGGAATCACGACCGTCTGGAAGGAGGAAACTGGATTCAGCCAGGTGATACTGCTTCGTGTTAGGAAAAACTGGTGGAAAATGACTCCTGGCAGAGCAAATGGATTCTAACTAAATTAAACCAGTTTAAAGTCGCATTTGTCAGAGTAGCTTGCTGCAAACTGGATCAAATCAGCTCAATTTCAATAGTTTTGCTCTTGCTGATTGAACCCAGCTTTGACCTGTTTAAACCAGATCATCTGGTCAAACGAATGGTTCCCTGCCTCAGAGCTTTGGGTGTCTGCCATCCCACTGCCACCGCCGTACCACCCCCTCCCCCAGTCCACCCCCGCAGCATTGCCTATGAGAGAGGCTGGAAAGAAGGGAAAAAAGAAACAAAAGTCAGAGGATTTTCCCCACTCTCTCTGACTCTTAGGAGTCCCCTTTCTTGTTTCTTGGACCAGAAAAAGAGGGAGCTGTCTTCCCCTGGTGCACACTTCTGAAATTCTGCCTGCCTTTGAGTCAAAGGTGGGCAGCACTGGAGGAAAAGTACCGTGTTTCCCCGAAAAAATACCTAGCCGGACAATCAGCTCTAATGAGTCTTTGGGAGCAAAAGTTAATATAAGACCCGGTATTATATTATATTATATTATATTATATTATATTATATTATATTATATTATATTATATTACATTACATTACATTATATTATACCCAGTCTTATATTATAGTAAAATAAGACCGGGTCTTATATTAAAGTTTGCTCCAAAAGATGCATTAGAACTGATTGTCCGGCTAGGTGTTATTTTCGGGGAAACACGTTAGGGCAAACCCACTGCTGGTTTAGGGGAACTTTGTGTTGTGGTCTGTGGGGACAGAGCCCCAGAGAGCAGTTTCCAGGCTCTCGGCCTCACGTGGAGGGGTGCTGGCTCGGGTAGTGGGTGGTCATCAGCTGTGGCTGGTTGGCTGTCAGCTGTAACCAGTTGGCCAATTGGCCGCTGGTATAGCTGCCGCGGCTGCGTAGTGAGTCAAATCAAGAGGGAGTCAGTTGGTTGGCAGGCAGAGAAGCAGACAGCAGGTTGCAAGTTGTGTGGCTCCAGCCTCCAGTGGGTCTATAGTGGTATGACTCCCCTACCTATGGCTCCGTGGGTGTTCCTTTTTGGCCTCACCATGTCCTGCGTTCTTATGTGGGGAGCGGGACAGGAGACCCCGCAGGCCGCCTCGCACTACAAATGGCATAGCGAGCAGGGTCTCCCGCACGACATGGTCTCTTTCCCTTATCTACCTGCCATAATTTGTTTCAGAGCTCTCAGATATCTGCTCCCTTCATTCTTTCTAGGATTTATAGATGCATTTAGTGTGCCCTTTCTTGTTCCATCTTTTCTGGAATCTCATTTTGCTTTTTAATCATTGGTTATTTGCTATGTGTGGAAAATGGTACTTAGTTTATATACAGATGGCATTTATTGCATTAAAAAAGTTGCATTTATAAATTTCATTCACCAACAATAGCCCTTTATTATGGCCTAAAAGAATTAAGCAGCTCACATCTTATTTTAGGAACCCACAATTAGAGACATTCCCCACAAAGACAAATTCTCAAAGAAACAATTCCCACTAAGACTGAACCACAACCTCACCTGGCCTGAGTAATACTTTGTATTTCTTGTTTTCACCCTCCCCTTTCACATTAATGGAAAATAGAGTGTTCCAAGGACGTAAAAACTCTGACATTTTGAGCTTGAGTGATTGGGGAGCTGTTTACCCTTCATCCAGATATAGAGTATGAACTAGGACATAGGGTTTTTGGTGGTGGAATGGGAGGTGATATGTTCTATCCATAACCCATTAACTTGAAGAGGCTGCCCAAATTTCTGGGCATGGGAGCCTGGAGTTGGGGGTCAGAGGTTAGATTTGGGTGGCATAAAGAATGATTTCCCAACAAGTTACTGTGGAGATGTGAGGATGAAAATAATGATGGGAAGGGAGAGTACGGAGCACGGCAAGAGAGGAGAGACAGGGGGAGAGGTGCCCTTAAACTTGCCATGGTCAAGGACTCCCCCCCACAACGCGGGCCTGGTGCTTCCCGCTCCTCAGCATCTACTCCTCAGAGCCTAGGGAATGTCCTCGAAGCATTCTCCCTGTCAGGGCACAGATTGGCCCTTTCACTGGAGCTTTTTCAAAGGCAGAGGTGGCATTTAAGTCACCATGGCAGATCTGTTGGGGGAAATTTGTCAGGATTTTCTTTCCTGACTCTGGCCCTTGGTGGAGACATAGTCTGGGGTGAAGTTGCAGTCTTCTGTGGCCTGCCTGACTTGTGCAAGAAGTTACCCCTGAACTTGGGCCTACTGATCAGCACAGTTACCTCTGTCTAGTGAATTAACAAGGCTTTTCAAGCACTTTGCCAATGCCACATTGTATTTACAAACACCATCACATTTTATTGTAACCACTACTGTGTCAGTCGGGGTATGCCTAGGTTTTGCTGCGGTAACAAACAAACCCAAATCTCGGCGGCTTAACACAACAAAAGATGCTGCACATCCCACAAGGAGTGGTGGGTGCTTTGCTGATCACAGGCCCCTGAGACCCAGGCTAACGGGGGCAACGTCTTGGCAAGAGCTTCTAGAATCACAGCACAATGGAATGAAATGTGATGATTCCTGGAGTCTTAAAGCATCTGCCAGGTTTCTTGCTCTTATTTTTTTTTTTTAATTTTTAAAAAGAGAAGTCACTTTCCATTGGCCAGTGCAAGTCACATGGCCACATTAAGCTTCATGGTGACAGGGAAATTAAATCCTCGCTTGGCCCTAAGGAGGAAATGGTGATCCTCAGTAATGACCCCCCAAACTATGCCCTCAAGAATTATCTCCACTCTAGAGTTGAAAAGCTCGGATTCTATTTAGTATCTTTTCCAAAATTACACAGTTAACAGGTTAGCAGAGCAAGATCCAGGGGCACATTTGTTTACCTATAAAACCCATGCACCTTCCACAACTCAGATGCCTCCTCTTCATGAAACCATTATACAGAAAGACGGTTCTTATGCGCTTCAAGGGAACTTCAGATTCTGACAAGTAAATTGTCTGACCCCCCAATTAAAGTTAATCTTGTGAAAATGAGTTTCTTTTCTCTCTCTTCTTATAAAAATCTCTTTCTTGAGAGAGAGAGAGAGAGAGAGAGAGAGAGAGAGAGAGAGAAGAGAAGAGAAGAGAAGAGAAGAGAAGAGAAGAGAAGAGAAGAGAAGAGAAGAGAAGAGAAGAGAAGAGAAAAGAGAAGAAAAGAAGAAAGACAAAAGAAAAAACAAGCTAGACCCATTGTTCCCCACTCTCCAAACTGGACCACAATATCTAATTGCACGTCAGGGTGATTTGGTTTCTTTCCCACTGTGTGGTATGGTATTTTTCACTCATAGAACTGAGTCAGGAGAAATCTATATTTTAATCTACATGCTTATCCTTGCTTATGTTTGTTCTCTGTTTGATCTCATACCCTTCATTCATCCTTGGCATGTCCCCATGACAATGGAAGAATGGCAATATAGCTAATCAGACAAAGGGACGGACCAACTACACAGCCCAACTTCTCTCAGACTTAGAGTTCTAAGAGGGACAGTAGAGGGCATGAAAACACTCCCTACCCATTTTCCCACTTGAGAGAAGTCAACAGTGAGTGTTTAGTACCACTCAGCAGATGAGGAAACTGAGGCTCAGAGAGGTTAAGTGATTGCTCAAGGTCACATGTCTAAAACCAGATAAAAACCAGGTGTTATTGTTTTTCTGAATCACATCTCATTTCCTGTCCGTTCCACTCTACATCCTTCCATCTACCCTTCTCTTCCTGGGAACCTATCCTTAAGGATATCATACCAGCTGATGCAGGGGTAGCTCTGCCTTGTCTAAAGATGTCCACCTTCACATGGTTTGCTCTTTGATGGGTAGAGGAATAGGTGCAGTCCTTTACCATGGGGATGTAAAGGGGAGGCAGTCACCCCACAACTCAGGCTGTGGACCCTGGAGGTGATTGCTCCCCCCGCCCCCAATGCTTTAAGAAATGCTCCTCAGGCCTCAGCACTCTTCCTGAACAAACCTGAGATGCACAGAAGAGTTCTGGAAAGTGGCCTGAGTAGTAGTAGAGGCTTGTGCCCATACTGCTGGGCTGAGCCTCTGGACAAGCACACGAGGGAGAACCTGCAGTGTTTTTGTTGTAACCCCCAAAAAGGCAAAATATAACTTGATTAGGTTAAGTACTATGCTTTGAGTAGGGGCTAAAGTTCTCAGCTTTCATATGTATGAGATTTGAAACTCAAGATGTCTTCAGTGCTTTTGATGGCTGTTTCTGAGAGCATGGAACCCCCAGTTTTCTCCGTTCATGGACTGAGGGGTGGAGCAGTGGGGAGGAGGCTCATCAAAATAATCCAAGGCCTGGCTTCCATGGGGTAATGGAAAGATCACAGGCCTGGCACTTAGTGGGCTCTTTCCCCATATACATACGTGTAGTGGGACGGTTTTCTACTCACTTACTTTCATTTCCTTATCTGTGTAAGAGGGAATGCTCCCTCACACCTCTAGAGTTCCACGATTCGAAATAGGGAAAAACGAACTTAGGAAGAAGCTGGCCATGAACCCTGATCCTGTCCATTTTGGACTGACATCTAATTCCAGAGGAATACAGGAGCCATTCCAGGGCTCACCCACACAGCCAGGCCTTCTCTCATCCTACCCACATAAATGAACACAGCAGCTATTTCAGTGGGTCTTCATGACTCCAGACACAGGCCACGGGGAGTTTTCTCTTGAAGCCATGATGTGGAATTACAGTTGCGTGGTAATCCTCTACATTACAGGGTATGAAAGAAGCCATTTCAAATGCAGCTTGAAATTTTTTAAAAAAGAAGTCACATACTTCTCCGTGTATGTCATCTTTTCCCAGATGGATCCAAAACGAGCCACATAATTTTCCTGTTGCAGAGTTTCTGAGAGAATCATAGATCTGAGAGCTGGAAAGAGGTTCAAGATTTGGTGTGAGCCAATCGTCTTTTCTTCCAGCAGGTGTAATTATGTTCCTCCCATTCTCTAGACAAGGTGACTGCAGTTCTGTGGGTGGGGATTTCTGCGATGACAGGACCAGCTGGTGATGTTGGTGGGGGTGGGGTACTAACTGCTTTCTTTTACTAAACTGCTTCTCACAAGTAGAGGACTCCATCATCATGCGGAGAGCAGTGAAACAGGAAACTATAAAGGGAAAAAAAGGAATGTAGGACCCATGAAAATCTTGACAGTGAAGTCTGGTAAGATGTCACAATTGGCTCAAAGTAGGTCCTCTGTATACTGAAAATAGAGGCAAGATGAAAGTGAACAGGCAAAGCAAAGCAATGAACTTGGGACTGACTTTGTGGCCTGCAGTATACTGGGTTTATATACAAACCACATCTAGCTAGTGTTCTCTGGATATGCGGTATCTCTAAGACTTGATAAAAATGAATTCATTCAACAAGAAAGCCAGTTTGCTAAGGAGGGAAAATTGCCAATGAGTCCAAGGTGACAGCAATTTCAGGTACAATGTAAGCTGAGTAGCCTCAAAGGGAGACCCTGCTTCCTGTTCTGAGACCTCTCACCTGCCAGCTAGGAGACCTGCAATGCCAGTCATGAGGGCCACGTATGCAATGGGTGAAGGGCAAGGTTTTACTAGGAGTCTCCCAGGAAGCAGGGGATGGCAAGCGCAGGGCATGCTTTTAGAATGATAGATTTGTGGGTTTTTTTTTTTCCATTACAAAAGAATTGTGGAATGATGTTTTTGCATTATCATTTTTCCCTTCAAAATGGGGATTTTTTTTTCTTCTCCCTTTGGATAAACACAGATCTGATCATGTCAGCCCCCACAGAAAGCCCCTCAGAGGATTCCTCTTGCTCATTTGAAAATAACCAACTCACAACAATAGCTATAAGCATCACTGACTTCTAACGGTTTTGTACTGAACAGATTTTCCAATTGTTTACAAAATGATATACATACTTCTGCACTGGTTGATTAATAAAAGCCACTACTCAAAGCTGGCCCCGCCCACTTCTTCTACTCTGGGAGCCCTGGACCGCCCCCAAATCCAGCATCTAGGACAGCAGGGGGCTCCAGGACTCTGCTTCAGCCTCTGGCCTGTACCTTTGAGGTTGTCCCAGAATTATTAATCATGCCTAGAACTCTTTGCACCTTCAAATCACAGCCTCTTCCTGCTCCCTTTCCACCCCCCCAACCACCAACACGGTTTCCCTCCTTTCTCTCTCCTGGATTTGGAGCGATGGTCATACAGCCCTTCTTTTCGCTACTTGACTGCATCCAGTCTCTCTCAGGGCCTTGGCAAGTGTGCTTGCTTCTGTCTAGAATGGTCTCTCCCACCCTGTTCCCTTCTGACTCTGGTTAATGCTTCTCATCCTCCCTTCGATCATTCATAGTCAGCTTCGGTAAAAATAGGTTGGATGGATGAATGATCAGTCATGTTTGAGAGGAGCAGGCACTTGCCAGTGAACGGATTCCATGGCTCTTCCCTCAGTGAATCATCGCCAGGAGAAAGGGAGCCTGTGAATCTAGGGGCCATGGTGTCCGTCTTCTATCTTGCTCAGCCTTGTGGCTCCTGGAGAGCAGCTGCTTCAACCTGGGTGATGCCTCCTAGCTGTGAGTATTATCACTTACAAAGAGGGCAAAAGGAAATATTCTGAATACTTGGGATTCCAAAAGTTGTCTTGTACCAGGTAACACGAAGTTTTCTGTCTCCGCTGACTGGACTGGGGCAAGAAAGAGAATGAGTGAAGGTCTAAGGAGAATTAGACCCCTGCCACGTAGCCTGCAGACTGACACCTCACGTCACCCTTGCTTTCCATCTGGAAACCACTTTGCTCTTGTTCTCAGAGCTGTGGCTGCAGATGTTCTCCCGCCTGGTCCTGGACTAAAGGTCCGGTAGGGAGCCAGCCCCAGGCAGGCGCAGGAAACTTGGTCTTCAGGTCAACATTGCACGTAGCTTGCAGCGGGAAGAGAAAGACGGAGTTAAGGAGACAAGCAGGAGGGAAGACTTCTTTCTGCTCATCCAAGGTGCTTAGAAATCGCTGAAAACAAGTTTACCAGCTCACGTGTTGTTTTGCTTTGTTTGTTTACCACGCCTCCCTTATTTCCTTATTACTCTCTGGGCACAGCTTGCCTTGACTTTACAGTCTACAAAGGTTTGCAACCAAGAGAATGAAAGGAACAATTTCTGTAAGTGTTGTGATGGATCCCGGTACCTCGCTGGAGCCTGAAATTAGGGGTTTGAATACATGTCTGTTTCTGTTCTGCCTCCAAACGTTGACAGCGTAGGGATAATATAGGGTTTTCCCTTCCTGCTGGGACACAATCCCCTGCAATGCCATCAGGACGAAAACACCAGTGTTTGTCAAGAATGGAGAACAGTCTTTTTAAAAGTGTCACTTTTGGGACTCTAGCCCCCAGACACGTTCTGCTGGGGAAAGACTTCACAGCCGGTGCTTGTTAGGGAAAGTACGAAAGCTGCGTTACCGTAAGTTCTCCACCGAGGTGGGGCTGGCCCACTTTGCCTTCCTGCAGTCTGTTCTCACGCTGCTCTACTCCGGTCCTGTGCTCTGAAATCCTGGGAGGAATGGCTGAACCCTGAGGCGGTGGCCCCAGGCAGGGGGCTGCCTTAGAGAGGTGGGTGGTGGAAGTCTCCTGCAGGATGACCAGATAATTGATCATCGCAACTGGGACAACGGATGAAAGGGTCCTGTGGGGACAGAGTCCCAGAGAGCAGTTTCCAGACTCTCAGCCTCATGTGGAAAGGTTGGGTTAGTAGATGGCCAGCAGCTGTAACCAGTTAACCATTAGCCACTAATATAACTGCCTTGGCAATGCTAGTGGGTGGGTTGGCAGAAAAACGGACGGCCGGTTGCGGATCGCGTGGCCCCTAATTCCTGTGTCTCCAACCCAGCTGTTAGCGAGAATATAGTGGTATGACTCCCCCGTCTATGGCTCTGTGGGTGTCCTTTTTGTGGCCTCACCTTATCCTGCGTTCTTGTGCGGGGAGTGGGACCAGAGACCCTGCATGACAGGGCACTATTAACTTTTAATTAATAATTTATACTGGTATGACAAGTATAAACTAGGACTGTCCTACATATACAGAGCTGACACACGACAGAAGGGTTATGCTTTCTGTCTGTCATTTTAGGAGCCACTTCTAGGGCCAATGGGTACTAGTCATCCAGAAAAAGGTTAGGTTTCGGTTCCAAATGGAAAGGGGTTTTCTAACAGAGGGGCCCCAACAACAGTTGGGTTTTTTAATGACATAGTGAGTGCCTCGTTACTGCAGATATGCAAGAGGGTAACTAACAACCCACACACCGAGATGCCAGGGAGACATGTGGGGCAGCCGCTGTGATCTGAGGCACCTACTGTGCTTTGTCCTCTCTGTTGAAGGGGGTTAGTCATTTGTGTCATACGTGGGACCCAACCCTGCCCATCTGGTTCATGCATACATACCTACACTCACAAAGCAGAAACACAACAAGACTGAAAGATGAAAAACTCATACAGAATGTACATATCTCTTTGTTTAAAATGAGAGTAAATTTCACAGTATAGTCTCTGACTTTTAAACACAGGACATTCTGTGACATGCGAGCAAAATATGGTCATGACAATTTGACCAAGTCTGAAGTGGATCAGATCAATTCTGACAAGCCAGCCTAGGTCAGATGGGTCAAGTTTGGTCCATAAATAATTGTATTTTGGTTATGTAAGATGTTAACATTAAGGGAAGGGTGGGGGATACAAGGGAATACTTTGTACTATTTTGGCAACTTGTCTGTAAGTCTAAAATTAGTTGTTTTTTTTTTTTAAACCCATATCCTTTCCTCCTAAGCCCTGTTCACACCATGCCCTCCCTAATGGACTCAGCTCATCCTCTACAATTCAGCTGAGGTAAACACCCCCGATTCCTGCCCCCTTCCTATGAGTCCTCAAATATTTCTGCATATTCCCCAATTATACCTACCACCGACCAGCATGAGTTTCTGACTACGTGACACCTTCCTTGCCTTATTCTGAGCTTCTTTTGGACTGGAACGTTTTTATTTTTCATTTCATTTTTACTTCCTAACACCAATACCCTACTCAGTACTCAGTTCACGTCTCTTAAATGAATTAATAATCCTATCTGAACACATTTTATTAGTTTTGCTTTCTTTCTTAAAATTATGGTAAAATATGCATTACGTCAAATTTACCATTTTAACCATTTTCAGATGTACCATTCAGTGGCATTAAGTACATTCCAATGTTGTGTTAGTTTTCTATCATTTTAAATGGTTTAAACTGGCCAGGGTTTACTAGAGCTGCTAGATGCACTTAACCGGGACCCATGGGACTTAGGACACTTAGAATTAATTCAAGCCCACTCACATCAGGTGCCTCCAATCAGCACTGTTTGAGTGTGGAATTATTTCATCCATTTGATCCAGCTTGAATCCGTGAGAACTGGCCCTGCCCAGGCTCCAGGCCAGTCCTTAGCTCTCAGAGTTGGTTCTTTCTTTGGCCTAACCCCTTGGGGTGCCACTTCCTCTATTGTTCATTTCCCCCCCCTGGAGCTCTCTGCCCTGTTGCTCTCCTTTCTCTCCCACACAGGGCACCCATCCCTGGTTCAGCCTGGCTCTGGGGCAGGCAGCCTGCCTTCTGCCACTTTCATTGTCCACCCATGTACTACCTGCACCTTCAAAATAACCCTGCTGGAGGGCCCTGGAGCAGTGATGAACAAGTAGGCTGACTCATATTTAGGGAGACTACCTGTGTGTGGACAATCCCTTCAAATGTTTAAGGCCACTCCCAACCCTCTCCTGGGAGACGAGGGACCTTTTCTGTCTGTCACTGTATTCCCCACCTTACCAGCTCTAAACACCTCGGTATGAATGTTAAGAATGTAGCCCCACATTAGGAGTCAAGAAACTGGGCTCCCGGAACTTTGCTGCCATGAATTAGCTGTGTAATTTGGGTCATGACCTCTTTGGGACAATATTTCCCAATTAGTAAAAAGAAGGGCCTGGCTATACAGATCCCAGCTTGATGACGCTGATGACGACAATGATGATTTTGGTTTTTCTTCCCACACAATATCACCCTGAAAAAGACAGGAAGCACGGCTGGACCGCTCTGGCTGTCAGGCGATGTGTTTTCTCTCGCCTCTAGGTTGTCTAGCCCTGGTTAGAATTGGAGGGCTCTTGTGCTTTTGTCTTGTGCTTGTGCAGGCGCCCAGTGAGGCTCCCCTTGTGTGTGGGTGTGTGAGTGGGTGTGACTGCACGTGCCCTTTCGACCAGGGCTCTTCCTTCTCGGGCCTTATAATCACTGCTCTGGCTCACCGCACAATGTTTCTTGCTGGCTCCCTGCTTCAGCCTCAGCCCCATCCTGTCACAGCCAGAAGGGTAGTTCCAAAAGGCGAGGAGGCCCACGTCCTCCTGTGCTTCAGTCTCTCAGTGATTCCCACAAACCTCAGGGTGAGATTCTCGGGGAATTCAAGGCCTTGTACCACCTGGCCCTAGCTTACCTCCCGGTCCCGCCTCTCACTTGGCCAGGCCTGGCCCGCCCAGACCACTCTTCATTCCACTCTGCCAGCCTCCTGCCTCCGTTGCCTCTGTCTAGACTGTCCCCCTACCTACAGGCTGGTACCCAGAGATCAGCCTGTCCCATCCTCTCAGGGGCCCCTCCGGAGTCTCAGGTGTGGATTGAGGGCCGGTCCTTCCCGCGGCGGCCGCCAGGGGGCGGCAGGAGCGACTCCCGATGACAGCAGGAGGCCGCGCGTGGGGGAGGAGGCGGGACGGAGGGCGCGCGGGTCCCGCTCTCCGGATCCCAGCTCCGAGCCAGCGCTCTCCGCGCGCGCCCGAGCCGCTGGCCGCCCGCGCAGCCGAACGCGGAGCCGGGGCTCAGCGGAGCCGGGGCGGGGCGGGCGCGGGGCGCGGGGCGGCCGTCCATGCGGCGGGCGCGGGCTGCGCAGCTCCGGGAACCACGCGGGGCGAGGCGAGGCGAGGCGAGGCGAGGCGGCGCCGGCCGCTCCGGGACGCGGACCGCCAGGTGAGCAGCGCCCCGCGCCCCGCGCCCCTGCTCGCCGCCTGCGCCCCCGACCTGCCCGGCCCGGCCGCGCTCGGGCTCCCTCCGCTCCGCGGGGCGGCGGGCGGGCGCAGTGGGTGTGTCCGGGCGCCGCGGGGCTGCGCCGCTGGGGGCGCGGGGCGCCGGGGGCGCCGGGGGCGCGGGGGGCGCGGGGCGCGGGGGGGCGGGGCGCCGGGGGCGGGGGGCGCGGGGCGCGGGGGGCGCGGGGGGCGCGGGGCGCCGGGGGCGGGGGGCGCGGGGCGCGGGGCGCGGGGCGCGGGGGGCGCGGGGGGCGCGGGGCGCGGGGGGCGCGGGGGGCGGGGGGCGCGGGGCGCCGGGGGCGGGGGGCGCCGGGGGCGCGGGGGGCGCGGGGGGCGGGGGGCGCGGGGCGCCGGGGGCGCGGGGGGCGCGGGGGGCGCGGGGCGCCGGGGGCGCGGGGCGCCGGGGGCGCGGGGCGCCGGGGGCGGGGGCGCGCGGGGCGCGGGGGCGCGGGGCGCCGGGGGCGGGGGGCGCGGGGCGCGGGGGGCGCGGGGCGCCGGGGGGCGCGGGGGGCGCGGGGCGCGGGGGGCGCGGGGGGCGCGGGGGGCGCGGGGCGCGGGGGGCGCGGGGCGCCGGGGGCGCGGGGCGCCGGGGGCGCGGGTGCCGCCGACGGCTGCCTTCCCGGGGGGGGGGTTGTTCTGCGCGCCGGCGCCCACACTCACCCCTCCGCCTCCAGCCCTGAACCCCTGGGGACCCGCACCCTCGGCCGGCCGGGGTCGCGGCCCGCGCTCCTGGGTCCCGGGCAGGGACGGGGAGCCCCCCCCCCGGCCGTGCGCCCCCCCCCCCCCCCCCCCCCGGCCGCGCTGCGGGGAAGCCGCTCCGCTCGCGGCCCGCGCCTCCAGCCCCCGCCCGGGGCCTCGGCCACTCTGTGCTCCAGGAAGCCTCAAATCCGTGTGTGTCTCAGCTAAGCCGCGGCAACGCAGTGCCTGTGGGGGCCGGGCTGCAGGAGTGGTTTCCGCCACCTCCGGACACTTTCCCGAGTGCGGCCGAGTACCTGCAGCCCCTTGGCGCGCGCACAGAATTAGCTTTTACAGAACTAGCTCACCTCGGGGCTTTAGGGATCTGTGAGTTAATAGTTTTTACTTGGAAATAACATCAGCCCTAACTTGGGAAGGGCTTTCAGATTGTTCTCGGGCCCCCTTAGCCTCTGGAATTGGTGGGGCTGGTGTTTCCTCAGCAGTCCACACTCAGCCCGGCGCCCCACCGCCCCCACTACTGCCGATTAAATGTGCATAGTACTTGCGGCTCTTCCCGTCTCCTTTGTGACCCCACCACGCGTGTTTCACCCCTTTGCAGGCAGTAAGTGAACCTGAAGTCTTGGACCTGAGTAGCTGAGCGATCATGGAATGCCTTTTGGGATTTGGAGTAAGAGAAATAGAGACCCAGGGGAGGTCTAAGGAGTTATCTTGTCCGACTGTAGTTCCACAGCCAGGCACCCAGACACTGAATAGTCGAAAGATTTTTTTCAGAGATCTCACAGCACTTAAGACCTGCATAGCCTGCACGTGTCTTCTACTCCATTGATAAAGGGGATGAAGTCGTTGGGATTCATGGGATCTTACTGGGTCTCAATATACAAAGACGCAAACATTTAAAAAATGTGATTTAAATCGAGTACCCCTCAATTCCTATAGATTTTTGTTGGCACCATAGTTGAATTCTTTTAGAAAACAAAATCCTCCCCCTGGAGTTAATGCAAGGCAGCAGATGGGAGTCCTGGGACTTTCCTATAAACCTTTTCAGGGCTGGAGCAGGGGTTTCCCAGAGGTCCTGGCCTGGGAAATGAGAGTGGGTGATGGAAGACTGGAGCACTTACGGAATAAGCCAGGCGTCAGGCAGGCCTCTTGTAGGGAGGGCTGATGGGTTGAGCTCATGTGATCTGCATGCCCAGCCCTGAGCAGGGTACCAGGTTGATCTTACATCTCAGTCTCCCCTGCCATGAAGAAAAGTGTCTAACTGACTTTTAGGAAAATAAAATAAAACGCAACCCAGAGTTGGGGAATAAGAGCAGGGTTGGAAATTCTGATTTGGAGGTGTTGTGGGTTTTGTTTTTGTTTTGCCTAGAAATGCTTGTTGTGATCACAATCAATTATCCTAGAGAGAGGCCAAGTATTGCCCCTCTTTTTCTCGGTCCCCCACGTTTCTCTTGTGGCACCACCTTTCTCCCAGTTGTCCAGGAATCTCAATGTTTGAGCACCCCCCATTGCCCCATCCCATTACCCATATTTGTAGCTTATTACCAAATCCCTTCCACATTCTTTTGTGATATCACAGAAAATTATTTTCTATTTCCATTCCCTCTGCCCCCACCTTATGTCCAAATGACAGTAATAATCTCCCCTCTTGACTCCTGGCCATGAGTCTCTTTCTTCGTTTTAATCCATCTTTGTTCATGCTGACAGATTAATATTCCTAAAATTCTGATTTCACCACATCATTCCTCTTAAGAAATCACAATGGCTCCCCACTATTCACTTCTGTTTCATTTGTCTCTGGTAGATTTTTTGAGCATCTGCTGTGTGCCAGGGACTGTTGCTATGTGCTGGGGCTTAAAGGAAGAACAAGACAATATCCTTGCCCTCAATTTGTTGACAGGCTAGCAGATGATTAATGGCCACCTGGGAGATAAAGAGACATAAAGAAATAACCACAAAACAATGTAAAATATCAGGAGTGTGCAAAGCTTCAGGAGCCACAGATGAGGGAGACATTTTTTCTGCATGGGAGGAGCTAAGAAAGTTACAGCTGGGCTTTGAAGTAGGAGGAAGAGTCCAAGGAGATGGGAAAGGCTGGAAGGAGTGGGGGCAGCCCAGGTAGAGGGAAGAGCTTGAGCAAAGACCTAGAGATGTGAATGTGCCATTATGGATAGGGTTGATCCAAGATCATTCTTCATCTGGGCATTTAAAACTTGTCTTAATTCCAGTCTGCTTTATTGACCCAAGAATACCCCGATTTTTCTCTCCTAAAACTCTTCGCTCCACTTACCCAGCCTCTTTATTGTGGTCTTGTATGCCCCCCACCCACAGCTCAGAAATGCAGATTTCCATTCTATTAATTTAAAATTTGCCAGGAAGTGCACCTCAGCCTTCTTGCATACGTAGCCCTCTTCCGTGGAGCCACCTTCTGTGCTGTCCTGCATTCTTTGCCCTGACTCTGTATTCAGCCTGGACATGTCCTAGTGGGCGAGCCTCCTGGCCTCTTTTCCTTGGGCTCCTTCAAGGCGGGCAGCATAGTACCCACGTGTTACCAGGACCAGCAAACTTGAAAATATGACTTGACTGGGTTTGGCCTCCCATCCCATTTTCCCCATCTTTCCCCTCATTTCTCCCCATTTCCTACCTTGTAGCTTTCTTTTTGTGTGTGATTGTGTTATTTATTTGTGTATGGGTGGATATAAAGGTTTCATGTGTCTATTGACTGCCTTCTCTGGGAAAATAATGGATTAGAAATATTATAGGCTGACGCGGTGGCGGGGGGGCTCCAGTGGGAGGCTCTTGCTTTAGGCTGCTCTTCTGACTCTGGCTTTCTTTCAGGAATCGCCCCCCCCCCACACCCCCTTCAGGACCTGTGCACTGATGCGGGGACACCCCTCATCTCCGGAGCCTGTTTTCCCCATTCTTTCCCCAATCCACCAAAACCAACTTCTCTGGTTTCTGGAGCCTCGCTGGCCAGATGAACTGACTGATTCAGGTCCTATTTACTGAGTACTGCTGTGTGCTGTGCTTGGTGCTTGAATCCTCCCAGCACCCCATGATAGAGACATTATCACCCACATTTTAGAAGGAAGAAGACTCTGGGTCACTTGCCTGAAGCTAACAGCTCAGGTTTTGAACCTAAATCTAGAATCCAGCTCTCTGAGTCTGGTGCTCTTTCCACTATATCTTTCTTTCCTGAAAGGGTTGTCTTTGGAACATCTGAGTCAGAGTTAGGATCTGATGAAAAAAAAACAAAAATAAAAAAACCAAACGGATTCCAGGATGGAGGCAGAGCCCAGGAGTTGGCATTTTTAAGAGTGTCTCAGGTGATTCTTTGGCAGGCCCAGGTTTGAGAACCACTGCCCTAGGCTGCCTTTACGAGGAGGTGCTGGGGACAGGTAGCGAGTTACTAAGCCCTTTCATCCCAGGTAACATTTCCTTTTTAACGGAGGCCTTCGCTTGGACTCTGAGCAGTGCCCAATGGCGCATCATGGCCCAGGCTGGGTGGAGAACTCTCTTTTGGTCAAAGGGATCTTCTGTTTGGTCCTGAAAGCATACTCCTCACCCCCAGCCCTCCCCACAGAGGCATGGAAGCCCTGCCCCCTTCGGGCTCCCTGGGAATTTCTTTCTGGGCCTGAGCAAGTGCTGAGAGAGAAGGATCAGAGTGAGTTGGTTCTGGAGCCCAGGATTTCCTGGCATAAGAAATGGGCCGTGAAACCCCAAATAGGGCTAAATGTGTCTTGCCAGCCACTCACTCCCTCCAGGCCTGGTGAGTTGCACTTCCTTCCCCAGAATGGGATTTGGATATTGACACATTTCCCTCATTCTAGAAGCCTTTATTTTACCCCTCTCCAATCCCCAGCCTCAGTTTCCCCATCCGTAACAAAGGGATGGCCAAAGCCTGGAGGGCGGTGTGGGAACCACGGCGCAGGCATGCAGGGCTCAGTGTCATTCTCATCCCATCCCTTATCCACTCTGTACCTGATTGGTGCTGGACAGACCCGTGGTACTCAATATATGTGCTATAGAAAAAATATATAATCTCGGGTCCCCTTGGGTCCAGGAGTGTTGTGTCTAAAGGCCTGAATATTGCAACCTTATATTGAAACCCAGCAAATGAACGCCCCTAGCTGTGCAGCAATAATCCTGAATTCTCCATTCAACATCCCCTCCCCCACCCAGCTTCCCTTTAGACTCCTCCAAGAAGGACCTAAAAAACAAGTAGGCAGCAGTTTTCTTTATTGGTGATTAGTTGTCGTGGGACAGTAGTCTTTTCCTACTTATCTCTTCTTTTTACCTAATCTTTCAACTAAACTTGGTCTTCTCTGAGGCGCTTTGCCAAAGCTGATGGCTTAGGTGGTATCCCAGCAGCGTTTTCCCTTAGCCCCTCTCCTGGTGGGCATGGGCCAGAGGACGGAGGGCCGGGCTGCACTGTGGTGTCTTGTCCCAGAAGGGTGGCACTGGGCGGGTCACCACCTGGGGCGGGCAGAGGCGGGCCTGCCCCACCCTTCCAGTCAGCTGGCTGGCTGCCGGACTGGCCAGCAGCAAGGACACAAGTAATGAGTGATTAATGGGTGCCCCATCTAATCTCCTGCCAGGGGAAATGAAGGGCCAGCCATGGGCCGGGGCTCGTCATGACCTGCTCCAGGTGGGCTTGGAATGCACCCAGCTCAGGATGGGGATTAAGGCTTGAAAGACGAGAGGAAATGAGATGTTAACCCTTTAGGCCTGGCCCTCTGAGCCCCAGCAGGGAAATGGCTAGAGAATTAGTCTGATGAAAGGGGGGCATGGCCTTTGGTTTAAGGCAAGGATGGGGACTCCCAGGGGCCTGGGGTGGGACGACAGACCATTTCTTGGACTTACCATTTTTCTTGGAGGCTCAGTCAAGAGAGATTAATTCCTTATGAAAATGGGTACGCAGGCCGCTGGGAGGCTTTTCTAGCTGCTTCTGTTTGATCATATCAGCAAGTTACAAATTTGTAGTTGCCAAACAGACTTTTCCTCCTGAGAGGCAGTGCCTCTGACCACGTGTCATTTCCAGGAAGACAGAGGAGGGAGTCTGGCACCGCTGGACACCACCTCTGGCAGCAGGAGGTCGGGTCCTTCCCCATCAGGGGGCAGCGCGGAGAGACTGAGGGAGGAGCCTCGCAGCCAGCCCCCTGACCTCAGGCCTTGATGCCCCCATTCTGTGTGTCCCTACACATTTCCTTAACCTCCTGTGCTATCGTTTTCCCATCTGTGAAATGGGGTCATGGGTGAGATTTATGAGAATGCAAAATGCTTAAAGCCGTCTCAGGAAGTGCCACGTGAATGGTAGCTATCATTTTCTTCTCATTACCCGCCTAAGATCTGAGACGAGATCTTCTCTGGAAAAGAGGAAAAAGAGGATGAGTAGCTCCTCTTCTGCGTCTGCAGACCTGCTTTGGGTGAACAACTACTCTTTGATTGATGGTGCTTGTTTGACCCTCACATGCCTCAGATTCTGCTCCCCCTCGCCCACCGTGGCCTTCAGCTGCCCCTTTATTTATTACACTGCCTGCCTCTGCCTCTGTGCTTGGCAGCCAGACATGGTGGACTGGGCAGTGACGCCTGCCTGGTCTTCTTGTGGCACGGCCACTTCCACACCAGCTCTGCCCATTGCCAGCCTTGCTGTGACCTGACAGCCTGAGCAGAGTGGCCGAGGGTCGAGAGGTCAACTGCTTTGAGAGCAAACCCCGGAGCTGTGGAGTCAGCCCTTCATGCTCTGTAGCTCATAATAACATTTTAGGGAGAAAGGATGTGTGTGTGTGTGTGTGTGTGTGTGTGTGTGTGTGTCGGGGTGGGGGAGGGATGTTTAAAGAGAAAGTCTTTGATTGAGTTTTTTAATATTATAAAGCTATTGCTGACCTGTGCTTCATTTTTAACTGTGGAAACTTTTATTTTTAACAAAATGCATCATCATTCAACAAAGTGAATTTTTAAAAAGTTTGAAAAAATGGATGCAAATCGCGGCAGTTTCCTTTTCTGTTTTCTTGGAGCCCTCTTTGCTTCATCCCTGATCGAAGCTAATAATAGTAACCCTTATCAATGGTTGAGAGGAGGCCTGCCAGTGGACGTGAGGCGCTTTGAGACTGTGGGAGCCAGTTTATTGCTGTTAGCGGTGGGCCTTGCCGGTGGAGCCATGCCTTCACGTTTTGAAGTCTCAATATAGGATGTGCACTAACATCCTAGCCTCTAATTCCATTTAGTCCATGGCTGTCTTTTCCAGAACAGACAAGCCCCAGGCCCTGCTTGTCTTTGGTGAGGCCCAGGATTTCATTCTGCGTGAAGTTCAGAGAACCTTCTGGCCAGCTAAGGGAGAAGGAACCACTGTTGCAGAGTTCTGTGTCAGGGACTGCATTATGTTATTTAATCCTCTCAACAATCCATGTGAGCTAGACGTTATTCCTATTCTGCAGCTTAGAAATGTGAGGCTCAGAGAGGTTAAGGAACTTACACGGGCTCACGCAGCAAGTAGGTGTCAGAATTTTGTTTGAATCCCAGTTCACCTGGCTCCAAAGCATATGCTCTGTGGAACTCATGAGCCAGTTAGGACCTCAGTCTAATTGTAACCCACGGAAAAGTCTCATTGTAATTCACCATTTTAAAGAGTATAATTCAGTGGTGCTTACTTTATTCACAAAGTTGTGCAACCATCAACATTATTTGATTCCAGAATAGTTCATCACGAAAAGAAACTTTGTAGCTATTAGAAGTCCCTCCCTACTTCTCCCTCCTCCAGTCCCTGGAAACCACTAATCTCTTTTCTGTTTCTGTGGATTTTGTACTTTTCATATAAATGGGATCATACAATATGTGATCTTTGGTGACTGGCTTCTTTCACTACGAATAATGTCCTCAAGGCTCACCCATGTCAAAGCATACATCACTATTTCACTCCTTTGGATTGGTGTGTGACCCACTTTAAAAATAAAAAGTAAGGCTCTTTTGCTTAGAGAAGGGGTGGAGTTACAGTGTCAGAACAGATGCAGCTCCAGGGAGTGCCCAGTCTGTCCTGTGGACAGATGTGAAGGAACTAAAAGCAGGAGCCAGTGCAGCGGGCGGGTGCCCCTGCCTGAGCGTGGAGGTGGAGGCGGTGGGGCTGGCTGGGTCCTAAGTCTGGGAGGAGGAAGGAGGCCCAACCTCTGTCCTCCAGACGCTTGTTGGGTTGCCCTCGGCTCGTGCCCTAGGCCCATGCCCTCCGCAGAGCCTGTGGAGGTTCATCCTGGAGAGGCAGTGTGGATGCAGTGGGCCCTGCACCTGAGACATGGCCTGAAGGCTTTGCAGCCACGTCGCCACAGGCTACCTAGTGTGGGTGCTGTGCACACATTTTAGCCCCTGCCTGTCTCCTGCATAGCTTGTAAATCCAGGTGTCAGATGCCGCATACTGAGACAGACCGACTGATTGGCTTTTGAAGTTTCCAGATATAATACTTCATTTTTTTCTGATTATAAAGGTAAGGCCTATTTATTGTAGAAAACTAGGAAATACAGAAAAACACAGAGGAGAAAAATGAAAATCATTCATAATCCCCCACCCATTTTTAATGTGTATCTTTCTAGTGTCTATCTATCTATGTTTCTATTATCCACACACATGGACACATACACGCTGTTTCGTAAAATGGGCGTCATGCTGAACATACTGTTTTGTTCACGACTTTTTTCACTTAAGAATAAATACATCATGTATCGTTAACATTTGTTGTTGGATGTATTGTTGTATAGGGTTATATTTTCCTATGTACTAAAAATTCACTGTTCTTCCAAAATATGATTTTATTAATGGCTGCAGGGTATTTTAAAAATATTACTTTAGTTTGTTTGAACAATCCCCTATTTTTGGACATGTTTGTTTTTCAATATGATTTATAAATATAACTGCATCTTTTGTGCATTTTTTATACTTCTGTTAATGCATAGTGCTGTTTCTGGGACAAAAGATAAAAGTACTCTTAAGGTATTTAATACATATAGTCAAATCGGCCTTCCAGAAAGCCTGCATAATTTACAATCCCACAACTGTGCTGTTTCTTCATTTGAGTTTTACTGTACCTGTAACTACCAAAACAGCTCTTCCTCCTCTCCCTCCCTCCCTCCCTCCTACCTTCCCTCCCTCCCCCCTTTCTCCTTCCCTCCTCCCTCCCTCCCTCCCTCCCTCCCTCCCTCCTCCCTCCCTCCTTCCCTCCCTCCCTCCTTCTCTCCCTCCCCCTCTTCTTCCCTCCCTCCCTCCTTCCCTTCCTCCCTCCCTCTCTCCTCCTCTCCCTCCCTCCGTGCCTCCTCCCTCCCTCCTTCC